>NC_083693.1:16819480-17419980 GCF_033118175.1 Dama dama | reverse complement strand
AGGAGGGAGCTCTTAACTTGAATCTGATTCACAGCATCGGGTTTGGCTCGGGACTGAGCACCTTCAGTCCTGCGTGGAAACCCTGTTTGCTGTCAACACTACAGGACGTTCCATTGCTTTAGAGTGGCTGGTGAGGTCACAGAGTCCAGGCAGGCAAGAAATGGAGAGGAAACCGTGCTGTGTTTTGACCACATCCCCAGTTCTTGTATTTAAAAAAAAAAAAAAAAAACCGATCAGAGACTTTGGAAAAGCCTTCCATTGGAGAGGTGGCCTTGAGTGAGGTCATGGGGCATGAACAAGGTCACGTAAGTCAGCGGTGGGGAACTGAGAAGGTCAGGACAGGAAACAGAAGGGTAATTGTGGCCAGAATGTGAACCAGTCTAAGGAGGGAAGTGGCATGCGGTGAGCCATGTTTGGGGACAGCATCTCTGCAGAGAAGGAGAGGGTTAAGTTGCAAGTAAAGACACCAGTTAAACAACTTAAAAATTCTTTAGCCAAGAAGGTAGTAAGGCCCGGGGGACAGAATCACAAACAAAGGCATGCAGGCACAGCTGACACACTCAGAGGGGCTCAGCCAAGACTGGGGGCTGAGCAGGCGTGGGGAGGGCAGGTGACAGAGCGAGGCGGCCACTAGCCCCCAGCCTGGAGGACTGGAAGGTGGGACACCCCTGGACAGAGGGAGAAAACAGCAGATCCGGGAAAACACCTGCCCCAATCAGGGTTCTCCAGAGAAAGAGAACCAGCAGGAGGTGGCCTGGGACAGACAGATTTATCACACAGAATTTGCTCAGAGTCACGGAAGCTGGGGAGTCCACTTCTGCATTGCAGACAGGCAGGTAGAGACCTGGGAAAGCCAACAGTGCGTTTCCAGGCCAAAGACAGTCTGCTAGAGAATTTTTTTTAGTTGGCTTAGACACGCCAGTCTTCCTGGTCTATCCTGGCCTTCAAGTGATTGGGCAAGGCCCACCCACACCGTGCAAGGCAACCTACTTTACTCAGAGCCCACCAATTTAAATGATGGGATTCCCAGGTGGCTCAGATGGTAAAGCGTTTGCCCACAATGCAGGAGACCCAGGTTTGATCCCGGGGCCAGGAAGATCCCCTGGAGAAGGAAATGGCAAATCACTCCAGTACTTTTGCCTGGAAAATTCCATGGACAGAGGAGCCTGGTAGGCTACAGTCCATGAGGTCACAAAGAGTTGGACACTTTGCTCAGAGCCCACCAATTTAAAAGTTAATCTCATCCAAAAACACCTTCCAAGCTGATACATTAAATTAACCATCACAAAGATCATCAAAGTCCCCATCGGACTCCACTGTCCCCAAGCATGGTAACTGCTTGCTCCCCTCTGAGCAGACATGATAACATTCACAGCCTCCAAGGGTTGGGGCACATTTCTTGAAGAACCAGGTGAGGGACTTCAGCAGACACCCAAGCATCACCCAACCCTGCCGAGGTCCAACCTGCTGCACAAAAGTCACGGCCTTTCAGTGGAGTCTTTGGAAACTTTCCCGGTGTATCCATCAGCCAACCATGACTCCACTATTAACCTGAGGGATGAGCACCCAGACCATGGGACACCAGAGTCAGTCAGCAAAGTTCG
Source organism: Dama dama (assembly GCF_033118175.1). NCBI lineage: Eukaryota > Metazoa > Chordata > Mammalia > Artiodactyla > Cervidae > Dama > Dama dama. Next base: position 17,418,376 of record NC_083693.1, on the reverse strand, counting down.
TTGCTTATCGTGGTATAGTAACTGCTACAAGGAGGGAGAAGGGGGATGTAATCAATAGGTGGGGAAAGGAGCTGGGAGTAAAAGAGGAGAACAGTGAGGACCACTTCCCAGCAGGTCAGTAGAATGTATAAAGAAATGATTCAGGGGATAAAGTTTTCTTCACATCCCTGCAGCCTTATCTGCAGGAGGCTTTTCTAGAGGCAAGCAAACCAGGCTGGTTTCACCCAAACGAGCTCCCCAGATACAGCTGGAATGATAAACTTAAAATAACAGGTATTGCTGTGGCCAGCAGAATTCTGGGATGGTACATACTCATATCTTCTCGCCGATGTTCAGTCAAATACTAGTCTAGGTGCCCCTGTGAAGGGGCCTCATAAATGTAATTCAAGTCCCAAATCAGCTGATCTTAAGAAAGGGCAATCACACTGGGTAACTCATGTGATCCCTTAGAATGGACAGGGCTCCCCATGGCTAAAGAGATTCAAAGCCTGAAAGAGATTCAACACAAGGACTGATCTCTGTGGATGACTTTGAAGGTGGAGGGGACCACATGGTGAGGCATGTGGGTGACCCCTACGAGCTGAGAGCAGCTCCTGGCTGAAGGCCAGCCTAAAGAAACAGGGGTCTCATTCCTACAATGGTAAAGAAGTGAATTTGACAAGAGTTGCATTCAAGATTGCTGGGAGAAATACCAGCAACCACAGACATGCAGATGATACCACTCTAAGGGCAGAAAGTGAAGAGAAACTAAAGAGCCTCTGAATGAGAGTGAAAGAAGAGAGTGAAAATTCTAGCTTGAAACTTAACATTCAAAAAAACTAAGATCATGGAATCTGGTCCCATCACTTCATGGCAAATAGAAGAGGAAAAGTGGAAATAGTGACAGATTTTATTTATTTTCTTGGGCTCCAAAATCACTGTCGATGGTGACTGTAGCCATGAAATGAAAAGACACTTGCTCCTGGGAAGAAAAGCTATGACCAACCTAGACAACATATTAAAAAGCAGAGACATCTCTTTACTGACAAAGGTCCATATAGTCAAAGCTATGGTTTTTCCAGTAGTCATGTGTGGATGTGAAAGCTGGACCCTAAAGAAGGCTGAACACCAAAGAACTGCTGCCTTTGAATTGCAGTGTTGGAGAAGACTCTTGAGAGTCCCTTGGACTGCAAGGAGATCAAACCAGTCAATCCTAAAGGAAATCAGTCCTGAATATTCATTGGAAGGACTGATGCTGAAGCTCCAATACTTTGGCCACATGACACAAAGGGCCAACTCATTGGGAAAGATCCTGATGCTGAGAAAGATTGAAGGCAAAAGAAAGAGGAGGCAGCAGAAGATGAAGTGGTTAGATAGCATCACCAACTCAAAGGACATGAGTTTGAGCACACTCCAGAAGATAGTGAAGGACAGGGAAGCCTAGCACACTGCAGTCCATGGAATTGCAAAGAGTTGGATACAACTTAGCATCTCAGCAACAACAACAAACTGACTGAGATTGGAGGCTGATTCTTGCTCAGAATCTCCATAAGGGAACTCAGCCTGACCAAGACCCTGATTCCATCTGTCAGACCCTGAGCAGAGAACCCACCATGACGTGTCAGGTCTTCTGACCTGCAGAACTGTGAGCTAACACAAGCGCATCATGTGAACCCACTAAGTATGTGCTTATTTATTACACAGGCTTCCATGGTGGCTCAGACAGTAAAGAATTCACCTGCAATACGGGAGACCTGGGTTCGATCCCTGGGTTGGGAAGATCTCCTGGAGAAGGGAACAGCTACCCACTCCAGTATTCTTGCCTGGAGAATACCAGGGACAGAGGAGCAGGAGCCTGGCGGGCTACAGTCCATAGGGTCACAAAGAGTCAGACACGACTGAGTGACTTTCACTTACTCATTTATTACACAGCAACAGAAAACTAATACAATTGCTAATACTTCTGGCAGCCAGTTCTGAGTTGTAATTAATTTAACTGAGTCTCAGGACCCTGTGAGGTGGACACTTACCATCCCTGTTTTCTAGGTGAGGAGACCAGGACACTGAGCATTTAGTCAGTTCTTATCCAAACTCCAGGAGTTGGTAATGGACAGGGAGGCCTGGCGTGCTGCAGTCCATGAGGTCACAAAGAATCAGACACAACTGAATGACTGAACTGAACTGAACTATCCATTTCTTTTGTTTTTTCTTTTAATAAAAATTGTATACATGTCAAGTGTACAACCTGATGTTTGGATTCACATACGCACAGTGAGAAGATAACTACAGTCTAATTAACCTGGCCGTCTCTTCACACAGTTTCCAAGTTCTTGCTGCTGTTCTCAGTCACCTGACCTACGTGAAGCTCTATACCCTTGACCAGCATCTCCCTTTCTTCCCCACCTCCCCATCCCCTGGGAACCACCATTATATTCTCTGCTTTTATGGATTCAACCTTTTTAGATTCTACTTCTGCAACTGGGTTATTTCACCCAGCGTAATGTCCTCCAGTTTCATCCATATTGTTACAAATAGAAGAGACTCCTTTTCTAAGACTGAATAATTTTTCACTGTACTCATACATTTGTAAATTGTTTTGTCTCTTCACCATTGATGGACACTTACATTGTTTCATATCTTAGCTAATGTGAATTCAAGATCCTGATTCCACCCAGAAGTGGAACTGCTGGCTCATAGGGCAGTCCTATGTTTAATTTTTTAAGGAACTGCCATACTGTTCTACATAGTGGTTACACCAGTTTACATTCTCACCATAAGTGCCCGAAGTTTCCCTTTTCTCTATGTCCTTACCAATGTTCATTATCTCCTATCTTTTTAAAAACAGCAATCCTAACAGGTGTGTGGTGACATCTCATTGTAGTTTTGATTTGAATTTCTCTGCTAATTAATGATGTTGAGTCCCTTTTCATGTACCTTTTGGTCATTTATGTGTCTCCCTACCCTGTCCTCCTAACATTTCTGTTGTTGTTCAGTTGCTAAGTTGTATCTGACACTTTGTGACCCTGTGGACTGCAGCACACCAGGCTTCCCTGTCCTTCACTATCTCCCGGAGCTTGTTCAAACTCATGTCCATCAAGTCGATGATGCTATCCAACCATCTCATCCTCTGTCACCCCTTTCCCCCTCCTGCCCTCAATCTTTCCCAGCATCAGGATCTTTTCCAATGAGTCCACTCTTTGTATCAGGTGGCCAAAATATTGTAGCTTCAGCTTCAGCATCAGTCATTCCAATGAATATTCAGGGTTGATTTCCTTTAGGATTGACTGGTTTGATCTCTTTGCAGTCCAAGGGACTTTCAAGAGTCTTCTCCAACACCACAGTTCAAAAGCATCAATTCTTTGGTGCTCAGCCTTCTTTAGGGTCCAACTCCCACATCCCTACATGATTACTGGCAAAATCATAGCTTTGACTATAAAGACCTTTGTCAGTAAAGTGATGTCTCTGCTTTTTAATATGTTGTCTAGGTATGTCATAGCCTTCCTTCCAAAGAGCAAGTGTCTTTTCATTTCATGGCTGCAGTCACCATCCACAGTGATTTTAGAACTCCCCAAAATAAAATCTGTCACTATGTCCACTTTCCCCCTTCTATTTGCCGTGAAGTGATCGGACCAGAGGTCATGATACTAGTTTTTGAATGCTGAGGTTTTTTTTTTTTTTAATTTATTTATTTTAATTGGAGGCTAACCTTTAGTCAGTACTGAGATTCCAGGTGGCTGCTGGCCTCCCCCTGAAAGGCTCCTGGTCACTTTCCCAACTCTTGATCTTTCTACTCATAACTAATCTGAGGAGTGCCTGTCTCTGTATTAGGGCTCCGGTTACCTCCTTAAAGACTAACAGGGTACCTCACCCAATAAGGTGACTTGCTGGCCCCCAACACAGGGCTGGGTGGAAGACAGTTGGCTCAAATCAAGCAGAATGAAGGGTCCTTATTCACCTGCTCAAGTTGCCATAACAGAATACCACACATTGGTTGCTTACACAACAGTTCTGGAGGCTGGAAGCCCAGAATCAAGGTGTAGGCAGGACTGGCTTCTGCTGAGGCCTCTCTCCTGGACCTGTCGATGGCCACTTTCTTCCTGTGACCTCACGGGTCTCCCTTCAGGGCATGTCTGTGTCCTACCCTTGTCTCACAAGGATAGCAGTCCAACTGGAATAGGGTCCACCCTAATAACTTCATTTTAACTTAATTACCTTTTCAAATACCCTATCTCCAAAAACAGTCAAGTATATTTTGAGATACTGAGGTCGGGCCTCCAACATATAAATTGGGGGTAAAAGGACCCAATTCAGCCTGTAAGAAGCACCAAGTCCAAAGTCAAAGGTTTGAATAAACTTGTCAGAGCCCAAAGGAAAGCCTCCTTCAGGGTACGCAACCAGCAATTCATGGTCTAACACCCAGCAGAACTGCAAGCGCCCCAACTTCACCTCCTCTGTCTCCCAGAAGCTCCCACCACTTGCTCCAGGACCCTCGCCACCATCACCAGCCCCTGCCCCGCACACAGAGACACGGGCGGCCCGCAGGGCAGCCGGTACCAGAGCGCGTCTCCTCCGGGTTTCAAAGCAAAGCAATATTTAGCAGTTCAAGTGGGGCCAAGGGCTGACATTAAGCAAATTTCAAGGGTTATTTGAAGTTAATTGAGTTTAATCACATAATGATTTTATAATTAGTCATCATGCTCTTGTTTCTACACGGGCGGACCAAGCTCTGAAGGAAGCAGCAGCATCGGGCAGGGACGGGGCAGTAGAGACGAGACAGGGGGTCAGGGGTGGGAGGTGCTGGCTGAGCCCACAGAGATGCCCCGCTTCACTCGCTGGGCCCCCATCTGCACCGGACGTGAGCTGGCTCCCAGCAGGGGCTCCACACCTCCCCACGTCTGTGAGACCACGTGTGGAGACCACGTGTTTGTCCTGTCTACTTGAGGGTATGTTCCATCCCTGCTGAGACGGAGCCTTGTCACCAAGCGGTCTGCAAAGTGACCTTCTAAGGTGACTGGACTCATGGTAAGCTCCACAAATGCTGCTTCAGAGCTAACTGCAAAGCTTGTTGGGCTTTTAGTTCAAAACCGAACTTAACCCAATCTACCAACAGCACTTGCCACCTGGGCGGTCATCAGGCTATCAGGATGCAGGGGTTAAATCTCTGCACTTCTCTAAGGAGCACAGGGTGGGTCCCCCGGTCTCTCAGCCAACCAGACCCGGGTTTAAGTTCAGCTTCCGATGCCATGACATTCATCCCCTTGGGTCTTCACTGCAGAGTGGAACTAAGGTGAGCCCTGGGGTGTTCTAGGAAGGCTTCCTCTCAGAGGCAGCCCAACACTCTGGGGGGTTTGAGGGGGCCCTGAGTGACAAGTGTGAGGGCAGAAACAGGTACTATTTTCTCTCTCTTCTCTGTAACTTTTAGTGGAATATAATTGCTCTACACTGCTGCATCAGCCTCTGCTGACAGCAAAGTGAATCAGCCATATGTGCCCATAAATGCCCTATTTTCTGGATTTCCTTCCCATTTTGCTCACTGCAGAGCAGTGTGTAGAGTTCCCTGTGGTGTGCAGTAGGTCCTCATTAGTTATCTATTCTATGCATAGTGTCAACAGTGAACATACACCTGTCCTATAGAGGTCAGTTCACAGAGACAGAAGGTATGGTGGTGGCCAGGGATGGGGAGCGGGCATGAGACGGGCAGTGGGGACGGCTGTACAACAGTATGAGGGACTTAACACCACTGAACTGAACACTTGAAAATGGTGGAGATGGTCGATTTAACGTTCTGTGTATTTCACCATAATTTTTTTTTAAACTGGAAGGACAAAAAGGCACCCTGTAAGTCAGGGCCCGTGCTGTTTCCCAGACCTGGCCAGTCCCACTGAGTCCAGGCCTCCCCAGGAGACTCCCATTTCTAGAGCAAGTCAAGTGAGGCTGCAGGGCCTGATGCCAGCCTGTTTGAGTCTCTTCCTCCCCCTGCAGAAATGCATCCCTAACAGAGGCTGAGTCCACCACTCAGGCTTCACCTGGGAGGGCTTATCCTGTGCAAGTGCAGGGCCGCAGGGTCAAGGCCAGATTCCCAACTGGCAGAATCACCACAACGGGGACTGCACTTCACTGCCCCAGGTCTCACTGTCCACCCTGCCCAGGCTCCTGCCACAACTAGTCAGTAACCTTTCTCATTTTCAGAGACAAATCCTAGCTTGGTGCACATTGTACGTGGTGCCGTGACTACACAAGTCACACATTAACACATTGTACACAGTGCCATGACTATACAAGTCACACATGGACGCATTGTATGTGGTGCCGTGACTACACAAGTCACACATGGACACGTTGTACGTGGTGCCGTGACTACACAAGTCACACATGGACACGTTGTACGTGGTGCCGTGACTACACAAGTCACACATGGACACGTTGTACGTGGTGCCATGACTACACAAGTCACACATGGACACGTTGTACGTGGTGCCGTGACTACACAAGTCACACATGGACACGTTGTACGTGGTGCTGTGACTACACAAGTCACACATGTACGCGTTGTATGTGGTGCCGTGATCACAGTCACACATGTATATGTCATATGTGGTGCTGTGACTACACAAGTCACACATGTACACATTGTACGTGGTGCCGTGATCACAGTCACACATGTATATGTCGTATGTGGTGCTGTGACTACACAAGTCACACATGTACACATTGTACGTGGTGCCGTGATCACAGTCACACATGTGCATGTCGTATGTGGTGCTGTGACTACACAAGTCACACATGTACACATTGTACGTGGTGCCGTGATCACAGTCACACATGTGCATGTCGTATGTGGTGCTGTGACTACACAAGTCACACATGTACACATTGTACGTGGTGCCGTGATCACAGTCACACATGTGCATGTCGTATGTGGTGCTGTGACTACACAAGTCACACATGTACACATTGTACGTGGTGCCGTGATCACAGTCACACATGTGCATGTCGTATGTGGTGCTGTGACTACACAAGTCACACATGTACACATTGTACGTGGTGCCGTGATCACAGTCACACATGTGCATGTCGTATGTGGTGCTGTGACTACACAAGTCACACATGTACACATTGTACGTGGTGCCGTGATCACAGTCACACATGTGCATGTCGTATGTGGTGCTGTGACTACACAAGTCACACATGTACACATTGTACGTGGTGCCGTGATCACAGTCACACATGTGCATGTCGTATGTGGTGCTGTGACTACACAAGTCACACATGTACACATTGTACATGGTGCCGTGATCACAGTCACACATGTGCATGTCGTATGTGGTGCTGTGACTACACAAGTCACACATGTACACATTGTACGTGGTGCCGTGATCACAGTCACACATGTGCATGTCGTATGTGGTGCTGTGACTACACAAGTCACACATGTACACGTTGCACACAGTGCTGTAACCACACAAGTCACACATGTCCGTCGCACTCTGGAACAACATGTGCTCTCTCCCTCCTCTGCCCCTCCCATTTCACACAGTTAATCCCTCAGTCACGTTTCTCAGTCTCTTCCTTCCAGAAAGGACCCTGCCATCTTCAGCTTTCCTGCTGCCACTGTCACTGCTAATCCTCAAGGCAATTATCTGAAAGCTTTATCTACAAAATAATTAATTAATTCATTTTAAAAACTCCTGGGAACACTTTCTGAAAAGACAGACGCCTGAGCCCCATCCTGGGAGACCACACTTTTCTGTAAGCCTGGGGCTGGGAGTCCGCAGGCCCCACTGATGGCTTAGAGGACGGGTGAGGGGCACTGGGATCACTACCTCCCTCGCCCCTCAGAAGCTTCTGGTCTCTCCCTGTGTTCCCACTGTGGAGTTGCTCTTGATACTGAAGGTGCTAGAATGCTGGCCTCTGACTATCTGAGGTTCTGCTCCTTTAGAGAAGAAACCATTGTAAAGCACCATTACGTGTGACTTCTATCAGTCGTGGGATGACAAACCATTAATGAGTGGAACTGGTATAGTGAACCACAGTCCACTCTGAACAACTCACCCAGCCTGGTCTGTGGCATCCAGCACCCACACTCTGTCCCTGCCCAGACTGTCGCCCAGAACACCCCCCATCAAGAGGTCTGTAATTAATCCCACTGGCTTCCCTATGGGTAACACACACCTTTTTTTTTTTAAGACTTTCTGTAATTCAAACTCCCTCCCCACATCCAGTGGTCCAGACTGTGGGTTTTAATGTTAACCAGCATTATTTGACCACAATCCAGGATCACAGCTATACCATGATATCTGCCCGGTTTGGATGTTTTCAACTCTAAGTAGCAGACAACCCAGATTCAAACTGGTTTTAAAATATGAACATTGATTACTTTCTATAATAGGGTGCCGAGGTTGAGCACTGGTCTCTCAGTTCAACGGGATCTTCGAGGATTGTGCTCCGCTGGCCATAGTCAACTTCATGATGACGCTGGTCTCCAGGAAGCTGAAAGATGGTGGCCAGCAGCAGCTATCCATCAAACTGGTGGACGAGAAGGTAGACTCTTCATCCCTCAAGAGAGCGATCCCCTCCTCCCTCTGTGGACCCTGAAACCTTCCTCCCATTGGCCAGCGTAGGCCATATGCTCCCCTCGCAACTCAGCTCAGCCACTAGGGGACGCTACACACGGATTCCGCAGTCACACTTCCCGCTTCCCACAGCTGCCCCTGGGGCGTGAGGTCCCTGAGGACCGAGGAAGGGGGACTGGGTGCTGGGTAAATAAGAGTCAGGACAGCTGCTATGTCACCAGCTCCTCTCAACACAAATGCTGGACCCGACCTCCAGGCAGACGCGTGGTAAGATGCCAGCACCTGCTCCCGGGGACGCTTCTCTCCAGAAGGAAAGTGTAGGGAGTGTCAGATGCTGACCCAGGAAAAGCCAGCCTCATCACGGGACTCTTCATTAGTCCTACGGGTCTGTGGGAGTTTTTAAATGCTTTGCTCTAAGCACCTGATTAAACATTAATAAAAGGTCAAGGTTACAGTCCTAGGGACCTCCTAACAAAATCCCTCTTCATCTTTCTTCCTGAGGAATTCTCCTGTTGCAATGCATGTCTCTTTCCTACCCACCCCCCATGCAAACCTCATGGCTATTTAAGAGCTGAGGGACCCAGAGAACAAACTCCTTTGATTCATTCAGAGGAACATTTCTAAAGCCTTGACTTGAAGGTACATGGTCAGGATCGGGGAGGTTTGTGGCTCTAGTTTGGAGAGTTTTGCTTCTTTGCAAAGCACTTACAGACCAAAAGAAACAGTGGGTCAACGTGATGGGATTTCTGCATTCAAGGCCACCTTTCCTGTAGGTTAGTGTTATTGATTACCCGCACCTCAGGCCCTGACAGGTAATCAATAGACCCTCTGACCCAGATATGTGACTTGGCCTGTGGGGGGTTTAAAAACAAGAAGTGAACATGGCAACTCTGGTTCATGCTTTTCATACACGAGAATTACATTTTCCCCCAGAGCTGCAAAGCCGTTTCTGCTCAAATTACCCCAGCCATCTCAGGGGCCCACAATCAGAGAGGCCTGTTCATTTTTCCTGCTGGAGAAGAGTTCTGCAACCAACCCCAAGCCATTAAGAACAAGTGACAGGCCAAAGTCTGGAAAAATCTATTTATGCCCCCAAAGCGCTGGGTTCCTTAGGCGGGGCTACCTAACCTTCTTTGTAAGAGACATAGGGAAACAGTAATTGCTGGGGACAGGAGAACAGAAAGGGAGTCGAGCGCCTGCCGGGGGCGAGGATGGACTCTAGGGGCCCAGCTGCAGCTGCTGTCCAGTCGCTCAGTTGTATCCGATTCTTTGTGACCCCACGGACTGCAACACACGAGGCCTCCCTGTCCTTCACCATCTTCCAGAGCTTGCTCAAACTCACGTCCATTGAGTCAGTGATGCCATCCAACCATCTCTTGCTCTGTCGTCCCCTTCTCCTCCTGCCTTCAGTCTTTCCCAGCATCAGGGTCTTTTCCAATGAGTCAGCTCTTCTCATCAGGTGGCCAAAGTATTGGCACCTCAGCCAGCTTCAGTCCTTCCAATGACTATTCAGAGTTAATTGAGAGTAAGAATCATAACCTGGTCACACCTCAGTCTCAGCCCCAAATGAAATCCAGCACCTAAAAGACTCAAAAAACCTATTGAATAGATGAATGAATGAATGAGTGAACAAATTTATAACTGAGTGTGTGAATGTGAGTGGACAAATGAAAATACAGCATCCAACTAGAGAAAGGACATCACAGTACTAAATCCTCAAGGGTAATAGCCCTAAGAAAAGGGGACTTTTCACCCTTTTTCTGGAAATTTTGCAAAGAAGAGGCTAGATGAAATAAAAAGATTGACTTTTATATCCAGAGTTGGGTGCAAATCTTGGTTCCGTTAGCAAAGTGAGTTCAAGCAAGGTATTTAGCCTCTTTGTCCCTCAAAGTTATCGTTGAGAAGAAGGCCTATGCAGAGAATCAGAAATAAGATATGCTCATTGCCTGGTACATGGTCAGCACTCACTAAGTTGTAGTCATTATCAACATTAACCAAGCTCTGCCATGGAGTAGCTTGTCCAAAGCTGGGGTATCTGTTATCAAGCCAGAAAGATTAACCACACAAAGTATGGTTATCAGACCACTGGGCTGAGTGGCCAAAAATAGAGTACAACTCCTCTTTTCCAAATCTTGCAAAGGACAGTAAATTCTAAACATCCAATAGATCATCTGTGAAAATTCTCTCAAGGAATGTAAATTGGTAAACCAGGAAAGGCAAACATATTTTCTCTGTGTAAGTGAAGTTATAACAAATATTAGGTTGCCAAAAATGCCAACACTATGTATCAGTCAGGGAATGCTAGGTTGTGCTGCAGTAACAAACACCTCTAAAATCTCAGTGGGTTAAAAATCATGTCACATAGCCGTTGCAGGTCAGCAAGGGGACTCCTCTCAGAGATCAAGGCTTTCTGAACAATTAGCGTCTCAAATGGTGCTGATCACCAACGCCAAGAAGAAGGTGAGCCCTGGAGGGTCTCATATTGGCAATAAAATGTCCCCTCCGTGGGTGAACCACAACCATTAGCTTGAACTAATCACTTGGCACCACCCAACCTCCAGGGAGCCAGGAAGTGCAATCTCAGCATATGCAGAGTAGGAGAAAAGGGAAATATTTTGTGGATCACACTAATGAGCATACACTGCAACGAAGTAGACGCCTAGGAAGGTCCACTCAAACCTGACCAGTGGCGGCAAAGACGACTGGAAGGCAAAAGCACCAAGTCCCTCCCAATATCTGCAAACTCAGAGTGGAAGGGGGCTGGTGCAGAAGGCAGCTTTGCTTTGCATTTAGCTTGGCTATCATCCAAAAGTGTACAAATAATAAATGCTGAAGAGGGTGTGAAGAAAGGAGAACCCTCCTACACTGTTGATGGGAATGGAAATTGGTGCAATCACCATGGAGAATAATGTGAAGGTTCCTTAAAAAACTAAAAATAGGGTTACCATATGATCCAGCAATCCCACCCCTGGGTATACATCTGGGAAAAAATGAAAATTCTAATTTGAAAAGATATATTCACCCCAATGCTTCATAGCAACACCATTTATAATAGCCAAGACATGAAAATAATCTAAGTTGATATCAACAGAAAACTGGCTTAAGATGTGAGATATATATGCTTATATGCAGATATATATATATATATATACACATATATATAAGATACACAAATACATATTCACATCTATGATGGAATACTTATGTAAGTGCATGCTCAGTCACTCAGACATGCCCCACTCTTTGTGACCTCATGGACTGTAGTCTGCCAAGCTCCTCTGTCCATAGAATCCCAGCAAGAATACTGGAGATGGTTGCCATTTCCTCCTTCAGGGGATTGTCCCAACACAGGGATCAAACCCACATCTCCTGAGGCTCCTGCATTGGGAGGTAGATTCCTTTACCTCTGAGCCACCTGGGAAGCCCAATAGAATACTACTCAGCCATAAAAAATTAATTTTTGTGATTTTCAGTAACATGGATGGACCTAGAGATTATCATACTAAGTCAAAAAAGTCAGATACAAAAAGACAAACATGTGTGTGTATATATATATATATATCACTTATATGTAGAATCTAAAAAATAATACAACTGAATCTATATACAAAATCAAAACAGACTCACAGACATAGAAAACAAACATGGTTACAAAAGGGAAAAAAGATGGGGGAGGGATAAATTAGGAGCATGGGATTAGCAGATACAAATTACTATACATAAAATAGATAAGCAACAAGGATTTACTGTATAGCACAATGGATTATATTCAATATCTTATAATAATCTATAATGGAAAATAATCTGAGATATATGTGTGTGTGTATATTATGTGTGTGTGTGCTTGTGCTCGGTAGCTGCAGCATTGTCTGACTCTTTGCGACCCCAGGGACTGTAGCCCACCAGGCTCCTCTGTCCATGGGATTCTCCAGGCAAGAATACTGGAGTGGGTTGTCATTCCCTCCTCCAGGGGATCTTCCTGACCCAGGGATTGAATCCGCATCTCCTGTATTGGCAGGCAGATTCTATACCACTTAGCCACCAGGGAAGCCCCACGCGGCTCAGTCAGTAAAGAATCCACCTGCAATGCAGCAGACATGGGTTCAATCCCTGGGTCAGGAAGGTCCCCTGGAGGAGGAAATGGCAACCCACTCCAGTATCCTTGCCTGGAAAACCCCTGGATAGAAGAGCCTGGTAGTATAGTCTATGGGGTCACAAAAGAATCGGACACGACTTAGCATCTAAACAACAATAACAAATATGTATATAACTGAATCATTTTGCTGTATATCTGAAACTAATACAATATTGTAAATCCACTATACTTCAATTTGAAGAAAAAAAAGTTGCTATTTTGCATTTAGCAAAGGGTAGGGAGCTCTGCATTTGCTAACTGCTCTCTTTATTTTTTTTCTTTGTTCTGTGCCTTTAAAGTTTTTGTCAAAACATTCAACATTTTCTTAAACTTTTCATTTTGCCTATTGGGGTATAGCTGATTAACAATGCTGTGATCATTTCAGGGAAGAGATTCAGCCCTCCACATACATGTATCCATCCTCCCCCAAACTCCCCTCCCATCCAGACTGCCACATAACATCGGCTAACTGCTCTATTTAAAAGTCGACTGTATTCGTACTGCTTTTAAAAAAGAATGTATGTATATATGTATAACTGAGTCACTCTGTTGTATAGCAAAAGTTAATACAACATTGTAAATCAACTGTACTTCAATTTTAAAAAATTTGAAAAAACAACCAACCGTACTCATTCTAATGAGCACGCACGCCACCCACAATACCGTCTTGTGTTGAGCAGGAATAGGACGGACCGCCTCGGAGAATTTGGCTTCTTGCATAGGGGTGACAAAGCACTTCTTTCCCTCATTTGAAAGTGCGTTTAAAATGCAGAGAAGCAGAAATTCCTCTGGGCGCCTTCCTCCGCCAGGGACGGCTGTGAGTTCTCAGTAGCAGCACGGGTCCTGGTGCTGCAGGGCTTACGGGGGACTCAGGGCCTCGCCTTCCAGGTCAAGATCAGTAGGGAGTTTAATTAGCACCTTGGTTTCAGAATCTCTGCGTAGATTCAGAGTATATAGGTCCTCTGAGGCCCACATAAAATTGTCTGGGGACCCCATTCCTTGCCAGCTATAAAGTTCGGTGCTCCCCAAATGTCTCTGGACTCTGGGGACTTACATTCACAGGGCCCCCACTGTTCTGCTTCCCCTCTCCCCTGTCCTTCAACCCACCTGCTAAAGGGAAACAGAAACAGGATGCTAAGGCGGGGGAATGCCTGGCAAGACGGTGCTGCAGAATACCACGTGGCTTCAAGACTCCCAGGAGCAGAGGGCTGCGGCCCAGGGTCCCAGGCACCACAGAGGAAGGCGGGACAGGACACAGCCCTTGGTGGGAGGGCAAGCAGGGATTTTAGGCAAGGAGTGAACATGATCAGATGTGCACTTTAGACAGATCATGCGCAAAGGCGTCTCCAGAAATTGGTGTGGACTTGGAAAAAAAATGAAAAGTGAGTCCAGAGCGGAGGCTTCTGCAGGAGTCCTGGAGAGAGTCAACGACAGAGTGAAGGGAATAAGGAGACCTGGTAGACAGTCCTTGCCAAGATTTAGGGAAGACACATGAGGGGCTGGATGAGGGTGGTGGGAACAGTGATGAACGATGGAAACGCTATGGATCTGGGTAACTGGCTGATGATGATAAGTTAGAAAAGAAAGATAAAAAAAATGACTTCAAGGTTTGGAGACTGAATGCCTGAGAGGGGTCTGAAGGCCTTTGCAAATGGAAATTATGTGGCTCTGTCACTGGCATCATGAACACCATCACCATTGTTAGTTTGGGGATAGAGTACAGGTTTCCTTTTTAAAAAACATCTTCTCAAAAATGGTGTCCTGGATTTCACTTAAAGGGGTTTCCAAACTTATCATTTCAATGACTGAAATGGCCAAAGCATATCTTGTTACACTAAGAAGTTTCCATTTTCACCTCTTGCTTTCGAAAATGCTTGTAATCATCCTTGAGCACCTGAGCAACTTGAAGCAGCCACAGCCTCTTTCGACACTGAAATGAGCAAGATGAAATCCTTTCCAGCAGCATCTTGTAGCACTTTAACCGAGTATGTGTTGACCAAGGAGTGAGCTCACACGCACGTACACACACGGGCACACAGGCGCCCATCAGAACTCCCAGCTGAGATAAAATTGCAAGCATGGCATTGAGTGACCCATCAACACTTTGGAGCTGAGCAAAGAGAAAGAAACCCAGCTGGACGTGGGGAGAGTCATGCAGCGGGTGTCGACAGCATCTCCTGTAAAGGATTCTTGAATCAGATGGTCCTCTTCTGCTGGACGTCACAGGAGCATATGGACATGCCTTCGCCAAGCTCAAGATGCAGCCAGACACCTGGCGAAAGCTGAGGCTGGCCCCCTGGATGAGGCACAAGGAAATCCAGTTACACACTCTCCTTTGCCTCCCTTTCAAGGGGCCTGGGAAACCCAGTGGGAATTTGAGGCTTATGCAAATAGTAGACAAAATTCAAATGGTCAGTCTGCTAGCAAATGAATCCTTTCTCCTACACACAGTTATTTCAAGGTGAAG
Source organism: Dama dama (assembly GCF_033118175.1). Lineage (NCBI taxonomy): Eukaryota > Metazoa > Chordata > Mammalia > Artiodactyla > Cervidae > Dama > Dama dama. The sequence goes on along the minus strand of NC_083693.1, from coordinate 17,403,222 downwards.
CTAAGGCCAAAATAGAATCACAGGGCAGGTCCTTTTGTTCTTAATCTTATTCTCTGATACCTCCACCTACCTTTTCAGGTGATGCCAATTAAGAGTTTCCATGACAATCCTGCCCACGTTATTAAGACAGGTCCTCTCCTGGACTGGCATTTTATTTGGGGACCCGTGGTCAATCACTTTCTCAACAGGAACAAACTGAGCGCCATCTGCCAGCTCCGCTGGCCTGACTGTGAGCAGGAGGTGACATTGGGCAGACGCCGTCGAGGCCCTCCGTGCACCAGGAGTGGGGCTGCCAGGTCACCCATGGACACTGGGTCTTCCAGGTAGAGGCCAGGATGCTGCTAAACACCTTCCAGGGCCCAGAGGCCCCACCACAAGGACTCATCCGGCCCCAAGCATGAGACCGAAAAACCTGGTCCAGATCATCACTCCAGCCGGGCAGGCACTGGGCCTTCCCTTGTTCACTGTTCTGTGCCCCATGCCTAAGACACAGTAATGGGTTCACGGATGTGCAGAAGGGAGGAAGGGAGGGTGAGAGGGAAGGAGGCATCACACATTCTCTGGAAAACCTAAGGCTGGATGATGGGCTATTAGTCATTCTGGCTCAATGGACAGGCTGTAGTCTCCCACCCAAGAGTCTGAATGCCTCTGAAATTTCCTCAATCCAAGCCCACTGATGCTATCAAGCCAGACCCACTCCCAGACATTGGGCCGCATCACTGCTAATCAGGAGCCCCTCCTTCCTGGTCAGAGAGCTGAGAAAAAGGGGTCTGTCTTCCTCACGCTGGGTGTGCACTCATCAGAGCCCAAGAGTGACGTTCACCCTCATCCCGAGAACCCACAAAGGTATGACAACCCCATGGCCTGTGCGCACACACATACCCATGTGCACGCGTGTGCGCGCACACAAACTAACATGCAGGGTCACTCAATTCTACTGCTCTGCCCCGGAGCTGGTGACCTAGAACGATCTCACTCCCAGCTGCAAACAAAAGCTGGTAAATTCTGACCTCTGCCATTCCAGAGTCCATACAGTTCTTTCTTCTCCTCCCGAATTGCCAGGGGAAAGAACAGAAGCTCAGGTGAGACATGAGGCAAGGCACCCTCACCATACCGCCCTCTCCCATAGGGGTCACTGTTTCCTGGCCCTCACCAACCCATCTGAGGGTGGCATCCCTGGTGACCGCCCGGCTGATGATTGAGCAAGAAGAGGAGGAAGGGCTCTGCACGAGGCATCAGTGCGCCCGCTCTGCTTGCCAAGATTGGCCCGACCCCAGAAGCATGCCTGTTTGAATGAGCTGCCCAGCCTTTCTGTGTTCACCCAGCAAGTTTTTATCTGTGGCCAGGAAAGGTGCATTCTAGAAGACCACAGACACAAGCCGTGGCCTTGAGGGGCCAGAGCACAGCCTGGTTGGATTGGGATCCTCAAAGTCAGGTCTTCCTCCTTCCTGGCGGTGGAAGGCCCCTGACTGACCATGTCACTCATTTTCTGTCTCCTGAGGCCCTGACATCTCGGGCCTTGCTGACCCTGGAGGGCCTGTCCCTTCCAGGGTTCACCATTTCCTCCAGATGAGCAGCAATTTCACAACACTGGAAGACCGGCCAATACAGACCACACACCCTCCACCACCCTATCGGCGCTCCCCTCAGACCTCTACTGCCTCCACCGCTCTCCAGCCGCCCCACCCACCCCAGGGCCAGGCCTCAGACCACCAGCCTGTGTACCCAGGGCACTCAAATGACTCCAGCCAGCCCAAGGCAGCACACTGCCTCAGTCGTTGCCTCCGTGGAAACCACAGTAAAGGCTGCTACCCACCCCGCCCCTTGCCCCCTCTCCTCCAGATCCACCCGGGGCTTCCCCTGTGGCCGAGGTGGGACCTGTGCCTTCTGCTCCTTGAAAACAGTGAGCACGATCACAGTCTGCTGCAGGACAGCCATCACTTCTGTTTCCATATGTCTTTCTGGACCAGGTCCGTAGCAAGTCCTGGGTACCCCGCAAACAGTGCCAAACAGGGAAAGTCAAAGGTGGCAGGGCAGCAGGAGCCCACAGATGACCGTGCCCACACGGCCGTGGGTCCCGGCAGCACACCCAGCACCGGGGCCTCCTTCTGGGTCTCTCCCCGTCCCCCTGCAGAGGAGCGAGCAGAAAGGCAGCCAGGAGGCGAGAGGAGGCAAGGACACCGCGCTTTGGAGACACCAAATGTGGGCAGCACGATTCCCGTTAGACACCTTCTCTGTCACTGATGCCAACTTTGAACACGGAAGCGGCCAGGAGTACTTCCGGCCCCACGGTGTCAGAAGCAGAACCAAGATCTGAACTCAGAACTCAAGCATTCCTCTCCTGCCACCTCCCCAGGCCGCTGTCCCAGCATCGAACATCAGAAGTGCCTTCTTTCTTTCCTAGACCGGCGAGGACCACACAGAACACTGTCTGCAGGGATGTCACTGCTGCAGCCGTGAGCCCCCGAGCCCCCGCGGCCCAGCACGCCCCATCCCTCCTCCAGAGATGCTGCAGTCACCCCCGCACCCCGCCGGGATGTAACAGCCTCCAGCACCCCCTCTCCTTGGGGGGTGAGCACCTCCCCCCGGGCCCCAGCATCCCACCAACCCCCTGCCATTTGTGACAGAGCACACACTGGACTGTTTTCAACACTCTGCCGCGACACCACCAGGGAGGAGGAAGGTAGGCGGGTCCCAGCCCGGAGCCACTCCTCTGGACGGTCCGCCGGAGGCCCTGGCGGTTGGTGCAGACAGAGGAAGCGATGCGGAGGGAACCGCGGGGGCCGCCAGCATCACTCCCGTCAGAAGCCAGGCCTGACAACCAGAGCTGAGAAGGAAGACGTTTTTTTCCCAGAGCCCACAAGGGAAAAGAGCCGCCTCCTGAAGCGAGAGCGTTTGCATGGAAACCGTGGAAGCAAAGAGGAATCGGAAGAGGGCCCTGAGGAAAGGCGCTCAGGAGGGTTCCGACTTTAAACTTGCCTCCGGACCCGACACTTGAGTAGGAACAGCAGCATTACTACATGCTTCAAACAGGTCAACGTCATTAAAAAAGAAAGAAAGAAAGAAAGAACATGGAGACAGAGCTGAAGGGCCATGGTATTCAAGTCAGCAGAGCATCAGTTGGCACCCAAGTGAGACCTGACAGAGATGGGACTAGCGCGGGGCTCAGGAGGAGACAAACTCCAATTTTCTCCAGACCCACTAGGTTCCAGAATCTTCCCTAGGCCTGAGCACAGTGGAGATCAAAATCGACAGTGTCATGGAGCTTAGGGGGAAAGAGGAGGCGGATGACACACCAGAGAACCCACAAGCAGATTCATCATCACAAACCGCTGGAAACTCTAAGGGAGAAGTTCAAAGAAAGACATAAGTGTGAGGAAGTAAACTCGGAAACGTAAATTAGATCACGTCTCAGCCTTCCCTAGGACAAACCCACGGGCCCCTGCCCTCTGCCTGCCTCTTGTCCGTAGAAAACTTTAGCCTCCCCGGCTTCCCCAACTTCCAAAGAGTAAGTTTAATCAGGGAAGTGAGAAAAAGCAGGAAAAAAAGGAACACAGTAAAGCAAGGCAAAATAATAATGGTTTCATTATTAAGTGAAAGTCAAAGAATTGAATTCCTCAAGGACCATAGATACTATTCTGAGCCATGTCCTTTGAGCCATTTTGCAGATACTAAAACCCCATCAGGTTGGAAGCAGTTAACTGCCTGCTGTCCACAAGCACATAGACCCCAGACTGGTTGGAACCAGAAAGTTGAAGATGTTGACTCCCAATGACCTCACCACCAATCAGTCAGAAGAAGGTCCACGGGATGATCACAACCCCCCTCCCGTGCCCTGTCTTTAGAAACCTTTCCCTGAAAGCCTTCGGGGAGTTCAAGCCCGTGAGCGCTAGCTGCCTGGACAGCTTGCTTGGCGCCTGCAATAAACTCTGCACTTGCCTTCAGCCCAACCCTGTGTCTGTACATGGTCTTTACTGCACGTGAGCGCGCAGACCTGAGCTGGCTTCAGCAGCATCAGGAGGCGTGAGGAGCTAGGTGTCTGGGGGTGATCCTGACGGTCTCAGAGTTGTATCCGCTCCGGGGCAGACGCCAGGGAGGGGTGGGGGCCAGAGCCGAGAGGTAAGGGGTGCCAGCCAGCAGGCTGAGACCACCGCAGACTCCCGTGGACACGCCGGCTTCCGGCGGACTGCCTGTCCTGACCCGGGGCTCCCTAGCGCCCCCACCTGGTCTCGCCCCTGCCTGTGGCCCAGATGCTGTTCCCGAGAAGGGGTCCTCTCTAAAGCTGCGGCTTCAGCGATCCTGGTCTGTGCAGCCTTGGGGGGAGGAGGCGGGGAGCACTGAGCGCTTCTGAAAGGTCCCCCCGGAGGAACCAGAGCTGCACCTGTGGGGAATCGAGGCGGCTCCGCAGGACCCTGGAGCTCCTCTGGGGGGCCTCCCTCAGAGCAGTGGCTGGGGCCCTCTGGCTCCTCTTTGGCCTGAAGACAGTGAGAAGAGATGAACCCCAAGAGGCCCCAACAGAGGCAGCACCTCAGTCAGGACGCCGTTTCCAGGGACCCCTCCTGGAGCCAATGGCCACCAGCTTTGTGTCCAGGAGGTTCTGGCGCCAAAGAGGCTGGTGGTGCGGCCTGACTCGCCTCTCTGTGCCTCTGTCTCCCCAGGCCTTCCCCCGTGGCTCGGCGGTAAAGAATCTGCCTGTCAATGCCATTGACGTGGGTTCCATCCCCGGGTGGGGAAGATCCCCTGGAGGAGGGCATGGCCACCCACTCCAGGATTCTTGCCTGGAGAATCCCACGGACAGAGGAGCCTGGCGGCTACAGTCCAGAGTCGGGACATGACTTAGGGACTAAACAACGAGACTGGGGCACACACCTCCTCCTTCGCGGGGCAGGGTGGGGTCACGGGTGGTGGTGCCTTTGAACCGGGGCCTGTGCCTGCTAAGCATTTACTGCCGCCGCTGCTGCTTATTACCGCCACGGCCTCGTCCTCCACCGAGCGCCCTCCTGGGCGGCGCTCATGTGGCCCCTCGGCCGCTCTGCAGCCGCGGGCGGTTCTCAGGCGCCCAGCATGTCCCGGGCTCCGACCCCCGCGCCGGCCCCCAGCCCGGGCCCAGGCTGGCTGCCCCAGGGCTCCGGCCCAACGCCTCGCACTGACGGCGTGCTTTCTCTGTGCGGCCTTCTGCAGGGCCCTTGCCCTTCTGGGCAGTTTCTGCTTTTTACTCCCTGTCATGGCTGAATGGATGCACAGACACACACACAGACACACACACACAGACAGATATACACACAGACACACACACCCAGACACACACACACAGGAACAAGAGGCATGCGATCAGAGGAGCAGCCCTTGTCCGCTTTTCTGCGCGCTCCTCTGATACTATCCCGGCCCGTGACCCAGCCCTGCCCTCCGGGCGCCAGGGGCGCGCGGGGCCTGCGGGTGGGACAGTCAAGTCCCTCGGGGCTTTGCAGCTCCGACCCGCGGCCAGCGCCCCCTCGGTCCAAGGCCTTCGGGCGCATGTCCCTCCCCGGACGCCCCAGTGAAAGGGGCCCCGGCTGACGGCGCGCTGTCAGGGCCGGCGGGGCCGGCGGGGCCGGGGAGCCGGAGCCCGCGGGGAAGTGCAACAGCGCCACCTCGCGGCCGCCGGGGGCAGGCGCGGAGCTGCGTGCGCCGGAGCCGCCCGCCCCTTCCCGGGAAGCGCGGGTCCGCGGGCCCGGGGCAGGGACGCCGCCTGGGGAGCTCGGACACCGCAAGTGGCTGTCGATGCCACATCGCTAAGAGAAGTAAAGGCCAACGCGTACACACGGATCGCCCTGTTCGGCTTGGGCGCCGATGAAGGACCCAAAAGGGTCGCTGGAGTGGGATTCCCGGATTCCCCACGTGGAAACTCATGCGAGACTTCCCAGGTTTCGGGGCCTACTTGCCTAGATGAGAGCCGCCCGTCCGGGCTCTGCACGCTGGGTCTGCAGCCAGTGAGCGGAGCTGCCCTGGGAAAGGTGTTGGTCACTCAGTCCTGTCTGACTCTGCAACCCCATGGACTGTAGCCCGCCAGTCTCCTCTGTCCATGGATTTCCCTGGAAAGAGTACTGCAGGGGGTTGCCATGCCCTTCTCCAGGGATCTTCCCGACCCAGGGATTGAACCTGGGCCTTCCACATTGCAGGCAGATTCTTTACCGTCCCAGCCACCAGGGATGCCCTCAAATAAAGGAAAACACTGTGTTCTTCCAAGCAGACGTCATACCAAGGCACAGGTTCTCAGACCTGAGTGAGCCTCAACTTCACCTGGAGGGCTTGTCAAAGCAAGGGTTCCTGGCCACGACGCGAGCCTCTGAGAACCTGCATTTCTATCATGTTCTTTTGGTGACCGCTGATGTTGCTGTTCTAGGGCCCCACTCTGAGACCCGCTGTTGAAGCTTAATAATATTTATCTACCCCGGACAGCTTCCTCCTGACATTTGGCAAGCTCCCGAGGTCCACACTTATCTTGCTCCTGGCAGAGTTCCAGGGCCTCCGTGTGGGAACTCTTAGGGAAGGCGGGGGAGGCGCTGGGGGAACATGGGAGAGGAGATAAGATAGAACAGAACATCAGGATTGTCTTTCCCACCCCCACCCCTACCCCTACCCCTACCCCCCACCCCCATGCGCTTGCTGGCTGGAGTCCACTGGGAGACAAGGCTGGGCCCAGCCCCAGACCTTCTGACTCCGGGAAGACCCGTGGTTCTAACCCCAGTGTCCACCCAGTCAATGAAGTTAGAATACCGACCACCAACATTCAGGGACAGCTTTCGGTAAACTCTGCAAAATGTAAATGTTCCTGAGTTTTCCATAACCTTTACGGAAAGACTTGTACTGAGGGCACTTCAAGCCGGAGGCTTTTCGACACAGATGGGCAGCTTCTTTGCTGGTGCAAGCAGCCCGATTCCATTACAGTGTGATTTTCTTCAGCCTGCAGTCTTGAGCACCTCGGGGCATCTGCGGACACTGGAGCCAACGAGCCAGTGTTTGCATTCAGCCAATCCGAAGTGAGTAGTCTCTTAGTAACAGCCTATTACATTCTGGTATCAGACCACAAGCGTATTCAGCCACTCAGAAGCTAGCATTCCTTGAGCCCCGCCCCATCCTATTCAAGTCAAATACACCACAAAAACATTAAGCCAGTCAGAAGTGAGCTAGTGATCTGTATCACACACACACACACACACACACACACACACCCTATCGCAGTAAATCAGACCACAAATGAATCGACCCAGTTAGAAGTGGTCAGTGGTCTGAGCCCCTACCCAACACTGCGTATACCTGTGAAATCAAGAACTGGATCTCAGTTGATGTGGCTCTTGGTTACATCATACATCAACTGAAGTAGCAACTTGCTTGTAACTAGGAACTATGTGTTCACTACAAATGCACGCCCACACAAAAAAGTGTGTACAAGCAGGAGAAAAGTTAACCTCCATAGAGCTGACTTATCCATTAGCACAATAGGCGCCGTGCGAGGGCCCAAGGAAATGTTTTCTTTTTAAATAATAAAAAAATGAATACAGTCTGTCCTGGTTTGTGCTCCTTATGCTAATACAGTAGCAAAATGGGTTTTGCGGTTTTGTCTTTTATGGAGGGAGAGACCCACGGAGGCAAAAATGAGGTCCCATGAAAGTCATGTGTGAGATCCTGAAGGTGTGTACAGCGCCAACCATCTGTCGGTCCATGTCACCTTCCTTTTCCTTCCATTATCACAAAAGACAGTAAATTAACAGTGTGGACTTGGCTTCAAGTAACCCAAAAAAGAAATAGAGAAAGGGAGGGAGGAAGAAAGAAAGAGGAAGAAGGGAGGGAGAGAGAGGAAGGGAGAAAGAAAGAAAGGGACCATTCAGACTGACCTAGGCGAAAGCGGGAGACCTTTAACTCTCAGAGCTGAACCCTCGAGGGAGAGCGCTAGCTACAGGCACGGCGGGATTCGGCGGGATTCAGGGACTCAGTCACGGAATCCAGCGTCTCCCTTGCTCTGATTCTGCCTTCCGGCCCTCCTCTGTGGCCACAAGATGGCAGCTGCCTTCCCACACGCTTCCCGCCAACCTGTTTTCAGCCTGCTCAAATTCACTGTCTCGACCAGCTCCTGCTCTGACCGGCTTAGGTCTGGGTCACCTGCCACATTCAAACCGCACGGCACCTTCTGCACTCTGAACAGCCAAGGTACCAGCCCAGCAGCTCACACCTTACAGCTGAGAAGCCCGCACAAACATCAGTTTATGGGACCATCCAGCAAACCCTGGGAACCAGATCTCAGTCTCCCCATTTCCCAGATGAGGAGACTGAGGCCCAGCGAGACTAAAGTCAGCCAAGACCACCTGTGTGCAGAGCGGCGCAGAACACAGAGCCAAACCTTCAGAGAGAGGCTGGGGCAGGCCAGGGGCCTGGGGCAGGGGTCGACTCTTAGACCTAAAGCTTGGGCCAAGGAAACAGAATCCCAAGGAAAGCTGGTCTCATGAGGGAAGGGTCTGAGAGACATCAGAAATCCTCCCCAACCAAGAATCTGCCCCTACCTCCACACTTTGCTTTTATTTCCTTGGATAAGATCTCTGTATTTGGCAGATTGTTCTTTAGAACCACTAAAAATAGGAAACAACCTAAATATCCAAGAAGAGGAAGGTGGTCATGTAAACTGTGCTACACCTATTCCAGGAGATCTTAGGCAGACTAAAGTACGATGGTTAAAACATTGGGGTAAAATAACTCAGGTAATGCTCATTTAAAAAAAAAAAAAGCAGGAAGCAAATTGCATGTACAATATTAACTACTATGGCCTTACTTTTAAAGCAACGGGTCTAGAAGTATAAACACCAAAATACAGCAGTGTACCTCCACACATCAGTGGTCGGGGCATAGACTTGGATTACTGTGATGTTGAATGGTTTGCCTTGGAAACAAACTAAGATCATTCTGTCATTTTGGAGACTGCATCCAAGTACTGCATTTCAGACTCTCTTGCTGACTATGAGGGTTACTCCATTTCTTCTGTGGGATTCTTGCCCACAGTACTAGATAAAATGATCATCTGAATTAAATTCACCCATTCATGTCCATTTTAGTTCACTGTTTCCTAAAATGTCAATGTCCACTCTTGCCATCCCCTGTTTAACCACTTCCAGTTTACCTTGATTCATGGACCTAACATTCCAGGTTCCTATGCAATACTGTTCTTTGCAGCATCGGACTTGACTTTCACCACCAGTCTTGTCCACAACTAGGCATCGTTTCTTCTTCAACCCAGCCACTTAATTCTTTTTGGAGGTGTTAGTCAGTGACCCAACCACTTCTGCTGAAGAAGCTGAAACTGACTAGTTCTATGAAGACCTACAACACCTTCTAGAACTAACACCAAAAATGATGTCCTTATCATCATAGGGGATTGGAATGCAAAAGTAGGAAGTCAGGAGATAACCAGAATAACAGGCAAGTTTGGCCTTGGAGTCCAAAATGAAGCAAGGCAAAGGCTAACAGTGTTTTGTCAAGAGAACATGCTGGTCACAGAAAACACCTTTTTCCAACAACCCAAGAGACGACGCTACACATGGACATCACCAGATGGTTGATACAGAAGTCAGACTAATTGTGTTGCTCACAGCCAAAGATGGAGAAGCTCTACACAGTCAGTAAAAATAAGGCCTGGAGCTGACTATGGCTCAGATCATGAGCTCCTTATTGCAAAATTCAGACTGAAATTGAAGAAAATAGGGAAAACCCCTAGGCAATTCAGGGATGACCTAAAGCAAATCCCTTATGGTTATACAGTGGAGGTGACAAATAAATTCAAGGGATTGTATCAAGGTGGACAGCATGCCTGAAGAACTATGGATGAAGATTCAGAACACTGCACAGGAGGCAGTGAGTAAAACCATCCCAAAGAAAAAGACATGCAAGAAGGCAAAGTGGCTGTCTGAGGAGGCTTTACAAATAGTTGAGGAAAGAAGAGAAGCAAAAGGCAAAGGAGAAAGGGGAAGATATACTCAAAGGAATGCAGAGTTCCAGAAAATAGCAAGGAGAGATAAGAAGGCCGTCATAAATGAACAGTGCAAAGAGAGGAAATCAATAGAATGGGAAAGATTAGAGATCTCTTCAAGAAATTTGGAGATATCAAGGGATCACTTCATGCAAAGATGGGCTCAATAAAGGAAGAAATGGCAAGGATCCAACAGAAGCAGAAGAGATTAAGAAGTGGCAAGAGTAGACAGAAGAACTGTACAAGAAAGGTTTTAATGACCCGGACAACCACAATGGTGTGGTCACTCACCTAGAGCCAGATAGCCCGGAGTGTGAAGTCAAGTGGGCCTTAGGAAGAATTACTAAGAACAAAGTTAGTGGAAGTTACAGAATTCCAGCTGAGCTATTTAAAATCCTAAAAGATGATGCTGTTAAAGTACTGTGTTCAATATGTCAGCAGATTTGGAAAACTCAGCAGTGGCAACAGGACTGGAACAGGTCAGTTTTCATTCCAATCCCAAAGAAGAGCAATGCCAAAGAATGTTCAAAGTACCATATGATTGCATTCATTTCACATGCTAACAAGATTATGCTCAAAATCCTTCAAGCTAGGCTTTAGCAGTACATGAACCAATATACATGCTGGGTTTTGAAGAGGAAAAGGAACCAGAGATCAAATTGCCAACACGTGCTGGATCATGGAGAACGCAAAGGAGTTCAGAAAAATATCTACTTTGGCTTCATTGACTACCCTAAAGCCTTTACCTGTCTCTTGAGAAACCTGTATGCGGGTCAAGAAGCAACAGTTAGAACTGGACATGGAACAACTGACTGGTTCAAAATTAGAAAAGGAGTACATCAAGGCTGTATATTGTCACCTTTCTTATTTAACTTTTCTACAGAGTACATCATGCGAGATGCTGGACTGGATGAATCACAAACTGGAATCAAGATTGACGGGAGAAATATTAACAAACTCAGATATGCAGATGATACCACTCTAATGGCAGAAAGTGAAGAGGAATTTAAGAGCCTCCTCATGAGGGTGAGAGTGAAAAGGCTGGCCTGAAACTTAATATTAAAAAAACTAAGATCATGGTATCCAGTCCCATCACTTCATGGCAAATAGAAGGGGAAAAAGCGGAAGCAGTGACAGATTTTATTTTCTCGGGCTCCAGAATCACTGTGGACAGTAACTGCAGCCATGAAATTAAAAGATGCTTGCTCCTGGGAAGGAAAGCTATGACAAAACTACACAGCATATTAAAAAGCAGAGACATCACTTTGCCTCCGAAGGTCTGTCTGGTCAAAGCTATGGTTTTTCCAGTAGTCATGTAAAGATGTGAGAGTTGGACCACAAAGAAGGCTGAGTGCCAAGAACTGATGCTTTCAAACTGTGGTGTTGGAGAAGACTCTTGAGAGTCCCTTGGAAAGCAAAGAGATCAAACCAGTCAATCCTAAAGGAAATCAAGCTTGAATATTCATTGGAAAGACTGATTTTGAAGCAGAAGCTCCGATGCTTTCACCTGCTGTGGAGAGCCAACTCACTGGAAAAGACCCTGATGCTGGGAAAGATTGAAAGCAAAAGGATAAGCGAGTGTCAGAGGATGAGATGGTTAGCTAGCATCACCCACTCAGTGGTCATGAATTTTAGCAAACTCTGGGAGACAGTGGAGGGCAGAGGCGCCTGGGGTTACTGCAGTCCATGGGGTCGCATGACTCAGCAGCTGAAAAACAACCGCCACTTCTGGGCAGGGTAGAAACACAACAGGATTTGACTTCCTTAAAGGCAAGGGCACCTGTTCCCCTTCAGAGCCTCAGGCTGCCCGATTGCACGGCTCTGCCCTGCGGGCTCCACAAACCTGTCTCCTGGAGCTCAGGCCCCTAACCTGGGTGTGGGATCACCGGCCCTGCCCTGGGCTTCTCCAGAGGGTCACCGCCAGGATGTGACAGCATCCAAGGTCTCTGGACATTCTTGCCATCTCTTCAGGCTTTCACGGTTAGGAGGATGGGGGTCCGGACAACTGCCTCAATGCTGCGGGGTCAGGAGCCCAGATCTTGAATTTAGGGAGCTGACAAGCAGGGTGAACAGCCACAGTGGGCCGTCACTTCCCGGCCGCTCCTTCAGCATGGTGACAGAAAGTCCCGGGGAGCCGGACAAGGCCACCAGCCACCGCCTCCCACCTTATCAGCCATGCCCCAAATACTCCTTCCTTCCTCCACCTCCCTTCCTTTCTCAAGAAGCTGTTTTTAAAAAGAGAGCTTAATGGAATTTCTCGCTGTTTCTCCCAGTGCGGATGGAACGGTGTGAATCGCACACAGCGATGCGTGGAAATCGAAAGACAACAATTCCCTTTGCCGACGCACACTGTCCGCTGCAGATGGTACAGTGTTCACTCAACACTTTTCATTCCCTCCCTTTCACAGCACGGAAGCACTCACTCTGTGAGCAACCCAGGGAGCAGGCAGGCCTCTTTCAACCTAGAGGAGGGAGGCAGGGTGCATTTTAGTGGGTTGGTGTCTCCAAGTCTCCCCCTACGCCCCCCGCAAGTCTACGGGCTGAGCGAGGAAATCAGGAAACTCTGGCATCTGTCTGCACTCCTCGACTCACAAAAGCTAAACAATTTTTCCTTTAAAAAGGAAGAAAGAGATCTGAGCTCTCTCAAGAGTAAGTCTAACCTATTGTCTGTCGTATCGCTCACTGCAATTCCGGAGCTGGGGGGCGGGGCGGTGGCAAACTAGTTCCATATTGAAAATCAACAGAAACAGGCATGAGCAGTCTGCACGGCTCTTTCTTTCCCTTGCAAAGCGCCGACTTCCCAGCTGTGATTAGAGATGCCGGCTGCGGCTGGGCTTCCTCCGCGGACTCTGCAGGGGGCAGGCTGGGTGCCCTGCCGAGGACACACGCTGAGAGCCGCGGGCCGCCTGGGCCAAGCGGGATTTGGTTTGTGCAAGGCTGCCATCGTGTGGCCGCTGCGGGTATTTCCCTGGGAAAACGGTCCACGCTCCCCAAGTCTAGGATCGCTGTTTCCTGCCACCGGTCAGAAGGAGGTCTCAAGATGAATAAGACGAAAATCAAGTTCTAAGTTTCCCATCCAGGTCTGAATCTTCTTCAGAGCATCTCATGGGCCCTTCCACAGAACTCAGCTACAGGCATGCCGTAATTTCTCCTGGAAACAAGGAAGGACTTTCTTATCAGGACAGATGGAAGGTCCAAGAGGTAAAAGCATCCATAAGGCTGGCCTGGTCTTGCTGGGTCATCTTCCAAAATGCCCTCAGTCTCAAGGATGGAAACAGCCCTGTGAGTCCCTGGAACCCACTCTGTGTGGGAACCGGGCCGGCACAGAACAAGTGTGCAGTTAAAAGTGGTTTAGTGCTTCACAGACATCTCCTCCAGGCAGAACTTTCAGCTTGCTGCCAAGCCCTAACTAAACAAGCCTGAGACTGACCACCTGCAGATACCCAGGGCTGGAGGGCTAAGGGCGCTTTTATTCTGCACAGGGTTTCTCAACCTAGGATGATATTTTAAGCCTCATAATTCCTGGGGCTCTGGGGGCTGTCCTCACATTGCAGCTTACCTGGTTTCCACCTGCTAGTAGCCCTCCTCACCCCATGGTGACAACCAAAAATGCCTCCAGATGGGGCCAACTGTCCCCCGGAGTCAAGTCGGCACCAGCTGAGAACCACCGCCGAGGGTCTGCTAGGGTCTTGTTGCTGCTGTTAACAACTACCACACGTTTGGTGTCCCCAAGCTGCATGCACTGATTATCACGCAGTCCCAGTGGTCAAAAGTCCAATGGGTCTCCTTGGGCTAAAATCAAGGTATCAGCAGGGCTGTGTCCCTTCTCCAAGCTCTAAGGGAGAATCCATATCCTTGCTTCTCCCAGACCCTAGGAGCCGCCTGCATTCCTCGGCTCGTGGCCCCTCCCTCCAAATTAAAACCCTGCGGGGTTGGTGGAGTTTTTCTCACACTATATCCGTGTCCGACGTTGTCTTTTGTTGTCAGATCTGCCTCTGTCTCCCTCTTGAAGGACCATGTGATGACAGTGGGCCCATCTGGATAACCCATGACCATCTCCCTCTTTGAGATCACTAACAGCATCTGCAAAGCCCCTTTTATCACCTAAGAGAACATAGCCACGGGGTCTCAGGAGCCTGACCTGGGCATTGGGGCGGGCTGGGGGGATGGTTACTCAACCTGCACAAGTGAATACAAATGTAATTGGCTCCAGCAGAGCTGAGAGCACAGGTCAGCAACACAGCCGGAGGTGACGGGCCACGGCCTCGCCGAGAAGGAGAGCAGCGCCCGAGTCCCGAGGCCCTGGGTGACCCAAACAAGTCTCACCTGCAAACAGAGCTGCTGGTTCACAGATCCTGACTCACCCCTCGGCTTTCCCGGTGAGGACCCTCTGATCCCAGAAGGGACGTGGCCATCCCGGAAGCCCCGGGAGGGAGGGGGAACAACGCCATGCCCTCCTCCGCCCTGTGTCACAAATCCTGGGTACCAGCCACCCCCCGACGGAAGCCATTTCTAACGGTGGGACTTCAAGCTGCGTGTCAGGCCTCGGAGAGAGAAACGGCCCCACGGCCATCTACAGCCCTGCCCCATACAAGGCTCAGAAATGACAAACGTCAGCCTGGAGCCCACCCTGCCTGAGCGGCTCGACGTGGGAACGGCGTGGGGACCGTAGGTCTCGCTGGGGAGACGAGACCTGAGCTCGGCTCTGTGCTGAGGACAAGGATACAAGGTCTCAGTGAAGGAAACCAAAAGGGAATGTCCGCTTAATTGGCTTTTAAGTCCAAAAAAAAAAAAAGGTTCAGTTAGGTAGGGACAGGAAGAGGCTGATAGAAAGTCTCTAATAGATTTGGTGGCTCCAGAGTAGAAAGGGGGGCTTCCTCGATGGCTCAGCGGATAAAGAATCTGCCTGCAATGCAGGAGACAAAGGAGATGTGGGTTCGATCCCTGGGTGCGAAGAACCCCTGGAGGAGGAAATGTCAACCTACTCCAGGATTCTTGCCTGGAGGGTCCCATGGACAGAGTCCCGAAGAGTCGGACATAACTGAGCGACTAAGGAGAAACAGAGAGGGTAGAACTGAGGTGTGCCCTGCCCCAGCCGGGAGCTCCCAGAGGGCCCCCGTGAGCACCAGACTGCAGGAGAGAGCCACCCCGGGGCACCAGGGCCCGCCCCTCACAAAGCCACCTTGCTTGGGTGGAAGCAAACGATGCCCCTGCGGCCAGAGCAGTGAGGAGGCAGCACTGCCTCCTTGTGGGACCAGGGGGAGCGTCAGTGGACGGCAGCAGGAGTCTAGGTGGATGGGAGCTCCGGAGAGCCGTGCTGCCCCCCTGGGTGGCCGCCTGAGCCAGAGACCCAGAGAGGCGTGCCTGTGAGCGGGCACCAGGGTGGGCGGCACAGACCCAGGCCCAGGGCCCGAGTCTCCTCCTCACCGAAGCCCCTGTCTGCTCTGCGCAAGATCCTGGGAGGAAAACGGCACAGAGGAAAGTCCTTTTAACATCTTTAATGTAGCTTACATGGATTTAGGTTATGTGGACTTTCATACTTATTTTATACACACAGCGTGTGTAGTCGGTTATGTGTGTGTGTGCGCGCGCACGCTCAGTCACTCAGTCCTATTGGAAATAAAGTTACTGTACTACTGTACTCTACACTTGTCGTTAAGTCACTAAGTCGTATCTGACTCTCTGCGACCCTGTGGACTGCAGACCACCAGGATCCTCTGTCCCTGGGACTTTCCAGGTAAGAACACTGGAGAGGGTTGCCATCACTTCCTTCTCCAGGGGATCTTCCTGATGCAGGGATCGAAACTGCAGCTCTTGCCTCGGCAGAAGAATTCCTTACTTCTGGGCCACCTGGGAAGCCCATATATAATAACCCTGTAAGCCCCCTGCATACGAATGGGTTCCATTCCGATAGCGTGTTCCTAAGTCCTGCACGGTTAGCCTAGGTACCCAACTAACAAAATCAACTATAGAGTTCTGTACTGCAATAGCTTTATAACACTTTTCACACAAATAATACAAAAAAAAAAAAAAAACAAAGAAAACATTTTTAATCTTACAGTACAGGACCTATAAAACTACAGGGGTCAGTACAGCAGGTGGCACATGGCTGGCACCAGTGAACAGTCGGCAGGGTTACTGACGGAGCAGGCGGGGGAGACGGGAGGCAGGAGAGCTGCAGGGCCGTCAGCAGCAGGAGACGGAGGCCCAGCTGAGCCTCACTCGTGCCCGTGCTGATGGCGCGGGTCCTGGCTCCTGGCTGGATCCGATTCCACCTACCCTGTTGAATAAACAATCCAGGGGTGTCTGGGCAGCGGCCCTTCTCTCCTCATCAGAGATGACGCGGGAGCCCTGGCCTGCGTGCGGAGTGGCTGCCGCAGCCTCCATGGAGCGGTCCACATCTGGGTCCTGTGCCTCAAAGCTAACGGTTGCCTCCTCCAACGAAGACAGCCCCCCGCCGTCTGCTCGTCTCTGAGGTTCCTGGGTTGCTTCTCCTTGCTCTTGTCTCTGTCCCTCCTCTGGGCCTCCAATTCCATCAGGTCTTTGTTAGCAGGCACCTCGTGCTGCCCGGCAGGTTCCGGGGCTATTGCGGGGCGCTTCTTAGCGGTACTGGCTACATCCCTGCTGCTCTCACGCTTGCTTCCCGACATCCTGGGTTTGCAGTAAAGATGCTGAGGTCTACGCGGTGCGGTGCGGGAAGGGACACAGCAGAGCCGGGGGGAGAAATGTGTGTCCGTGGGAATGGACAGCAGTGAACTAGCATGCATGATTGGACCTGTGAACACAAGCTCACTGCTCTGAAAGTTCACAACTTGACGGTTTGTAAGGAGGGGACTTAGTGTTTACACACACATACATACCTATATGTATATATTTATAGATATGTCTGTCTATATATACATACACACATATATATATGATCATGTTGATTTTATCTGCTTCTTTTGGTCATAAGAGAACCCAGCAAACATTCCCCAAATCAAAGCCCCCTGATCTGCAAGTGGAGAGCAGAGAAGGAATGAGGATCAACCGAGCCAACACCCTCAACTCAAGCGACCCCAGGGCAAATCTTCCAGAGTGCCTGGCCCCACAGGATGTGAACAGACCCGAGCACTCAAGGGCACCCCAGGACCCAAGGTTCCGTCTGCTCAGCATCTGCCCTGCCCAGCACCCGAGAGCCGCCTCAGGCTGTGGACAGCCAAAGCCAAGAGCGCCCTCACGCTTTGCAGCCTGCCCCATGCTGTCAAGAGCCGGTTAGGGAAAACTGAAGGGAGGTAGTCTTATTCGGGCTTCAGAGACAAGAGAGGCCTCTGACCTGCCTGGACACGGCCCTGACTTCATGCCTGCTCACAACAAATGCACCAGTGGACCCCAGTAAGCGGAGAGGCGCTATCACTAAGAAAGGGAGTGAGACTTGGAATTCTCCTGAGCCCTGAGGGTCTGGCCTATTGGTCTGGTCCAATCCCCCGGCGGGCTGGAAAATCTCATCACTCACAAGCATTGTAAAAAAAGGTTAAAGTGGAACAAGAGCTGCAATTTTGCTCAAAAACTGAAGATGATATCCGTTTGTGGCCTGGGATTATAAGCAGGAACCCCCAAAACTGCAATGTGAAGTCTCGCCCCTGGGGTGGACACTCTGCCTAGGACCTTCTCCCAACAGGGACTCCACACTGCTGCTACAGGAGACTTCCAGCACTGTCGGAATCTTGATGCTAGTCAGCCCAATTCAGAGACGTCTGTGCTGTTCCTCTCCTCCACTGTCTCTACCTCTCTTTTCTATTAATGATGGTATACTGAAGGTAACTTAGATCATTCTCTGTTAAATATTGGAGTCGCTTATTTGTGCGTAACGAGTGGTTCCTTTTGTTAACGACTCCTTCGAACCTGAAACAAAAGTAAAAACTCCCAGTAAGACAGGGTACCTGGTGCAGAGATTGCCTTCTAGCAAGTCTGAAGGTGACTTTTGCGTGGTAGAAAGGAGGGCTCGGTAAGATAAGCCAGTAAGTTTTAACACAAGCTCATGGCAGCCTTTCCACTGCTGTGGCCGTTTACAGGGTTTCTCTGACAGGAAACTGCTCTTTCTGACTGTGTCTCACTTGAGGCTGACAGCGACAGAGACCCCGCTCCTCGCTGTCTGGCTGGGCGCCGGGCCTGGGGGCCTCACGTGACCGTGTGCACGTGTCCTGGCTCCCCTTCCCCGGCAAGGCCACGGCGATGTTCTGTGCCCTGTGAGGGACACACAGAGGCTTCTCAACGTGCAAACTCAGCCCCTCCCTCCAGAACTTCCGGCTGCTGACCATTTTCTCCTCTCAAAGAGAACTAAACCAAAATCAGAAATTTTACCTTCCTTCTCACAGAAAATAAGGATTCTAAAAACCATCTCACAAGGCGTTGGCCTCCCACCCAGCCCACTGGATTCATTCATCCTTCATCCCAAAGGGCTTGTTCCCAAAGACCCTCTGGGACAAGATGCCCAATGCCGAGGTGGCCTAGAAAAGACACTCCAGCTGAGGTCCGGTGTGGAGCAGAGCATCACCACCGCCGCTGGACCCTGCCCCCGGTGGTGAGCTTCCGCAGGACCCGGGTCCCCAACACGCTCCACGCCCCTTGCGCCTGGTCTTCTCGCCGAGTGTGTGGCTGAGGCTTATCCATCCTCTAGTGTGCATTGGCACTTCACCCGTTTTTATAGCTGAAGAATATTCCATCACGTGGATATACCACATCTTATCTAGCCCCCTACCAAGTGATGGATTTTTTAATTGATTTCCAATTTTTATTATTATCAGCAATGCTACTATGAACATGTGTGTACAAGTTTTTGTGTGGATAGTGGCCTTCAGCTCCCTTGGGTATATACAAGAGTGGGATTTCTGGATCTCACGGTGCGGGTCTGGGATCTAAGGACAGCTTTCTTCCAAGTAATGGCTCCTCTGTGGATCTTTCTATATTCATTGTAGAGTCAAATAACTTTCTCCACAATAACTGCCATTAGACGGGAATAAAAGGACACATGTTTATAAAACACAACCATTATTACTGCAACACCAAAAGTAACCCAAGGAAAACCAGACAAACTGGACTTCATCAAAATTCAACATGCTGCACTTCAAATGACATCACCAAAAAAGTGAAAAGACAGCCACGGAACAGGCAAAAATATTTGCCAATGATGCCTGTGATAAGACACTTGTATTCAGACTTACATTCTTCAGCTATAAAGATGAAGTGATACATGCTACAACATGAGTGAACCTTAAAAAATTATGCTTAAATAAAAGGTGCAAATGATCACACATTGTGTGAGCCCACTTGTACGGTGTGTCCACAACAGGCAACTCCACGGCGAGAGGGTAGATTCACGGCTGCCTTGGGCTGGGCGGGGGTGGGAAGGGAGAGACTGTTCATAGGCATAGGGCTTGTCAGGAACTGACCGCGGTGACGGATGCACACTCTGTAAACATACTGAAACGTGGCGGTATATGCTTTAAGTGAAATAAAGTCTATGGACTGTAAATTATATCTCAATGAGCTGTTATATAAGAACATGCAAGAACATGGAGAACTGAATAATACATTTTAAAAGGTGGTTTAATCAAACAACACCCCGCACACACCGCCTCACTGACGCTCATGCCCACAGCCCCACACCAGCAGGGCCGGGCACAGCCGGGAGCGGCTGCTCTGAGCCCATCACGTGTCCCTCCCATGCAGTTCGTGTGTTCGTCCTCAAATGAATTACATCAACAGATGGATTTTTCTTCCTTGGGAGGATTCCTTTATTGAGTAGTGACTTTATCAAACCCCTGAGCCACTCTGATCAGTTCAGCTCTACCTAAACACAAAACGCCAATGACTGACCTCAAACAGTGCAATGTTTGCAGCTCACATCGACGCGTGTGGGAGGTTCCATCCGCCGTCACTCACAGCAGCCCTCGGCTGCACACCCCAGACCCCCGGACGCTGTGCCTCCTCCCAGGGAGCCCACGTGCCCTGGGGGCGGCTTCTGGCACCTCCGCACGGAGCCCTAAGCGCTGTTTCTGCTCAGCTGGCCTCCTCGCTCTTCCCAACGGTATAAGAGAGACAGCACACTGGAGACTCTGGAGACGCTTTCAGAGAATGGTTTCTGTGAGTCCAGGGACCATGGCTCACTTCTCTGTAACATGCGGAGTTGGCCCTGAGCACGCACACCGAATATGTGTTGTACAACAGGACGGACGGACCACGGGTGGATGGATGGACAGACGTGAAGAGATGGCGGGTGGACAGACAGGAGGGCAGCTGGGTCAATGGGCAGGTGAGCAGACGAGTGGAGAAACGGAGGGAGAGAGCAGGAGGGCCAGGGAGACAGATGGGAGGGTGCAGGGATGAACAGACAACAGATAGACAGTGAGTGAGTAGTAAGTACCACGTCCCGCCCCACACGCCTTTGGATCAATCGGGAGCAGTAGGTCAGCACCAATGGGCACCAGGGGTCTCCTTCCCAACCTCAGGCTCCAGGATGGGCTTCCCTGTGTCCCTAAAAAACCAAAACTGTCCTTCCGCCCACCTCTTGGGGGTCCAGCAACAGAGGAACAGAAGGAAGGTGTCACCCCTCCCTCCCAAGGAGACCTGTTACCATCCACTCCCTGCCCCCCACCCCAGTTACTGAGGGCCAGCTCTGCCCTGATACTGGGGACAGGAGAGACAATCACCCCACCCCGAGCTGACCCCAGTGGAGCCTCAGGGAGGCCCAGCAGAGACCAGGGCGTGGAGGCCACGTGGGAAGGGTGGAGGCCACGGTTAGGGGGGATGCCTGAGCTGAGAGCAGACGTGTGAGCAGGAAGGAGCCTGACTGATGCGTGCGTGTGTGTGTGTGCGTGTGTGTGTGTGTGCAGGAGGGAGCCTGACTGATGCGCGCGCGCGCGTGTGTGTGTGTGTGTGTGTGTGTGTGTGCAGGAGGGAGCCTGACTGATGCGCGCGCGTGTGTGTGCGTGTGTGTGTGTGTGTGTGTGTGTGTGCGCGCGCAGGAGGAAGCCTGACTGATGCGCGCGCGTGTTTGCGTGTGCGCACAAGTGTGTGTGTGTGTGCAGGAGGGAGCCTGAGTGATGTGCACACATGTGTGCGTGTGTGTGTGTGTGTGCAGGAGGGAGCCTGACTATCTGCCTGACTGATGTGTGTGTGTGTGTGTGTGTGTGTGTGAGCAGGAAGGAGCCTGACTGATGCGCGCGCGTGTGTGTGTGTGTGCGCACACGTGTGTGTGTGTGTGTGTGTGCAGGAGGGAGCCTGACTGATGCGTGCGCGTGTGTGCGTGTGCGCACAAGTGTGTGTGTGTGTGTGCAGGAGGGAGCCTGACTGATCTGCCTGACTGGTGTGTGCGTGTGTGTGTGCGCACATGTGTGTGTGCAGGAGGGAGTGGTGAGAGACGGGAGGCACAGGCCCTCGGCAGACCCTAAGTGAGACCCTTCTGTGCCTGAAGATGGGAGGCCCCGGAGACAGAAGGCGGGGCGGGCGAGCACAGAGGGGGACGCCGGCCGGGGGGCTTCTGTGATGGGCCCTGGGCGCTGCAAAGACAGTGTTAAGCCAAGGGAGTGGGGGTCACCGGTGATACGGTCAGATGGACACGCCCCCAGAAGTCAGGGCAGCACTCAGCTCACCCACCCCAAGACGACTGACCAGCGTGCCCTGGGAAGAATCCCAGTGACCCTGGGTGAGGCCAGGCCAACGCGTGCAAAGTCCACCCCAAGTTCAGGAGCCGGGCTCTGGGGCCTCGTGGGGCTGCTGGACCGCGCCTCACCCTGTGAACCGCCAGCAGCATGGCCAGGGCGAGCCTCGCCTGTCCTCCCTGGGGTCCGGGGGCGGGAACCCGACTGCGCCTGGGAACCGCCTGGAGCAGGGCTGGGCAGGGATGCAGACAGGGGAGGCCGCTGTCCCAAGCACTTGCCCCAAACAGTGCTTCGGGATTAACTGCAGTGCTTCTCAGACTTCCCGTCACCTGAGCCCACACATCAAGCCTGGGGTGGGGGGGTCCATGTGGTCGTTTGTCCCTCAAAAGACAGCACAGCAGGGACAGGGGCCAGTGTCCGGTGACAGGAGCGTGGAGGGACAGCAGCGTTCCAACCCCGAGGGCGGGGCCGGCCTCCCTGGGGTCAGCTCGGCCTGCGGGGGTCAGCTCGGCCTGCGGGGGTCAGCTCGGCCTGCGGGGGTCAGGGGTGGGGCCGCAGGCCCGCCCCCGGGGCAGTTGGCGTCCGTCGCCATCCTCTTGGCCTTCCGCCTCTCCTGCCCCCCCGGCAGGCTCGCCCAAGCCACCCCGCTGCCGCCTTCACTGCGCAGTCTCCATCCGTCTGCTCCCCGTCTTCTCTGCTGATCCTCTCCTAAAACCGGAAGAGAAGCAACAGAGCATCTCAGTGAACGCTGAAGGCCGCTTGGGGTCCTGGTCTGGCTGCACCCCACACTGCGAGCTCAGAGCAGGCAAGCCGGGTTCAAACACCAGGCCAGCCACTGGGTGGGCGTCATATGTTTTGTACCTAAGATGCTCCATGTGCAGATTTACTGATGGGAATATATTTACTGGTGGGGGGTGTGAAGTCCCGGCCCAGGGAGGTCAAAGAAAGAACGAGGCTAAGGAAACTCTACTTCAAAAGTTGGAAAATGCAGATGTCCCCAGCCGTGCACACCCCTGGGCACCAGGCACCCTGAACACCTCCTGCTTCCTCTAACGGCCTTCAGGGTTGCAAAGGAGAGGCAGAGGTCAGTGAAGAGGCACAGCTCAGTAGCCTGAGAGGGTCCTAAGTCAGCCCATCTTTCCACTGCAACTAGAGGAACATGAAGGCCCTTCTCTGCAAGAGGACGAGAATTGATGTCAGACACCAGGCAGCTTTTCCAAGACAATCCAGCACTTTCTGGGATATTTTCTGCCTTTGATGTTGACTCTTCTATCCCAGAACCACCTACTTTCCAAGATAAGCAGCACTCCCCACAACGGGCAATTGTCAGTTTTGGAATTTAACATCATTATCACCTCTCCAGGAATTCAAGAGCAGAGGCCCTTCTATGCCAGCGAATGGATGTCAGCGCCATCCCCTTGTGGGGACAAGTGTCTGGCATGGCCTCAGGAAAATGCTCGCGGAATCATATCTCACCGAAATCCTACAAAATGCTGAGTGACAGCAGGCCCGAGAACTACCCAGTAGCCCAGCCTTGCCCACCGTCCTGTCTGCCATCACTCTGGGCCAGCTCATAACCTAAAGCCCAATTCCATTTTCTGGCATCTGGACTCAGCAGTGAAGAACCCGCCTGCAATGCAGGAGACCCAGGAGATGAGGGGTCGATCCCTGGGTTGGGAAGATCCCCTGGAGGAGGAAATGGCAACCCACTCCGGTATTCTTGCCTAGAGAATCCCATGGACAGAGGAGCCTGGCGGGCTGCAGTCCAC
Source organism: Dama dama (assembly GCF_033118175.1). Lineage (NCBI taxonomy): Eukaryota > Metazoa > Chordata > Mammalia > Artiodactyla > Cervidae > Dama > Dama dama. Next base: position 17,379,817 of record NC_083693.1, on the reverse strand, counting down.
GGGGTCACAAAGAGTCAGACACGATGGAAGGGACCAAGCAGGAGCATGTGGACTAAAGGGGCAGGGGAGGAAAGAAAAACACGTTTGTCCACGCATTTGTTCTGCCTGAAAGACGCTGGTCCGTCGCAGAATTTGAAATTCAGATTTTTCCATACTTCCTAACATAAAGTTATGGCCGGTTCCCACGTGTTCTCTGCTTAGTCTTGGCTTCGTTGGAGCTTGTCAAGTTTAGAGAAGAGGGCCACGAAAACTCTGATTGCAATGGTGTTTCCATCCACCACAGCTCAGAGATTCTGAGCATAAATCAAGGGCCCGCGGCCGCAGAGGAGCCCAGAGGAGGTGTTCAGGAGGGTGCTGGAACATGGCCCGAGGACCAGCCCTAGAATGGCACAGGTTTGTCACCATACCTTGTGGTCCCCTCCGTGATGGGAGAGCCTGGTTTCATCATCCTGAGAAGTCTGCCCACGAGCAGCCACGGCCTCCTTGGAATGTCCTGGGTGAGCTGCCCTCCCCACGCAAGAGAGTGAGGTGAGCAAATGGAGTGACTCGCAAGGGAGCAGACAGACAATTACTAATAGAAGGGGGGCCCTGTATGATAACGTAAGGCATGGCTCCCCACAACCCAGTTCCATCCTGTTTGACCTTCCCCCTGACATCTGCTACGTGCCTTCCTAGGACAGGAAAAGCTGCCAGGTTGTTGGGAGGGCACTTCTACTCAAGCATTTCTGAGCTGGAATTTTGATCCATTCCCCCAGCTTTTCAGGCATTATTTGGAGTCAGATTTCCCATTCTATTCCTCAGCCCTCCCCTTTGCACACTGGAATTCTTACTCACAAGAGAGACCAGAGTCACACACGGTAACTCAGCCTCCCTCTGCGTCCTACCAAGCCGGCATCAACTTGGAAGGGGGTGACTTTCTTATCCTACTGTGTAACTTCCCCGCACCTCAAAATCCATATGTGAAGGTGTGGGGGGGGGGGGGGGGTCCAATACCTTAGGAAAAGAATAGGCAGTTTCTATTTGAGCTGAAAAGACAAATTGCATTTTTCAAATAAAGTATACATGTACTACATTTTGTCTATATAAATAAATGTGTACAGTTTCATTTCCAGACATCATAAATGAGCAAAATTTGGTTTGGCAAAATCTAATGATAGCATTTTAAAACACCAGTCCTCATTAGCTCTCTCTGATATGTAAAGATTTTATACAACACAGTACTAATTGCCCATGTACCGTCCTTCACAAAAACCAGCCTTGTTCACTACTGTATCCTGGTCACCTGGACAATGAGAACTGCTGAGAAATGCTCCATTAACAGTGCTCAGCTGAATGACGGGATGAAGTAGATATTTCATTATACACTTTCTTCCTTTCCTGCTGTGTGAACCTTTGCTTTTCATGTGTTATGGACGCGTGCGTGTGTGCTAAGTCACTTCAGTCGTGTCTGACTCTTTGCGACCCCATGGACTGTAGCCCACCAGGCTCCTCTGTCCATGGGATTCTCCAGGCAAGAACACTGCAGGGGGTTGCCATTTCCTTCTCCAGTGTTATGGATGAAAGTATGCCAGTAGGTATCAGACTTTCACTTGCATTTTATTCCTAGGCAATGAAGGTGCAATACTTCTTTTTTTTTTTTTTTTTTAAATGAACGCACTAATTTGGACCCACAAGGATGAGAAACGGAGAAGCAGCCACACAGGGCAAAGGCAGAAACTAACCATTACCACCTGGGGCTGCAGACGATAACAGTGGCCACTAGAGGGAGCCACACACCCTTTCAAAGAGCAGCGACAACTCAAAAAGCCCTCCCGATGTGATGCTTCTGCCCTTTGCTCCTCTCAGCATAGCTCTCCCCTGTAAACATGCTCCATGTAATGTCCGACGCTCCAGAACAAGCTGGAACAAGTTACAGCTGCAGTCTGCAAAGCATCAGGCTTTTAGAAAAATGACCGCACCTCCTCAGTGCAAATATTTCACATCTCTTAATGTCCATTCCCTCCAGCTTCCAGAGGAATCGGGTGGAGAGGGAGGTGGGAGGGGGGATCGGGATTGGGAATACATGTAAATCCATGGCTGATTCATATCAATGTATGACAAAACCCACTGGAAAAAAAAAAAAAAATTTAAAAAAAATTTAAAAAATAAAAAAAAAATTACATATAAATACAAAAAAAAAAAAATTTTTCCCCTGAGGATGACAATTGAATCTACTAAAAATTCACCTGGAAAAAGAAAGCAAAAATATAACCTAAAAATGAAAAAAAAAATTTTTTTTTTAATCTGTGTGTAATTACTTCCTGCCTCCAGCAACTTTTTTTCTTCAAAAAAAAAAAAAATCAACTATTCATGTATTTAGTTTCTTCTCCTCCAGGAAAGAAACTTAGGCATGTGCAGGCTTTCAGGGAAGTCACATAAGACAGAATTCTGATCCTATTGGTCAAGTTTCAAAGGTTTCATCTGTAACTGAGTGTAGGAAGAAAAAGTTTCCCACAAACTCCTCTCAAAAGATCCGAATAACCCTGAAAATATTTTCAGGGCCTTTATAAGCCACAGATGTTATCAACAGTCAAGACCATGCAAACTCTAAAAGCCCCAGTTCACAAATGACACAGCTTCAAAAATAGATGTTAAAACATCTGAAAGGAGCAGAAGTTAATTTCCCGCTGGGATGTTGTGGAATGTTGTAAAAATGTCTACGCCTTACTTAGAATGTAAAAAGCCACGGCCCCACCGGGCTTCTTGCTAAAGTTCTATTCCTATGGTCCATGAAACTGTGGGAGACCTCCTAAATATTAGTCAGGAATGAAGGGACAAAAGATAGAACTTGAAAAACAGAACAAATCAAGAAAGTGACCCTAAGAATAATTAAAAACTAAAAATAAATGGTCTCATGAGATTTCCGGGGAGGAGAAGCTTCCAGTACCTGTACTGTTTGGTGATGGTTGGGAAACCCCAGTGGGCTAACACGTGCTGATTTCTGGAAGGAGAGAAACAGACTAAAAATTGAGAAACTGCAAGCATCTGGGCTAATCTGTGACTGCATCTGTGGCCTCCACTCAGAAAAAACCTGAGTGTCAGCAGCGCTAACTGACAAAACTGTTACAAGATGAAGCTGGTTGGCAGAAAACCTTCTGAGCAAATTAAAATCCTGACTGCCGGCCCTGGGGGATTGACAGGAGGTGTGGGTGAAACTGGGAACTAACCATGATTTACACAGGGAGTGAAAAGACCCTAATTTAGAGTTTTTCAAAAACTTCCAGTTTCAGTAATCTAATTATAGCCCTAATTATAATAATGACCCTTCTTCCTTCAAGGGACTCCAGCATGTTTCTAGAACCTTCTCTGTGAAAGTTCATTTGCCATTTTAAGGAGAGAGTTGGTGCACCTCGGAGTGAGTTACAGCGACAGGGCTGGCATCATCGGAATCCTAGCTTGCTTCCCCTGACCAGACCACACCAGCTTCCTCAGCTCTTGAAATAACCCCCAGGGGAATTCTCCTGAAAGGAAACCATCTCCCCAATTATGCGACAATGTCCTCCCCTGCCAACCCCCTCCAGCCCGTGCTATTTCCACATTCTGAAGGGCAGCCCTCCCCCTCCATTTCCAGCCAAGGAGCTGCACCGTCCAAGCCGCAGAGTCTGGGCCCGCGTGGGGGCTGCAGGCTCATTTGTGAAGCCCCAATGCCACCGGGCCAAGCGCTCGGGACCCGGCGGGTTTCCCTTCATCTCTGACTGTGCGCCGCAGGGCAAGTCACTTAACTGCCTCATTAGAATCGCAGTCACGGCCCTGAGCAGGCTCCTTCCCGGTGGCCAGCCACCCCGTTAATTTCTGCAAAGACCCATTAAGCCTCCTGGCCGAAAGGCAGCCGAGGAGCAAAACCTATCGCTATTGTCATCAATGAGCTCCCCGGCAGCCTCCCCGGTCTCCACCTCAGGGGAATCCATCTCCCAGGGGAAGAGCAGGCCTGGCACCCAGCGCGTCCATCCCTAACGAGCTGCCTGCAGCCGCGGGGCTGGCACAGACGCTGGAGGGGGCTGGGGGCCAGGAGGAGAGGGCAGCCACGCTTTCACTGTGGCCGGCGAATCTGAAAAGTTAGACGCCCCTCACTGCAGCCCTGCCCCCCAGCTGCTGCTGAGAACCAGCCTGGGGGGGTCAGCCTCCCCACCCGGGTACAGACGCCATCCATCGCCAAACCCGCTGCACGCTTGTTGGAGGTGGCAGGTGTGACCCAAACAGGGTTGCCCACCGCCCAGTGCAAGGCAGGCCTCAGACACAGAACGCGGGGCGCTGCCCATGGGAACCCTCCCAGCAGACGAGGGCAGAGTCAGCTCCCCCGCGAACCCCTGTGTGCCTCAGAATCTATACAGATGAGGCACTCAGCCTGCAGGAACCGGTGTCTCCAAGGCGTGATCCTTCCAATCGGAGCAGGGGGACCCCGACTCCCAGGGAATCTCTGATCCGGCTACACTGAGGGAGAGCTGATATTTAAGCAAGAGGGTCTGGAAGGTGTGGCTCCTTCAGGAAGGAGGCGGCAGCAGGCCTGGATGCCACCACCTGGCTGTTGCTCCCTCCTTTGTTCCGGCAACAGCAACAAAGAGATGGCCTCCCCGGCGGACTCGATCCAAACCTGTGCTTATGCTACCGACCCTAGACGTGATCAGCCCACAGGGCACGTCTCCACCCCAACTCACAGTCGGGTTGTCTTGACTGTTGAAGCTGAACCTTCAGCCAGATGTTGCCTCGCTGGCCCCAGGCTCCGGGGGGCTCCACCTCCCACAGGCGCCCCCGTTCGGCTGGGTGGGCCGCCAGGAACTTCCTGCAGACTGGGGGGAGGCGCACACCACGGTCAGGGGGGCCGCTGGCCCTGCCGGCCCTCCCCTGGGTCCCCCGCCCGGCCCACCCCCGGCTCTCTCTGCCGCACACAGACCCCTCTGTGCCCACCCCTGCCTCCCATGTTCACCCACCCCGTCTAGCCTGCGGGTGGCCACAGTGAAACACCACTAGTGGGGGGGCCCTAAACCACCAACAGTTATCTTCTCGCAGCTCTAGGGGCTGGAAGTTCGAGATCAAGGTGTCAGCAGGCCTGCCTTCTCCTGAGACCTCCCTCCTTGGCTTGGAGATGGCTCTTCTGACTGTGTCTTCTCCCCATCTCCCTTCTGTACCTGCTGGGCCCTATCCCCTCTTCTTATGGGGGCCTCCTCTTACTAGTCCTGTTGGATCAAGGCCCCCCTTAGGACCTCGTCCAACTTTAATCACCTCCTTAAGCTCCCGGCATCACTGACACAATGGACATGAGTGTGAGCAAACACTGGGGGATCGTAGGGGACGGGGGAGCCTGGAGTGCTGCAGTCCGTGCGGTCACAAAGAGTCGGACACGACTGAGTGACTAACAACAACAGGCCCCATCTCCACATCCAGTCACCCTGGGGGTTAGACTTTGCGGGACCCAAGTCAGCCCCATAACATCACCCACCCAGTCCCCTCTGCAGACACCGTCCCCCGCTCTGAGCTCCGCAGCCCTCCTCTCCCAGGGAACCTTCCAGCTCATCCACAGACGCCCGGACTCCAAAGCCCCTCAAGGTGGTAGACGTCTGTGCCACGTTCAGAGGGTGAGCATTTCCACACGACAGGGGCCCCAGCCAAGTAGGAACAGCCCCCCGTCCTGCCGGTGCTGGGGGCTGCATCAGGCCTCTGGCAAGAGCACAGATGGAAACCCAGAGGGCGTGATGCTAAGAAGGTGGAAGCCAAGCTAGTCGAGTGCTAGATAGAAAGCACTGCTCTCCTGTCTTGACAAATGTAACTCCTTAACAAGAGGAAAAGCCAGTTTTAAATTTAGAATTCTTAGACTCCTGGGTGTTTTGCACTTGAAGGTGGCAATGCCAAGAGAGCTGGCCCCCAGCTGGCAGCCCACCCTCTCCTCCCCGTCCGGCTCCCTGCACACTGTACATACAAACGTGGGCCCCAGAGCCACGCTTCATGACACCCCACCAGAATGAGGATGTGCAGATGGGTGTTACGGTCCGCCCTTAGGTGCATAGGTCCAAGACGGAGTCCACTAGGGCCCTTGGCAGCCCCAGGCAAGAATCCTGGGGTTCCAGTAGCCTGAGCTGGTTTAGGAGTGGCCTGGACCCGGCTGAGAACATCCCCTTGGGCCCACAGATTCCTCACTCCATGGACAGAAGTTCAGCCTCAACAGGGCACTAAAGCATGGAGCCCTGGGCAGCGGGCCCTCTGGGCCATTCCAAGGCAGGACTGTACCGGATAAAAGGCGGTCAGGGAGGCGTGGAGCAGCTGGCCTGGAGCCTCCAGCTGCTGCTCTGTCCACACACGGCCTGCTCACCCCCGAGCCCCGGCATAGCGAGGGTGACGCAGAAGCAACTGGGACCCCCAGTGTGATTCGCAGTCAGCACCTGCAGAGCCTCCTTCCCTGTCAGGTGGAGATACAGGCCGTGGGAGGGTCTTTGCCGCACTGGCCAGGGGCGGGCCGTGTCCTCTGAAGCCTGCTCCTCCCCAGGGGAACCCAGGGAGGGCCCGGAGCACGCTTCCCTCAGCTCCTGGTCCCCCTGGGGCTCCTGGCTGGAAGGGCAGAGTGATGATTACCATCTTCTCATGAGAGAGCAAAGGCCCTCTGAGGCCCGACAGCAGCCGTCAATGGAGTGCAAGTTCCTTGCATTCTGCTTCTCTCTGACGCTGGGCTGGTTTCGTTTTTATTATTTTCTAAATCCAGCTCTTTCTCAGGGGCTGGACAAGGTTTGCCCCTTGTGATCAAGCTTGCGGTCTCAGTGCTGAAGCAACGGGAGGTTTCTCAGAAGGAAGAGAAAACCCACAGGCCTGTCATGGTGCCAGGGCTCCGAGGGATCTCCCGCCCCAGAAGCATCTGGAACACACGGGAGATACGCGTCCCACTCCCCAGATGCTCCTCCCCAACGCAGCCGTCACCTTGGTACATGGCGGGCGAGATGGGCCAGCTGATGCCCAAGGCCTCGTCATCTCGGAACGTCTGGCAGAAGTCCCGCAGCATGGCTAGCCCCAGGCCCCGCCGGCGGTGCTGCCTCCGGACAAACACGGTGTCGAAAACCGGCAGGAGGTAGCAGGAACTCGTGCCGTCGCCACACAGGCTGCCTGTGGGAAGGCAAGAGACACACGTGGTCCCCCGGCTGGACCAGCGGGACCCCACATGGGCAGGTCCCTGGTACCCCTTGGAAGCAGCGCCAGCCTCTCAAACTAAATGCCCAAAGACAAGACAGAAGATCACTTGAAACCACCCGCTCCTCAGCTGACTGGCAGCCCACACGCTTTCAACTGCTGTGAGAAAGGCCACTCGGCTCTTGCCCTGAAATCACAGCAAACCCAGGGGACTAGGCAGGGTGAGGCCAGGATGCACGCAGACTTCTCACACCGCTCCTTCACTGTACACAGTTCAGAGACCCCCCAAAGACAAGGAGGAGCATCTGGGCAACATCAGACTTCCCCCTGAACCCAGGGAAACGGGCTAGGACTTGTTCAGAGTTCACCTTGGCCGATTATGGCCAAGCACATTTACCACAAACAGACCAAGTCCTGATTTCCATGCAACATCAGTGACACTGCTATTGCAGAGCAAGACGGGCTACAGCCGGCCCCTTTCCCACTTTTCTTCACTGGTTTAACTTTACTGCAACCAGAACTAATACCACCACAGTTGCTGTTTCTACAACAGGAATATGCCCTTGCAGTCAGTCACCTCTGTTAACACCCTACGCTAGAAAATGCCACATGCACCCAACTACATCACCTTCCGCACTTCCCAACTACATGGTTGCTTGTGCTCTGAATGTCCCAGAATCTAAGAAAAGAAATATGTCACCTACTCAGCGCCTATGGGAAGAGGTGGTATTTGTGCCTGCAAAAATTCAAAGGTAAGTAATTTCCCAAAGAGACAAACAAAGAGACTAATTAGCCAGGCTGAATTACGGAAGCACACACTATTGTAGTGAACTGTTTGCACAAATGGCCAGTTATTCCCCTTCCTATATCCACACATCTCTGCATGTGAGTCTGAAGCTCCTCCTCGCTTCAGGGTTTATCCTCACTCGAGGGTTTATCTCCTCGCCCCTTCAATCTGGCTGACCTGTGACTCACTCTGAGCAGCAGAATGAAGCTGGCAAGAGCTCACCAGCTCTGAGCCCAGGCCTGCTGGGGTCCAGTGCCCCTCCATTCTCTCAGATCTCTACCTCTCACATGCGAACAAACCTGGGCTAGCCTGCCACCATGCAAGAAACATGGTCCAGGCACCCTCGTGGTGCCAGCCAACATCTCGCTGGTCCTAAGAAACAGGTGATCAGGTGACTGTGGACACATAGGCCAACCCAGCTCAGGGCAGAAAACCACCCAGCTGAGCCTCGCCAAAATCACCACCAAAAGAATGTGAGCCAAATAAATAGCTGATTTTGTGCCCAAAGTTAATGAATACATAATCTATGACCAACGAGCAACCCCAAGTCACTTGAGATGGTAATTATAAAGTATTTGTACTTTACCCTCAATGTGCCTGAAATGACAGCACAAACTTGGTTGGAATTACATAACTTCCAACTTTTATAGACGACAAGAACAATGTTCCCCAAATAGCAAAGTCCTCCAAAGCTGAGAATGCTCAAAATTACATAAAGATACAATCCCACTCACAACAGCACTAAAAGAGAAGTAAAGACTCAATATATTTAACAAAGGAAGCATGAGCCTTAAATTACTGAATACGACAAAACATTGTTGAGAGAAATTAAAGAAGATCTAAGAGAAACTCCATGTTCAAGGACTGGATGGCTCAATACTATTGATCTGGCAATTCTTCCCAAGTAGATCTGTAAGTTTAGTTCTATCATAATCCTGGCAGGCTTTTTTTGTGGAAATTGACAAGCTGATAGTAAAATTCACATGAAATGGGTCTCTAGGATAAACAAAACAGTTTGGAGGGGGAAAAAAAGAAGAAAAATGAAGTTGGAAGGTTTTACACTACCCAGTTTCAAAGCTTCTTATAAAATCAAGGAAATCAGACAGTGTGATCATGGGGCAAGGGTAAGCTACAGATTAGTGGAGCAGACGGCTGGGTCCAGAAGTAACACTTATGCTCTGAATTTCTATAAAATACCAAGGTAACTCAATGTGGGAAAAGATGGTCTTTCAACAAACAGTGGTAGTGTGACTAGACATCCATAAGCTAAATATTAATTAACTAAAAGTGAATAAATAAAGCTGTAACACAACAAAACCCAGAATTAGATCCACACAAATAGTCAACTGCTCTCAGAAAAAGGAGGAAAGCAAAGTCCATAGCGGAAAAACAGTCCTTTTCAACAAACGATGCTGGAACAGTTGGACATCCACACACAAAACCATGAGTCAACCTGAAACCCTTCACAAAATGTAGCTCAAAACGAATCACAGACACAAATGTACAATGCAGAACTGTAGAACTCCTAGAAGATAAATAGGAGAAAATCTAGATGACGTTGGGTTTGGCAATAAACTTATACCTACAGCATCAAAGGCATGATTCATGAAAAACAATTGATAGCTAAATTTCATTAAAATCAAATTTTTCTACTCTGTGAAACACACTGGGAAAAGAACAAGATGCCACAAATTGCAGGACGGGGGGCAGAATGTCTTCAAAAGACACGTCTGATAAAGCACTGTTATACAAAATATACAAAGGACTCATAAAACTCAAGAATAAAAAGACAAAGAACTTGATTAAAAAGTGAGACAAAGACCTTAATAGACACCTCACCAAAGAAGTTATGCAGATGGCAAGTAAGCATATGAGAAGATGGTCCACATCATACGGCATCAGGGAAATGCAAGTTTAAAACCAGTGAGATGTGACTACATACCTATTAGAACATCCAAAATCCAGAAAACTGACACTACCAAATGCTGGTGAGGATGTGGAGCTGACAGAACCCTCCTCCACTATTGGGAATGCAAATGGCACGGCCACTCTGACTGACAGCTTGGTGGCTTCTTATAAAACTAAACCCACTCTTACTATAGGATCCAGCAATTGTGCTCATTTATATGTGCCTGAAGGAGTTAAAAACTTATGTGTACACAAAAACCTGCACACAAATATTTATAGCGCCTATATTCATAACTACCAAAACTTGGAAGTGGGACTTCCCTGGTGGTCCAGTGGCTAAGACTCTGTGCTCCCAATGCAGGGGGCTTAGGTTCGATCCCTGATCAAGGAAATAGATCCCACATGCTGCAACTAAGACCCAGCACAGTCAAATAAGAAGAATTAAAAAATAAACCTGAAAGCAACCAAGATATGCTCCAATGGGAGAGGGGGTAAATAAACCATGGTACAGCCAGATGATGGGATATTATTCAGTGCTGAAAAGAAATGCACTATTATGCCATGAAAAGATATGGGGAATCTTACAGCATATTACTAAAAGAAGCCAATCTGCAAAGGAGGTGCTGTGCTTGGTCACTCAGTCGTGTCTGACTCTTTGTGACGCTATGGACTGTAGCCCGCCAGGCTCCTCTGACTATGGGGGTTCTCCAGGCAAGAACACTAGAGTGGGTTGCCATGCCTTCATCCAGGGGATCTTCCCAGCCCGGGGAATGAAGCCAGGTCTCCTGCATTGCAGGTGGATTCTTTACCTCTGAGCCACCAGGGAAGCCCCAGAATGCTGGAGTGGGTAGCCTATCCCTGGTCTCCAGGGGCTCTTCCTGACCCAGGCCATATAACTATTAATGCAATTATATGATATTTTGGAAAAGGTGAAACTATGAAGGCAATAAAAGTATTAGTGATTGTCAAGGGGTGGGGGGCATGGGATGAATAGGTGGAACATGGGATTTTTAGGGCAGTGAAGCTACTCTGTATGACGTTACAATGATAGAACACGCCTTTCTATAGCTGTCAAAACCTACAGAATGTATGACATGAAGAATGAATCCTAATGTAAACTGTGGACTTTAGTTACTAATGATGTATCCTTTATGGACTGACTTGTGTCTCCCCAAGCCCCAAGACTTCAGAATATGAGTGTATTTGAAGAAAGGGCCTTTAAGACGTGATGAACTCAAAATGAGGTCCTCAGATGGGCTCTCGTCTAAGCCAGCTGGTGTCCTCATAAGAAGAGGAAATTTGGACACGAGAGGGGTTCCAAAGAATGAGCACATACAGAGGAAAACCGGGAGAGGACATGGTGAGTAGATGGCCATCACAAGACAAAACATAGGCCTCGGAGGAAATTAAACCTGCGGACACCGCGACCTTGTACTTCCAGCTTCCAGAATCATGTGAAAATTAACTGCTTAAGCCACCCAGCGTGGGTACTTTGTTACAACAGGCCTGGTGGACTAATATATGCATCACCATTGGCTTATAACAAACGTACCACACGAGGCACTGTGTCAATAAGAGAGGATACTCAGTGTGTGTGGAAGGGGATGGGCGCTCGCTGTACTTTCTGCTCCATCTTTCTGTAAACCTAAAAACTGCTCTAAAAATTAAAGTCTGCTCATTTTTTTAATGTGTAAGGTATTTTTTAAATGAAACTGGATTTTTCACATCATATAAAAATTAATTCAAGATGTGTCTAGACATAATATAAGAGTTAAAGCTATAAAGCTTTTAGAAGAAAATCTTCACAACCTTGGGTTAGGCAAAGAGTTCTTAGTTTTGACATCAATGGGCACAACCAACTGGCAAATCTGACTTCATCAAAATTAACTTTTGTGCTTCAAAAGACACCACCAAGAAAATAAAAAGACAAGCCACCAACTGTAAGAAAATGTTTGCAAATCACATTCCTGGTAAATGACATATTCAGATTATATAAAGAACTCTTATGATTCAACAAAAAGAAAATAAACAACCAATTAAAAATGGACAGATGATCTGAACAGACATTTCTTTGAAGAAGGCATACAAATTATTAATAATAAATGAAAAAATACTCAATATATTAGTCATTTAAAAATGTAAATTAAAACCACAATGAAATGCACTTTTGACCTACTAAACAGCCATAATCAATGTACTTGAGTCAGTTCTAATAAGGTGGGTGAACCTAGAAGCTATTATACAGAGTGAAGTAAGTCAGAAAGAGAAAGACAAATGTCGTATATTAGCATATATATATGGAATCCAGAAAGATGGTACCAACAATCCTACATGCAGGTAAGCAAAGGAGACACAGATGTAAAGAACAGACTTTGGGATTCAGTGGGAGAAGGAGAGGGATGATTTGAGAGAAAAGCATTGAAACATACACATCACCATATGTAAAACAGATGACCAGGGCGAGTCTGATGCATGAAGCAGGGCACCCAAAGCCGTGCTCTGGGACAACCTGGAGAGATGGGGTGGGGATGCGGGGGACACATGTGTACCTGTAGCCGATTCATACTGATGTATGGCAAAAACCATCACAATGTTGTAAATTATCCTTCAATTAAAATTAATTAGTTAATTTTTTAAAAAAAAGGACAAGCAAGTGTTGACAAGATGTGGAGAAATTAGAAGCCTCATATGTTGCTGGGAGGATAAATAATGATATAGAAACTTTGTCAAATAATTTGGCAGTTTCTTAAAAAATTAAAACATATGCTAACCATATGACCCACCAATTTCACTCCTAGAATCCCACTTAAGAGAAACAAATGCACGCCCATACAAAGATGGGTATATGAATATTTATTTATACCAGCATTATTCCTAATAACCAAAACTGCAAACTATACTGGTAAATACATAAACAAAATGTGGCATAGTCATACCATGAAATGTTACTTAGCGATAAAAAGGAATGAAATACTAATAGTTGCTATGATTTAGATGAACCTCAAAAACACCAAGCTAAGTGAAAGAAGCCAGACGCAGAAGACCATGTACTGCATCTTTCCGTTTACATGAAACATCCATGAAAGGCAAACTGACGGAGCTGGAGAGCAGAACAGGGCTCCCAGAGCTGAGATGGAGAGACTGATGCCAAACAGGCAACTTCTGGGGTGATGGAGACACCCAAAATCGGGATTGTGGTCCTGATTATGCACCTCTCTATGTTTGCTTTAAAAAATCTTTGAATGGTACACTTCAAATTGGCAATTCTTGTGGGATATAAAATTATACTTTAATAAAATTGACTTGAAAAGATATAATAAATTGTATTAGAAAGATACAATTAAGGAAAGGAAAAAATAATAAATTCACAGTATAGCAAAGAGACAGACACCCCCTTGAGTGATCAGGGTGAACGTCATCCGCAGTAACGCTGGCATCCTGTGCCCCTACCCCTGATGGAGCACTTGAGGAAAAGGGCACTTCATGTGCCCCAAGTCCATAAACCTGGGTGAATCATAGGAAAATATCATATGAACCTACATTAATGGACATTCCATAACTCTCCTTATAGAGACCAGCACTCCTCAAAAGTGTCCAGGTCATGAAAGGCAAGGAAAACCGAGAAATGGTCCCAAATTGGTAGAGGAGGCTAAGAAGACCTGAAGATTAAAGGCAGCAAAGAATCCTAGGTCAGATCCTACAAGAGAAGAACACTGCTGGAAAAATCAGCCAATGTTAGTTTCTCAGTTCTGACCATTGTGTCATGGTTATAAAAGAAGCTAACATTAGGTCATGGTGACTGAAGGGTATAATGGTCTACCCTACCTTTGCAACTCTTTTGTAAAGCTAAAACTATTTCAAAATAAAAATCTGCAACAGTGCAGGGGAACACTCCACCAGCCCTCCAACATGAAAGCATGATGAAGGCTCATCACACCTTCATGCTGGTCAAATAAAACCATCTCCATTCCCAAAGCCAACAAATCTGCCTTTAAACAAGCATATTAATTAACTCTAATGAGAATATTACAGCCTGACTGTGTACTGGCTGAGGCAGTAAGCTGGTTGCACACAGATGGACTCCACTCGTAGTCAGAACGTAAAACCCAAGGACACCTTGCACATGGCACAGAACAGTTGGTAGGACCCCAGCCATGACCTCACCCGCGCTACCCACTTTATAGACAAGGCGGCTGACAGGGCCAAGGAGGGTTAGAAACATGGGACTTGGCTCCTTTTTTTGTCAGTAACAACTGCCCAGTGGCCTCCTGTCAGCTCATGGGGAGTGTTGATGCCACAGCAAAGAAATTATAGGGAAGGAGACAAAAGGATAGAAGTGAATCAAAAAGAAAACAAGGATACAACATAAAGCATTTTTTAAAAAATTCAAGTGTTGCTAAAGCAGGGAAGAGGACACAATTCATAAAGCACATTAGGAATTAAAATAGGGATATCATTACAAATGTGGCAGAAATTTAAAAGGTAGGAGAATACGATTAATAACTGCAGACTGATAGATTTGAAAACAGATGAAAAGGACAAATTCCTAAGATTGGGTGTGTGTGTGTGTGTGCGCACACACACACGCTAAGTCACTTCAGTCAGGTCCAACTCTTATGACCCTATGGACTCCTCTGTCCATGGGATTCTCCAGGCAAGAATAGTGGAGTGGGTTGCCAGGCCCTCCTCCAGGGGATCTTCCCGACCCAGGGATCGAACCCTCGTCTCTTAAGTCTCCTGCCTGGGCAGATGGGTTCTTCACCACTAGCCCCCACCTGGGCTGGGAAGCCACCTAAGATAATACAACCCACAAAAACTGACTCATGGAAAAACAGAAAAACTAAACTATCCTATGACCGTGGAAATCTGAACTCAGTACCCCTCCCACACTGAACGCACCAGGTCAGGTGACTTTAGAGATAAGTTCTTCCAACTTTTCCAGGAAAGCTTTCCAGAGTCCTAAAAAGGAGAGGAGAGTATTCTCCAACTCAGTCTATGAGTACAGGGTAAACTTTTCAGAGAAAAATACACAAGGCAGACAGAGATCGGATAATTAAACAAATAACAGCTATTCACGAACATAAGACAAAAATGCTTAAACCAATATTAACAAACCAAACCCAAGAGGGTAAACAATGTTACTCTAGATCAGGGGTCCTCAAACTCTGGGATCTAATGCCCGGTGATCTGAGGTGGAGTTGATGTAATAATAATAGAAATAAAGTACACAATAAATGTAATGTGCTTGAGTCATCCCAAAACCATCACCCCCACCCCAGTCCACGGAAAAACCAACTTCACAAAACCTGGTGCCAAAAGGTTGGGGACCGCCGCTCTCGATCACCATGAGGAGCTGGTTTCTCTTCTCACGCCCAAGGCTGTGCTGGGGGAGATGCACGTGATCAAGAAGGTATCCAGGGTGAAACTACCATCCCAGGGGGCAAACGCACCACCAGAGTGACAGGGCTTTCCCAGGCACAGCTTGGGAGGACCTGAAGGAGGACCCTCTGTGAGGACAAGACGAAGCCCAGCGGAGAGTAAAGGAGGGCCCCCTGTCCCCTGAACACGAACCACCGCAGATCAAAGACAGAGAGGAGGACCATCACTCCAGGAAGAAAGGAGTGAGTCTGGGGCTTCCCCGGGGGCTCAGCTGGTAAAGAATCTGCCTGCAGTGCGGGAGACCTGGGTTTGATCTCTGGGTTGGGAAGGTCCCCTGGAGAAGGGAAAGGCTACCCCCTCCAGTATTCTGGCCTGGAGGATTCCATGGACTGTATAATCCATGGGGTCACAAAGAGTCGGACACGACTGAGCGACTTTCACTTTCACTTTGGGACACCCGAGACAGATTTCACAGACGGTGCACTCAGGGAAGTTATAGCAGCAGACAGCCAGGAAGTAGCGGAAGAAACTGTTTCTGCCTCAAAAAGAGACTGGTCAGGAAGGAAGAAGATGTAAAAGACAAGTGGTAAGACCAACGCCACAGGGCACTTCCACTGCCCTGCTGTCTTGCTACTCCAGGCCTAGACACCAGGAAAGTTAAGGTGTTGCTCTAAAAAATCCAATTCAGGCCAAGTAGTCACAGTTGTCAGTCCAAGAGATCAGGTGCAAATTATAAAGATATGTGGGATACTTCTAAACCAGGGAAACTCAAAACAGAAGTAGCAAGAGTAGTGTTAACTTTTGCTAATCATTTCCACTATCTTTTCATGACAATTATATTCCTTGTCTGTCATGAGCCCACTTCACAAGGTTAGAGCCAGACTCCCTGGGCACTTGGAGCAGCTGATCATCTATTGATGATACCAGTAAATGATCTAGATATTCCCGAATTCTCCCCACCAAGGAGCATTACTAACATCAATCAGGATAAAGTCATTTTCTTTAAAGTATGAGACATTTAAATTGTATTCTGTAGAACAGGCACTGGCAAACTTTTTCTATAAGGACCAAGTGGAAACTACATTAGGCTCTGGGAGCAACCACTCACCCTTGCAGTTGAAGTGCAAAATCAGCCATGGACACTACGAATGGGCAAGGCTCTGTTCCAGTAAAGTTTCACTTACAAAAATAGGCAACAGGCAGAATTGGTCTCTGGGCCACAGCTGCCAACACCAGCTCCAGAAAAACATCACTTTTAACAAGCAAGACTAAGTGTTTAGAATCCTATTTGTACAAAAACATCTTTTCTCCAAAACAACTGAGAATTCATTAACATGAACCTCCCCAAAATAAGACATACCTGGAGATAAGCTCTAGTTATTGTTTAGTTATTGTTTTCTCTTTTAAAAGTATCATTTACTTCTATGTATCTGACTATTATAACAGGAATTTATTTAAAAGGTATGATAAAACTATGTTTTTTAAATATTGAAGAAAAACTTTTTGCTTAAAGAAAATAACCATGGCCACGATGGCTTTATCCTGGGTGGTTTAACATAGAAAATATGTATCAGCAATTCATTTCGTTTATCAATTACAAGAGAAAGAACTGCTTAGGTTTAAATGGATCCTGAACATTATCAGCTCATACAACACAAAACATAGGAAAAAAATTTTAAGCAAAAGAAACTACCACTGAAAAGTGCATGCCTTAGGTGACGGGGTCTCCAACTCTAGAATGAACATGAGAACCACCTGAAGGGCTTATTAAACCCTAGATGGCTGGGTCCCACTCCAGTGCTGAGGGTCTGGTGCCAGGGGTCTAGGGCAGAGTCTGAGGACTCGTGTGGCCCAGGACATCCAAGCAGCACAGACTATGCCACTGGAACATTCTGTTTTGAGTGACCCTCTGTGCGGCAACGAAGGGCTGCCGATGGTCCTGACCGGAAGCACTCCAGCCCAGGCTGAGACCTCATCTACCGGTTCCTCTCATGGATGGTTATGGGGTGTCTGCTCAGCCACAGTTCTTTACAATTGCCCCGACTGCAGCCCCAGCTAAAAAGCTGAGGCTCATGGACCACATCAGAACCACGAAAGCCTGCCCACCACCGGGGACCCACGATTCACAGGCCAGCTGGAGCAACCAGATTCTCGCAGGAGGTTCTGAGTGAACTGAAACCAGGACTGTAACAGGTCCCAGTCATTTGAGGCAGTACAAGTAGAGCTGGGTAGGCATCATGGCAAGGTTATGAGGAAGCAGGACATGCAAGTAAAGGCTTCCAAAGATGAGAATGGGGCAACTTCTGGGTACCCATCCCAGCACAGGAAGCCAGGCTGCACCCCATGAGCGTCCCCTGCCCCCTTCCAATACCCCATCCTGCAAGCCCTTCTCTGTCTTACAACCGAAACCCCCTTCTCATCAGACGGCAGAGTTGGTACCCGAACCTACAGCACGCTCCCACTACTCCACTTTTGCTGTGTGTGCCGCGCTAAGTCGCTATAGTCGTGTCCGGCTCTTTGCGACCCCACGGGCTGTCGTCCACAAGGCTTCACTGCCCATGGGGATTCTCCAGGCAGGAACACTGGACTGGGTTGCTATTTCCTCCTCCAGGGGAACTTCCTGACCCAGGGATTGAACCCAGGTCTCCTGTGGCTCCTGCATTGCCTGCAGATTCTTTACCACTGTGCCACCGGGGAAGCCGGTGTTCTGCTGTTTATGTCTCTGCTAAAGTCCAGAAGTTGGCGTGATGGGCCCGCGCTTGAGGGACAACAAGGCAGGAGTGGCCTGTGACATGGAGTATCAGGGGACGGGAGAGCAGAAGGGCCTGGTGACCAACACGCCAGCTGAGGCCACTTCAAGGCATCACAGGTCACACGCTTGTCTGGACCCCTAATCACTCAGTTGAACACTTCTATGTGCCGCTCCTATTTTTATGACTTGTATCAGCATTGGGCTTTCAGGAATCTGAAATGCAAACTGTTCTTTTTATATTTTTATACAAAAGCAAAATACTTACTAGCTCTGCCTTAAATTGGCTGACTCTCCACTTACCAATCCAGTGTTTTCTTCCCTTGAATGCTAAGTCTTGTAGATCAATGGCTTGAGGGCAAAAGTTAAAGAAAATGCCCACTAATTTTGATTATCTAAGGAGAGTTTCAACATAAAATAATGAAATGACTGAAGTGTCAATATTTTGTAAGAAAGGCAATTACAGAACCATCAAACTAAGGGAGAAACTCAAACTGGCCCATTAACAAATGTTCTGCCAAAGAGGCCTACCTGAAAAGATCTCATTCATTCTACAACAAGGCACCCACTTGTTTCAAAACTGGATGCTCTCCTCACACTAAAGAGGCACAAACTACTAACAGACACACCAACGTGAATAACTCACAAAGGCATCATGAAAAAGTGAAAAAAGTCAGTCTCACAAGGCTATACATGGTAAGACTCCACTATGTGATATTCTAAGAAAGACAAAACTACCGTGATAGAGAACATATCAGTGGTTTCCAGGGGTTATCGGTGGGGGTGAGGGGGTGGAAAAGACTAGAATAAGAAGTTTTGGAGAGGGGTGAACTATCCTGTATTTTAAGTATGTTTGTGGTTATAAAATTCACAGAACTGGAAAGCCAAAATAGATGAATCTTACTGTCCAGTAATTTTTTAATAACACTTCAATGTTCAAATAAAAGTGTTTAGAAACAATGTATACTCTTAAATAGGTGAAACGAGCCCCCTGTGATCCAACTGATGCAATAAATCTGCACATGTTCTTTTTCTCACAAAATGAAACTACAAACTGCAGCCTTGCTGAAACTAAATTAACAGATATTCTGAATCATGTGAAATTAAAAGACATTTGCTCCTTGAAAGGAAAGTTACAACAAACCTAGACAGCATATTAAAAAACAGAGATATCACTTTGCCAACAAAGGTCCATATACTCAAAGCTATGCTTTTTCCTGTAGTCATGTATGGATGTGAGAGTTGGACCATAAAGGAGGCTGAGCACCAAAGAACTGATGCTTTCAAATTGTGCTGGAGAAGTCTTAAGAGTCCCTTGGACTTCAAGGAGATCAAACCAGTCAATCCTAAAGGAAATCAACCTTGATTTCCAATATTCATTGGAAGGACTGATGATGAAGCTCCAATACTTTGGCCACATGATGCGAAGAGCCGACTCATTGGAAAAGACTGATGCTAGGAAAGACTGAAGGCAGTAAGAGAAAGGGGCAGCAGAAGATGAGGTGGTTAGATAGCATCACCAACTCAATGGACATGAGTTTGAGCAAACTCTGAGAGATAGTATAGGACAGAGGAGTCTGGCTTGCCACAGTCCATGGGGTCACAAAGAGTCGAACACAACTTGTTGACAGAACAACAGCTGACTCATGTGAATACAAATTAATGAAGAGAAATTTAACTGCTTCAAAGTTGTGAAGCATGCCGTGTGCTATGCCCATAACTAAGGTATCGATACAACATTACATGACTTTGTGACAAGCACTAAGGATAGGACCACAACTGAAGAAGCACCATTAACTGTTCTGAACTTTTGATCTATAAACTCCTGCTGTAGTCAATTAAACCACATGTACTTGCCAGTGACTTTTTTCACAAATCATATGTGCAAAATAATAAAACATTGTAAATTATGTCTATTCGTTATCTAAATTATTTTTTGCTTAATTTACCTGCAGGTTGCTAATATCAACCATTTTTTAGTTCATCAAAGTAAATTCCTTTCTTACCTTATAGAAAGGGATGGGAAAGCAAGGAATAAAATTTTATGATTCTTCCCTGGACAGAGTCCTCATCAGATGATGGTGGTAGAATGAAATGGTCATGCAGAGTCCCATATATAATAACTATTTGAAAAATAAATTTTAAAAACTCACTCACAGATGCCATAGGGCATTCAAAAGCACATAGAAACCAGAAGAAATTTTAATTTCAAAAAATTGCAAATAAAATAACTAAAACCTGTGTGTTTGCAGCTTATTGGCCATGGGGGCATAACTCAACCCCCAAGGCTACACAAAACATTGGTAGGAAAAACTGCAGCCTTACCAGCTAAAGGTGTCAAAGATCAAATTTCAGGACTAGGAAATTATCAGGCAGCTAGAAATTTAAAGGCAAAGTGTCAACAGGGAACCACAGAATGAATGAAACCCTAATTCAGAGCAACTGCCAAATTCCTGGCTCATAAATAATCTACACACGAGTGAAGGAGACCCCAGGGAACCCGACCAAAAGAAGTCAGAAACCAGAGATACCCAGCCTTGAAGGATGGAACTACACAGGATCAGATCTTTATGAGTTTGATGCTTTTTTTAACAAAGGACATTCCTCAACTGGCAGAAAGCTGAAGCCAAATGGGCTTGATGGGTGAGGGTACAGACCCTAAAGCCAGCAGAAGCAAGAAAACCACAGGGGTCAACAGCATCCATGCCCAAATCTTGTCTAACCATCAACTTTGCAGGTACAGAGAAGACCTCTACAGAGCTAAGCTACAGAGGCAGTCATGAGACAAAGTACCAATACATATTAGCGGCTACGTATCAAAGGAGACAGAATATGTGATTTGAATCCAGGCAAGCTGACTACCTCCCAGATCAAAAATCCTCAAAAACACATACATAAAGTCAGAGCTGCTGCAATATGACTGCAACAGCTAGTCTTCAATCAACACACGCAAAGAAACAGGAAACTGTGACCTATAGTCAGGGAAAAAAGGAAAAGTAATAGTAAAAATAACTGATTTCATTTTTTTCACCATACAGTTCAGCCCCTTTATCCATTTCACCCTCCCCCTTCTGCCCCCTCCCCTGTGGTAACCACTGCTCAAAATCTAACTGTCCTTACGAGGTTTGTTCATTTACTTTGGGTTTTTGTTTGTTTTATATCTCCCATATGAGAAATTATGCAGTATTTGTCTTTCTCCATCTCATTTATTTCATTTAGAATAATGCCCTCAAGGTCTACTCATGTTGTCAGGAAGGGCAATGTTTCCTCTTTTATGGCTGTATAGTATTCCATCATACATACATGCCACATCTTTGCCCATTCATCGCTAATGGGCACTTAAGTTGTTACCGTATCTTGGCTATTATGAATAATGCCCTGATGAACATAGGGGTGCATATATCTCTTTGAATTAGTGTTTTCATATTCTTTGGATACTCAGATGTAGGACAGCTGGATCACAGAATAGTTCTATTCTGAATTTTTCAGTGATCTCCCAACTGTTTTCCATAGTGGCTACACCAATTAACGCTCTAACCAACAGTATATGGGGGCACATGAAGGTTTCCTATTCTCCACATCCTCGCCAACACTTGCTATTTCTTGCCTTTTTGGTAACAGCTATTCCAACAGGCATGGAGTAATATTTCATCGTGGTTCTGATTTGCATTTCCTAATAATTAGTGATGTCAAACATCTTTTTATATGCCTGTTGGCCATCTGTATGTCTTCTTTGGGAAAAAAGTCTATTTCAGATATTCTGTCCATTTTTTAAACCAAGTTGTTTTTCTGTGGTTGAATTGTATAAGTTCTTTATCTATTTTGTATAGTTTTAACGCCTTATAATATGTACATTTACAAACATCTTCTCCCATCTGGTAGGTAATCTTCTCCTTTTGTTGATGATCTCTTTTGCTGCTGTTTCTCTTGCCTGAGGAAACATATCAAAAAGGGATTGCTAAGATCAAAGTCAAACGGTGTGCTGTCTACATTTCATTTTAGAAGTTTTATGGTTTCAGGTCTTTCATTCAAGTCTTTAATCCATTTTGAGTTGATTTTGGGGTATGGGGTGAGAGAGTGTGTAATTTCACCTATTTCCATGTTGGCTGTCCCCAACACCATTTGCTGAAGAAACGATCCTTTCCTCATTGTATGTTCTTTGCTCTTTTGTTATAAATTAATTGATTTTACATGTGTGAGTTTATGTCTGGGTTCTCAATTCCATTCCGTTGACCTATGTACATTTTCCTGCAAATACTGCGCTGTTTTAATTGCTATAATTTGTAAACAGAGTGTGGAATCGGAAAGTGTGGTCTCTTCAGCTTTGTCCTTTTTCTCGGGATTCCTTGGGCTATTTCAAGTCTTTTGTGGCTCCACATAAATTCTAGATTTTTTTGTTGTTGTTTAATTTCTGTGAAAAATATCCTTTGTATTTTGATAGGGATTGCACTAAATGCTTTAGGTCATATGGACATTTTAACAATGTTAATTCTTCCAATTCATGAGCACAGAATATCTTTTCCTTTATTTACGTCTTCTTCCATTTCCGGTCTTTTACTTCCAGGTCAAATTTATTCTTACGTATTTGATCCTTTTTGTGGCAATTATAAGTGGAATTGTTTTCTTAATTTCTCTTTCTGCTAGCTCATTGTTAGCATATAGAAACATAACACATTTCTGTATGTTGGATTTGTACCTTCCAACTTCACTGTATTCACTGATTATGGCTAATAGTTCTCTGGTAGAATCTTAAGGGTTTTCTATCCATTAATATAAAATCATGTCATCCACAGAGTTTTACCTCTTCTTTTCTAAAATGGATACCTTTTATTTCTTTTTCTTGCCTAATTGCCCTTGCTAGGACTTCCAATACTATGTTAAATTAGAGTGGCAAGAGTCTTGTTCCTGATCTTGTTCCTGATTTTCAAGGGAGAGCTTTCAGTTTTTCATAACTGAGTGTGATATTGGCTGTAAGGTTACAATATATGACCTATATTATGTTTACATACGTCCCGGCAATCAAGATTCCCAGGAGAAATATCAATAACCTCAGATATGCCGATGACACCACCCTTATGGCAGAAAGCGAAGAACTAAAGACCCTCTTCATGAAAGTGAAAGAGGAGAGTGAAAAAGTTGGCTTAAAACTCAACATTCAGAAAAATAAGATAATGGCATCTGGTCCCATCACTTCATGGCAAATAGATGGGGAAAGTGGAAACAGTGACAGACTTTATTTTGGGCTCCGAAATCATGGCAGATTTTGATTGCAGCCATGAAATTAAAAGACGTTTATTCCTTGGAAGAAAAGCTATGACCAACCTAGACAGCATATTAAAAAGCAGAGACATTACTTGCCAACAAAGGTCCATCTAGTCAAAGCTATGGTTTTTCCAGTGGTCACGTATGAATGTGAGAGTTGGACTATAAAGAAAGCTGAGCGCCGAAGAATTGATGCTTTTGAACTGTGGTGTCAGAGAAGACTCTTGAGAGTCCCTTGGACTACAAGGAGATCCAACCAGTTTATCCTAAAGGAAATCAGTCCTGAATATTCATTGGAAGGACTGATGCTGAAGCTGAAGCTCCAATACTCTGGCCACCTGATGCAAAGAACTGACTCATTGGAAAAGACCCTGATGCTGGGAAAGATTGAAGGTGGGAGGAGAAGGAGATGACAGAGGATGAGATGGTTGGATGGCATCACCATGAGTTTGAGTGAACTCCAGGAGTTAGTGATGGACAGGGAGGCCTGGCGTGCTGCAGTCCATGGGGTCGCAAAGAGTTGGACACAACTGAGCGACTGCACTGAACTGAACTGATGTCCCTTCTACATCACTTTATTGAGAATTTTTATCATAAGAGGATGTTTAATCTTATCAACTGATTTTCTATGTCTACAGAGATAATTTTATGCTTTTTATCCTTCAGTTTTTTTATGTGCTGCATCATGCTGACTGATCTGCATACGTTCGAACCATTTTTTAAGTATTTATTTATTTTTGACTGTATTGAGTCTTAGCTGTGGCACACAGGCTTAGTTGCCGCATGGCCTGTGGGCTCTTAGTTCCTCAGCCAAGGATTGAACCTGTGTCCTTTGCATGGGAAGGTGGATTCATAACCACTGGACTACCAGAGAAGTCCCTACATTGAACTGTTCTTGCATCTCCAGAACAAATCCCATTTGATCATGGTACACAAACCTTTTAATGCATTATTGGATTTTGTTTGCTAATATTTTGTTGAGGATTTTTACAACCATGTTAACAGAGATATTGAACTATGTTCATCACTCTGTGTATGTGTATATACGTGTGTTGTCTTTGTCTGATTTTTGTATTAGGGTGATGCTGTCCTTGCAAAATGAGTTAGAAAGCATTCCCTTCTATTACATATTTTGGAAGAGTTTGGGAAAGACAGGCCTTAAAGCTTTGAATATTTGGTAGAATTCACCAGTGAAGCTGCCTGGTTCTGAACTTCTGTTTGGTGGGAGCTTCTGACTATTGTTTCAATCTCTGTACCAGTGATCAGTCTATTCAGATTTTTTATTTATTCATGATTCAGCTTTGGACTCTTGTTCAATTCTAAGAATCCATGCATTTCTTCTAGGTTGTCCAATTTGTTGGCATATAGATGTTCATAATATTCTCTTGTAGCCCTTGGTATTTCTGTGGTATACGTTGTTATTTCTCCTCTTTCATTTCTGATTTTATTATTTCTTTCCTTCTACTGACTTTGGTCTTTCTTCATTTTTTCTCTTCTAGCTCCTTTCAGGGTAAGTTTAGATTGTTCATTAGGATTTTTCTTGTATCTTGAGGTAGGCCTGTTTTGCTATAAACTTCCTTCTTAGTACCACTTTCGCTACATCTTATAAATTTTGGTATGTTGTCTTTTCATCTTACTTTAATCTTCAGGTAATTCTTTATTTCTCCTCTGACTTCTTCTTTGACTCAATAGTCACTCAGTAACACTTTGTTCAGTCTCCACATATCTGTGATTTTTTCAGCTTTGTTCTTGTAGTTGACTTTTAGTTTCATACCGTACCATTGTGATCAGAAAAGATGCTTGATATGATTTCAGTCTTCTTAAATTTACTGAGATTTGTCTTGTGTCCCAACATATGGCCTACCCTTGAGAAAGTTCCATGTGCACTTGAGAAGAATGTGTATTCTGCTGCATTTGGATGGAATGTTCTGTACAAATCTATCCAATCCATCTGCTCTAATGTTTCATTTAAGGCCCAGTTTCCTTGTTGATTTTTTTGTCTGGATGATTTAGCCATGAAGTCCCCCACTATTATTGTGTTGCTGTCAATTTCTCCCTCTAGGTCTGTTAACAATTGTATATACTTTGGTGCCCTTAGGTTAAATGCATACGTGTGTGTGTGTGTGTGTGCATCAACCACTATAAGGTTTTCTTGATAAGTTGTCCCCTTTATCCCTTTATTTTTGCATACCATCCATTTTGGTCTCTTGGTGATTATTTGACTTTAAGTCTATTTTGTCTACTATGAGTATGGCTTCACCCACTTTCTCTTGGCTGCCATTTCCTTGGAACATCATCTTCCAACCCTGCGCTCTTAGCCTATGTTTATCTTTAGAACTGAAGTGAGTCTCCTGGAATCTCCAGTAACAAACTGGTTCTTGTTTTTTAACCCATCCAGCCACTCTATGGCTTCTGAGGGGTGAATCCACTCTGTTTACATTTAGGGTAATTACTGATGAATGAGGACTTGGTACCCCCATTTCCTCATTTGTTACTGGTTTCTCTATACCATTGCTGTTTCTTTTTCTTTGTGTTCCAGCCTGTCATCTTGGTTTTGTGGTTTTCTATGATATTTTTTCACAGTTTCCTCCTTTTTTATGTTTCACGCCTCTGTTCTAGATTTATGTTTTGTGGTTACCATGAGGTTTGTATAAAACATCTCATAGATAAAATAATCCTTTTTCTGCTGATAGCATCTTATCTTCATTTACCTTAGGGTTCTTGCCTTTTCCCCACCTCTCCTTCTCTATTTTTGTTTTTTTCAAATTATCCCTTTTCATGTTGTAAGTTTTTTGCCAAATTGAAGTAGCTCTAGTTATTTTTTTCTGATTTTTCCCCTTTAACCTTTATGCTATAATAAAATGTTTAAAACTGACTCTGATAAACAGTTATAATTTTCTGATTCTATTCATATTTATTAACTTAGTTTTCTGTCCTTTTACCTTTTTGGTTCTGGTAGAAAAGCTCCTTTCAACATTTCCTGTAAGGCACATCTAGTGTTGGTGAATTCCCTCAGTTTTTATTTATATCAGGAAGTCTTTATTTAATCTTTATATCTGAGTGATAATTTTTCTGGATAAAGGATTTTCAGGTCACATTTTTCATCTTTCAGTATCTTTAAAATATCATTCTTCTCCTTCCTGGCCTGTCGACTTTCTGCTGAGAAGTCTGCTGGTAGCCTCTGTGGGTCTTTCTGGACGTTATCATCATCCCCTCACCCCTGGCTGCCTTTAAAATTAATTCTTTATCATTGATTTTTGATAGTTTTAAGATGGTTTGTCTTAAAGAAGGTCTTTTTGCATTGAGGCAATTAGGTGTTCTCTTAGTTTCAAGGACTTGTATACCCAGTTTCTTTCGCAGGTTTGAGAACTCAGCTTTGATTTCTTTAAGGAACCTCTCTGCTCCCTTCTCCCTCTCCTCTCCTCCTGGGATACACATTACCCTCATGTTTACTCTGCCCATAAAGCTGGATAGCTCTCATACAATGTCCTCATTTTTTATGTCTTATTTCTCTTTCCTCTTCTACTTGCATCACTTATAGATTTCTGCCTTTGAACTCAATACTTCTCTCTTTCATATGGTCTGATATATTTCCAGTGCTTTCTAATGCATTATTTATCTCATTTATTGAGTTCTTCAGCTCCAGAATTTCTGCTTGATTCTTTTTAGAGTCTTTAGTAGAGTATTACTTCTGATCATTAACTTTATTCCTGAGCTCACTGAACTGCCTTTCTGAGTTTTCTTCGTGTTCAATGAATGTCTTCATGACACCTATTTTGAATCTTTTGTCAGTTAAATTGTGATATTCCATGACTTTACATTTGGCTTCTGGGGAGCTGCCATTTTCCTTTTGTGTATGGTGTTACCTTGGTTTTTCATGGCACTTGATGAGTTGTTCCTCCGTCAGTGTATTTGAAGTAGTGTCTTTCTGATTGATTCTGATTCAACAGGGCAGAAATTTGGTCTTCTGTTTTCCAGTAGGTGGCGTGATAGCACAAGCTTATGGTTTTCCTTACCTGAGCTGCCTCCAGCTCCATTTGAGAGTTGGTCTACTCTACCTCTACCACTTCTGTCGGAGACGTGCCTCTGTATCCTTGTTATTGCTTCTTGTGCCTCCAGGAGCCACTGAGGCCTTCCTGGGGCCAGTGTCACTGGCTGTGCCCCCTTCCCTGGCACCCAGGATCCCTGGTGGGAGGGAGTCGGGGTGGGACGGGCACCTCAGAGGCCAGGGCTGCTTCCCCTCACCCCCTGTTGCTATCTGTTCTCTGGACGACGGGCTCAGGTCCCACAGCCAGACAGCCAGGCTGCTGTTCCCTAGCTCTGCCTTCCCTCTGCGTTCCAGTCCACCCAGCTTTAAATGTACAGACATGTAGGATTTTCCACCACGCTGGTGTGTGGAGTAGAGGCACTTTCGCTGAACTGCGAATGCTTTACTGGGTGTAGGCTGAAGGGGAGCTTCTTATTCCACCATGTTGCTGATGTCAGTCTGATACAACTGATTTTAAATAGGTCCAGATGTTGGACGTGGCAGACAAAAACTCAAAATGACTTTACAAATACGTTCAAAGAATTAAAGTAATCCTTTAAATTAAAGGGAAAGATATGCTCGATGAATAAATAGAGAATCTCAACCAGAGAAATAGAAACTATACATAATAGAAATTATACAGGTCAAACGTACAATAACTGAAATCTAAATAGGCTCGACGACAGTTTGGAGATGGCAGATAAACTTGAATATAGATCAACAGAAATTATCCAACCAAAAAAGAGGAAAATGCTTGAATAAAAATGAACAAAATTTCAGAGATGTACAAGACAATATGAACCACCCCAACATACATATAACTGGAATCCCAGATAAAGAAAAGAGCATAAAAATTTGAAGAACTAATCACCAAAATCTTCCCAAATTTGGTAGGAAACTTAGATTCAAAAAGCTCAACAAAGCCCCAAA
Source organism: Dama dama (assembly GCF_033118175.1). Taxonomy (NCBI): domain Eukaryota; kingdom Metazoa; phylum Chordata; class Mammalia; order Artiodactyla; family Cervidae; genus Dama; species Dama dama. Next base: position 17,351,626 of record NC_083693.1, on the reverse strand, counting down.
GAGATAAATGAAAATAAAATCACTCCTAGAAAAATCACAGTTAAACTGCAAAAAAAGCTAAAGAGAAAGACTTGAAAGCATTCAGAGAAAAATGCCATTTTATGTGTGAAGAACAACAATAAATTAATTGCTGACTACTCACCAAAGACTATGAAAGCCAGAAGATACTGGAACAATATATTGAAAGTTCTGAAGGAAAAAAAGGTATCACTAACTATTCTATAACTGGATAAACAACACTTCAAATATGTAAGTGAAATAAAGACATTTTCAATAAACAAAACCTGAGAGACTTTATCGCCATCAACTCCCTACAAGAAATTTTAAAGGAAGAACTTTAGCCTGAAGGGCAACTGGAACCTATACAAAAAAATTTTATGGTAAATATCTGGATAAACATTTCTAAATTACACATTTTTTCTTTACACCTTTAAAAGATATAACTATCTAAATTAAAATGTATAAGTCAGCAGCAACAGGTTTATAACAAACATCTAATATATCAACACAACAAAAGCACTATGAAAATATAATAATAGGTACATAAAAATATACTATTGCAAGGTTTCTATATTTTACCTTAAGTAATTCAATATTCACTCTAAGTTAATCTAAGTTTAAGATGTATATGTAATCTCTAGAGTAACAACTTTTAAAAGTACAAAAACATAAAGCTAGAATGCCAAGAAAGAAATTAAAATGAAATAGTAAAAATATCTGATTAAAACAAAATGATACAGGAAAAGAAGAACAGAGAAAAAGAAACAGAAGACAGAAAACAAATTGCAACAGAGTAGATCTAAGTGCAACCATATCAATAATTAAATGGAAATAGGCTAATATTCCAATCAAAAGACAGAGATTATTAAAACTAGATTTAAAATCTAAGACCCAATTTTATGCTGTCAACAAAACACATCCTTTAAATATAAAGGCATAAATGACTAAAAGTAAAAGGCTAGGAAGAATATATTCTATGCAAACAGTGAGCATAAAAAGATGAAGTGGCCGTATTAATAGCAGAGAAAATAAATTTCATAACAAGAGATATCACTGAATACAAGTGGAGGGCCACTTCATAATGACAAAATGGTCAATACATCAGACAAATATAGCAATTATAATTTAGATGTGATTAATAACAAAATTCCAAAATACATGAAGTACAAAATACACAAAATACAGACAGAACTAAAAGAAGAAAGAGGTGAATCCCCAATCACAAAGACTTGAACATACTTACCTCAGAACTTCACAATCAGGTAAAAATATTAGTAAGAATATTGAATGACAGTATCAATCACCTTAATCTAACTAACTTTCAAAACATGAAACCCAATACCTGCAAAATACACCCACTCTTTCAAGTCCATATGGAGTATCTACCAAGATAAACCACATACAGGACTATAAAACAACTCTCAATAGGTTTCAAAATATTAAAATGTTACAGACTATATTATCTTATTGCAACAGAATTAAATTAAAAATCAACAAAAAATAAAACATCTGGAAGTGCTCACAAACATCTGGAAATTAAAAACTTACTTTTAAAGAAACCATAAAAATCATAAAGCAAATTGGAAGATATTTTGAGCTGAATTATAATGAAATTTGGTAAATGATAAATTAGGTTGCACTAAAATTTAAAACTTCTGTGCTCTGAAAAAATTATTATGCCAAAATGAAAATGTTTTCAAAATATATCTGATTAAGAACAGAGAGCTATAACATAAAGAATACTCAATGTTCAGTAATATTAATAAGAAAACAAACAACCCAATTAAAAAAATAGGCAAAAGTATCTGAACAGACACTTCACCAAGGAAGATATATGACCATCAGAAAAACACATGAAAACATGATAATACCATTAGGAAAATGCAAATTAAAATCAAAATTAGACATCAGATACCAACTTGCAGAATGACTAAAATTAAAAATACAACATCAAGGACAAGCAAGCATGTGAAGTGACTGGAACTCTCAAACACTGATGATAGCAAAGTCTATATAACTATTCCACAGAAATACTTTCATTCTGGCTCTCCAAAAAACAAACTAATCCAGAAATAAGCAGTAAAAAAAAAAAAAAATATTTTTAATTGTCAGAAAAATACTTTTTATTTACTTAATTTTCTATTCATTTGATACTTTTTAAACTAACTCAATTTCTGGGTGACTAACAGTCAATTGCCACTTAAAAAACTCAGTTCATGGGTGAAAACAACGAGACCCAGTAAGCAGCTTCAGAGAAAGTGAATGTGAAACTGTTAGTCACTCAGTCGTGTCTGACTCTTTGCAACACCATGGACTATAGCCCACCAGGCTCCTCTATCCATGGAATTCTCCAGGGAAGAATACTGGAGTGGGTTGCCATTTCCTTCTCCAGGGGATCTTCCCAACCAAGGAATGGAACCCAGGTCTCCCGCATTGCAGGCAGATTCTTTATCATCTGAGCCACCAAGGAATCCCAAGCAGAGAACTTTCCATCAGATTTGTAGATTCATGAGAAACGAAGAGGAGGCAGAAATCCAAGCACCGAGTCTGATCTGCCTCAGTTCAACAGCTTAATATCCTCCTTCCGTGCCACAGTCCTGGGTCTGCTTGAGATGAATGAGACATCACACTCAGCCTCTGCTTGATTCTCTTGGAACAAAGTCTGGGATATCACGGAGACCAGCAGCAACAGCAGCACTGGGCAAGACCAAGGTCAAGCTGTTTCTGCCCCTAAACTGTGGCTCACACATCAAGTTGGGATCTGTTAACAGTTTTTGTTACTATTAGTAGGATTTTTATAGCACAAAGGATTTTGCCACAAACTGAAGACAAGCCACGTGGTAGAAGATGACAACAAATGAGTCTCCTGAGAAAGAGAAATTACCAAAATACTTCCTCTTTGAGTATTCTCCAGATCCCTTGGTCTATCTAAATGAATGACTAAAGAACATGGCCACCCCAAGGAGTGAAACAGTACATCAAAATCGAAGGACAGACGGCTCTCAGTAACCCAAGGAGCTGACAGACACGGTACCTCAGCCTCTATGACTGACTTTGACAAATAATGACCTACACGACTTGTTTGCGTGAGACACAAGTTGTCTCACACCACACCGAGGGAAGGGGAAAAAGGTGAGAAATGCAGATCTCCTCCATCCTGGACATGTGGAACAGATACACATGTGAACACAGTTCAAAACCACAATAGTAGCCTTTGTATTCCCAGGGAAGAACACTTAGCTAAGACAACAGCATATCTGTGGTGACGTACTCGAAAATTTTATTTTTGCTAAAATTCAGAACTTTGTAATAATTAAATGATAGGGCTTGACCAACTGGGTCAGAGATGTTGACAGAACTTTCAAAGAAACTATTAAAGAAAGCAGTGTTAAAGAAGAGCGTGATCCCTTAGACAAAACAGCACAAGTTCCACACACCCTGCTCCTCACCACCCCTAAAAATAAGCCCCAGGACTTTACCCTAACCTCGCTATTGTGGCCGACCTCCCTCTTTTCTGAGGTAATGTCTATAAATCTTGGCATCCAGAGTGCCTTTGCACCACATGACAGCTATTAGCAATGGTGTTTTTCCCAACAGCAAACTGGTAACATTAAAGAAAAGAAACGAATAGCATTGTGCTTGCAAAGTCATTTTACAACCATTAACGGCAACAACCATTTTACGGGGGACGTGGCACTACCTGGGAGCCCAAGGGCCATAATAGATCTTCATCCTCTTTGCCAGTAAAACGAGAAATGTGGTGAAAACGAAATCCATACCTTGGGCTTATTTACATGACAGCTGAGTTATTGACACTTCTCGCGCCAGAAGATTCTCTCCAAGGAACGTCTGTGCTCAGGGCATCCTCCGAGCAGGCAGGCCCCCGGAGCCTCCCTGCAAGCCTGAAGCGGTGGTGGCCCCACACGACCACACAGCCCTCACCTTTCCTTTTGGTTGTGTAAAATCCAACAGCTGCTCCATCTCGCCACAGAATCTTAGCCTCCTCCTTCACGGAGTGAGGTAAAAAAAACATGTCATCATCATCCAAATTCCTTTCTAGTCTTCCAAAAATAACGACGTTCAGAATGAAAAGCACAATCCTTTCCCCAAATGACTGAACCTTTGAAGGAAAAACAAAAAGAACATCTAAGTGAGACAAGAAGGGAAAGTCAGACACAATAAACTCTAGGCTTGGAACCAACCCACACGCCAGGGGCCAGGTGTGGGCGCCCCCGCCCCGCGGTTCTTCTCCTGCTTGAGATCCAAACTGGGGGTCACAGTTTCTCACAGAGGTCTTCTCAGCCCTGGCCTTTCACACCCTCCCTGGCCTTCAGGAGCAGGGGGCAGGGCCAGAAAGCCCCCCTTGGTCTCCAGAGCCTCAGACGTGGAGTGTGAAGAGACAGAGATCAGTCAGTCACATATCAGTGAAACAGAAGGTGACTTCCAGGCAAGCCATTTCAGCAGAAACACTGGATGTATCCAGAGAGAAACCCAGTCTGCCATCTTTAACAACAGCTCCAAAATTCTGACCCTCGGAAGGAAGGTAAATAACAGAGGGTCATTATTGGTGTACAGTTGCTACACCAAGATCAACGGGTTTTCAATGACTTGTGACAGATTTTGAGCACATGCTAGTGTCTGAACCCCACAGAGTTACTGGAACTCAAGGCCCAGCCCATCCTAAGACTACATATGGAACCACCTCTCACCCATTGCAATGTCACAACAATTGAGGAAACTGTAGTGTGGTCAAGGTCAAGCCCACAAAAGGGCTTTATCATTAATGAGTCAAAATGACTTCCTGTTCCTGCCTGTCAGCATTCTTTGCATTCAAATAGCCCATGGCTGGCACAGTTCAGTTGCTAGTCGTGTCCACTTTTTGAACCCCCATGGACTGCAGCATGCCAGGCTTCCTTGTCCATCACCAACTCCAAGAGGTTGCACAAACTCATGTCCGTTGAGTCAGTGATGCCATCCAACTATCTCATCCTCTGTCGTCCCCTTCTCCCCCCTCCTTCAATCTTTCCCAGCATCAGGGTCTTTCCTAATGAGTCAGCTCTTCACATCAGGTGGCCAAAGTATTGGAGCTTCAGCTTCAGCATCAGTCCTTCCAATGAATGTTCAGGGTTGATTTCCTTTAGGATGGACTGGTTTTATCTCCTTGCAGTCCAAGGGACTCTCAAGGATCTTCTCCTACTCCTCAGCTCAAAAGCATCAATTCTTTGGCACTCAGCCTTCTTTATGTTCCAACTCTCATATCCATACATGACTACTGGAAAAACCATAGCTTTGACTATATGGACCTTCACTGGCAAAATAATGTCTCTGCTTTTTAATATGCTGTCTAGGCTAGGTATAACTTTTCTTCCAAAGAACAAGCGTCTTAATTTCACGGCTGGCACAGGTGGTACAAATGAAAGCCTCCTGCACCCACAGTAGACCTGACTAATCAATCCCCATTCTATGTGACTGAGCCCGGACGCAGTCTAAATTCAGTCCTCTGGACAACTACAAGAAACCACTAAAATGTGGCACTTGAGGTAAAACCAAACAGCCAGTGACGCAATGACAGTATTATTAGATTTTACTCCAACAACATTCCCGTATGACAGCCTAGGGGTCTGGGTTTTTATCACCCCTTCGTATGCACCACGATGAAATCAGCAAGAGTATTATTAGTGCCTGGGCTGAGACTGCCACCCACATGCTACCTGTTGATTCTTCCCAGCCACGAGGGAAATCCTGGTTTACAGGTGAGGAGACTGGAGCTCAAAGAAGGTAAGCAGTTCCATTTGTTGATTTCACTGCCTCATTCACAAGAGGACTTAAGACAGTTGGAGGAGGGCTCTGCCAAAGGCAGGTCAGGTCTGAAACCCCAGACCAGGACATCTGCGTCCCAGTGGACCTGCTGCAGCCCAGAAGGCTGCTCCCCTCTGCATTTTCATCCATTAGGGCTCTAGGAGAGGGAACTGCTGCTGCGTGCATGCTCAGCTGTGTCCGACTCTCTGCAGCCCCCTGAACTGTAGCCCACCAGGCTCCTCTCTCCATGGGATTTCCCAGGCGGGAATACTAGAGTGGGTTGCCATCCCTCCTTCAGGGGATCTTCCTGACCCAGGGATTGAACCCACTTCTCCTGCATTGCAGGCATTTTCTTTTCCACTGTGCCACATGGGAAGTCCGTAAGTTTGCCATAAATATGATGCTTGGTTTTATATTTAATGTGTGCTATGCTCCGTTGCTTCAGTCACGTCCAACGCTTTGTGACGCCATGGATTGTGGCCCACCAGGCTCTGTCCAGGTGATTCTCCAGGCAAGAATACTGGAGCGGGTTTCCATTTCCTTCTCCAGAGGATCTTCCTCACTCAGGGATCGAACCTGGATCTCCTGGATTGCAGACAGATTCTTTTACTGCTGAGCCACCAGGGAAGCCCTTTGTATTTAATACTTTACCCTTAAATATTTATCATCATCATCATCACTTGTGGTTGTGGCTTCTCAACTTGGATTTGCTGGGAGAGCTTCAGCAACTCACTAGTCGAGGGAGAAGACTGCCTCAGTGCTCTCTCAAACACTTGTATGCTTTTCAGATGCTTCAATAATAAAAATAAATCAGCTTGCAGCCCTCTAACAAATGGCACAAAGTGCTTAGTGCCAATAAACTTATTAATTGGCCCAGAATGCAAACTATTTCACCTTCATCTGGAGCCAAATCTTAGATGAGAAAAAGATTTGCAAAAGCCACACCAGCTTAACTCTGAGAAGCCACCCCAATTTTGTATTTCAGACAGTAGCAGCCAAATCAAGTTCTGACTTTAAGAATAACTAGTTCATCACGAAACTCGACGGGTGTGATGTGGGAGGTTATATTTTTCAACTTATAAAACCAAAAAGTTCAGAGGAAAGCCAGAAGAGAAAAACAGATTGCATCTGGAGAAGGGAAATAACCAATCAAAACCTGGCAGGAGAAGAAAGGAAAAAAGAAATGCGCTTAATTTGTCCAATTTCATTACAGGGGGGGAAATGTGTGACATGTGATTCTGACTTAGAGACATTTCTGAAAACAAAAAACTAAGATCCGGTTCTAATCCCTCAATTAGGACCACTAATGATGTTCACAGAAAGAACACTAAGGAAGCTGGGTTTCAGTTTGGTTTGGTTTGGTAATTTGTGAAGAAGAGCTGGCTAAGAAATAGAATGCAATTAAAAGGAAAGAAGTCAAGACCCCAAGTTCTATAAATTGAGAGGAAAACTATCCCCACACACAGCTGGGGCAGACAGATCTTTACAACCTGGTTCATTAAGTGGAATTAACACTCAAGTTTCTGTTCACAGCATTAGCCACATTTTCAGAAAATGTGAGGGCTTTTCCTCATCTAAATTTAGAATTGATACACAAAGGAGGTTACCACTCTTATTCTGGAAAATATATATATATATATTTAAAGAGCAAACCAGACTCTTCCTGGAATTTAGAACACCCAGTTGCTCATGCCACCTGCTTCAGTATGGACAGTGACACAGACGGCTACGTCAGGCAGCCTCACTGAGTACATCATGCTTATTTGCTGAACCTCCAGCCATCATTAATTTACTGGAAGAAAGCCCTTTTCAAAATAATATCTATCACATCAATTAAAACCAGACCTGAAAACTTCCTGCCTTTTGTGACAATATGGATGGAACTTGAGGGCATGATGCTGAGTGAAATAAGGGGAAAGACAAACACTGCATGACCTCACCTATAGTGTAACATTAAAGGGTCAAACTCACGGCCGCAGAGACTTAGTGGTGGCTGCCAGGGTCTGGGCGTGGGGAAAAGGGAAAGATGATCAGCAGGTTCAAACTTCCAATAATAAGATGGACACGTTCTGGGGGTCTAATACACAGCACAGTGATTGTGGCTAATGATACCTGTATTATATACTTGAAAGTTGCTAAGAGCATACGTCACCACACAAAAAGAAATGGCAATTATGTGATGTGATGCAGGTTTAGCTGACACTGCGGTGATAATCATTCTGCAGTGTATCAGTGTATCAAACCAAGACTGAGCACCTTAAACTTGTTCTTTAGTCTCTAAGTCTTATCTGACTCTTTTGCGACCCCATAGACGGTACGCCGCTAGGCTCCTCTGTCCATGGGATATCCCAGGCCAGAATACTGGGGTGGGTTGCCATTTCCTCCTCCAGGGGATCTTCCCAACCCAAGCACTACCACATCATGGCAGGCAATTCTCTACCATTGAGCCCTCCTTAAACTTACACAGTGTTATTATGTCAACTGCATACATGTGTGCTAAGTCACTTCAGTCATGTCTGACTCTTTGTGACCGTGTGGACCACAGCCTGTCAGGCTCCTCTGTCCACAGGATTTTCCAGGCAAGAATACTGGAGTGAGTGGCCATGCCCATCTCCAGGGGATCCTCCCAGCCCAGGGATTGAACCCGTGTCTCTTATGTCTCCTGTATTGGCAGGCAGTTTCTTTACCACTTGTGCCACGTTATACCTCAACAAAGCTGGTGGGAGTGAAACATACTTGAAACATACTTGAAAAAGATAACCCATAGAAAAGGGAGAAATATTTGCTAATAGTATATGCAATAAGAGCTTGCATCTAGAATATGGAAAAACTCTTACAACTCGACAGTAAAAAGTCAATACAATTAAAAAGTGGGCCAAGGATATTAATAGCTACTTTCCCCAAAATGGACAATAAGTACATGAAAAGATGCTGAACATCCTTAGCCACAGGGAACCTTTACCCTCACCATCCTTGGTCTCTATAAAGCCCACCAGTCCTGCCATCAGAGAGGCTAGAGTTTGTGTCCAGTTAAATCACTTACTAGCTATGTGGCTCAGCTTCAATTTCTTTGTCTACAAAGCAAATACCTTAAAGATTCTGAAGTCAGATAATCCCTGTCAAAAGTATGGGTAATACACAGGCTAGCATCTAGCACAATGTCTAATTCATAGTAAGTACCAGTAAATCTACTGGAATGTAATAAAACTTCCCTACACACTAGAGAGATGATATGGATTAACGTTTCAGAATTAAGACAGGAGAGGCCACTCAGGAAGGCAAGAGAGATTTACCAACAGCCAGATACCTGTTGCATATAGCCATTAACACTATTTTTCTTGAAGGTGGGGTGTTATAGATGGAACGGTGCCCACCAAAAAGATATTAAAGTCCTAACTCCCAGGGCTGTGAATGTGATTTATTTGGAAAGAGGGTCTTGACCACATCAAGGTTGAGGTCATTAGGGTGGCCCCAATCCAACATGACAGGTGTCCATATAGAAAAGGGGGATTTAGACAGAGCCAGACAGGGACAGAGGGATGAGGATGGGAAGACACAGGGGGGAGCACCACTGATAAGCCAAGGAAAGCTGAAGTGAGGAGACAGGCCTGGAACAGATTCTCCCTCACTGGCCTTGGAAGAAACCGACCCTGCCAACACCTTGCTTTTGGATTTCCAGCCTCTGCGACTGGGAAATAGCACATTTCTGTTGTTTAAACCACCCAGTCTGCTGGCACTTTGTTAGAGCAGTCCTGTAAAATGAATCCACAGGAGTAGACTAACTTAGTAACATGATACTAAGTACACCGACCTTTACAACCCCTTTCACAATATCCACTTGAATTTGCAATGCCTCACCTTCATCAGACCTTCTCTTGAAGGATCAGAGGTTCTTAGTACATCTTCAGTGGACCACCAGGACTCCTTCACATAAACAGCCACAACTGAAAGAGAAAGCCAAGAGAAAATGATGAAGCGCATATGGCCGTCAAAGGGGCAGTTTTATCAGCTTGCAGCCACTGTCAAGAAGCAAAGGAAAGTTTACGTGTGAAGAAAGAGATGATGTTTCTCAGATGAGCTGAGAAACAGCTCAGATGTCTGTTTGAGAGCACTGACCAGGACAGACCGACCACTCTCACCTGAAAGGAGTTCACAGGTGTCTGCAGAGATGGCCTGTTAACAACCCAACACAGGATATACCCCAGTGCTGTTGGATGCAAGAGGCTACACAGTAGAACTGACAAATTCAATGGGTGAGAATTACATTTTTTTTTAAAGTCCAACTATAGGACCCAACTTGGAACTCTGCAAATTTAGGCAAACCCAACATTATCTAAGGGCATGGAATGACCCCTCATTATCCAGGGTGCTGGGTTTGGCATTGGCTTCTTTTACATGCTTTTCTTTCATTCTCACGATGAAATTGACATCTGCATTCTTCTGAGGACACAGACATTCTGAGCAGGAAAGGCAATCAGCAAGGAGGGCTGAGGTCAGGTCCACCCCTCAGACCCGGGACTCCAAGCTTAATGCTGTTTCCAAGAGGCTGGAGATGGGTCAGTTGTAGACGTGGCAAATTGTGCAGGGGTGGTGGGCGTCTTTGTGTAAGAGAACTCTGGGGCTAGGACCTACAGGAGACGGAGGATAGAGACATCTCTCCCACCCCACTCCTGCCCCCACGCCCTGAGACAGTCACTGAGACCTGTTGATTCCACCCACTCTGAGTTTGGACATGGGGGCTTCCCTGGCGGCTCAGACAATAAAGAATCCACCTGCAAGGCAGGAGACCTGAGTTTGACCCCTGGGTCAGGAAGCTCCCCCGGAGAAGGGAATGGTTACCCACTGCAGTCTTCTTGCCTGGAGAATACCACCGACAGAGAAGCGTGGCAGGCTACAGTCCATGGGTTTGCGAAGAGTCAGACATGACTGAGCGACCAACACCTGCTGCTTAGTAGAGGTGATCCTGGAACACCCTCAATCTCACCAGGCCCCAGCTGTCTCATCGGAACTACCCAGGCTGATGAGTCAAGGTGGCTGACAAGTTCGGATGAGGATCAGATGTGAAACACCCAGCACAGGGCTAGGCAGGTAGGAGCCCTCAGCATCTGCTAATTAACACTCCAGATCCTCCCTGCTCCTGCTGCAGCCGCCAGGTCCCATCATTCCACCTGCTGCCTCCCGATAGGATCCACCCCCTCCAGAGCCCCGGATGCCCGCTGCTCTGTCCCCACCTGGTCCCCTGTCCCAGTCTCCCCTGCCAATCTTTCCATCCTGAGGGGCTGCTCCAAAGGCAAATCCAGTCACGGCCTCCGCCTCTTATCTCCCAACAGGGCAGCTCTCCTTTCCTGGCTTAAAAAATCCCATTTTAAAACACTAAAGTCACCTTGGCTGCTTTCTGGCTTTTTTTTTTTTTTTTTTACGATTGTTTTTAAAAGAAGTTTTAGGGCTTCCCTGGTGGTTCAGTGGTAAAGAGTCTGCCCGCCAATGCAGGAGACATGGGTTTGCTCCCTGATCCAGGAAGACCCCAAATGCTGCAGAGCAAATAAGCCCCTGCTCCACAGCTAGTGAGCCTGTGCTCTGGAGCCCGGAAGCCACAACCACTGAGCCCATGTGCTGTAGCTACTGAAGCCTGCACGCCCAGGAGCCCACGATCTGCAACAGGAGAAACCACCGCAATGAGAAGCCTGCGCACCACAACGCGAGCAGCCCCCGCTCTCCGCAACTGGAGAAAAGCCCACGCAGCAACAAAGACCCAGCACGGCCAAAAATAAACAAACACAATTATTTTAAAAAGTTAAGTGCTTTGAAAAGAGAGACAAGTTTTAGGTTCATGGCAAAATTGAGAGGAGCGAACAGAGATTTCTCATATTCCCCCTCCCCTGACACACAACCCTTGTTATCATCATCCCCCACCAGCGTGGGACATTTGTTACAACCCATGGACCTAAACTGATACTTCATGATCACCCAAGTTTTCCATCAGGGTTCACTCTTGTACATTCTATGGGTTTGGACAAATGTATCATCACACGTACTTATCACTACGATATCACACAGAGTATTTTTGTTGCCCTGAAAGTTCTCTGTGCTCTGCCTGCTCATCCCTTCTTACTACCTCCTACCCCTGGCAACCACTGATCTTTTTTCTGTCTCCATAGTTTTGCCTTTTCCAGAAGGTCATAGAGTTGGAGTCATACGGTATATAGCGTTTTCAGATTAGTTTCTTCCTGAAGCAAAGAACTGACTCATTGGAAAAGACCCTGATGCTGGGAAAGATTGAAGGTGGGAGGAGAAGGGGACGACAGAGGATGAAATGGTTGGATGACATCACTGACTCAATGGACATGAGTTTGAGGAAGCTCCGGGCATTGGTGATGGACAGGGAAGCCTGGCGTGCCACAGTCCACGGGTTCGCAAAGAGCCAGACATGACTGATTGACTGAACTAACAGTGAAATGCTTTTAAGGTTGCTCTATGTCTGTTCACGGGGCTTCTCTCATAGATCAGTTGGTAAAGAATCCACCTACAATGCAGGAGACCCCAGTTCAATTCCTGGGTGGGGAAGATCCCCTGAAGAAGGGATAGGCTACCCACTCCAGTATTCTTGGGCTTCCCTTGTGGCTCAGCTGATAAAAACATCTGCCTGCAATGCGGGAGACCTGGGTTCGATCCCTGGGTTGGGAAGATCCCCTGGAGAAGGGAAAGGCTACCCACTCCAGTATTCTGGCCTGGAGAATTCCATGGGCTGTATACAGTTGGACATGACTGAGCAACTTTCACTTTCACATGTCTGTTCATGGGGCTTCCCAGGTGGCACTAGTGGTCAAGAATCTGCCTGCCAATGCGGGAGACACAAGACACGCATGTTCCATCCCTGGGTCAGGAAGATCCCCTGGAGGAGGGCACAGCTACCCACTCCAGTATTCTCGCCTGAAAAATTCCATGGACAAGAGCAGCCTGGGGGGCTACAGTCTAAGGGGTCACAAAGAGTCAGACACGACTGAGCACATGTGACTTTTCATAAAGACATAGATATTTCACAGCTCAAAATTATTTTCAGCACTGTATTCAGTGCTAAAATATTCCATTGTCTGAATGTACCATAGTTTAGTCCTCCTCCACTATCTTTTTATACTACTTTTATTGCCATTTTTATACCTGCTTCTCAAGACAGGTATCTGAGCCCCCAGGGGTCCAGGAGCCACAAGATAAAAAAAATACATCTTCCCAGTCAAATCTTTTTAGTTGGAAAATTGAAGGAAAACAACCCAGAGTAGAAAACAAAAGTCCCTTGAACATTTAACATCAGGCTCAAGACTTTAAAATAAATTTTTTGAGGCAATTGAGTTAAGCTGCCACCATCTTCCTCCCTATTCCTCTCTGCTCTTGGAGGAACTTAAGACCAAGTGACGACATTAGTTATTATTGAGCACTAACTCTGCACAGCCAGTTCCTTCTTTCCAAAACCCAATAGCATCTAATTCACTGTCAGTTTCATACCAGTGGTGAATTTTGTCTTCTCCAACAATAGTTCCAAAATTGATAGAGCCAACTGAGGGAGAGAAGAGCCAATTAAATGCTTGACATCTGCCTTCATTTATTCAACTAAATTCATGCTCCAAATGGCACCTACTAGAACTTGCAGGAGGCTTATAAAACCATAAGGATTATTTTCCTGCTTAACAAGGTGAATCAATAAAAGATGTTCCATTTACTAATATGGCATATTATTTGTAATACAGATGTTCAATTTACTGAGACAGTTTCAAACAGGAAATGTGTTACGACTTGGTGTTTGTGCGGTGCCTTGCAAAGTTTCCCGGGGCACTGCAGAGCATTAATTAGCCACACAAGTTGTCACAGAATAGATTGAATTTTTTTTCAAAACTAATCTTAAGCTGTTAGGTATACATGACAATGAAGGTGAAGTCTGATCAAATTTAATAGGCTTAAAATGAATTGTCTCAAAAATGACTCTTGAAGAAGAATCAGCCTTCCAAAGAACAGCAGCTTTTGATCAGAAAAGCCTGCTACCTAGTCAAGAGGAGGCAGGCAGGAGGAACAAGGCAGAGCCCTTGGAGAGAGGCTGTTTCCAGCTCAGCAAGGACAAAAGGTGGGCCCTCCGGGGACTGGCAGCCACCGCAGAGCAGCCTCGGGGCATCACTCCCGAGACACTGGGGCCAGCAGTTTCCAAGAGGCACAAAGTAGAAACCGCACATCTGTAGTTTTAAAAGACAAACAGAATCCTGATCAGTAGCCCCTGGCTCTCCACCACGCAGGACCTGGGAGACGGGACCCCTGCAAAAGACTGAGCCGTGCTGACAGCAGTCGGCAGGGCACTGTGGGTGACAGGCCAGCCTCGCTGCTCTGATTTAATGCCCGTCTCCTATGAGTGACAGGTGACCACAAAGAAGATGCCAGTAATGGACTGTACTCTGTGACACCCCAAGGTTTCCCAAACAAGTTAAGACAGTGAGGCTGACTTCCAGTGGCGTGGCTTCATCAAGGCTCAGCAGGATGAACTGAATTCAACTAGCTGGGGCTGAGTTTCCAGGTGCACAAATGGCCCAGCTCCCCAGAGGCCACTGAGTAAGTCTGCATCCTTGCCCCTGGGAGTCGGTAGCCTGCAGAGAAGAGAGAGCTAAGCAAGCTGCTGCAATATGGGGCAGGATGTGATAGACGCTGGAATCGAGCTGGGAGCCAGAGTCCAGAGGACCCAGAGGAGGGGTCAGTTCTGCTGAGGGGCTGGGAAATTAGAAGATGCTTGCTCCTTAGAAGGAAAGCTATGATCAACCTAGACAGCATATTAAAAAGCAGAGACATTACTTTGCCAAGAAAGGTCCATCTAGTCAAAGCTATGGTTTTTCCAGTAGTTACATACGGATATGAGAGTTGGACTATAAAGAAAGCTGAGGGCTGAAGAATTGATGCTTTTGAACTGTGGTGTTGGAGAAGACTCTTGAGAGTCCTTTGGACTGCAAGGAGATCCAACCAGTTCATCCTAAAGGAAATCAGTCCTGAATATTCATTGGAAGGACTGATGCTGAAGCTGAAACTCCAATACTTTGGCCACCTGATGTGAAGAGCTGACTCACTAGAAAAGACCCTGATTCTGGGAAAGATTGAAGGTGGGAGGAGAAGGGGACGACAGAGGATGAGATGGTTGGATGGCATCACTGACTCGATGGACATGAGTTTGAGTAAACTCCGGGAGTTGGTGATGGACAAGGAGGCCTGGCATGGGGCCATGGGGTTGCAAAGAGTCGGACACAACTGAGCAGCTGAACTGAACTGAACTGGGAATGCGTCCACAGGAAGTTGGCCAGATCAGGTTCTGGATCGCCAGGTAAGGCATCAGAACAGGCAGAGACAACAGGCAAGGGCAGAGTAACCCTCGAGCAGAGGCACAGAGCCGTGCAGATCCAAGGCCACACTCAGGACACCTCAAGCAGTGTGTTGGGCAAGGCTTAAACGTGGGAGAGGCTGAGGGGCAAGCTAATTATAGCAAGGCTGCAGCAAACATGGCTAACGTGTAGAAGCCCATCACTTCCCTACATGCCAGCAATGGACAAGTGGAATTTGAAACTACAAACAATACCGTTTACATTAGCACCCCCCAAAAATGAGATACTTAGGCTTATACAAAATGAGATGCATATTTTATACAAAATATGTATAAAAGCTATACAAGGAAAATTATTTGCAAAGCTCTGATGAACAAAATCAAAGAAAAACTAAAGAGATATTCTGTGTTCTTGAATAGGAAGCTTCAATAGTATCAAAATGTCAGTTCTTCCCAACTTGACTTATAGATGCAATACAATCCAAATGAAAATTCCAAGAAGTTATTTTATCGATTTCCCTGAAATGATTCTGAGGTTTACAAAGAGAGGCAAAAGACAATACTAGAAGAGAACAAACTTGGAAAATGGATACTACCCAACTTCAAGATCGTGGTAACCCAGACAGTATGGTATCAGGAGAACAGACAGGTCAGTGGAACAGAATGTAGACCCCAGAAACAGACCTACATGAATGTAATCTACTTCTATTTAGTCAACTTTGACAGAGGAGATGGAGAAGGAAATGGCAACCCACTGCAGTATTCTTGCTTGCAGAATCCCACAGACAGAGGAGCCTGGAGGGCTGCAGTTCATGGGGTCGCAAAGAGTCAGACATGACTGAGCATACACGCATGACGGAAGAGCAAATGAACACAGAACACAGACAGTCTTTCTAACAAATGATGCTGGAACAAATGGACATCCACATGCCGAGAAATAAATCTCAACGCACAACTTCCACTCTTCACAGACGCCACCCCTCAAACATAAACCAGTGCCGACAGAGATCAGGAAATATGAAGCACTTTGGACACGGCCCTGTGGACCTGGTGTAGGGAGAAGACAGACTTCAGCGCCAGGTGGGGCTCAGAGTCCAGCTTCTTCAATCACTAGCTGCATGACCTTCACCGCCTGGCCCACCTTGGGTCCCCCATCTGTCATATGGAGCCCTCAACATCCTCTTAACCTGCCTTTACACAGTTTTGCTGAAAGAGCTCACTTCACTCAACTGCTTTACTCCAAGTGTCTGAAGCTTTTCAGTCATTTCCAAAGACTTCCTCCACCTGCTTCAAGTGTTGCTCTGGGATTCCAAAGAAGTATGAAAAGCCCTGGTTATTTGCTGGCTTTTGTCAGGGACACAATGGAAGCTCATGCTAAGACCCTGTTTCTTCCTGGGCGCTCCCTTGCCAAACTTCCTGCTCCGGTTTGCATGGGCAATGTCTGCCTTTCTGCCCCACCTTGACCACTACCATCCTGTCCGCCACCTCCCAGTGTGAGTGGGGACACGTTCCTACCCACCGTGCTTGGTCCTTTTCCATCGGGGCACGTTAGCTGACCATCATGTTCTTTGCTTCCTCCTTCCAGGCTTGTGAGGACACACCACACCTGATCAAGGCACACACTTTCACCTGCCCAGGAGCTCCCAAGATTTTTAAACCTTTCCCCTTGCCTAAGATTTCTTAATGGAGCTAAATCCTTTTTTATTAAATGTCTTTAAATAAAACAATCACCTTTTAAAAGTTGGGTGAGGGAGAGCTGGTTGCCACCCGTCACCTTGCACGGGGGTGCTGTGGCAGTGGGGAGCTCTCCTGAGAAGGACTTGGAGGATCCAGGAGCAGCTCTGCAAGGATCGGTGACCTTGGCGGGGACGGTGGCCTGTGTGCCCTGCTTTCTGGGCCCCCTCATCTGCCAGCACCGAGGACAGGGGAGCAGCAGGGTGGTTCAAGGCCGTCCAGAGGCCACAGTTCTGAAGCCCACGGTGCTCATCCAACCCACATGCTGAGTAGCTACTGTGGACAGAGCACATCATAAAGCCACCAGAGGAATGCAAGTTAGACTCTGTCTTAAGACACATACAACCTGGACGAGGAGACAGCACTCGGGACATAAAGCACCTCCGGCCAGGGAGGCCTCTGGGCCCACACCCTACAGACCATCAGCGGCCACCATGCTTCAGAGGAGGAGAGGAACAGGATACTATCACTGTCTTAAAGTAATAATATTCTCCAGAACCACATGTCCAAGCACCTACCAAGCACCTGGCTGTTTTATTTTTTCAGGTGAGGCTCAGAGGGGTTAGGAAACTCAAAGTCAAGTGCCTGCAAACAGCAATGTTGGGACTGGACATGAACTGGCTCTCACTGGTTCCAGAGCCTGGCTCTAACCACTATACTCCAGGTGCAGAATGGACAGAGAGATGGAGGACAGAGCCAGGAGCAGGCCCTGAGAAGGTCGGAAGAGTACAGAAGACAGAGATGAGAGGAGAGGTGAGGAGGTGGCAAGGCAAGACATTGATGAGCAAGGGGAGGCCGACAGGAAAGATCTTAACACAGTGAACCTCGCCCTGCACTTTGCGATGGGAAGGAGGCGTCATTTATGCAGCAGATGCTTGACACCTGGGACCCAGGACAGAAGACATTGCTCAGAAGGAGCAAGACAGGCCACCAGGCTAGGACCAAACATGCCATGACCAGCACCCAAGACGTGAGCAGCATCAGACGCCTGCTCGAGGGCTGTGTCTTCATCCATTCTTCCTGCTGTGACAGACACCATGGATGACAACACAAATTTACTTCTCACACTTGTGGAGGCTGGAAGTCTGAGATCATGGTCAGGCTCTGATGAGAGCCTTCTGGGTCACAGACAGCCAACTTCTCACTGTGTCCTTACGTGGCAGAAGGGAAAAGGAAGGACTCTGGGGTCTCTTTGGTAAGGGCACTAATCCCATTTGAAAGAGCCCCACCCTCAAGACCAAAGCACATCCCAAAGGCCCCACATCCCAACCCTATCACCTGGTTTAAGATTTCAGCATATAAACTTGGTGGGTGACACAGACATTCGGACTATAGCAAGGTGTCTGGAAGGGCTGGGGCAGAGTACCAAGAATAGGCATGAGCCAGACTAGGTTCCGATGCTGGGGTACCTGGGGAGCAGGCTGAGGTACTGGCATTGTAATAGGTCTCTGGAGGAGTCCAATCAATGAGAGACATGATCAGAGTGGTGGTTTATGAAGAGAACATGGAAGTTGGGCCCAGGTGGGAAGAATTAGCCCTTTTGCAATTAAGAAGAACAAAACCATTGCTTGAGAAGATCACACAGGATTCAGGGGTGGGTTAAGGCTGCAGCCAGGGAGGACAGTGGGAGGGTATGAAGATCCAGCCAAGAAGTAAGGAAAGGCTGAGCTCAGCAGTCAGCTGCCGGGGACGGGGAGGCCGGGGGGGGGGGGGGGGGGGGCGGGGGGGGGCGGGGCAGGAAAGACCACCTGTGAGCCAATCTGGCCCTAAGGCAGAAGAGACAGGGGAGGTGAGGCTTGAGCAGAAGGAAGTGGGCGCTTCACCAGGAGGGAGTGAGGATGAGGGAGAGGTGTGAGGGTTCCTGTCCTGAAAAGCCTGTTAGATAGCGAGGTCAGGGTGGCCAGTGGGATACACAACCCAAGCTGAGCAGAGTCAGAGAAGGTCCATGCCCCACACCATCACAGGAGCCCAGAAGGGAGGAGTTTTCACGTGTGTGTGTGTATGCAAGCTCACAAACACACACACCCCCTGCATGCGTACTATGTAGCTTCTTTGCGACCCCATGGACTGTAGCCCACCAGGCTCCTCTGTCCAAGGGATTCTCCAGGCAAGAGTACTGGGTGAGCTGTCATGCCATCCTCCAGGGGGTCTTCCCGACCCAGGGATCAAACCCTCACCTCTTATGTCTCCTGCACTGGCAGGTGGGTTTTTTACCACTAGTGCCACCTGGGAAGCCCTCACACCCCTTACCTCCCCGTGATAACTGCCAGTTGTTCATGTACTGGCCCCTGGTCCCCACTTCTTCCATCACAGCTGAAGGAACTTCAGGCAGGTCTGCCTGCTGCCCCCCACCCTCCTCCCTTGGTTGCTCCTCCGGAGTCTAAGCCACCACTGCCTTGTTACAAATCTAAGAAATATGTAGTTCCCCCAAAATAGAGCACAGTTAAACCAAAGTGACAGTCCATCTTCCCGAAAGCAAAATACACGTAGGAAAAAAATGCTGAAAAGTCCTGGCAGAGGACAGCACATAAACACATTCCAAAGCATTGCATGACTTTTATGCAACAGTGACTGGGCCGGTCAATAATTTGAGGGGAGGGGAAAAATACACGAGTTGACATGGCAACTGTCACATCGCATTACTCGGGCTACCATTTCCATACAGATGTCTTCCTTAAAGGAAAACACTTCCCCACACGCCCTGTGAACTCGGGCACCTCTCTGCCAGGGAGAAGAGAACATCTGGTTTGCCTTGTATCCGCATCAGCCTCCCTGTGGGTCTCAGGCCCTTCTTGCTTTCAGCAACTTGGTTTCCATGAGTCGAGATTTTAACTCAAGGAAGACGGAGTGAGATGGGGATGCCTGGATGCTGAGGCCCAGCTGGACTACGGGGTGTTGGAGGCAGAAAGAAACCTACTCTGGAGCTAGTCTATCTAGCATCTTCAAAAATCACAGGCTGCACCCAGGCCAGCACAGCACATTTCTCAGGCCTGGGGAAGCAGAGAGAAGTGCAGACAGCCCAAGCTATAGTGGTAAAACCCTCAGATGACTCAAAGAAGCACCTCCCAGCCCAGACAATGGCTCCATCCTTGACACTCAGAATATTTTCCTTGGAGCTTCCCTGTTTTCCAAATACCATCAATTCCTTGGTAAGAATGACATGTCTCTGTTTGTGGGATGCTGTTTTCCCCTACACTGACATCCAGCTCACAGTAAGTGCCATAAATTAACAGGGAATAAGGAAGGAAATCCCAAATAATAGCCAACATGTGTTCCCAAAACCCAGTGCTGTCACTGCAAATAGCTCTTCAATCTGTACCCATCATGGCCAAGGGAAAACAGAACTCCTGCGATTTCCAGCACAGAGCTCTCTTAGAGCTTCTGTGAAGGCAGGTCCTGCTCAACCTGGGGGCGGCCTGACGCCCCCCCACGCTTGCCCAACCACACGGGTACCTCAGCCACCAAGCAGAGCAGGTACTTAAATTGAGGCTGAATTTCTGAGGCTCTTTTCCCCCAAACTGTCAAGCCCACACAAGTGGGATGCCCACTTGTAGAAGGCAGGAGGATGGGACCCATTTCAGGTTGATGCCTTCCTCCACATTATCCAAAATGCAAGCGTAAAGGCATAAAAGATCAACATTCATGGAATGATAGGAAGCTGTACCACGGAGGCTGCTCACCAGGTGGTCCCTGGACCCTTAAGTCTGCGGGGGTCATCACACTTCAAAGCCAGGAAAACTGCGATTACTTCTCCGCATACCAAGTCAGCAAGCCTCTCCTCCACTCCCACCATATTAGCCTGCTTTTCCCAGAGAGACAAAAATCACTTCACCGACTCACATCTGTAGGCTCACTCTGCAAACAGCGCTGGGTTTGGCCCCATCCCTCCCACCCACCGGGAAGCCTGACATCTCCCTCAAGGCACCCAGGGAGCCAGAAGCTGCTCTGGCCGGGTCCCCTCTCCCTGAAGCTCAGAGATTCACAGTTCCTCCCCCACTCCCCCTTCCCTGGTGACTCAAATAGTAAAGGATCTGCCTGCAATGCGGAAGACCTGGGTTCAATCCCTGGGTCAGGAAGATCCCCTGGAGAAGGGCATGGCAACCCACTCCAGTATCCTTGCCTGGGAAATCCCATGGACAGAGGAGCCTGGTGGGCTACGGTCAATGGGGTTGCAGAGAGTCAGAGACAACCTTCACTTTCTTATCCCCACTCCCATCTTGTGGCCTTCCCCTCCAGCTCCTGCTCACAACCTGTGCCGCCTGCTCAGGGGTGAGGAACGTCCCAGAAAGACCCTTCCGTTCCTGCAGAAGTTCCATGGGCCTCTCGGGGCACACCTCACCACCCACCTGCCCCAAACGCAGCCCAGACAAGGCCTGGCCCTGGGCCCACCGTGTCGCAATCCCCGCCCAGCCCACGACAGCCACCGGGAAGGCGGCTCCTCGGCGGCTCTGGTTTCAGCTGAATGTTTGCCTTGGCTCTTGCTGTCACTGCAGGCCTAGAATGGGCACGCTTTTCCAGGAAAAAATCATCATTTTTTGATTCCCTGCTTGTTTTTCTCAGGGTGCACATGACATGCAATCACCAAAAACTGTAAATAAATTAGCAGCAATTTGAAGGATGAGTGTTATGCTTGGTCACAAAATGTCCTGGAGGCAAGCTGGGGGGGAGTGATGTTCCAATCAGGGAAGCCAGCATGTGGTAACAAACACAAACATCTTTCCCCCTGGCCCGCCCCACTCCCCTTCTCCTCAAGGACCCTGCTTTCCATTTCTCAGCCTTCCGCCTCCCCTGCAACACACCCCGCTACCTCCAGGAAGAAAGAGCCAGGAAAGGCCCAGACCCTGCCTCCTATTTGACAGCCCCCAGGCCCTGCAGACAAGCTCAGGTTGCCCTCACCCCAAGCTTTTCCTTCCCGATCACCCAGCATCGTGGGCAGTATCACTGATTCAGGCCGGAGCCCAGGTGTCTCCTGAATTCCCCTCCTGCCCGCTCCAGTCCATCCCAAACCCTGACGTTTCCACCGGGTGAGCCCTCAGCCCCCTCCTCTGGGTGCCCCCAGCCTCCTGGACCCCCAACACTTGTCCTCCCTTCTCTCCACCCTCTCTTCTGATCGTGACTAAGACATTCCATGAGGGCTGAGATCCAAAGGCAGGAAGCTCTCTCCCGCCCCAGTCCCTACCCAGCCTCCATAACATCACCGGGCATCTTGCCCACTCCCCCAGCATGGCCTCCCCACCAGTCGGGGGCCAGGAGCATAGAGAAGGAGTTAAGAAAAGTGAAAAAAAGTGAAACTGCTAGTCACGCAGTCACATCCAACTCTTTGTGACCCCATGGACTGTAGCCTGCCAGGCTCTTCTGTCCATGGGATTCTCCAGGCAAGAACACTGGAGTGGGCAGCCTGGGGATTTTTCCTGACCCGGAGTGCAAACCCAGGTCTCCTGCTTTGCAGGCAGATTCTTTACTGTCTGAGCCACCAGGGTCTCCCAGGCTTTATGAAAGTAAACTTCAAAACATTCAGAGAAGGGGGTCAGCGAGACTCAGGGCCAGAGTCGCAAGGTCAGGTGCTGCCTGAGATGAGGGGGGGCCTCCCCTCTGGATCCCTGGTGCCTCCGTGGGTGCTGCTTCAGGCCCAGAGTGCCCAGCCCTGCAGGGCAGAGAAATGGCTATGTGCCCACTGCGTGCCCACCAGCCAGCTGGATGCTGGGAGAGAGGAGAGGTCCCAGTGAGCGGGTAGTGGAGAACTTCTCAGGCCTCCTACCTTCTGCACTGGCCAGACGGGCACTTCCCTGACAAGGACTCCATGCTCCTCCTACAGCTCACAATACTCAAGAGTCCCCTTATTCTGGAAACTTCTGTAGCACTGCGGCATTGGGTCTCTGACATGTGACTCACAGACTGCCATTTTTAATCAGCCTCTGCACTTTCTTTGTCCTGCCTTCTAATCATCAACTACTAGGTTTTATAAGGGAGGAAAAAAGACATCAAACAAACAGATATTGTCAGGAGAGCTGAGAAAAAGTCTGACAAGTTTCCTGACAAGGAAAACAGGAAGAGATCATCTAGGAAAAGTTTCCACGTGGCCTAGGAGCCCTCAGAGAGCTTCCATCAGAAAGGGCAAATGCTAAAAAGGGCAAGCATCAAGGGTAGAAGAGGGCCCCGCATGGCCAAGGTCCCCAGGCCCAGCACAGTCCTGTAAGATCAAAGTATGAAAAAGCGGGCAGGGAGGAAGTTCAGGCAGGCCAGGAAGACGGTCAAGGAGACAGGAGAGCTCCCTGGGGAGGCTGTTCAGATAGAGGAGAGAACCTGAGGCAGAAACACAACTTAGCCAGAGGCGCAAAGGGCCACAGGGAAGCCTCTTCACTGGAAAGGTGACAATGGCGGTTTAGTCGCCAAGGCGTGTCTGATTCATGGGACCCCACGGACTGTAGCCCACCAGGCTCCTCTGTAGCCCGCCAGGCTCCTCTGTCCATGGGATTTCCCAAGCAAGAATACTGGAGTGGGTTGCCATTTCCCTCTCCAGGGGATCTTCCCAACCCAGAGATCGAACCCAGGTCTCCTGCATTGCAGGCAGATTCTTTACCGACTGAGTTACCAGGAGGCTCTTCACCGGGAAGGTGAAGGCCTCCAAATTAGGAGTGGGCAGCTGGAAATAGTGGAAAGGCAATGGACTGCATTAGCTACTTTTACACGCCAGTCAGGATGGCTGCTATCCAAAAGTCTACAAGCAATAAATGCTGGAGAGGGTGTGGAGAAAAGGGAACCCTCTTACACTGTTGGTGGGAATGCAAACTAGTACAGCCGCTATGGAGGACAGTGTGGAGATTCCTTAAAAAACTGAAAATAGAACTGCCATATGACCCAGCAATCCCACTCCTGGGCATACACACCCAGGAAACCAGATCTGAAAGAGACACATGCACCCCAATGTTCATCGCAGCACTGTTTATAATAGCCAGGACATGGAAGCAACCTAGATGCCCATCAGCAGATGAATGGATAAGGAAGCTGTGGTACATATACACCATGGAATATTACTCAGCCATTAAAAAGAATTCATTTGAATCAGTTCTAATGAGATGGATGAAACTGAAGCCCATTATACAGAGTGAAGTAAGCCAGAAAGATAAAGACCAATACAGTATACTAACGCATATATATGGAATTTAGAAAGATGGTAACGATAACCCTATATGCAAAACAGAAAAAGAGACACAGATGTACAGAACAGACTTTTAGACTCTGTGAGAGAAGGCGAGGGTGGGATGTTTTGAGAGAACAGCATCGAAACATGTATATTGTCAAGGGTGAAGCAGATCACCAGCCCAGGTTGGATGCATGAGACAAGTGCTCAGGGCTGGTGCACTGGGAAGACCCAGAGGGATGGGGTTGGGGGGGGGGGGGAGGTGGGAGGGGGGATCAGGATGGGGAACACACGTAAATCCATGGCTGATTCATGTCAATGTATGGCAAAAACCACTACAATATTGTAAAGTAATTAGCCTCCAACTAATAAAAATAAATGGAAAAAAAAAAGAAGTATAAGCCTCTAGACTCAATGAATGTACATCTCAAGGGCCAGAAGTTCTGCAAATGAGAAGCTGTAACCTTTAGTCACTTAGAGCATGAGACGCTGCAAGGTGCTAGAGAGATGCATGAGCCAGGCCTCTGGCATGTGAGCGGAGGTGCAGGCCTTGGAACTAACGCCTGGCTCCTGAACATGTCTGCCTCACAATGCTCTGGAGTGAATTATGGAAGATGGTCTCTAAGTACCCAAGAAAAGAATGACCAGAAAAGACAAATTGGCTTTTCTGATTAGTGTTCTAGGCTGGTGTTAGGAGAATAATGAAATAGAAGTCATCTCAATTTCAGCAGCCAGATTTTCATCCGTTCTTAACTGCAGGTATGATGGGCTACAGTCCATGGGGTTGTAAGAGTTGGACACAACTTAGTGACTAAATCACCATCATACCTATTATAAAGTCTCCTGACATTTTCTGAATGTCTCTTGAAATGTATACTAAATAATGGGTTGGAAATGTGTTTTGTGGTATAATGACTACAAATAAACTAATAATGAATTTTAATAAGCATTTCTTAAATACTTGTATTAAAAATAAAGAATGCACACCTTCAGAACTTCAAATGATATTAACTATACAGCCAGAAGGAAGAGTTACTATAACTGGATGAAAGGACTTATTCTTCATACAAAGTTTTCTTAGATTTAACACCAAAAGCAACAAAAGAGCAACAAAAAGTAGACAAATATGATATAAATATTTTAAACTTCTGTGTTTCTAAGGATACCATCAAGAAGGTAAAAAGATAACTCACAGAAAAGGAGAAAATTTTTATAAATCTGATAAGGGACTTGTATCTAAAATATATAAAGAATTCACACAACTCAATAGCAAAAAATAAAACAAATAATGTGGTTAAAAAATGGTCAGAGGATCAGAGTGATACTGTGGTTTACATTAAGAAATATATATATATATATATATATATATTTGGTCTTTGACCCATTTCTGGCACAGTACTCCTAAAATCCTTGAAACTTCTTAAGTGATGAGAGCTGGGAGTGAATGAGTGAAAGTCACTCAGTTGTATCCGACTCTTTGCAACCCAGGAATTCCCCAGGCCAGAATACTGGAGTGGGTAGCCTTTGCCTTCTCCAGAGGATCTTCCCAACCAAGGGATCGAACCCAGGTCTCCCGCATTGGAGGCAGATTCTTTACCAGCTGAGCCACAAGGGAAGCCCGAGAATACTGGAGTGGGTAGTCGATCCCTTCTCCAGCGGATCTTCCTGACCCAGTAATCAAACTGGGGTCTCCTGTATTGCAGGTGGATTCTTTACCAACTGTGCTATCAAGGAAGCCCTGAGAGCCGGGAAGGTGTCGCTTATTATATTAATGAGGTGATTTTTGGACCCACCTAAGGATGAACTCCTTATTGCCAAATTCAGACTTAAATTGAAGAAAGTAAGGAAAACCACTAGACCATTCAAGTATGACCTAAATCAAATCCCTTATGACTATACGGGAAAGTGAGAAATAGATTTAAGGGACTAGATCTGATAGACAGAGAGCCTGATGAACTATGGACGGAGGTTCGTGACATTGTACAGGAGACAGGGATCAAGACCATCCCCAAGAAAAAGAAATGCAAAAAGGCAAAACGGTTGTCTGAGGAGGCCTTACAAATAGCTGTGAAAAGAAGAGAAGCGAAAAGCAAAGGAGAAAAGGAAAGATATTCCCATTTGAATGCAGAGTTCCAAAGAATAGCCAGGAGAGATAAAAAAGCCTTCCTCAGCAATCAATGCAAAGAAATAGAGGAAAACAACAGAATGGGAAAGACTAGAGATCGCTCCAAGAAAATTAGAGATACCAAGGGAACATTTCTTGCAAAGATGGGCTCAATAAAGGACAGAAATGGTATGGACCTAACAGAAGCAGAAGATATTAAGAAGAGGTGGCAAGAATACACAGAAGGACTGTACAGAAAAGATCTTCATGACCCAGATAATCACGATGGTGTGACCACTCACCTAGAGCCAGACATCCTGGAATGTGAAGTCAGGTGGGCCTTAGAAAGCATCACTACGAACAAAGCTAGTGGAGGTGATGCAATTCCAGTTGAGCTATTTCAAATTCTGAAAGATGATGCTGTGAAAGTGCTGCACTCAATATGCCAGCAAATTTGGAAAACTCAGCAGTGGCCACAGGACTGGAAAAGGTCAGTTTTCATTCCAATCCCAAAGAAAGGCAATCCCAAAGAATGCTCAAACTACTGTACAATTGTACTCATCTCACACACTAGTAAAGTAATGCTCAAAATTCTCTGAGTCAGGCTTCAGCAATATGTGAATTTCCAGATGTTCAAGCTGGTTTTAGAAAAGGCAGAGGAACCAGAGACCAAATTGCCAACATCCGCTAGATCATCCAAAAAGCAAGAGAGTTCCAGAAAAACATCTATTTCTGCTTTATTGACTATGCCAAAGCCTTTAAGTATGTGGATCACAATAAACTGTGGAAATTCTGAAAGAGATAGGAATACCAGACCACCTGACCCACCTCTTGAGAAACCTATATGCAGGTCAGGAAGCAACAGTTACAACTGGACATGGACCAACAGACTGGTTCCAAATAGGAAAAGGAGTACGTCAAGGCTGTATGTTGTCACCCTGCTTATTTAACTTATATGCAGAGTACATCATGAGAAACGCTGGGCTGGATGAAGCACAAGCTGGAATCAAGATTGCCAGGAGAAATATCAATAACCTCAGATATGCAGATGACACCACCCTTATGGCAGAAAGTGAAGAGGAACTAAAAAGCCTCTTGATATAAGTGAAAGAGGAGAGTGAAAAAGTTGGCTTAAAGTTCAACATTCAGAAAACTAAGATCATGGCATCTGGTCCCATCACTTCATGGGAAATACATGGGGAGACAGTGGAAGCAGTGTCAGACTTTATTTTGGGTGGGCTCCAAAATCACTGCAGATGGTGATTGCAGCCATGAAATTAAAAGACGCTTACTCTTTGGAAGGAAAGTTATGACCAACCTAGATAGCACATTAAAAAGCAGAGACATTACTTTGCCAATAAAGGTCTGTCTAGTCAAGGCTATGGTTTTTCCAGTAGTCATGTATGGATGTGAGAGTTGGACTATAAAGAAAGCTGAGCGCCAAAAAATTGATGCTTTTGAACTGTGGCATTGGAAAAGACTCTTGAGAGTCCCTTGGACTGCAAGGAGATCCAACCAGTCCATCCTAAGGAGATCAGTCCTGAGTGTTCATTGGAAGGACTGATGCTGAAGCTGAAACTCCAATACTTTGGCCACCTCATGCGAAGAGTTGATTCATTGGAAAAGACCCTGATGCTGGGAGGGATTGGGGGCAGGAGGAAAAGGGGTCAACAGAGGATGAGATGGCTGGATGGCACCACCGACTCGATGGACATGAGTTTGAGTAAACTCTAGGAGTTGGTGATGGATAGGGAGGCCTGGCATGCTGTGATTCATGGGGTTGCAAAGAGCTGGACACAACTGAGCCACTGAACTGAACTGAAGGATGGGATCTGGAGAAGGCAATGGCACCCCACTCCAGTGCTCTTGCCTGGAAAATCCCACAGATGGAGGAGCCTGGTAGGCTACAGTCCATGGAGTCGCCAAGAGTTGGACACGACTGAGCGACTTCCATTTCACTTTTCACTTTCATGCATTAGAGAAGGAAATGGCAGCCCACTCCAGTATTCTTGCCTGGAGAATCCTGTGGATGGAGGAGCCTGGTGGGCTGCTGTCCATAGGGTCGCACAGAGTTGGACACGACTGAGGTGACTTATCATCATATCATCATATCAAGGATGGGACCTGGGCTTCCCTCATGGCTTATATGGTAAACCATCTGCCTGCAATGCAGGAGACCTGGGCCCGATCCCTGGGTCAGAAAGATCCCCTGGGGAAGGAAATGGCTACCTACTTCACTATTCTTGCCTGGAGAATTCCATAGACAGAGGAGCCTGGCAGGCTACAGTCCATGGGGTCACAAAGAATCAGACACGACTGAGTGACTAACACACACGAGGATCGCAAGGATGGGACCTGGTTGCCAGGAGAACCAACCATGTGATTAGAGAGCTTGAATTTTTGGTCACATCCCCCAACGTCCAGGGGGAGAGAGCTTAGAGGTTTAATCAATTGCCAATGGTCAGTGATTTAATCAATCGTGACTATGTAATGAAGCTCCTATAAAAATCCAAAAGGACTGGGCTCAGAGAGATTCTGGGCTGGTGAACACGTGGAGGCATAGAATCACGCAAACCTCTGGCTTATAACCAGTCAGAGAAGGAACTGCATGGGCTTGAGACTGGCACCTAAAGTGGGGAGCAGGGGAGTCTAGTAGGGCTGACACCTTCACCTGTAGGTTTTGGTGGTCTCTCCAGGTAGTGTCCGAATTGAGTTGAACAGAAGAAACATCCAGCTGGTGTCTAGAGACCTACTTGATGCTGTGGGAAACCACCCACTTCCACACCCTGGAAACTGGATCTCAAAACACATTTCATCTGAACAGACATTTTCCAAAGACATACAGTGGCCAACACGTACACAAAAAAGTGCTCAACATCACTAATAATCAGGGAAATACAAACCAGAACCATAATGAAATATCACCTCCCATCTGTTAGAATGGTTATTATCCAAAAGTCAAGAGATTGTGAGTGTTGGTGAGGATGTGCAGAAAAGGGAAACTTCATGCACTGTTGGTGGAGATGTAAATTGGTGGAGATGCAGTCATGATGAAAAACAGTATTGGGGGGGGGGTCCCTTAAATTTTTTTCAAACAGAACTACCCCATGATTCAGCTATCCCAATTCTGGGTATTAATTCTGGGTATTAATCTAAAGAAAAAAAAACAACTTGAAAAGATATATACACATACATCTACACAAAAGCGTGTGTAAGAATTTTCACAGCAGCATTACTCATAATAGCCAAACGGTGGGAACAACCCAAATGTCCATCAGTCAGTAAACAGATAAACAAAAGGTGGCAAATCCATACAGTGAAATAATATTCAGCCATAAAAAGTAAATGCAGTACTAAAAGATGCTAAAACATCGATAATCCCTGAAGGCATTATGAATGAAGAAAGTCAGATGCACAAGTCCACACATTGCATGAGTCCATTCACGGGAACTGTCCAGAATAGGCAGATCTGTAGAAACAGAAGAGGTTGCCTAAGGCTGAGGCGGGTAGGGAATTGGGGTCGGTTTCTTTTAAGGGTAATGAAAATTAAGTGTGGTGAGAGATGCACAACTCTGTGAATACACTAAAAACCACTGAACTGTAGGCTTTAAATGGGTAATTATATGATACGTGAACTACAGCTCCATAAATCTCTGTGTGTGTATACATACATACTTATAGGAATAAAAATAGTCCTTCCTGTGGATTCAAAACAACTACACAAACATTGGAGGACAAAGGCACGTCTTGACAACAAGTTTGCATTAAAAGCCCAGGGGCTGGTTATGCCCGGTAATGAGCTGTCAGCTTTGGGCTGGTTCTGCTGAAATGCTGAGGTGATTTTGTGGAAACAGAACATCCAAGGAAAGAGGCATGGTCTCGCCAGCCACCCCTCTCCTCCCAGTTCTCTGGCGCCGGTCTTCCAGATGGCTCCTGGGAATCTCGATACAGGGCAGATGCTGACTCAGCAGGTCTCAGTGGTGCTCAAGCTCCTGCGTTTCTAACAAGTTCCCTGGTGACACCCGGCTGCTGGGGCACGGGCCACCCCCCTGAGCAGGAAGACAGGAAACCAAAGCCCAGAGGTGCTAAATAGCATAATCCAGGCCACCCACTCACAAAGGGCAGAAGATCCGAACTCAGGTCTACTTGACTCCAAAACCCAGCATCTTTCCACCAGACCACCCCTGACTCAGGGTCTGGTCACCATGCCCCCACCGAAGCCAGATCTGAGAGAAGGACTGGGAAACGGCAGGCAGCTGGAGCATGAGACACGTGGCCATCTTAAAGGAAGACGCAGGAGACACGGCAGCTGGCCGCAAGCCTGGGAAGACC
This sequence comes from Dama dama, assembly GCF_033118175.1. Lineage (NCBI taxonomy): Eukaryota > Metazoa > Chordata > Mammalia > Artiodactyla > Cervidae > Dama > Dama dama. Next base: position 17,321,173 of record NC_083693.1, on the reverse strand, counting down.
TGCCGTGTGGGATGGCTGTGCCCACCTGCCTGGACGGCCCCTTGCAGGGCGGTAGGTCCATGAGGAGACATCTGGACACATCAGTGTGGGCTCCTTAAGGAGAACACCCTAATGGAGCTGTCCCAGGGCAGAGCAGGCTCTCCCAGGACACAGGAGCCCCAGACGAGAAGCCAGAGCCCCTGACCACACCTTAGTGATTCTGGCCTACCTCTATTCCATCTTCTGTGTGTTCAGACGCTCAGTCGTGTCTGATTCTTTGCAACCCTATAGACTGTAGTCCATCAGGCTCCTCTATACCATCGTCTTAGCCCTATCATAAAAGAGGCATCATGTGCTATGATTATAAAAATAAATCTTACAATGACAAGTCTTTAAATTCTAGCTAAGGGTACTCTGCTGGGAGACCTATTTTCTTTCTTTTTTTAAAGGAGATTAACAAGTGTTCTAAGTGTTACAGCCATGTTAATAGGAAACAGAAACTCTTTCCTTGATACGTTTAAGATGGAAATAAAATTCAAAAGATCATCCTTTTTCTCCTTCTGAAATTCAGCAGTACCACTTCAATCATCTTGGAAAGCACTGGGCCTAAAAATCTAAACACCCTTTCGACCATGAGCTTCTGGACCCCTGCCTCCTTTCTCTAAAGCTAAACAGCCCTAGTTTCTCGAGCCTTGTTCAAATGGTTTCAAGCCCTCTCATCCCCCTGTTGCTCTCCACAGATAAGCACCAGTTTGTTTCAGCCGCAGCTTGAGCAGCAGCAAAGAGAATGGGGCTGTAATTGAGCAGGAACATCGTCCTTCCATTAAGACAGCCCTGGTCCCTTCTGCTTCCCAGCCACCCCCACCGCAGCGCCCGGGGCCCTGAGCTCCAAGCATGAGAACGCAGGTTCCTTTCCTTTCCTCCGTGAGGTGTAGACATACAGCTTCCCTGGCCTGTCCTTGATCTCTGGCTGCTTTGGGACAGATTGCATGATATTCATTCAATGAGGCAGTTTGGAATTAGCAAAAAGAACAATGGTCTTACCGTTAGAGTGGTTCCAAAACAAACTAGATGGCCTTAGCGTGGGGTTGCCTTCCCCTCCATAAGGCTTGCAAGCAGAATCTGCCAAGGAAGTAATTCAGCTACCGAAGCCTGGCCGGCAGTTGACGGAAGGCCTCCCATTCTACAGCCCTGTGCCTCTACAACGCAATACTCAAAGACAGAGAAGAACATGCAAAGATGCTCCATGATGGAAGATTACTTCTAATCCCACGCCTGCTCTCTGCCCTGGATAGTCCAAAGCATCAGATTTTCTGCCACAGATCATTTCATCCTCACAGCTACTCTGTGAAGTAGCTAAGGTGTCATTTTACAAATGACCAAACTGGGACTTGGAGATGCCAAACCATTTATCTGGGTCACCCAGTCAGTTGGCAGAGCCAGGACGCCAAGTGTGTTGAGTCTGATACCAAAGTCCACGTTCATCTCATTCTCTAAAGGTCCTGGGTGGAAATGAGGGGAGCAAAAGGCCATCAGCTGAAGGAATCTGGAACGTCAGGATGAGCACTTTTAATTCAATATGAGAGGTAAGAAAAGACAACTTTTTTGACGAGAGGAGTTATTTTTTTCATCTTTGTAAACACTTGAGGTCAGTTAATAATTTAAAAACAAGAGGAATAGTGAACGAGGGGAAATAAATGGAAGACAGGGCCCTGGGGGAGGTGCAGAAGCAGCTCAGACAGGGAGGCTCCTGGCAGCCCTTGGCTGTGTGCCCTCAGGGACAGAAACCAGCCTCCGAATGAGAAACAGCTGAGCGTGAGTTTGGCAGGGAGCAGCCGGACAGATGGGACAAGGGCACACGCCTCTCAGACCACCTTCACGGAAATCACGTCCCCAGCTTCTTACAGGAGAAAGCTGGAAGGCTGCATTACAGGCAGACCTCATTCCACTGCACCGCACTTTACTGTGCTCACTTTATTGCATTTTTTTTTTTAACAACAAATCGAAGGTTTGTGATAACCTTCAGCCAGTGTCATTTTCCCAACAGTAATTGCTCACTTGATGTCTCTATGTCACATTTTGGTCATTCTCACAATATTTTAAATTCTTTCATTATCATTACACTTGTTATGATGACCTGTGATCAGTGATTTTTGATATTACTTATTACAAAAAGATTACTATGACTTTTTGAAGGCTCAGATGTTCTTGCCTGGAGAATCCCAGGGACGGGGGAGCCTGGTGGGCTGCAGTCTATGGGGTCGCACAGAGTTGGACACGACTGAAGCAACTTAGCAGCAGCAGCAAATGATAATCAGCTTTTTTTGGCAATAAAGTATTTTTAATTAAGGTGTGTACATTATTTTAGACATAATGCTACTGCACACTTAATAGATAATAGTATAAACATAATTTTTCTATGCACTAGGAAACCAAAGAATTTGTGGGATTCATTTTATTGCAATATTCATTCTACTGCAGTGATCTGGAACTTCCATAAGGTCTCCAAGGCCTACTTATACTCACATCTTCACAGTATTCCGCCATGAACATTAACTGCTTGCCACCAGGGAATTCACAATTCCGGGATGTCTTTCATTTGCTCACAGGGTTATCGGAAGTTATTGTGATAATTAACTCATACACAGTCTCATCAAACAGCTCTGATCCCTTTAGCTTCCATCTAACCACACAAACAGGTTTCCCAGGTGGCGCTAGTGGTAGTGATCCCACCTGCCAATGCAGGAGACATAAGAGGCTTGAGTTCCATCCCTGGGTTGGGAAGATCCCCTGGAGGAGGGAACGGCAACCCACTCCAGCATTCTTGCCTGGAGAACCCCATGGACAGAGGAGCCTGGTGGGCTACAGTCCAAAGGGTCATGAAGAGTCAGACAGGACTGAAGCAACCTAGCTTGCATGCAGGCTACCCACACACACAAACACGCAGACCTTCACGAATGCCACTGGAAAATTACAGAGGAACTAGGGCCAGCCTTCTCGAAGGTCACAGGTAAGTACATGGCTCAAGCGGCACGTGTGTCAAGAGGCAAGAGGCTCTGTGGTACCACTGGCTGCTTGGGAGTCCACATGTCTCAAGCCACAGAGGAGCATTTACGTATGACGCCCACTTCTAAATACCAGAGTAAAGAGCACAAGGTGTGGATAACACCTGAGCGCTTTTTGGAAATCATGCAAAACTTCAGCAATGATCATGGAGCCCAACAGCAGGAAAACATTTGGAAACTTTATTTAAAGCTCTATGAAACATAAAGAAAGGTCCAGAGTGATATTTCTTAGAGCTTATGAATATTTATTATAATACATTCTCGAAAACAACCGAAAAATTAAGTACAATGGAAATAGGAAACAGATTTATGAGTCAGTCATATGTTTTTACATTATGCAAATGCAGTTAAAGACCTTTAACCAGAATATTGTTAAATGCCAGAAAAAGGCAGAGGAGAGGGCTGCTGATATTTGGACACCCTCTTAAAATTGGAAAATGATATTTTCAGAGTGTTTTGACAATCTGTGAGCACCTCCTGTTACTTTCACTAACCTGGGGCATTCAAGGCAAAGTCAGAGTCTTGGGGTTATCCCAACCCCCTTGTTCAACAAGGACTTGGCCAAACAGTAATAGGAAGTGTCCTAAACCTTGACTAGAAAGCTCTCACACACAGTTCAGCCAACCCTAGCCCTGAAGCAAGGCTTCACCAACATGCCCAAAACTCCAAGACGGCTAACTAAGCACACTCGTGTCTCAGGATTAGTAATGAGAGAAGCATTCATGATAGATATGTGCTAAGTAACGTTCTCCGGTCAAGGATGTCACTTTGGGCTTTATGACACCCGTGGAACCAGGCATCCTCTGACTACAGGCCTGAGATAGACATGCAGGGTGAAAGGCAAAAGTTCATCCCCGGGGAGCTGGAGAGTTGAAGGAGGCCCCTTTGGCAAAGCGTAGCTGAAGACCCCTAACCCCAAACATTCAGCAGACAGTGCATCCTTGAAGGAGGGGTAACTCACTAAGCATTGGTTTGGTTTTTTAAATTTCTTATTAGGAAAGCAATATATGGTCACTGCGGGAAATCTGTGAAAACATATTAAAGTATAACAAAGGAGTAAATTTCTAAATAGGATTGACCTTATGTTGGGGCTCCCTTGAGGTCACAGATGAGGAGCTCTACTTCCAGCTTCCTGGGTGGCCTGGGCTCCAGGCAGACTGTTGGGCTGAAACCCTCTCCCACCCCACACTGCTCACCGCCAGCGGCCCCAGGCCTGCTCCCCCAGCAGCGCAGCCGAGAACAGCCATCCACGCGAGCTCAGAGCACTCACCCAAAAAGCGGAAATTGGTCACAAACAGGTGCTTCACAATGCAGAGGAAGAATAAATGTGCTACTGACTACACAAATTTCACCACCAGAAACAAAACCCCACCAGATCATCACCTTGCAAAAATCCCCTACTCTGCACCAGCTTTCCTCAGCCAGTCTGGCAGGGATAAAAATGGTCCCTGGGCTTCCCTGGTGGTTGAGTGATAAAGAATCTGCCTGCCAATGCAGGAGATGAGGGTTCGATTCCTGGTCCGGGAAGATCCCACATGCTGCAAAGCAACTAAGCCCTTGCACCACAACTACTGAGCCTGTGAGCCTCCGCTAGAGCCTGGGGGTCATAACTACAGAAGTCTGCACACCCCAGAACCCACGCTCAGCCACTAGAGAAGCCACTGCAACGAGACAGTAGCCCCTGCTCGCTGCAACTAGAGAAAAGCCCACAAAGACCCGGCACAGTCAAAAATAAGAAGAAACAAAATTTAAAAAAACAACAGTCCCTGCACTTCACAGGGCTGCAGTGACCCTCCAGGCTGTGCACGCAATGCTGTTACTAATAATAAGAACAGCAAGTGTGACACTCAGAAGCAGCTCTGAATACCGTGACTCTGGGCCAGTAGGTGTCTGATGTCTTTAATACAAAAATCAATACGTGTGTCAATAAACAGAAACCATAACACCCTCATGGATCTCTAAAAGATGAAAATAAATCAGTTCCACCTTGGTGTTCTAAGTCAAGCCAAAGAGTACAACCATCACTTCTGAGGTATTTGATTCCATTCATTATAAACAAATCAAAATTCTCATGTACTAAATTCATTAATAACTACTAACCTGTCTTTGTGTCCTGGGGATTAACCAAGACCAAGATTTTGTGTTGAGGTTCATCACGGTGCATGGTGCAAAAGCAAACAGACGAAGCTTCAAGTTTAACCTGGAAAAAAAAAAAAGTCACCATTTGGTTCTGTCATCACAGCAAGAGCACAAGAAACTGCTGGATAGTTAAGCCAGCACACTGCTCGTTCAGAGAACACGGTGACACAGAGGCTCCTCTGACAGGACGGAGGAGCAGGAACACAGAACCCCAGGCACTCGGAGCTAAACACCAGCACAGCCTGACAAGGGCCCCTCCTCCGTCTCCCCCAGCAGACCCACTCGTCCCCTCCCTCACCTGGCTACCTGATAACAGCCAACTGTCTCCTCAGTCCTCGCGGCCTCTCCTTCCATCCCCTCTGGCCCCAGCAGCCTTCCCCACCCAAATCCCCGCTGGGTCTCCACCTGCGAAAGCCGGAGGCCACGTGAGGCCCCACCTGCCAGGCTGACCTCAAGGATCCCTCTGTGGCCACTCTGTGCAAACAGCCTGGACAAGCCTGGGAAGTGACGTGAAAGTTGCTCAGTCGTGTCCGACTCTCTGCAACCCCAGGGACTAGACAGTCCATGGAATTCTCCAGGCCAGAATACTGGAGTGGGTAGCCTTTCCCTTCTCCAGGGGACCTTCCCAACTCAGGGATCGAATCAGGTGTCCCACATTGCAGGCGGATTCTTTACCAGCTGAGCCACAGGGGAAGCCCAAGAATACTGGAGTGGGTTGCCATGACCTCCTCCAGGGGATCTTCCCAACCCAGGGACTGAACCCCCGTCTTCCGCATTGCAGGCAGATTCTTCACCACAGGCTAAGCCACAAGGGAAGACAAGCCTGTGCCCACCCGCAGAGCGGGGCTGCCTGCTGCCCTGGCTCAGGCCCCTGTCAGCAGCCTCGAGAAGCCCACACCCTCTCTGGGAACCCAGGCTGTCCTCTGGCTCTGAGGCGGCCCGGGGGTGAAGAGCCGCAGCGCGCGGCACGTGTGTGCTCATGACCCTAAGGACTCCAAGCAGGGTCTCTGACACTGGGCTGCCTTCTCTCAAGTGCCCACGTGCCAAGTCCTGTCCCCGGCCACCAAACCCACAGGCCTCAGCTTCCTAAGCAAAAGGACAACGCATTCCACAGCCAAGTCTGTTTTGAAAACCAAGGAGAGTGGAGGAGAATGAGAAAAGGATGTGTGGTCTGAGTGAGGCAGGCAGGCCGCCTGTAAAAGTTTATAGCAGACCTCCATAGTTTCAGAGGACTGCTTCTTAAATCCTGAGACATGTCATCATTTTGGCACCTGATTGTGTTCCAGTCACCTGAATGAAGAGTCCCTGAGCTGGCCCCTGAGGTAGCCACGTGAGGCCCTCGGACTCACCCAGCAGACAGCCATTATAAGGCCCTTAGAAACAATATGTACGAAGCATCATATCGACATGGAAATACGCTTATTATAGACAATATTGTATTCCGAGTCCTATCTGCATGTTAAAAAGGCATGCCCAGAAATAAAACCAACAGAAACACTCCAACATGTCCACAGCAATTAACATGGGTGATTTTATTTTCTCTGTCCTTGGCTGTAGTTCTCAAATAGTATACACTGAGCACACACTGTTCTATAACCAGGAGAAATCAATAAGTATTATTGTATTTTAAATATGATAAGACAATTTCAAGACTGAAAACAGACTTAATTATGAAAAGAAAAGATTCTGGGCAGGACCAGTATGATGTGGTATGGTACATCCTTATCTTGTCTTTTCTTGTTTTGTTTGAAAAAATTTCTCTGGGATCAAAAAGAAAAGTTAAATTTGCTAAAAGCAATGAGGAGATCCATAATCATCACAAATCAAACTATTTCAAAACCTGTCACGTGGTAGGAAACAGCTACCCTTTCTTAATTAATTGCTAAAATGGTAGGAAACCAAATGTTTATTTTCAGGACTGTTTTTTTTTTTTTTGAAGGAGAAGCAAATTGGTGGAAAGACATTTCAGCACTTCTATCACATTAAAACAACTTAATTCTAGTAACAATCTTATTTTATTATGATTTTTGCTAATAATAACACTAAAATTATTCACTTTGTGAGCATACTACATATTAGAGTTTGCTTTGTTGTGTAAGTAATGTTGTAACCCATAAATAAGCATGAAATAAAAGCAGATGAGTCAAAGTGCAACCTAAAGTACTTCAGGGCTAACTCCTGCATTTCACCACACTTTTTAGATTACCCAGCATGTCCCATACTCTGTCCAGCAGCCCTCAGCCCACCAGCCCCCAACTCTCCAAGAGTAAGCCCCCCAAGAGTAAGGCCCTAGCCTTGACTGAGCGCCTACTCACCTTCCGGCATAGGTGTCACTAGGCGGCGCTGAAAGCGTGTGCTTATAGCCACCTCCCTCTGCAAATCCAGAATAAGGAAGCACCCTTGGGAGCTGGATTCTTCCAGGAGTTGATTACAAACAAGCATCTCCGAAATCTCAAGGAAGCCACACTATATAAACTGTACAAGCCATTGTTTTAATTAACTCTCGAACAACTTCAGTATAGCAAAATAAAACCCTGTCTTCCTCAACTAACTTTGCCTGCCAGACAGCAACAACTCCTGATATGAGTGAACTTTTATTTGTATAAAACAAGAAAATCTTGCCTCTTTCAACAAACCAGCCTCAAATCTGAAAAGCAGGTAACCAATTTAGGTACAGTCCAAGATTCACATATTCTTTTTACTTACTTAGCGGGGGAAAGGTCTTAAAAACAGTACAATTATTAAATTTCACTCAATCCCACCATCCTAAGATTTCATTTCTAATTTCTTCCAGTCCATATTCAAAGCATAATTTTATCAGTGCTAAAAATCATAATTGGTGCAACTTCTTTCCAAATCACGAACTTTTAGGACTTAATCAAACCTTAGAGACTAGAGGTCAGTCAATCCCCTCATTTACAAATGGGAAAACTGAGGCCAGCCAGACAACACACACAGCTCTCATTTAATCCTCAGAACAGTAGTATGAGGTAAGCACTGCTATTGTCCCAAATCCTGAGATGAGAATAGCAAGACCAGAGAGGTAAAGACACTTGCTTAAGGTCACACAGCTCTAGAGTGGTAGACATGAGGTTCACGGCAGATTGTCATGCTGACTGCCTTATAGATCTGGACTCACCCTCATGACCCCAGAACCCCAGTCCAGGATTCCTTTTGCTTCTCAAAGTGGAATCATTCTAGTATTCATTCCAGAAGCATTTTTTTTTAATCTGTAATACTCTTTCACTAACATTCTCCTTTCTAATAAGTTAGATTATACAGAAGTCTCCACCAATGAGAAGATCACACATACCTGCTCCCCAGTGGGAAGAGAGAAGACCTCTGGTGAGGGCCCCGCTCCTTCCCCAAGCATAGTATAGTAAGCCAGAGTCGCTTCCTGATGCCTAGCAGGGTCGTCTTCCAAAATATCCACGGGGTAAATGCCTGCTAGGGGATAAAGAAGGCAAAAAATGACATGAGCTCCACTCTTTCATCGAGATAAAGGTCACTTACTTCTTGAATATGAAAAAGAAAAAAAGCAGCCAATTGAAACTTGCTCTAAAAAGTACATTCATTTATGTTTTTAAGTGTAAAAGTAAAAAGCAGTATAGCAGCAAGAATCAAAAGAAAATAGAAGATAGCCCTGATGCTGGGGTTGGCACCCAGCCCAAGAAGACATGAGGTTCAATGTGAACCCTCTTAGACCACTGCAGAAACTTTCTTTATATCCTCAAATTATAAAATGGTTTCCCAAGTATTTTCCAGTAGGGCCAGCCACCGTGGCCACATGTACAAATAGGTACCCTGAGAGTGGACCCCAGTGGGTGAAAACCTTGATAACTTGGACAAAGTCCAGCCTGAGTAATTATTTTGCCAGCTTACATTTACTTTGAAGTTGGTTCGTCAGTCTGCTCAATTGTAAGAGTTTAAATGTACTAGTTAGTATGAACTAGGAAACGACATGTGCAAACCTATATGGCCATACACAGACTATTGCAGATTAATTTGTAAGTTATCTCCTGTCTCTACTCAGCATCTCTTTCTTATCACCACACTTTTAGAGGAAGACTATATCCTTGAATAATCATACACGCTGAACTCACAGTTCAGCTCAGAACCAGCAGTTGGTTTTCCCTTGAGATGCTAGCTCACCTCTGACTGGCACATCCCTGGGCAGGGGGAGGCTCCGTAGCTCTGCCCTCCTGCGGACCCCTCCTCTGATGCACCTCTGGGCCTCCTGTGGTGGGAAGGGTGTCAGAGTAGCTGTCTCTCCTCCTCTTTCTTCTTCCCCCTCCCCCTCCTCTGCCTCCTCAAGAAAGATAAGCCTGCACATAAACACCCACTGAAATACCAGCTTCCTACTCTCTCTCAGAATCTCCATTCCTTCTGCCAGCCACTTTTCAGGGAACAGAGACTGCTCTTAGCAGCAAAAAGTTTCATGTCTCCAATTCACCAAGTTTGCCTCTGATGACTTATACTGCCATTGACTGGGGGAAGTGCTCAGAGACAACAGAGGCTGTTAAGAGTAGGGCCGGACCAGGCCTCCACCCTGCCCCTGACTCTTCATGGTGAAAATGTCACTGGCACACAGAGTGGTGAAAATATGAGTAAAAACACTCTCCCACTATCAATTTTAAATATTTGAGTGTGAAACACATATCAAAAAAAATTACAACTATAAATACACGGATGCAAATGTTTCAGATAAAGAGGTGAAGAATTAACAGCCCATTCGGTGACGATGAACAAGGCATTGATGAAGCTGGGGGTCTCTTTCTAAACAAGGTTGTGCCTTTAGGTTGTGGAGATATCCTGCTATGGAAGGCACACACTGGGGTGTGGGTGTGCATCCGTATGTGTGTGTGCATGTTTTCTCTCTACACACACACACACACACACACACACACACATTCAAGGAGGCCCAGGTTCCTTCTCACTACAGTGGGCCAGGAAGCCCCTAGCAGCTGATCAGACATGGTGGCCAGGCAGAGCCAATACACACCCCCACTCTCACTCCTTACTGGGCACTCTGGACATTTCAGCTCAAAGCTGACGGATCCAAGCCACGTTGGATGGCTCCTTACTGGGGGACCCCTTCAAACCTGTCACTGAAGCCTCAGCCTGCAGCATCTCTCTCCAACTATCCTGATGCCATCAGTTCAAGGCCTCAGCATCTCGTAATGATAACCTCTGGCCTCACCTCTCCCCTTCCACCCATCCCTCCTCTGCCCCCAATAAAAACACTGTAGCCAGTCCTTGGCGCCAGGTGACTGCAGGCTGCAGAGTCCTCCTGCCTCTGATTTCACTGAGTCCAGCCTAACTCCCACTTATGGCTGAGAAAACTGAGGCCTGCAGAGGCGACCAGCTGGCTAGTCAGCAGCAACACCAGGGCAGGAGGGCCTGTCTGATCTCAGAGTGTGTAAAACAGTCCGATGACGTTGGTGACACCGTCCAGACAGCCTCCTCTGCCAGCCTCACAGGCCTTTACAGGCCCACGTCCCCTCCTTGGTGGCCCCCACTCCCCACCTTGCCATCCTCAAGGCCCATCTCAGGCTCCGGCCCTCCTGAGGTGCTCCTGGAGCTCCGGAAGCAAGGGCTCTGAGAGGCCCTGAGTCCCAGGATGGGACCTGAGACGCCCTGGTCGCCCCATCCCGCCCCATGCTGCAGGGCCGTGCACACCCAAACTTTGACAGCAGTCAACAGGGGACCTGAAGACCCCCGCAGACCCTCGGAGCGCTGGTTCTCTCTTCTCCCCGCCCTGCCTAACCCCCAATATGGGTTTCTCCCTGCTGACGCCTTTTTCATCCCAAGCACTTCAGAAATGTGGGTGGTTGTTTAGCTGAGCTCTCTGGTCACACTGCTATTCATCCAGTTGATCCAGTGGCTTCCCACAGGTATGAAAAATGATTCCACGCACGTCCTGGTAAATTAAGGAAAACGCACAGGCGAGTGGGCTGCTTCAGCCCCGGGTACCCGACTCAGGCCGCGCGATTCTCCCACGAACGCGGTTTCAATCCGCTGCCTTTCTCCTGACGCCCCCAGGAACACCGTCTAAAGGAGGAAGCGGAAATCCCACTCGGCCTGTCCTCTCTGGGGCCGGCCGCAAAGACGCAGGTCTTCGGTCCACCGGAAGGGCCTCCGGAAGAGCCTTACAGACGCCCCCTGACCCCGCCCCTACACACACACACACACACACGCACACACACACGCACACACATGCACACAAGCTGAGACCCCTGACAACAGGCGCCCCTGACCCCGCCCCTACACACACACACACACACACACACACACACACACACGCACGCACACACACACACGCACACACATGCACACAAGCTGAGACCCCTGACAACAGGCGCCCCCTGACCCCGCCCCTACACACACACGCGCGCGCGCACACGCACACACATGCACACACATGCACACACATGCACACAAGCTGAGACCCCTGACAACAGGGGACAGGAGCACAGTGTAATCACCCAGCTTTTCCAGAGAGGCTCAGGAAGGGGTACCTCACCCAAGACCGCCGGCCCCAGAGGCCTCGCCGGGTTGCCCTGAGGCTGTCACAGCTTGCCCGCCATTGGCTCTGGCCGCATATGGTCAGGAGAAATGCGTCCCGGCCGGCTGTGCTGCCGGAGTTGAGAGAGCCCCTCAGAGAACCCGGTGGGCACCCCGGTCCCTCAGGGCGCTCCTGCAGTGCAGCCAGGGGCAGGCCCCTGGGGGTCTTCTCCACAGAAACCCAGCAAAACCAATCATCCGGACGGCGTGAGCATGGGGGCTGCATGGGGCCTGCCTCTAGGGAAACACTAACCCTCCGAAAGAGGAATATCCAAATATCTCGATACCCACAGCAACGTGGCCCCCATCCTAGTTTCCCCTTTCAGACCTCTAAGCTGGGCCAGACCGCTGCACCTCCAGAAGGAAGATGCACCCAGAGCCAGCCAGGGACAGCGGGAAGCTCTGATCCTCCAGCCTTTGGGGCTTTAATTCCTTCCTTCTCTCCGGGGAGACGGCCCCATCCGAAAAGTTCGGGCAGATTTCCTCTTACATGGAAAATGCTCGGGGAGCAACAACCAGAGCTTGCTTAAGGCAGGACAGGGGAGGGGGCCTCCAATGCCAGCTGGGAAGGGAAACCCCTCCCCAGCCGAGGAGCCACACACACAGGCACACAGAGGCACACACAAATACATGCACACACAGGCACACAGAGGCACACACAAATACACGCACACACAGGCACACACAGGCACACACAAATGCATGCACACACAAATACACGCACACACAGGCAGACACAAATACACGCACACACAAATACACGCACACACGGGCACACAGAGGCACACACAAATGCATGCACACACAAATACACACGCACACAGGCACACAAAGACATACACAAAGGCACACACACACAAATATATGCACACACAGGCACACAGAGGCACACACAAATACACGCACACACACAGGCACACAGAGGCACACACAAATACACGCACACACAGGCACATACAGGCACACACAAATACACGCACACACGGGCACACAGAGGCACACACAAATGCACGCATACACAAATACACGCACACACAGGCACATAAAGACATACACAAAGGCACACACACAAATATATGCACACACAGGCACACAGAGGCACACACAAATACACGCACACACACAGGCACACAGAGGCACACACAAATACACACACACACAGGCACACAGAGGCACACACAAATACACGCACACACAGGCACATACAGGCACACACAAATGCACGCACACACAAATACACGTGCACACAGGCACACACAAATACACGCACACATGGGCACACAGAGGCACACACAAATGCACGCACACACAGGCACACAAAGACATACACAAATGCACACACACACAAATATATGCACACACAGGCACACACAAATGCACGCACACACAGGCACACAGAGGCACACACAAATACACGCACACACAAATACATGCACACAAAGACACACACAGACACACGCACACACAGGCACACAAAGGCACACACAAATACACACAAATATGCGCAGACACAGGCACACAAAGACACACACAAATGCACGGACACACAAATGCACGCACACACAGGCACACAGAGGCACACACAAATACACGCACACACAAATACATGCACACATGGGCACACAAAGACACACACAGACACATGCACACACAGGCACACAAAGGCACACACGAATACACACACAAATGCACGGACACACAAATACACGCAAACCCAGGCACACAAAGACACACACAAATGCACGCACACACAAATACACGCACACACAGGCACACAAAGGCACACACAAGTGCACGCACACAAATACACGCGCACACAGGCACACAAAGACACACACAAATGCACGCACACACAAATACACGCACACACAGGCACACAAAGGCACACACAAGTGCACGCACACAAATACATGCGCACACAGGCACACAAAGACACACACAAACACAGGCACACACACACAAACACCCACAGGCACACACAAGCACACACAGAGGCACACACAAACACATAGTCACGAACACACATAACACACAGGCACACGCAAACACGGGCTAGTGGCCCCACATCACACAGAGAGGAAGGAAGCCCCCGCCCAGCCTCCCCCCGCAGGGCACTCCCTTGCGGACAGGGGGCCGCAGGGGGGCCGCGGGGAGTCAACAAGTCCAGGGCGCTTTCCGCAGGCACTCAGGCAGCCCGGCCGCCCAGCTGCTGAGGGAAGGCAGACCCAGGCAGGAGCTTCCAGATGCGAAACGCTAAGAGGCTTTAATGGTTTGAACCCGACAGGAAATATTTTTCCAAAGCCAAAAGAATGTAATCTTTTCAGTGTGATGTAAAACGCTTTCATGAAAAAAGGCACACAGTTGAAATGATAATTCAGTGCAGACCATAAAGAAATTGAAATCCCCAAACCAACCCCGCATGTAAGAATTCACTCTAAGCACATGTTGGCTCTGGTCACCCGAAAAACAAAAGCAGAGGTCTGTCTTAGAGCATTCTTCCAGGGAAAATGCCGAAGTCATTCAGGATCTTCATCCCAAAGCTTCCAAGGCTGATAACGGGCCTGCCACACTCTTCCAAGCCACTGCCCGTCCCCCACTGCTGATCCGTCAGCCACGGCCGCCAGTCCTAACGTTCAGAGCTTTTCTAGCATTTCTTGGTCCTCTCAATGTAAACACCAAAGCCAACTAATAAAGACCTTGAAAAGGATCAATGCTCTGCACCTAACTATCAATTCAGTATCACTTGCAGAGTATTCTCTCCAAACACCACCTCACGCCAAAGATCAGGAAAATTCTTCCATTTTAGGAAAGTGCAATTTTTCTTATATGGATCTACAATAGAGAGAAACATTAATAAGGAGATTCTAAATTCTGCTAACCCCACTCGAAGAAGTCTGACTTTACTGAGAACCCCCGTCAGTAACCGCGTGGCATATGTCACTGGAAAAAACTGGCTGGAAGTTGTCATTCTTGAACTACAGAAAGAACAATTCTTGCGCATGGTTATACGTGAAAACAATTTTAAGGATGCAAAATTAGAGTCTGCTACTTTTGTTTTTAACAATTGGCTAAGAGTAGATATCACTAGAACAGAAATTTTTTTTTTCTTTCCTTTTTCACATAAGCAGGCTGGTTGTTTTCGTCAGAAAGTAATTTGCTTCTAAAAGGAAATTATTAGGAGAAGGAACCCTTATTACAGAAGAAATCTGCTGAGAGGCGTTAAGTGCCTTCCTCTGAGCTAGGCAAAGAGCTCAGCTCCTCCATACCAACCAGAGAGAGGGCATCTGACAAGAAGTGTCTGCACCCAGGTGTTCAGCAGGGTAGTGCCTAAAGGAGAAGCTTTCCAAATGCCACCTGCATGGCTCAGAATTCAGCAGCAGGAATTCAGCAGGGTCCCTGATTCCCAGTGAGGCATGCACCTCAAAAATGCACTTCCAAGCTGTCTGCTTTGAGAAAGTTCGGTATTCACAAATGCAAACTTCATTCTGACCCTCCACAGCATGCCTCAAAACTGAGAACTACTTTTAACTTGAAGTATGATTACATATAATTTTTAAAGAGGGCCACTGCACACAGTGAGAAATATCCACATTTATGTGAGGCAGTGTCTGGGGTTTACTTAACATCAAAGAATCCAAGGTTCCTGACTTCCCTTGTATCCTGCCAGCATTTTCACACATATATTCTCTGGAACACTAGCTTCACAAGATATGCTGTGGAAGGAGGTTTCTGAGGCCAGCAAGTTGGGAAAAGGGGACCTGCTGTGATGCTCGGCGCTCACTACTGGGGGTTCTATGCACCGATCAGCAGTCAGGGCGTTTAGGAACCTTGCAGTAATGGGATTTTCTTAATCCAGCGTTTATCTCCCAACTGACTTAACGAGGGACCCCCGCTCCAGAACACTGACTAACACTTGACAAATGACACTTAGAGAAGAGTGAGGTGTCATGATGTCAGGGCCAGACAACCCATCACTCTTAGAGAGCAAGCCTGCCGATGTCTGCAGCCCAAGGACCACAGGCAAGGGGAGCTTGGTGTCAGCGGAGCAGTCCTCCACTTGGAGGAGGAGAGAACAGAAGGTGAAGCAAATACACACTTGGATATTTTTGTTGGTTTTTGAAGAGCAGCTGATCGCCAAAATATTCTTAGCAAAGAATTGAAAAAAAAAAAGTTGGAAGACAGAATGTAGAATATGTTAGAATTTCTGAGCAGATGAGCAAAGTTGTCAGGGAACGGAGGCAGCACTGAGAAAGGTCTGCAGGTGGTAGGTAGCAGGGTAGGTCTCATCACCGGGAATTGACAGGGAGCCTGTTGCTCTGTTATCACAGATTTAGTATTGGCCAACTTGCAACTTGTCACTGCCTTGGCTGAGAATAAATCACTTGTCCCACCCAAATCTAAGATGGTAAAATATGCAGATGACTTGGTATGCCACCCACACAAAGATTTATGTAATCCTAATTGCTTTTAATATGAAGGTCTCATAATCTGAGCATTGGTGCATCTTATTCTTAGGCAAATGATACAAAGATAAAACTATTTTTCCCTCTGAATCATTCGAAAGGAGATGAGCTGGGTCTGAAACAGACTGTTCCCTTTGCATTCAAAGAGGTGTCACTTTGGGGGACAAATGTGGAGCCCTATGGGGGGCAGACAGAAGGAAATAGCATCTCAAACGTCTCACAAATGGTAACAGAAGGGGGCCTCACCTGATGCAGCTGCAGGAGGCTCAGGCCCGCCTTGCCCCTGACCTTGAGTCCTTCCTCCCCACGTGGTCAGTGTTATGGTGCCCTGTTGGTCTAACCTTTGCCAGGAAGGAAGAGGGCTTTGGCACATATTCAGGAAAACATGGAAAGCCTGATTCTTTGCACCCTGAATTTAACTGACCAGGAACTTGTAAAAATACCAAACTCCAGGGTCAGTAACACCACCACAACACGTGGCAGTCCTGAGCTGGTGGGAAAAATGCTGTGGGGGAGGGGACAGCTGTCCAGCAGGGAAGCAGAGCCCTAAACCACACGGCACACGATGAGAGGGAAAAAAATAACTCACCACCAGCATGCTTTTACCCAATAGTCACAGAATAACATTTCCCAGAACCCACCGAAAAACCGTGGCTGTTGAAGGACTTCGTAAACTTTCATCCAGAAGTCACACATCCTTGTATGTCCATCTTTTACACTGCTAACAATAATATTTCTAAAGAGGACAAAAACTGGGTCTCTATCTGGCATGCTCAGCCCTGTGCAAAGCAACAAGGAGAACTGAAAGTAGAATAATCCTTAGTCTCCATGACTCAGCTCTAGATTAAGCTGGAGCCTCTGTTTTTTAAATACTCAGCCGTATCACCCAGACTACTATGCATGTAGAATGAGTGAAGAGTGGGGTGACCTTAGACTTAGACAACGTGCCACGCAGTGAAGACGCAGGTACGTCCCAATATCTGGAAATCTGTAGAGAAAGCTGCATTTTTTATTGGAGTGTAATTGCTTTACAAGGCTGTGTTAGTTTCTGCTGCATAGCAAAATGAATCAGCTCTATGTATCCCCTCTCTTTTGGATTCCCTTCCCATTTATGTCACTGCAGAGTAATGAGCGGAGTTCCCTGTGCGATACATTCAGTTCTCATTAGTTATCTATTTTATACACAGTAGTATAGACATGTCAATCCCAACATATCCACAGTTTGTTCTCTGCATCTGTCTCTATTTCTGGAGAAAGCTACATTTTTATAAAGGTATTTGTCTTTTCTGTGCAAAACTGAAAAGTAGACAAAGTATGCATCCAGGTGAGTACCAGCTCAATTTTAAACAGAAGACATATAAAAGAAAGTTAACATTCTGCCTTCTGTGGATAAACAATTTTCTCAAGTACTGGTTGGGAAAGAAAGCATTAAAAAAAAAAAGTGGTGTGTTCTTACATTAAAATGTACCCTTTTATACCTTATACTTGAACAGTTTTTTCCGGTTAACAAAAGGGCTATAGCACTTCCTCATTTGTTTGAAAGTTACATCAGCTCCTTGAAGTTAAGAAAGAACAAAAAATTAAACCCATTTTTTAGATATGGAAACACACTCAGAAATGGAAAGTTAGTAATGGAGTTGAGACTCAAACCCAGATCTTGAAATTTCCATCAGGGCTTTTACCAGTTTGTGTACTTACTAATTTATATCATGTCGAGGACCACACAATGTGTACCAGCACAAATGGCAGCGAGCGCTCAGTATAGCATTGTTTAAAATATCTGCCTTTTAAAGGCTGAATAATATCCTGCTTTATACACACACACACACACACACACACACACACACATACACCCCATTTTGCTTATCCATTCATTTGTTGATGTTCACTTGGGTTGCTTCCACCTTTTGGCTATTGTGAATAATGCTGCCATGAATATGGATCTAGAAATATCTCTTCCAGTCCCTGCTTTCACATCTTTTGAGTATATACTCAGAAGTGGAATTGTTGGATCATATGCTGGTTCTATGTTTAAGTTTTTGAAGAACTGCCACACTCCACAGTGGCTGTACCATTTTACATCCCCAATAGCAATGCACAAGGGTTCCAATTTCTCCATATTCTCACCCAACATTTGTTATTTTCTGCTTTTTCTGATAACAGCCATCCAAATGGGTGTGAAGTGGTATCTCACTGTGGTTTTCATTTGTATTAGTCATGAGGAGCATCTTTTCATGTGCTAACTGGCCATTGGTTGTTGCTGTTGTTTTAAGTATTTCTTTCTCTCTTTGGCTGTGTTGAGTCTTAGCTGTGGCGTTCGGGATCTTTCACTGCAGTGCCCAGACTCTAAAGTGCACAGACTCAGCAGCTGCAGCATGTGGGCTTAGTTGCCCTGTGGCACATGGGATCTTGGTTCCCCAACCAGGGATTGAACCAATGTCCCCTGCACTGGGGATTCTTAATCACTGGACCACCAGAGAAGTCCCTTACCGGCCATCTCTATGTCTTTGGAGAAATGTCTATTCAACTCTTTGGTCCATATATTAATAATTTTAACAACTATTTTCAAAGCTTGTAAGAATTAGAAAGAGTGACAGGAATTCACAAAGAGATAAGAGGCAAGCCCGATGTGGTCTAAACAGGCTAACCTACACAGGATTCCTCCAGCACCTGCATTACAGGGCAATGATGCCACCTTTGCCCACTGTCCAGCTAAGCCACACCCCCAAGAAAGGTGGCAGAAGCTAGGAGCTGGCTGCAGTGAAAAGAGAACAGACTGTTTGTCATTTATACTTTAAGGCTTGGAGGGAAAAAACCACTACCCACTTTTAAAAATACAATAAGAGTAGTAATAACAGTGGTAGTGGTAGCAGTAGAATGGTAGTGATGCCCTGAGGCCTCTATGATATCTGCTCCCAGAGTCCCTGCCCAAGGGTGGCCTCAGCTTCGACCAAGGTCTTCCCAATAACCCACGGTCCTAGGAAGAGGTCTAATCAGACCCAGATCACATTCATTACCAACTCTACAGCAAAGGTTTAAAAAACTTTCTGCTATAAAGCTATTTTATAAATGTGTAATATAAAACTGGGCCATCACTTGGGAAATTTCGTATTGCCAGACACCATGCGAAGTGCTAGTCAACACAGTGGTGAAAAATCAGGAGTGGCCTCTGCTCTTATAAAACTTACAGCCTGGTCAGGAAACATAAAAAGTTAAACACCCCCATGGCATGGAGGGAGGAGAGTGACAAGGGAGGTGGGAGACAGGACAGAATGACCAGGGCCGGTCTCTCTAAGGAGGTGACCATCAAGAAGAAGGCAGAAGAACAAAATGTTGGCCTCATGCTGAGCAAGATCAAGGGCCACCCAGACCAAAGGAGCAGCCGTGCAGAAGGAAGACAGGAGCAGAGGGAGTCCACATGCTCAAGGGCAGCCAGCGTGCCTGCAGCATGCCTGTCAAGAGAAGAAGCATAAAGTCACAGGAAGCAGGCAGGCAGAGGCCAGGGTAACAGGACTCTGGCCAAGTTCCAGACTTCAGGTTTCAAGGAAAATGCAGTAGGAGGCTTCTGAAGGGTCCCCAATGGGGCATAACTGCAGTGTGTGTTTACTGCTCCGCCAGGTCATACTGCAGCAAGAAACCAAATCGGAGGCAGTGCAAGCTGAGACAGACGGTGACAACGGCTTAGACTAATGATGACAGTGAAGATGATGAGAAGACATGAGCTAGATGAGGCAGTGGACAGAGCAGAATTTGCTGCTAGATGGATGGGGGGTGAGGGGCCGGACTTTCTACTTTAGCCTCACCACTTCTTATAAGTCAGTGCAATTCAACTAGTAGCTTTCATATTGTGACACATTTATAAACTAACATTGGAAACAGTCTAATTGCTGTTAAGATCCTAGCTCTTTCCAAAGTGAGAAATTGATGAACCTGCCAACAGAAGAACAAGCTGTACATTATTCTGAAATACTAAATGTTTTCCTTGAGATATTACAAACCGAACTGGCATTAAAACACTGCTAAAGCAGCCACATAGGCAGTGAGGTTTGAGCATGAGGGCAAGAGCTCTGGGGTCATTTAGACCCGATTTCAAAAATCTCTAATGTATGATGAAATAAACTGCCACAAAAGAGTCAGCACAAACTACAGGTTCAGACTCACAAAGACTGCAGATATCGAAATTATCTCATATGGAAGATAGAGATGTGAAATATCTTTTTAAAAGTTTAAATATGGAATGTATGTAAAGGTCCAAGATTTGTTAGTTGCCCAGTAAGATTCAAGAGGGAAAGAAAATAGAGCTTCTAGAAATTTATGTCTGAAATAGCCAATGAACTGAAAATATGTATCTGAAGAAATTATGCAGAATGCAGCACAGAAAGACAGAACAAGGGGAAAATATGAAAGGCAGGTTAAGGGAGATGGAGAGTAGAATGATGAGGTCCATCCAGCAACAATTTAATTGAGGTTTCAGAAGGAGAACAAATAATA
Source organism: Dama dama (assembly GCF_033118175.1). Taxonomy (NCBI): domain Eukaryota; kingdom Metazoa; phylum Chordata; class Mammalia; order Artiodactyla; family Cervidae; genus Dama; species Dama dama. Next base: position 17,300,472 of record NC_083693.1, on the reverse strand, counting down.
AGGAAAAGTCAAGATTTGATGGAATTTGATTGAAATTTCTCCAGAATTAATGAAAGACACCAATCCTCTGACTCTAGAATTCCAACCAACCCTAAAGCAGGGAGAATAAAGAAAACTCCCTCCTAAACATACTATAGTCAAGTTGCAAAACAACAACACAAAAAGATGAAAGTAGCCAGCAGGGAAAGACAGATCCTCCCAAGAAAAGGACAACTCCATTGACAGCAGTCTTCTCAATGGCAACTATGGAAGCCAGGAGACAGTGGAAGGGGGTGTAGCTCAGTGGAAGAACATTTTTAAAGTGAGAGAACAAATAACTTTCATCCTCCAATCCAGCAGAAGTAACTTTCAGCAATGTGGGTGAAATAAAAAACATTTAGAAAAACAAAATCTGAGTTTATTACCAGCATATCTTCCCTAAAGTTATTTCTAAAAGGGTGCTTATCAAGGGAAAGGAAACTGACCTCAAGAGGAAATTAGTCAAGAAGGAATGGGAGCAAAGAAAATGAGAAACATGTGGATAAAACCCAAGCCAATGCTGACCAAACAAAACAAAAACACCTAATTTAAGGAGATTAAAAAACAATCGTAATAGAACTAAGGTGCTTCACAACAAAAGAAGAGAAATCAGAAAGGAAGTAACTGGAGTAGGGTCATTCAAGGCCCTCATATGATTTCAGAGAAAGTTTAAAACTATTAACTTCAGGGTTAGTTAGAAATAACATGCATATTAAAATGTCTAAGTGAGCCCCTAAAAGAATGGAAATATAGATACCAAATTTCAAAATAGGAGAGAGGAAAAAAACAGAATTAGGGCCAGGGTGGGGGAAATCTCAATTTTTAAAAAGGCAAGAAATGAAAACAAGATGATCTGTCAATATTCACATTTAACTCTTATGATTAAAAACATATTCATCAACAAGTAACCAGACTATGCTTTTGCACAAAGACAGATTTTTATTAATTCTTTTAGCAAGCATTGTTTATAATTTTACTCAGTTATCATGTATTCTGGAAAAACACAGAACAATTATTTTCCTCCTGCAGAGCTTACGATAATGGTTTTCCAAGATGTTCTAATAGCCCAAAGGCGGGCTACACACATGCATTACAGAAATCACTTGCTAGAAAACATAAAGGGAAAAATGAATGAACATGTGTAATTCCCTGTTTGGGCCTATATGCCTCTACCCACATACAACACTTGGCAAAACTGATCCACTATGCAGCATCGCATAGAGCACAGTGGGCAGGGAGATAGCACGGTGAGCAGAAGTCACTGCAAGGCTGGCATCATCACAGCTTCGACTTCTCAAGCACTTACACCGACATACTCAGGGAGTCTCATCAGGGGTTATTTCAGCACAGTGCAATGGAGAAACAAATACAGCCTTCGTGCTCTCTCTATGGAATTTGCAAGTAGTGGTTAGAGACTCGGTTTCCAAGAAAAACACATTTGTCTTAATTTCTGCAAGACAAGGAAACCAAGCAGTCTAGGAGGGTTTGGGCCTTGGGAGCCCCCAACACACACATGGACAGGAGCTCCCCCTCTGCCCTCCCTGGGAGCCCCCTGCCCTCAGCCTCAAGCCATTCCCAGTGGCCCCTTCGCTGCCCAGCTTCGGAGGAGCAAAGAAACATCAAAATAACTATATACCTTGACAGACAATAGGTATTGGTTTAAGCAGAAAACAAAGCACTGTGTGGGCACAAGGAATGCACAAGGTCTGCTGGGAGAGCAGTCCCAGCGGCTCAGAGAAGTGGGGGAGAAAGACAAGACTGGATTTCTACAGAACAAAGTGGCCTTTGGATATATGCCCTGTGTCCCACCCCCATGGAAGTTTGCTGATCGCTGGCCTTGAAAAGAAAGCCCACAGCAGAGGATGGGTGTGCTACAAGGCATGGAATTTGTAAACCACAGCTGTTAAAGCCAAACAAGCATTATTCAAAGGCCCTAGACCCTCAGTTGCTACGGACAGTCACTTAAATCCCCAACAGTAACCCTGACTTTAAAAGTCACATGACACCAGGAGCATCTGACCAACAAGTGTGCTTGAATTTTGCCCTAAAATTGTGTTCTGTGCCACAGGACACAGCAGGAAGCACAGCCATTTGCTATAATCCTCTGTTTGGAATTTCCCAGAGCTGAGCTGCAAATAAGAATGTTATCAGAGGAGTTCGGAGCCAGCTGCTGGAAGGGACCCTGCTGAGGCTAGTCAGGCAGTCACCCACCAGATTAGGGTTTCAAAGGTCAGAAAGACAACACCTTAGCGCCCGCCCCCTTCCCACCTCCCAGCCCCAGCCCTGGCCACCCGGTCATTCACTCTATTCTGCCAGGCCACAGCAGGAGCCAGAAGTTAGGACACCAGTCATCTCTGGCCCGGCCTCGTATAGCAGAGAAACCCATCTAATACATGTAAAATACCCCTTGATGTCTAAGAGGTAGAGGTGAACAGGGACCATTCATAGGATGGACACCGTTACAAGGCAAAGAATCACAACCGACAGACAGGGACATACAAAATGCCCAGGCATCAGGGTGACTCAGTGAGAGCCAGGCCTGCCCAGGGAGAGTGAGACCCCTGGCAAGACACCCCCCAGAGGGTGGGCTGACCAGTGGCGCTCAGCCCTGGGGATGGCAGGGCAGCACGCACCATCACACACCCTAATACACGAATCGGCAAAATCCCCCTGGCAACCCTCCCTACAGCCAGGGGACCAACAAAGGCCTTCCCCAGCATCTGAAAGGAGATGATTCCTCCATCCGAGGCTCGCGGGGCTCCGACCATGTGCCCGCAGCCAGCAGGGCAGGAGGACAGAAAGATCAGTGAGGTCCTACCCTCAGCAGGATGAGAGTCTGGTTACAGGGACGGGAGGTGGGTGACACACTCCATGGCAGAGCGGACTTTTAGAGACCGTCTCATCGTCTCCCCTCCCTCTTGATGAAGCAATGGAGACTTGCCCCGGGGTCACAAAAGCAGTGACACTGACAGGATGCCCAGGGCCCAGTCCAGCCCTCTGCCACAACCCCCAGGGAACACTTGCCCCCAGGAACTGAGACACACACCCCACCCCCCAATCTGCCAGATCCCTGTTCCTCTAAGAGGACACCTCTTCACTTCTACATTTTGGGTCTGATGAATATTTGACGAAAATATTCAACAAAATGGCTGATGAATATTTAAAAATTTTTTGAAGTGTTTTGTTAACATGAGTTCATCTCCGAGGAACTGGCTCATGGAATATGAGCTCACCTTCCTGGTCCTCCACTTTGGTTTTAGGGTGGGGGAAGGGGGCAGACATCATCCCCATGAGAGGTCCCTTTCTCTGGGAGTCAAACCACCACTATCACCAATCACCCCCCAATTTCAATCCCAACACTGCCACTTACTAGCCAGATGACTAGGCAAATGACTTCTCTCTGTGCCTCAGCTTCCTCACCAGTAAAATGGGATAAAATTAGTATCTACCTTTACTATTTACTATGAGGATCAATTGGGCTTCCCTGGTAGCTCAGTCAGTAAAGAATCCACCTGCAATGCAGGAGATCCTGGTTCGATTCTTGGGCCAGGAAGTTCCACTGGAGAAGGGATAGGCTACCCACTCCAGTATTCTTGGGCATCCCTGGTGACACAGACAGTGAAGAATCCGCTTGCAATGCGAGAGACCTGGGTTCGATGCCTGGGTTGGGGCGATCCCCTGGAGGAGGGCATGGCAACCCACTCCAGTATTCTGGCCTGGAGAATCCCAAGGACAGAGGAGCCTGGTGGGCTACAGAGGAGTCTGGCAGGCTACAGTCCACAGGGTCACAAAAAGTTGGACACGGCTGAGCGACCAAGCACAGCACATGGAAACACTTGGAAAGGGCTTACAGCAATAGTCGGCAGGCAGAAAAGTGCTTCTAAGGGTTAGTTTACCAAAAATGCCTTTAGGTCTCCTCCACCAAAAACGCGAGGAAACAGTCACTGTCTTGCACTCTAACCACCTCCTCAGTCTTCTCCCTCTTCTTTTCCTGAAAATGTTTCAGAAACAGCAGCTGTGCCTGGCGGCCCTTGCGATCCGTGACCTCTGACCCCCTTCCCTGTGGTCTCCCCCTCCCCAGCCCCTCTTCTGAGCCCTGCAGTCAGCCCCTGCCGGCCTCCCTCAGCCCCGGGCCCTCCCCGCCGCCCCGTCTCAGGTTTCCAGGGCTTCTCCCTCCTTGAGCCTAACCCTCCCCTGGGGAGACGCCCTCCCCAGACCTCCGTCTGTTCTGCTCCCTCCTCTCAGGAACAGGGGTCCCCGACGGAGCGCAGGGCCAGCACCGGCCTTTCTAGATTCCTTGCCTGCTCCAGAGTCAGAGTGTCTGAGCAGCTCTTCCGTGTCTCCAACCGGAAGACACCGAACCGTTCTGAAGTCACGTGTTTGGACTGACCCTCCCAGAATCAGTCCCTTAAGTAGCATCACCACAGTCCCTGTTCCCCCAACGCAAGCTTCCTCCTAGCTTGCTGGCTTTCCTGTCTCTAAAGCTCTGCTTTTATCACCATGGCAAACTGTCCAGCACCTAACTTTTCTAAACTGGAACTCGAAACTGACTTCCTAAATGGAGATGATACAACAGATGATTCTCACAAACACTTCAATTATTTGTGTAAACTTGGACTTGGCTAAGTAGCTTCAGTCATGTCTGACTCTTCATGACCAACCCTATGGACTGTAGCCCTCCAGGCTCCTCTGCCTGGATTCTCCAGGCAAGAATACTGGAGTGGGTTGCCATTCCACTCTCCAAGAGATCTTCCCAACCCAGGGATCGAACCCTCGTCTCCTGGGTCTCCTGCACTGGCAGGCAGGTTCTTTACCACTAGCGCCACCTGAGAAGCCCCAGAAATGGGGGGTGGGGAGCAAAAACAAAGCACCTTGTCTGAGTCTATTGAAACTTTCCCCAGGGACCCAGCAGTCCGCTCTGATGAATGCAAGGTCTCATCTAATCCTCATGAGGCGGTTTAAGATCTTGTTTTGCAGATGAGGGAAGTTCAAGGTAAAAGATGACAGGAGTAACAGGACTCGGTTGTGTCTGTCTCCTTCTTTCTTACACTCCAAGCTAAAATGACAGCAACAGATGGTCTGGGGGAACCTAAGAAGGCCTTCAATATCAGGGAAATTAAAAACACATACAAACTTTCAGAGAGAGAGAGAGACTGCATGTGTGGTCCTGGGATATGTCTTGAATTATTGAGGGTAACCCCCACCCCAGACACACCTTTACTGAGGAACCTCATCTAGATACAGAGGCAACTCTCATGGGAACGTCACATGCCCTTTCCCTAGCTTTTCGTGCTAGAACTAAGCGGGGACCGACATACAGCCTTATCTGAAAGCAACAATTCTGAGTCTCATGCCTCCCTGCTAAAAGAAAAAGGATTCATTCCCATGTAGGCATCGTTGGCTGAAGCCCTTTTTGGAAATGGGCTATCAGAGTTTGGGCATGGATTCAGCTATGCAGAACTCCCATCCATTAGAATCTAGCACATGTGGGAATGAAAAATGCACAACTGCTGTGTGTCATCTGGGCCATCAGCAACCATGAAAGCCACAGCAAACGCTGACATAAATACAGGAAAATCCTGAAGCCGTTTAGGCCAACTGCACTTTTCCAGAAGATGAAATGACCATTAAAACGGAGTAAAGCTGGGTAGAATAAGCAGGTCTAAGGCACTAGCTGGGAGGAAGTCTCTGACCCAGGCACCACTCTGAGAGGGAGGGGAGGGGAGAAAGTCAAACTGAGCTTTGTGTGCAGACCTGCTAAGTGTTTAAAATACATGAGGTATTTCTGTACAGTAAGTCCCCAACTGGGCAAGGTCTCCTCCATTTTGCAGGTGAGAAAGGTGATATCAAAGGAAGAAGACACATTCTCTTCTTGCCCCAGTTCTCAAATGGACAGGCAACAGCACTCACAATCAACCAACCTTCCAGGAAGCACTACAGAAAAAAATCACTTCTCCTTCTCCTTCTAAACTTAGAGACAAACCCTTCTCAATCTCTAGACCAAGACAAACTTTTCACGGGGAATGTCACTGATTCATACAAGTCGCCGTGGCCACCATCCGTCCTTAACTCCCTCACTTGAAATCGGGGGGAAAAACAGCTCAGTCACAGCTTTGGAATGCCAGTTATAAAAACAAGTAATTCACCGCCGCTGGCTTCTAATAAAAGGCAAGGAACCTCTATAAGACTGAGTTTTCTCTTACAGAGATATGTGGTGGGAGAAAGTGACCAGTCTGCGTTCTGACTGCACGTGGGCGCAGGGCTGGTGGGAGGGCCAGGCTGGACCTTGAGCACTGGCCACGGGGCCCTTCCTGCCGCGGGTCCCCGAGGGGACGGGGTTGGGGGGAGGGTGCAGAAGAGCACCCACCGCCCCTGTCTATGCCTGCGCCCATCCACACACTCCTTTCTTTGCAGGGCTGCAGGAAATATTTTCGGGTGTTTGTCCTAGGTGCTTTCAAATTCAGAAGTCACACGGTTTCGCCGGGTTCTCCGGAGAGGGGGCGGGCTCCCGGGCGGCCCGCCACCCCAGGCACCCCGGCTGGCCGGCTGGGTCGGGGCCGGAACTGACAGTCCCCGAGCGGGGGCCACGGGGGCGCCGGCCGCCACCCTAGACGCTTTACGGGGGCCCTCCCCACCCCCCACCGTGAGCTTCCTAGGACGCCGAGGTTACGGGAAGGCAGAGAGCTCGTCAGACCCTCGGGTCCCCGGCGGCCGGGGATCCTAGGAACGGTCGGGAGGACGGTGACCGAGATCCCTTGGGGGGCGCGCCTCCAGGGCGGTGGGCGCTAGAGCCCCGCGCGCCGAGCCCCCGACCTCCCGGGCCGCCCTCTGTCTCGCTCCGCGGCGGGCACAGGTGCGCGGCTCGCGGCGCCCTGGCGCCGACTCCGGGGGAAGTTTCCCTGGCCGCGCACGGCGCGCGTTGTACGGTCTCGCTCTGCAGCGCGGGAGCCCGGAGCGCTCGGACCAGCCCAGCCATTGAAACCCGATACGCGGGGTGGGGCCCGCGCGGAGGCCGGCGGAGGAGGCGGGCGGGCCGGCGGCCGGGCTGCCCCTGCGCCCCTTACCTGCGGCTCCACGGGCGGCCTCCGCGTCCATGCTCCGGCGCTCGCCCGCGCCCCGCCCCGGCCGGGTCCCCAGGGGTGCCCCCGCACCGGGATCCGCGGCGGCCCTGCCCGCGCCCTGAATTGCCTGGGTCCCCGTGGCCCCCGCCCCCTGCCCCGGGGCTATCGACCTGCAAGCTGTCGCTAGGGACCCCGGCTCCCTACACAGTTTGCACAACGAGTTTGCATCACTCATCGCCACCTCCGAGGAGTAGTGAGTAGTTAGCATTCCTCTGGGGCTTCCCTGGGGGCTCAGATGGTAAAGAATCCGCCCGCAATGCAGGAGACCTAGGTTCCATCCCTGGGTCGGGAAGATCCCCTGGAGAAGGGAAAGGCTACCCACTCCAGTATCCTTGTTTGGAGAATCCCAAGGACAGAGGAGCCTGGCGGGCCCCCGTCCACGGGCTCGCAAAGAGTGGGACAGGATTGAGCGACTTTCACTTTCATAGACTCTAACTATTCCTGTTGGCAGAGAAGTTGTTCGCATCCTCACGTCCTCACCAGGGCCCCTGGGTCCGGCACTCCACTCTCTGGGCCCCTTCCCACTTTTTTCTACTATTTCCATTTCTGTGGGCAAGAATCCCTGGTTTTATACCTTTTTGAAAATGTATACAGTTGAAAAGACGCTCAAAGACAACGAATGTCACTCAAAAGCAGGGCATCCAGTAATTTTTTCTGCCCATTTTTCTGTTTCTTTCCTAACAACTGTAAAGTGCTTTTTCTGATAACTAATACTTTTATTTATTAAATATTCAAGCTTGTACTCACTTAAGACAGCAAAATTCAGTGAGAAACTATTGCTTCTCTAGTATTTCTTCTTGGCCCGTTTCAGGGTGTTTTTTGTCAGGGTGGTTTTAAAACACCAGTGGCCTTGGGACCCAAAGGCCTCTGGCCAGTCAGCTGGCACCTCCCCTCTTTGGCTGGCAGCTCTGGAGTTTGCCCTTCTGGCCTGGCTCCCTCCAGCTCCATCCTCAGCCTTTCTGGCCCTCTGCCCCCAGGATGGGTCTAGAGTTCATTTCCCTGCTTTCTCCCTGCATCCCAGCCAACACTGGCTCAGGGGAGCCTTTTAGCTACTCCCCACAGTGCAACCCTACCTTTGGAGCAACCCATCTGAGGAAGACCAGGGGATCCCCAAGCAGAAGATGAAAAATGGCCCCAGTTTCACTTCCGTTGCTTATCACTGCAGTATCTGATGTGTCCAGAGTTGGAGGCTCTTCTTAGAACCACTCTGACTCATCTCTTGTAACTGTGAGATTTCATTTTCTACAATGATGAAAACACAGAGCTTCTTGAGTGATAGCATTTCAGACACTCATCTCCTCCAAACACTCCTTGTTTTCATTTAATGCATATTTGTTAGGTTCCTACTATGGGCCTTATGAGACCTTCCAGGTGGCACTGGTGCTAAAGAACCCACCTGCCATCACGGAGATGTAAGAGACACGGGCTTGATCCCTGGGTTGGGAAGATCCCCTGGAGAAGGGATAGGCTACCCACTCCAGTATTCTTGGGCTTCCCTGGTGGCTCAGATGGTAAAGAATTTGCCTGCAATGTGGGAGACCTGGGTTTGATCTCTGGCTTGGAAAGATCCCCTGGAAGAGGGCATGGCAACCCACTCCAGTATTCTTGCCTGGAGAATCCCCACGGACAGAGGAGTCTGGTGGCTACAGTCCACAGGGTCACAACTGAAGCAACCTAGGGCCCATACTGTTCTAGATTCTAGGGATTCAGCCATGGACAAAATGGACAAAACCTGCCCTCAAGGAGGCTACTTTCTGGGCAAGAGTGGGCAGGAGATAAAGAGAACAGAATAGTATGTTAAATAAGTATGTTAAATAAGGGGAAAAAAAATAGAGAAAGGGGATGGGAGGAGGGAAAAACCATGAAGAAAACGAGCAATGTGGGAAGGGAAAATGGCCAAGGCTGCAGCAAGTACAAAGGCCCTGAGGTGGGAAGAAATCTCTTTTTCAGCCCCTGTGCCTGTGTGGAGCCCCTGATAAATCCAAGGATGCTACTTAAACTGTTGGCACATAGGGCTAAAGGTTTATTAATCCCAGCTGCAAAACATACAATGTTTGTTTGTTTGAACAAAACATATGCAAAGGCCTTGACACATATTTTTTAAGTTTTTGTGTTGTTTTTAAAATTACTTTCATGGTTACTTTCTGAATTCCTGTTACTTTTTTAAAAAGAAAGAGCTGTAAACTGAAAAGTTCCCTGCTTCTCAGCTGCTTATTCAACCCCTGTCCCAAAGTTAGAGCTAAGTCAAATACTTCTTTTCCCTTATAGTTTCTGAGTGTTCTGTCTTGCTTGGGTAGGCTGAGACCACCCCCAAATTAGAAATAAATCCTTCTACATTTGCTTTCAGTGTTTGTACTATTTTGGGTCTTTAGATTTGAATTTTAAACCCAACTAGAATTTATTTACGTATGTAGCATATGGAGTACATCTCACTATAGCCAATTCTTCCAACACCATCAAATGGTCGATTCTTTCCTCCACTAATTTTAATTACTCCCTTAACCATTTATTAAATCCCTATATACATTATGACTCTTGCTTTATTACCCTTTTTACTATTTCTACAATAATACACTGTTTGAATTACCACAGCTCTATCATATATTTAAATATCTGAGAGGACAAACTTGCCCTCATCAAATATTAGAACCAACTAATTAAGGACATTGAGGTTTGATGGAGATTGTGCCTAGTTTTGAACACTGACTTGCAGAATATTAACGTCTTCAAAGTTTTGAGTCCTTTCATCAAAGAACCTAGCATACCTTGCTTAGTCAAGTCTTTTACTTTACTCTTACTTTTTTTTTTGGTGTCAAAGTTCTACAGTTCTTATAAATGGATCTCATATATTTCTTGATAGGTTTATTCCTATGTATTTCTGATATTTGTTGGCTATTTTTAATGGCTCTTTCTTTTCTTCAACTACATTTATTAATCAGTTATTGCTCTTATATACGAAAATTGTTAGCTTGGGTAAATGCCAGTCTCACATCCAGCCAGTTTTATGAGATCCAGTAGTTTCTAAAATCAATTATCACAGAATTCCTAGATAGACAATCAGATAGTCTGTGAATAAGTTGTTGATTTATAAACCATCCTCAAACCTACTTAGCCACATGGCAGTCACTTCTGACACCAAAATTACCCTGACTCTAACAAAGAAAAATGAAAAATATTGTTTCTATATGTAAACTGGAAAACAGGGGCCTGGAGCTTGCTTTCAGGATGGTCTTCCCTTCATTCCAGGAGGTTGTTAAACACTCTGCTTCGTCCTTCAAATGGCCTCACTCATCCACACAGGAATTTCCTCAGTGTTAAGAACACAACTGTTCTAGCCATTCCCAAGGTATTTGTGAAATTTGAAAGAAAAATCCAGTATTTAAACAATAGGGCTAGTGAGGTATTGGATTTTAATAAGGCTTTAGCCGCAGTTGTTACTTTTCAGTCAAGAGAATGTAGTCCTTAAAAAAAAAGAAAGAAAAAATCAAGACTTAGCAAAAATCAAAAGAAAAATACAAGACCAAGGAAAAATATCCACAGACTTTCCTCCTATAAAATGTAAGAAAACTGTTTCAGGATGGTTTAGAAATCAACAACTTCTTTATAGACTATCTGATTGTCTACCTAGGAATTCTGTGATAATTTATTTTAGAAACTACTGGATCTCATAAAGACTGGCATTTACCCAAGCTAACAATTTTCTTATATACAAGCAATAACTGATTAGTAAATGTAATTAAAGAAAAGAAAGAGATTTACAGTCTATCACAGCAGACTGTCAGAAATTTTAAAGCACTAGTTTTCAAGCTATTAATTCAAATTTCATAGGTGAAGTTACAAAAATGATTATCTTTCAAACCAGTTTCCCATGGAATGCTAAGATAATCCCAGCATTGTTATGTGGTCTCTAACATACCAGTCTCCTAATTGTTTCAAAACAGTTTTAAATGGTTGTTTCAGAATGTTATAAAAGTCTCAAATTTTTTATATTTAAATAAGTAAATGTCATAAGCATTGAGAATGAGGCTTTAGTAGAAAGGTTAAAAACATAAATACATGGCATCTGAACTCTCCCCCAAGATGAAGCACAGCTTCAGGATTCTTTCTTACCTGGATGGTGGAGCCAAATCTTGCCCAGCACAACCTGCAGTTACACAGAGATGAGTGAGAAAAAATATCAGTGGATAACTGCTTCAGAGAGCTAATTCCACAGCAGTTAAAAATCATAAATGGTATCATTTTTGAAAACAGAACTATCTACCACATTCATTCAGAATGCTCCTCTAATTTAACACCTGGTGAACCTAACAACAAAAAAAGAGAAAGCAATGGGTTTTTGATGGAACATTCTGAATTACTTAATCCCTGCTTTGATTTTAATTAAAACCTGCTCACTTAACTGAAAATGTGTTCATGTATACCACAAGGTCACTTTACCACCAGCTGTGCCATGTTCTGTATAGGAGAAAAATTGTATTCTAGGGCAGCGTTTGGCAAACTACAACATACAGCCCCTATCCAGCCCACTGCCTATTTTTGTGCAGCTTGTGGGCTAGAATAATTTTTACATTTGTAAATAGTTGAAAAAAAGTAAAAGGAGAATAACAGTTTGTGACACATGGACATTAAAATTTCAGCGTCCATACATAATTATTGGTACACTGCCACGCCCACCATTTGCATTTTATCTATGGCTGCTGGAAATACCACGTGGTCCACAAGCTTAAAATATTTACCATCTAGCTGTACAGAAACTGAGTGTCCACCCCTGCTGGATTATTAAGATGAAAAAGCAAAGTGATAGGGGAGGTTGACACCCAAAGGCTACCTTAAAAGAGTGACATTTTTCAAACTGCTTTGACAAGAGGCAGTTTGGCTATCAGTTCTATGTCTTATGGTAGAGTAAGTAGCTGATTTGGAAGCAGTGATGTTTGACAGAGGAGAGTTATTGTTATTTATTATTAAATTATCATCATTATTATTATCTTAACCACCAGTGCTTCTCGCCGATTTATTTTCTCCACCTCCTAAGAGGAATTTGACCAGTTTGATTACATCTCATTTATGTCAAGTGTACAAAATGTGTTGCAAGAGTTGTCTGTGTCAGAGACAATAAACAAACCTTTTAAATCCTTCTTGCTTAAGCAGGAAGTCACAACTTGCCAATAAGAAAATTAAAACAAACCTCACAGTGTTGTATGTTTGGTTCAAAAGGAGAAATATTTTAGGTCCTGGGATAGTGTCATCTTGGCAACCCCATGCGTCCTCCCTGGTGAGATCACCTGCACACCGCTGCTTGCTTTCCGATTCACTGAGAGAGGGTCACACCTTGTCCTCTTAATCCCAGAGTCAAATATGATTACAAGGATTTTCCTCTCGGGACTCTAACTTGTAAGGAAGATCACTGTGTTTTTTGTTAAACAAGACAGCTCTCTTTAGTTGCCTTATTCATTCTCAGGCTTACTATATTTCATTGGTCTAAAGACTGTGTTTGACATTGGTGACTGTTGGGGACCATTTGTTTTACAGTGAAAAAGTGCAGATTTCCAACTTTAAATCCACACTTCTCTGAATTGTTCTCATTTTTGAGAGTGAGAATGTGTGTGTGTCTTTCTCCCGAAGAGGGATGAATACAATCAGACGTATCACCGTGGCTAACTCAAAAATGTATGTCTCTCATTTTCTTTTTATTGATTCTAAAATTACAGAAATTTTAGGATATAAGAAAATAAGTGAATCATGGGGAAATGAAAATTCCAGGACACATTTCAGTTGCAGTTAAAATAGGAATGGCTCATGTCAAATCCTGGAAAATAAAACTTGCAGCCTCATTATCAGAAAAGTAGCATTGTTAAAAATGGGCAATCTTAACGGCTGAGGAGTCTGTTTTGAGGCATGATAAGTTGACATTAGTAAACACAAGTTAGATACCCAGACCTCATTAGTTGTGTTGATATCAGAGTTTGACCTTAGCAGTAATGAACTTGACCAATGTGGGCATTTCCAGTGATTTAACCTCTTCATTTATAAGTGATAGACAAACCCTTCTGATAGAAGGACTAGTTGAGTGACATGAACCAGGGGATCCGTTTATCAGAGATGAGGGTGGGAGGCGGGGAGGAAGAGAAAACATCAACAGTGAGAATATGAGAAGCTGGTTATTACTTTAAACTTGGATTTTTGTATTGTCTATGTTAATCTCAAAATAAGGTGACATGCAAAGCCCTCTGTATTTCCTGCAAAACAAGGTGGCCCCAGCTTCCCAGAGCAGGCAGGGAAGGGCCACTGGGGGCAAATGCCACTTCCCACCTGTTGTCTGCTGTAAATAAGCCTGCAGCCCACCCCAGGGGCCAATTAAAAGGAATGTCCCATCGGTTCAGTGACCTAGGAAGGCATCAGGTGGAATCTAGTTTGTTGGCAGTGACCCCAATTAAGTAGGAGTGGAGGCATACTTTTTTTTTTTTTTTATCAGGGGGCCAATTAAGATGAAACCTCAAAGTCACACCCTCTGTTAGGGAGTATTCTGAACTTGGGGAAGCAGTGTGATGCTGGGGGACATGGGGTTTTACTGGCTTCCCCTGGACGGAGCCTATGGTGACCACACTCAGATGTGGAAAAAGAATTATGGTTTGTTTGTTCTTTTTTCTTTTTGGCTGTACTACCAGACGTGTAAAATCTTATTCCCCAACCAGGATTGAACCTGTGCCCCCTACTTTGGAAGGGCAGAGTCTTAACCACTGGGCATCCAGGGAAGTCCTAGAATTATGGGTTTTGCATCTCTTGTTAGAAAGCTTTTGTAAAAATAAATAAATAAATAAACATTTGTAATTAAAAAAAAAATTTTTTTAAGTAGTTTATTCTGAAAGGTCAAGATGTTTCATGTTTCACGACGTGGCTTCTCCAATAGAGGAACTAGCCCCAGGTGTTAGCTCTTTCGGTTACTCGGATCCAATTAAGGAGGAGCAGGGAATAGCCCTAGAGCCAGGAGGCAAGCCAAATCAGCTACTTACTCTACCATAAGACATAGAACTGATAGCCAAACTGCCTCTTGTCAAAGCAGTTTGAAAAATGTCACTCTTTTAAGGTAGCCTTTGGGTGTCAACCTCCCCTATCACTTTGCTTTTTCATCTTAATAATCCAGCAGGGGTGGACACTCAGTTTCTGTACAGCTAGATGGTAAATATTTTAAGCTTGTGGACCACGTGGTATTTCCAGCAGCCATAGATAAAATGCAAATGGTGGGCGTGGCAGTGTACCAATAATTATGTATGGACGCTGAAATTTTAATGTCCATGTGTCACAAACTGTTATTCTCCTTTTACTTTCTTTCAACTATTTACAAATGTAAAAATTATTCTAGCCCACAAGCTACACAAAAATAGGCAGTGGGCTGGATAGGAGCTGTGTGTTGTAGTTTGCCAAACGCGGGGCATGTAGCTAGTCCGGCGCCCTGTTAGGGCACTGATCGCAGTCAGAATGGGGGGTGGTGAGACCTCAGCCAAGAGCAGACTTTCCGGCTGTGTGAGCCTCTGCCCCCAGGGCTGCGGGAGGACTGGCAACAGTGTCCGGCGCTCTCTACCCTGGAAAGGGTGCTGTGACCGTCCTCTTTTCACAGAAAGGAGCAAAGGGTGGGGAGAGATTAACTGGCCTGAGGACCCACAGCTTATAGACGACAGGTGCTTTCAACCATCACTTTTAACCATAAGCTTCATCTGCGGTTTTGGCTTCTGTTTCTTTTTCCTTTTTTTCCCCCTCACATATTCTGCAGACTCAGTTTCAACAGTTCCCACATTTTATCAAGCCAGGGTGTAAACAAACACCTTGTAAGTGTCCCCAGCATCATGACTTGCTGGGGCTGTAACGGGTGGCAGCAGCTTTTAGCTCCCGCCCAATCCCAGTCCCAGACAATCTGGGACAGCTGGTCGCCAGACTCACGTCTGAACCTAGCAACCAACAAGGTGACCCAGAGCCAGGTGGCCGGCCAGACCGTGGTGGCGCTCTGACCCTCTGCTTTTCTGTTGCGGCAGGCCCTGCGCCCAGAGCCAGCTATGTCTGCTTTCAAGGGGCATTGTTTACACCCTCCTCCACCCTCCTCCAGAGTCTTCAGCCTTTCAGCAGCCCCCAAATGCTGCGGGGTGCTCGGTCCGCATCCATCCCAGCCAGAGGCCAGCACCAGCGGGGGCCCGGCCTCTGACCCGCGCAGGCGCACAAGCGCGCTCCCCACTCCGGTTCCATGGATTCCCGGTCCAGCTGCGTGGTGGTGACCGGTAAGGCGACTTTTGTGCTTTCCACTTGCTGCTGCCTTTAGCCTGACCGTGGAATGCGCACTTGCCTGATCCTGGTCATAAATAGTTCCCTCGTGGCGTGGCGGGGGAGGGGAGGGGCGGGGAGAGTGGCAACTGGTGGTGCCAATTATTCCGAATGGAGCTAACTTCCTGCTATGCCCCGTTAAAAAAAAAAACAACCAGGGGATGGAGAGGCTTTTCTGCTTCTGTCGTGTCATTCACTTCAAATAACCCTTGAGCACACAGTGGTGCCCACATGTGGCTTAGACCTTTGTCCTTCAGCCCACGGGGGTGGGGAAGCGGAGGCTGGGGCCCCTGTGGCATCTACTAGGGTGCAAGCTATTAATAGGCAGCAAGGAAGGGGCGCTGGGAACCCAGAAAGAAAGAAGGGGGCGGTGACCACCCCAAAGGGGGCACAGAGCTCCCCCGCAAACTGGAGGCTTTGCAGCCACTCAGGGAACTCTCAGCACCCTCTGAGAGCCACCAGTTAGACTTTGAACCCCAGAAGGAATGGTAGCCACCCACTCCTACCTTTTACCAGCGCATTCCAAATCAACCCCAGACACCCCGTCATTGTCACGGCTGGTCCCTGGAGGGCTTGATTTCTTCACACAGCCCTTTATTTTTAGTCAGTCACATTTGGCATATTTGAAGTTTTCTGAATTGTGTGGATGAAGGAAACAAGAGACAAGGGTTTCTGTGTGTGGGAAATTGAACGTTACCTATTTTAATATTTTCAGACTATAATCAAAGTCCTGTTAACCTTCTGAGAAAATGAAAGTTCTTTCGAAAGCCTTTTTATCTCCCTTGTTCTCATTTGTGTTATTTTGGGGATTAGAGATTGGTTCAAATTACCCTTGAATTCCTAAGGACACTATAACCTGGTAAATGTGATACTTGTCACAAATGAAATCTGAATGCTGAAGCACTAGGGCAGGTCTTAGACTCACATTAACGACCCCTGCCTCTGTCCTGTCAGCTTGAGATTTGCTGGCAAACTCTAGATTGTTTGATGGTACTTGATAATCAGGGGTGATTTGGGAATGCCCACTGGCTTCCAGAACGTGGCCTTCCTTTATTAAAAATGCTGTGAGCTGCCAGGGGCGGTCTTTTCGTTTAATTGGATCTGCTTCACATGTAAATCTCGCCAAGACATTGGCACATAGACAGATGGTGAGGGAACAAGAGCTCTGGCAAACTGCCCCAAGACCAAGGCTTCATACTGGCCCCACACAGTGATGATGGGAGACAGAAAGCCTGCCTCCCTCCAAAGGGCCTCTCTTGATTCCAGCAGATTTCTCCAGCCACTTTTCACAAGTTCCGCCCGAGGGCCTGCCACGTGTAAAGTGTAAGGTTTGACCATGCAAAGCCAAAGTTTCAGCTTCATTTGCTGAGTTGTTTTGCCTAATTGAAAACAGATAAGAGATGATCTGGATACACTGATCTGAATATGGTTCTAAAGCAGCATGTGATTTGGCGGGGACTAAAAATGTCACTGCATTTTTAGTATTCCTGCAGTCATCCCAGAAGGTACTTTGTTTCCCAGTGGTTTTTCCTTAATCTCAATATTTTCCTTTTTTTTTTTTTTTTTTGCTTGGCAACTTCAGTCTTATTTATTCTATAGGACTCAGTCAAAGTCAGAAAATACCACTAGATTTCCTGGGACATCCTGTCTCAAACTTTTCTCTTCTCTGAGAAAGTTTTACCCTTTATGAGTCAAACTTGTGAGTGCTGTATACCCAGAGGTTCCCAATCTTCAGAGGCACAGTCTTCTCCAGAACTGGCTTCTGCTCCAAAGGTTGGAGGTCCAGGGGTGGGGATAGGGGCGGGGTTCCAAGGGTTGGTAGTTAATCATAGCTCCTCCCTATCTCGGAATCATGATTTGAGAGATGCCTCCCAGGAATCAGATTCAGTTCAGTTCAGTTCAGTCGCTCAGTCGTGTCCGACTCTTTGCAACCCCATGAACTGCAGCATACCAGGCCTCCATATCCATCACCAAATCCTGGAGTTTATCCAGAAAAAAGGAAAGTTATACCCATTTGAATGCAGAGTTCCAAAGAATAGCAAGGAGAGATAAGAAAGCCTTCCTCAGTGATCAATGCAAAGAAATAGAGGAAAACAATAGAATGGGAAAGACTAGAGATCTCTTCAAGAAAATTAGAGATACCAAGGGAACTTTTCATGCAAAGATGGGCTCAATAAAGGAATCAGACTGCTAGAATTTAAAGCCTCACCTGGTAAAGCTGAGCTGGAGAATGCTATTTCCACCTGCAGCCCACTGCCCTCCACCCTGCAGTGAGTCCCTCCCCAGTCATAGACCCATCTGCCAGTAGCTGACCTTCCCTACAGGGTCAGGCAGGAACCACTGAACCCTGAACACGGGCCGCACTGCAGGAGAGATGAAGGAAGAGGCCCCAGGGGCCTGGTCCCTCCTCCTGGCACAGCATCCTAGGGGGCTTATGATGGGTTAATTTCGTGTGTCAACCTGACTGGGCCACGGAGTGCCCAGACCTCTGGTTAAACTCCTTTCTGGATGTGTCTATGAGGGTATTTCTGGGGGAGCTTAGCGTTTAAAGCAGTGGGCTCAGGAAAGCAGTGCCCTCCCCAGCGTGGGTGGGCGTCATCTAATTCATTAAGGGCACAAATAGAATAAAAAGCCCAGGAAGGTTGAATTCCCTCGGTGTGAAGGCATGGACCGATACATCAGTCTTCTGCCCTCAAATGGGCGCTCCTAGTTCTTGGGCCTTCAGCCTCGGGCTGAAATTTGCTCCACTGGCTCTCCTGGGTCTGCAGTTTGCAGATGGCAGACAGATCTGGGGATTTCTCAGTCTCCATAATCACGTAAGCCAATACCTTGTAATAAATCGCCCCCATACATATATATATATATATACACATATATATCTGCAGATATATATGTATATATATATATATATACATACATATATATGCAGATATATATGTGTATATATATATACATACATACCTGTACATGCCTCTCAATTTCTGGAGAGAGAAATAGGGCCTGAAGTACAGATGAAATCTCAGCATGGAAAAGAAAGGGCAGGACCCCTGACCGATAGGCTTGGTGCCCAGATGGGGGGTTTGGGGCTGAGAAATGGTGGCATCAAATGATCAGAGAGAATAGGGCAGACCAAGGATCTAGTTGGAGCCCATCCCATGCTACTGGGAGAAACAGTGAAAAAGGATTTAGCATTTGCTGAGCACCTACTAGATTCTGGAATACATGCCGTACTCAGCATTGTTTAATCGGCTCCAGGAGGTACGTACCTGTCACCACCATGAAGGTGAGCACTTGGCACTGCTTCCCATACTTCCCAGGCAGTATTGCAGATGCTCCACTTTATTGATTTATTCAATCTGCAAACCACTCTATTAGACTAGTATGATTAGTGCCCATTTTACAGATGAGAAAGCCAAAGCACTGAAGCTGAGTAACTTGCTCACGATCACCGCGCTGCAAAGTGGTGGGGCTGAGATCAGATGCAACAGCAGAAGCCTGAACCCAAACCCTGAGGTCTCCAACCACTCCTGGCTGTCATCAGACCATGGCCTGAGCTTTGATGGGCTGCTCTATGGTGTGGATGCCGTAAAAATGAGCAGCAATCATAGTGAGAGGGTGAGGGAGTCCCTCTCCCCAGGCCAGCAGAAAACCTTTCCTAAGCTAGTCCCAGAGGGGGCTTGCTGTCCTCCTCAAAGCAAAATTCTACTTAATTTCCTTTTATTAGAGATCATAATAAATTGCAGTTAAATGACATAATTGTACACAATGTAGATCAGTGTTCCCTGTTCAAGGAACAAGCCCTTCTGTCCACAAGCCTCATCCAGCTCTCGCTCCTTCCCTGTGTAAAGGCCTCCCCAGCCTCTTCCGTGGGGCTCTCCTCACCCAGGCTCACTCCCTGCAGCTCCTCTGCCTCTCCCCTACCCCCATATAGTCCTGGCTTACCCCCACTTCCTCCTGGAGACTTCCCCAATCACCTCTACTCCAGTTGCCCTCTCCCCCTATGAAGTATTCTGATCCTAGTTGTTCAAAGCCTTGCTAGTCCAAGTGTGGTGAAGGCCAGTAGCATTAGTACTACTGGGAAGCTTGTTAGGAGCTCAGAATCTCCAGCATCACCTCAGACCTGCCCAATCAGATTCTATATTTTAATAAGATATACATGCACTTTAGCATTTGAGAAACTCTGGACCAAATCACACTTTTTTTTTTTTACAATTTGAAATAATTATAGATTCACAAGAATTTGCCAAGAAATGTATAACATGGTCCCCTAGAGTCAGACCCCTAGTGTTAACATCTTCAGTGTCAGAGCTAAGATACTGACCTTGGTATAACTCTGTGTGTATGTGTGTGTGTGTGCACATGTACACAGCTCTATGCAGTTTTATCCCATGCTTAGCTTCATGTAACCACCAGCATCAAGATAAATAACAGAACCAAAATCACAAGGTTTCCTTGAATTATACCTTTAGAACCACACTCACCCTTTCCCCTGTCTCTAACTCCTGGTAACCACTAATCTGTTCTCCATCTCTATAATTAATTTTATAAATGTAAATTATAATTTGCAAATATTATATAGGTAGAAACATACAATGTGTATCATTTTGAGATTGGCTTTTTTTTTTTTTCATTCAGCATAATTCCCTTGAGGTTCATCCAAGTTGTGTATACCAATAATTCCTTCATTTTTAAAGCAATTTTAGTAGCTTTATTGAGATGTAATTCACATGCTATAAAATTTACTCATTTAAAGCATACAGTTCAAAGGCTTTTAGTGTAGTCACAGTTATGCACTTATCACCACAATCAATTTTAGAACATTTTCGTTACCCTGAAAAGAAACTCAACTCCCTCATCCTCATCCCTACTCCCCCCCTACACACACACACACACACACACACACACACACTCAAGCTCAGTCTTTATAGGTGGCCAATCTGGACGTATCACGTAAATGGAATGATGCACTTTTGTAACTGTTCTGGTTCACTGAGCTTAATGTTTTCAAGCTTCATCCATGCTGTCATATGTTCATAACACTTCATTCATTTTTATCGCCAAATAGTATGCCATGGTATGGCTAATACCAATTTTGTTTATTCATCATCAGCTGATGGACACCTGGGTTTTCACCACTTTTGTATTTTCACTGCTCAGCAGTATTCTATGATCTGGATGAACCAGCTTATTTAACCATCCACTCATTGAAAGACATTGGGGTGATTTTTCTAGCTATGGGCTATTACAAATAAAGCTGCAGGGAACATCTGTGTACAAGTTTCTGTGTAAGTTTTTATTTCTCTGGGGTAAATATGGAGCAGAGAAAGTCCTTGGAAGTCCACTTTCAGTTTTAAAAGAACCTGTCAAACTATTTCCCAGTGGCCATACCATTTTACCTTGCCACCAACAGTGTCCATGTGACCCAGTTCCTTTTCATCCTCGTCAGCTTTTGGTATTACCAGTATTTCTGTCTTAGCCTCTCAGATAGCAATGTAGTGACATCTCACTGTGACTTTAATTTGTATTTCTCTGATGGCTAACAATGTTGAACAGTTTTTCATGTGCTTATTTGCCCCCTGTATGTCCTCTTCAGGGAAATGTTTCTTTATGTCTGTCCCCCTTTTCTAGTTGGACTGTCTTTGAAAGTTGAGTTTTGAGAGTTCCTTATACATTTTGCATACAATGCCTTTGTCAGATATGTGATTCGCAGCTGTCTGCAGCATGTCTTTTCATCCTCTCAGCAGGATCTTTTGCAGAGCAAAAGATTTTCATTTGGATGAGGTCCACTTTCTCATTTTTTACTTTCGTGGATCATGCACTTGGTATCAAGTCTAAGAACTCTTCGCCTAACACTCAGTCCCAAGATTTTCACCACTAAGCCCCCAAAAGTTTTATTATTTTACTTATTACATTTGAATCCATGATCCATGTGGAATTAATTTTTGTATACAGTGTAGGCTGAGGGATCCATTTTTTTTTGATGGGTGTCTGATTTTTCCAGCCCTGTCTGTTGAAAGGCTATTCCATCTCCGTTGAGTTGCTCTTGCGCCTTTAGTCACAAACAATTGGGCACACTCACATGGGTGTGTTTCCGGCTCTCTACACAGCATGCGTTGTAACTGAACATGTATGCCACACCTCTGGAGCCCTCCTACTTGGCGGTGGATCAGCTCCACATTCCTTTTGGGCTCCCCCACAACACCTCACATAAGAGGATTGGGAAATGCTCCCAGATTGGTAAGGTTGCAAGCCTCCACAGGAAAGGGGTGTGTGGAGCCCCCCTGGCCCTTGATGGCCCCAGGAACCACAAGAGGTCCCCAAGGAGGTGTGGGGAGCAATGCAGAAGCATTCACCTCGGCCCAAGCCTGGCCTGAGCAAACCAGACTGTCTTTGGTTTCAGGTTTCAGGCCCTTCCGGCAGCACTTGGTGAATTCCAGCTGGGAAGCGGTGAAGGTACAATCCCTACGAGCCCAGACCCAGGAACTCAGGGTCCAGCTGGTTCCTTCTGTGGTTCTGGAAAACCCAGCATATAGTCCACCTGGTGACCAGAGCCACATGGGAGGGGAGAGAACACACACTGCATGTCCTGGCACACGCTCCAGGCTTTGGTCCTTGGGGGTGACTCACCTGCACCCAGGGGCCCATCGAGCTCAGCAGTAAGAAAACAGGCTAAAAGGATGCCCTGGGAGGGGTGGGGAGTGGCCCGGGCAAGCTCTGCTGCCCTGAGAACTGAAGACGCCTTCTGGCTGCGGGGTCTCAGGAAAGTCACAGCCCCCAGCCTCAGTGTCTTCATTCATGCAATGGGGGAATACTAGTGCTGACCTCCAGGGTGGTTCTGAGAAATAAGAGAGGCAAGTGTATGAAGCAAAGAAGCATGTAAGTCTATAAAGGTAACTTTATAAAGCATAGCGCTTGGCGCATGGAAAGAGCTTAATACATGATTATTATTATAGACAACATGGCTTGATTTTTAAGAAAGTAATCAGAAGAAAGTGCATCCTTGGACAGGACATGAAGGGCGGTCTCGTCTGTAGAGCAGACCTCTCCTATTGCTTCACTTGTACCCGTCCCCACACGGTGTCACTTAGAGGCTCAGAGCGCAGCCGGCTATTTATTCACACTTGACCATCAATTTCATGCCTCTGCTGGATCAAGCCAAAGGTGGAGTCTTGAGTCTATTCTCAGAGTTTCCCAGTCAAGCTGAAAATGTAGCAAAACCACTTGAATCATGCATTGTCAGCCAGTGTAGCATTGATTTTCTAGCCTGTCTGCACAGATGCAGTCAAGGAAACTCTCCACTCTTGAGTTAGAACTTGGGTTTTTTTCAACCAGCAAATAAACTCAGAGAACCCCAGGCTCACTGCCAAGCCCCACTGCTGCACATAACATGCCAGAAAGGCTAGGTCAGAGCTTTATGAGTTTCTGGATGTTTGCAGCCAGTTCCTCGAAAAACAAGACTTTTTCTGCTAAATCCAAAATGGGCCCTGAGCCCTTCTTTTTGCAGTCATGAGAATGGAAAAGAGCCAGGCTGCCAGGGCTCTCCTCTCTGCGCCAACAGTTACAAGACAAGTCACTGAGCTCTTCTGTGCCTCAATTTTCTTATCTGTAAAATGGGAAGGTTGTAATGACCATAGGAATTAATTCATGTAAAGCCCTCAGAGCGTGACAGAGTAACTGCTAATGCTCACAAATATTATGATTACTAAGAAACTACTCAAGTCAGTTTTCTCAGTTGTGGGCTAATGGAATCTGACTTTGGAGATCCACACAGGAAATGGAATTAGGGTAGAGATTTTTTGGTACATTTAGGATTTACCAATAAAGCTGGAAAAGCAGGGCAGAAGGGCAGAAACAGAAGCAGGCTAGGGGTTTCCGGGAAGGGGGAAGCAGAATGGCAGACTAGGTGCTCTGAGGGGCCCTTCACCTGCAGATGAACTAGGTAAGACAGAACTTCTGTGTGTTGCTGGGAACACAGTAGTAAAGGAAAGCTCATATACATCATACCATGCACATAGATACATCACACATACCCAGGGCTGCAGCCTGTAGGAGTGAGTGGTCAGCACCCACAACACAAAAAAGGCAGGAAGGGCATATGCCATTATCAGCATTGTCATTAGCAAAGGGGTTATAATGAAACCAAAACTCTTTCTGTAAGCTGGACGCTTGCAGGGGCATCCTGTGGTCTCTAGCATCCAGACTCCCAACAAAGTATATGCAATTTTTCTTGATTTTTTAAAGCCTCAGATTTTCCACAAACTGAAGTTAAGCTAGGGGCTTCTCTAGAGGCTCAGTCGATAAAGAATCTTTCCTCAGTGAAGGAGACTTGGGTTTGATCCCTGGGTCAGGAAGATCCCCTGGAGAAGGAAATGGCAACCCACTCCAGTATTCTTGCCTGGGAAATCCCACGAACAGAGGAGCCTGGCAAGCTACAGTCCACAGTCCATGGGGTCAGAAGAGTCAGACACCAACTTAGCAACTAAACCACCACTACTGCCGCTGCCCAAAATAAGCTCAGCATTTACTTCCAATCAAAGATCACCAAATATGCAAAGAAACAAACTACCGTAAGAATGAGCAAAAGCAGGTTTAGAACCTGAAAAATGGGTTTCTAGGTCATTCTGCTGGATATTATCAGAAAATAGCATAATTGTATATGGAATGTTTGAAACAATAATGATAGAATCACAAAAAGCAAGCAAAAAGATTATCAAAAGATTAGGCAAATTGTAAAACGGAGTAATAGAGCCTATAACAATTTAAAACATAATTGTTGAAATGAAGAGTTTAACAGATGACTTAAATACGGTTTCGAATTATGCTAAGTAAAAGATGCCAGTCACAAAAAAATATAATATTTGTGAAATTATTATAATTAAAATAATAATAAGTGGCTAATTGAGGGCTTCCCTGGTGGCTTGGATGTTAAAGAATCTATCTGCAGTGCAGGAGACCCAAGTTCCATCCCTGGGTCGGGAAGATCCCCTGAAGAAGGTAATGGCTACCCACTCCAATAATCTTACCTGGAAAATCCCATGGACAGAGGAATCTGGCTGGCCATGGGGTTGTAAAGAGTTGGACATGACTGAGTGACTAACAGTGTCACTTTTACTTTTTCAAGCTTAAAAATAAAGGACTGAACTAAAATATAGGACAGTGAAGGCATAGAAGTCAAGAGGAGTGACTGAGTGTTCTAAGGCCCTTGCCTAGACAGGCATCCTGATGTCAAATCAAATTCAGACTTTGTTAAGTTTTATATATACAGATAGTAAATATAAATACATAAATGTATATGTATATATGTATATAAATACATATGTGTGTATATGTATGTGTATATATATATATATATATATATAGTTGAAGTCTAGTTGATTTTAATTAAAGTACAGATTTACAATGTTGTCTTAGTTTTAGGTATACAGCAATATATTCAGTTACATATATATGTGTGTTTGTGTATATACTCTTTTTCAGATTCTTTTCTATTATAAGATATTGAATATAGTTTCCTGTACTGTGTAGTAGGCTCTTGTTTATCTATTTTATATACAGTAGTTTGTATCTGTTAATCCCAAACTCCTAATTTATCCTTCCTCCTTCCCCCTTTAGTAACTATAAAATTTTTTCTGTGTCTGTGAATTTCTTTTTGTTTTATAAATGAGTTCATTTGTATCATTTTTTAGATTCCACATGTAAGTGATATCATATGATATTTGTCTTTCTCTGTCTGACTTCACTTAGCATGATAATCTCTAGTTCCATTCATGTTGCTGCAAATCAGTTCAGTTCAGTCACTCAGTCTTGTCCAACTCTTTGTGACCCCATGACTGCAGCACGCCAGGCCTCCCTGTCCATCACCAACTCCCAGAGTTTACTCAAACTCATGTCCTTCAAGTCGGTGAAGCCATCCAACCATCTCATCCTCTGTCATCCCCTTCTTCCACCTTCAATCTTTCCCAGCATCAGGGTCTTTTCCAATGAGTCAGTTCTTTGCATCAGGTGACCAAAGCATGGGAGTTTCAGCTTCAGCATCAGTCCTTCCAGTGAACACTCAGGACTGATTTCCTTTAGGATGGACTGGTTTGATCTCCTTGCAGTCCAGGGGACTCTCAAGAGTCTTCTCCAACACCACAGTTCAAAAGCATCAATTCTTCGGCGCTCAGCTTTCTTTATGGTCCAACTCTCACATCCATACGTGACTACTGGAAAAACCATGGCCTTGATTAGATGGACCTTTGTTGGCAAAGTAATGTCTATGCAAATGGCATTACTTAGTTCTCTTTTATGGCTGAGTAACAGTCCATTGTGTATGTACCGCATCTTCCTTCTATTCATCTATTGGTGGACACTTAGGCTGTTTCCGTGTCTTGCTTATTACAAACAGTGCTGACATGATGAATGTTGGAGTACATGCATCTTTTTGAGTTAAAGTTTCTGTCCCTTCCAGATATAAGCCGAGGAGTGGGGTTGCTGGATCATGAGTTAACTCTGTTTTTAGTTTTTAGAGGAACCTCCGTATTGTTCTCCATAGTGGCTGCACCAGTTTACATTCCCACCGATAGTGTAAGAGGCTTTCCATTTCTCCATACCCTCTCTAGCATTTATTATTTGTAGACTTTTTTATGATGAGCATTCTGACTGGTGTGAGGTGGTACCTCATTGTAGTTTGACTTGCATTTCTCCAATAATTAACGATGTGGAGCATCTTTTCATGTACCTGTTGGCCCCATCTGTATATCTTCTTTGAAGAAATGTCTATTTAGGTCTGCCCATTTTTTGATTGGGTTTTTTTTTTGGGGGGGGGCTGTTTGCATAATTTGGAAATTAGTCTCTTGTTGGTTGCATTATTTACAAATATTTTCTCCCATTCTGTAGGCTGTCTTTTCATTTTGGTTATGATTTCCTTTGCTGTGCAAAAGCTTTTAAGTTTAGTTAATCATTTGTTTATTTATTTTATTAACATTACAAGATGAATTCAAAAAGAAAATTGGTGCAATTTATGTCAAAGTTTTCTGCTTATGTTTTCCACTAGGAGTTTTATAGTATCTGATCTTACATTTAGGTCTTTAATCCATTTTCATTTTATTATTGTATATGGTATTAGAGACTGTTCTAATTTCCCTGTTTCATGTGTAGCTGTCAAGTATTCCCAGTATAACTTGTTGAAGAGATTGTCTTTTCTCCATTGTATATCCTTGCCTCCTTTGTCATAGATTGATTGACCACAAGTGCAGAGATTATTTCTGGGATTTCTATCTTGTTCCCTTGATCAGTGTGTCTGTTTTTGTGCCAGTACAGTACTGTTTTGATTACTATAGCTTTATAGTATAGTCTGAAGTCAGAATGTGTGACTACTCCAGCTCCATTCTTCTTTCTCAAGATTGTTTTGACTATTCAGGGTCTTTTGTGTTTTCATACAAATTAAAAAAAATTTTTTTTTTGTTCTGGTTCTGCAAAAAATGCCCTTGGTAATTTGATAGGGATTGCATTGAATCTAGATTGCTTTGAGCAGAATGGTCATTTTAACAATATTGTTTCTTCCAACTCAAGAACAAGGTATATCTTTCCATCTGGTTGGGTCATCTTCAGTTTCTTTAATCACTATCTTATGGTTTTCTGAGTATAGGTCTTTTGCCACCTTAGGTAGTTTTATTCCTAGGTATTTTATTCTTTTTGATGTGGTGGTAGATGGAATTGTTTTTAGCTTTTCACCATTGAGTATGATGTTAACTGTGAGTTTGTCATACATGACCTTTATTATGTTGAGGTATGCTCCCTCTCTGCCCATGCTCTAGAGAGTTTTTATCATAAGTGGATGTTGAATTTTATCAAAAGTATATTCTGCATCTACTGAAATGATCATATGGTTTTTATTCTTTAACTTGTTAATGTGGAATATCACATTGATTGATTTGCAGACATTGAAAAATTCTACCATATTTGGAATAAATCCATATATATATATATATGTATAATTTGATAGGGATTGCATTGAATTGCATTGCATCGTGTATGTATATACATATATATATGGCAAAATTTCAAGAATAACTATGAAGAGTAGAAAAAATTTGTGACTTCCAAGAGAGCACAGAAACAAAACAGAATACAAAAAACAAATGAACAAAACTTTAATCAAAGGGGCCAAAAATCACCCATAGAAAATCTGCTGAATACTAATTATTATAGCTTGTCCCAACGACACTGGCTGCTGCATACTCTCACTGGCATTGTTGTTGCCCTGGGAAGCTGGAAGTTTCTTCTGTCAGAGAGATTTGCTAATTCAAAATCAAAGATGAGTGCATCTGACTGGGTGATCATGCTCTGGCCTCAATGAGATTGATCTTTTCAGCATTTGTGAGGGGAGCTGGGCCCTGCCTTCTACCAAGGCCCTAATTTTATGGGTCACCCCAATCAGAGGAAGGCCAAAGAAATAATAATGTTGATGTATATATAAAATATTATGTCAGCTCTTCTCAGTTCAACATATGTGTGTGTGTGTCTGTGTATGTGTGTATGCAGTTCCTGATTTGGAAGACAGTTGCACTCATCTCACACACTAGCAAAATAATGCTCAAAATTCTCCAAGCCAAGCTTAAACAGTGAATCGTGAACTTCCAGATGTTCAAGCTGGATTTAGAAAAGGCAGAGGAACCTTAGATCAAATTGCCAACATCCATTGGATCATTGAAAAAACAAGAGTTCTAGAAATACATCTACTTCTGCCTTATTGATGCCAAAACCTTTGACTGTATGGATCACAACAAACTGTGGAAAATTCTTAAAAGAGATGGGAATACCAGACCACCTGACCTGCATCCTGAGAAATCTGTAAGCAGGTCAAGAAGCTACAGTTAGAACCAGACATGGAACAATAAACTGGTTCCAAATTGGGAAAGAAGTACGTCAAGGCTGTATATTGTCACCCTGCTTATTTAACTTATATGCAGAATACATCATGAGAAATGCTGGGCTAGATGAAGCACAAGCTGGAATCAAGATGATTGCCAGGAAAAATATCAATAACCTCAGATATGCAGATGACACCACCCTTATGGCAGAAAGTGAAGAAGAACTAAAGAGCCTCTTAATTAAAGTGAAAGAGGAGAGTAAAAAGTTGGCTTAAAACTCAGCTTTCAGAAAACTAAGATCATAGCATCTTGTCCCATCACTTCATGGCAAATAGATGAGGAAACAATGGAAGTGGTGACAGACTTTATTTGGGGGGGCTGCAAAATCACTGCAGATGGTGACTGCAGTCATGAAATTAAAAGACAGTTGCTCCCTAGAAGAAAAGCTATGACCAACCTAGACAGCATATTAAAAAGCAAAGACATTGCCAGCAAAGGTCCATGTAGTCAAAGCTGTGGTTTTTCCAGTAGTCATGTTTGGATGTGAGAGTTGGACCATAAAGAAAGCTGAGTGCCAAAGAATTTACACTTTTGAACTGTGGGGTTGAAGAAGACTCTTGAGAGTCCCTTGGACTGCAAGAAGATCCAACCAGTCAATCCTAAAGGAAATCAGTCCTGAATATTCATTGGAAGGACTGATGCTGAAGCTGAAACTCCAATACTTTGGCCACCTGATGTGAAGAACTGATTCATTTGCAAAGACTCTGATGCTGGGGAAGATTAAAGGCAGGAGGAGAAGGGGACAACAGAGGATGAGATGATTGCATGGCATCACCGACGCAATGGACATGAGTTTGAGTACACTCTGGGAGTTGCTGATGGACAGGGAGGCCTGGCGTGCTGCAGTCCATGGTGTTGCAGAGTCAGACACGACTGAGCATATGAACTGACTGACTGACTGACTACTAATACGTGAGTCTCGTCCTGTTCCTATTCCACCCCAGCTAGGTGTGTGTGTGTGCACGCTGTTGCTTCAGTCATGTCCAACTCTGTGCAACACTGGACTGTAGCCCACCAGGCTCCTCTGTCCATGGGATTCTCCAGGCAAGAGTGCTGGACTGGGTTGCCCTGCCTTCCTCCAGGGGATCTTCCTGACACAGGGATCCAACCCACATCTCTCATGTCTCCTGCATTGGCAACTGGGTTCTTTACCACTAGCGCCACCTGGGAAGCCCCCAGGCAAGTGTACTGCAATACAATTCTGACATTAACCCCCTGGAGTACACACAGACTTCCACAGATAAAGGGCAAAATCCTCCACAAGACTACCCTCCCTTCAGACACCAGCTGCATTTCAAGGGCCCCCAAGTCATTTGTTCTTCTGATTATAAATTTGGGAATTCTCATGACCTCTACAGTTTTGATAATTTGCTAGAATAACTCACACAGCTCAAGAAAACACTAAACTTACTTTTTTTTTTTAATAAAGGATACATAAAGGGTAAAGTCTGGATGGCTACCAAATGCACACGTTTCATGCCCTCTTATTGTGGAGTCAGGGCGAGCACCCTTCTGGCACATCAATACGTTTATCAACCAGGAAACTCCACTGAACTTCTGTATGCAGAGTCTTTATTGGAGTTTCATTGTGTAGGCAAGGTTGGCTAAATCACTGGCCATGTGATTGAACTACGTCTCCCCTCCCTGAAGGTCAAGCAACTAGAAGTCCCCACCAACTAATCAAGTGGTTGGTTTTTCTGGTGACCAGATCCCATCCCGCAGACATCAAGAGGCTACCACAAGTCACCATATCAGCATAACAAAGACACTCCTGATGCTCTGGAAATTATGAGAGTTTTGATGTTGTGTGGCTGGACCTGTGGACAAAGATCAGATGTACTTTTTTTTATATCACAGTTCTCTAGAGGGATTCCTGTGTAAGGAGAGGAGGTGGCTCATGAATAAGATAATTATAACTCAAATTAGATTCTGAGAAGGGCTCGTCTATGAGACTCTGAAGAGGAAAAGATTAATTTCATTCCGGAGAACATACAAAAGAAAGGAACCTAAAGCAAAGGGAGAAAAAGCTGCACCCCTGGGGAGGAGGGGTCACTGTGAAGGCCATCTGGTGGAAGCAGCAGTGAAAGACAGGGCAACTTCTGACAAGAGGGGATAAATTTTCCAACCTTCCATGCCTGGGTGCACCAAGACACTTCATGCAGAGTGGCTTGCTGAATTCTTCCTGCAGTCCAAAGAAGTTGATACTGTTATTCCCTTTTACAGGTGAGGAAATGGGTGCTCAGAGAGGTTGACGATCAAACCTGTATGCCATGAAGTGGCCAAGCCTAGAATCCAATCTTGGGTGGTTCTACTAAGTAAAGTCCAGGTTCAGGCCTCTTGCCTCACTCTTCACCTGGGGGAAAACAACACTCAGTCCAGAAGAAGACCTCTTCTAGCCCAAGAAAAGCTTTTAGGAAATTCCCTGGCATTCCAGTGATTAGGACTTGGCACTTTCACTGTCCGGGCCCAGGTTCTATCCCTGGTCGGGGAACTAAGATCCCACAAGCCATGGGATCTTTTATTTTTTGGCATGGCAAAAAAAAAAAAAAAAAAAAAATGCAGCATGGCTTTTAAACTTTCCAGAACTCAAGAAATCAAGACCCACTACCCAGTGAACCAGGGGTGCACAAAGTGAGGCTCACCCAAATGCCTCACCCCGATGTCTATGTCATCTTGGCTGACTCTCCGCTGTGAGTTCATCTCGACCGTCTCTGAAGCTCTCCCATCGGTGCCTGAGACACAGACAGATGATGAGCTGCTTGATCTTCTTGCTCACAGTGAGACCACAGGATTGATGACCAGAACAGAAACCTCCGTACCGGCTGATGAGGAAGCAAACCCAAGCCCAGCTTTGGGGCCCTCTGCCACCATTTGCCTTCTCCACTGGGCCCTGCGCTCCAGCTGTGGTTTCTGCTTTGCCTTTTTTTCTGGTGTTTTTCTGCAGGGCAGAGGTACTTGCAATCTCTTTACGGGCTACTTCACCCTCAGTCCTCGGACCACTGTTTCTTCCTGCACCATCTAGGGTTGTTCAGTGTCCTCCCCATTGTGTGTGTGTAGACTCCACTCAGTATTAAACCCTCTGAATCTGGTTTGGGACCTCCCTGGGAGTATCCACTGAAAGTGCCAGCATATGGCCAACAGAGCACCCGTCGTAGGGCTAGTCATCAATAAGTGGGGTATTAAGACAAAGGTCTAAGCTAGTTCAGGTATATACACTGAACCCATTATACAGATGCAGAACTTGCTCTGACGGGCTAAATGATGTGCAAGAAAACACACAGCTCCTTGAGTCAGTATAAGCTGCACACTGTCTGTGGGGACTACGGTCCCTTGTCCCCACAGAGGGCCTGGCCTGAAGCAAGCTTACCAGTTGCTCTGTGTTGACTGGATACATGAATGATTGTCAGTCATTTCTGTCCTTCTGCATTCTCCCACAAAAAGTTAGCCTTGTCAGTACGGTGGCTCTGTCTCACGAGTCCTTATTCAATGCCAGGCATTGTAAGTGGAGGTATGTGGAATGACAGAGAGAGGAGAAGCGTGCCGTCCTACACTCATGGCATTTTGTCTCCAAGACAGGTAGTGAATTTTTGTTGTGGTTTCATTTAAATGGGAGACTGTTGCTAAAAAGAATGAAAATACAGAAAAAATAATATAAATGCTAAAAGTTCCCGACGAACAAAGACATCTCTTACAAACTCCCAGAAGGGTGACTCAATGCTACTTACCCACAGGATGTACCAGACTTTAACATCAGACTGGCCTGTACAGGGCATGCTGCCCTTCCCAGTGGGAAATCTCATCTACTGATTTATGTGATGACTGTGCCTTATCTCCGGTTTTCTGGACACTCTCATTTTGGAGCTAGTACCACCTCATATGCTTTCAAAAGAAATTATGTCCCGAACTTTTTTAGAAGTGCCTGAGCCTGGAAAGGCAGCAAATAAAACAAGGCTTTTGTAAAACACATCCTGGGTCAGTTGGGCTAGGATATTATGTAACTGCACTTAAAATAAACCCAGCCTGGGGGGACCAAGAGGTCAGAGCTCTTGCCACATTTGATCAACTTGATATGCAGAGTAATTTCTTTACACTCCAAAGATGAGGTGGCTTTGTGCCTTTATTACATGTTGCTATAAAAAGCATAGTAATAAAGAACAAATGGCAGTGAATCAGAAGAGGAAAAAGGAGCACCAAGCTGAAGAACACCTTAGAATGAACGGTGAGTTGTTCCGACCACACTCAGAGACAGGCAGGAAACTGCTTACCTTTCCAAGTAGCAGTAAATTCTCTTTTGATTCAGCTTTATTTTCTTTCCTAAGAGTGTCTGCATTCTTCCTGCCAAATCCCATGACAAAACTGTTTCTAACCTGTGGGAAACAGATCGTATATCACAGACATTTTTCCAGTCTGGCCCACAGTGAGGTTTGTTCTGCTTTCTTGGTTAACACTGGAAGGCCTGGGATGAAAGTCACCAGCATGAGGGTCCAGGGAGATCCCAGCATCTCCCTGTCACGTGCAGGGACCTCACCTGTGACAGAAACCAGCTCAGTGCCAGTCACTTCTGGAGCAACCACTTGGTGGGGTTGTGTGGACTTTGACCTTGAAGGCTGGGTAGCCCCAACTCACTTGAACCCATTTCCATGACTTCATAATCTGGTGACTATGTAGTGTGAACCCATCTTATGGTTGGAAAGAGAAGTAGCCGTACTACTGTCCCTAGTTCATGCTGGCCCTGGGACAGCCTGAAGTAGCACTGTCCTTGCATCCTCATTTTGAAATGGCACGAAGATATGAGGAATGTGAGAGCCCATGATGAAGAGCCTGGGCCCTGGGCAGAAGGCTTGCTCCCATAGCAGTGGCAGCCCACCCAAGCAGCCTGACTGCACGGTCCCCAAGGATGAAGAGAAAACATACACATTGGTGGAGGAAGCCCCTCATTCCGTGTTCATCTGTGTCCACTGTGGCTTTCAAAAACCTTGCTTTTATTAAACACTCAGGGAAATGCATTTAATCTGCTTATCTGGGGTAAAACCTACCATTAGAGACAAGTGAGTCAAATGTTTACTTTCCCGGTTCAGTTCAGTTCAGTCACTCAGTTGTGTCTGCCGCTTTGTGACCCCATGGACTGCAACACTCCAGGCCTCCCTGTCCATCACCAGCTCCTGGAGTTTACTCAAACTCATGTCCATTGAGCTGGTGATGCCATCCAACCATCTCATCCTCTGTAGGCCCCTTCTCCTCCTGCCTTCAATCTTCCCCAGCATCAGGGTCTTTTCAAGTGAGTCAGTAATTCTCATCAGGTGCCAATATTGGAGTTTCAGCTTCAGCATCAGTCCTTCCAATGAATATTCAGGACTAATATCCTTTAGGATGGACTGCTTGGATCTCCTTGCAGTCCAAGAGACTCTCAAGAGTCTTCTCCAAAACCACAGTTCAAAAGCATCAATTCTTCAGCGCTCAGCTTTCTTTATAGTCCAACTCTCACATCCGTACATGACTACTGGAAAAACCATAGCTTTGACTAGATGGACCTTTATTGGCAAAGCAATGTCTCTGCTTTTTAGTATACTGTCTAGGTTGGTCATAACTTTTCTTCCAAATAGCACACATGTTTTAATTTCATGGCTACACTCACCATCTGCAGTGATTTTGGAGCCCAAAAATATAAACTCTGTCACTGTTTCCATTGTTTCCCCATCTATTTGCCATGAAGTGATGGGACCAGATGCCATGATCTTAGTTTTCTGAATGTTGAGTTTTAAGCCAACTTTTTCACTCTCCTCTTTCACTTTCATCAAGAGGCTCTTGAGTTCCTCTTCACTTTCTGCCATAAGGGTGGTGTCATCTGCATATCCAAGGTTATTGATATTTCTCCCAGCAATTCTGATTCCAGCTTGTGCTTCCTCCAGTCCAGCATTTCTCATGATGTACTCTGATATAAGTTAAATAAGCAGGGTGACAACATACAGCCTTGACATACTCCTTTCCCGATTTGGAACCAGTCTGCTGTTCCATGTCCAGTTCTAACTGTTGCTTCTTGACCTGATTACAGATTTCTCAAGAGGCAGATCAGGTGGTCTGGTATTCCCATCTCTTGAAGAATTTTCCACAGTTTGTTGTGATCCACACAAAGAATTTGGCATAGTCAATAAAGTAGAAGTAGATATTTTTCTGGAACTCTCTTGCTTTTTCAATGATCCAATGGATGTTGGCAATTTGATCTGAGGCTCCTCTGCCTTTTCTAAATCCAGTTTGAACATCTGGAAGTTCATGGTTCATGAACTGTTGAAGTCTGGCTAGGAGAATTTTGAGCATTACTTCGTTGGTGTGTGAGACGAGTGCAATTGTGCAATAGTTTGAGCATTCTTTGGCATTGCCTTTCTTTGGGATTGGAGTAAAAACTGACTTTTTCCAGTCTTGTGGCCACTGCTTAGTTTTCCAAATTTGCTTGTATATTGAGTGCAGCACTTTCATAGCATCCTCTTTTGGGATTTGAAATAGCTCAACTGGAATTCCATCACCTCCACTAGCTTTGTTCGTAGTGATGCTTCCTAAGGCCCACTTGACTTTGCATTCCAGGATGTCTGGCTCTAGGTGAGTGATCACACCATCATGATTATCTGGGTTGTGAAGATCTTTTTTGTATAGTTCTTCTATGTATTCTTGCCACCTCTTCTTAATATCTTCTGCTTCTGTAGGTCCATACCATTTCTGTCCTTTATTGTGCCCATCTTTGTGTGAAATGTTGCCTTGGTATCTCTGATTTTCTTGAAGAGATCTCTAGTCTTTCCCATTCTATTGTTTTCCTCTATTTCTTTGCACTGATCACTGAGGAAGGCTTTCTTATCTCTACTTGCTATTCTTTGGAACTCTGCATTCAAATGGGTATATCTTTCCTTTTCTCTTTTGCCTTTCGCTTCTCTTCTTTTCATACCTATTTGTAAGGCCTCCTCAGACAACCGTTTTGCCTTTTTGCATTTCTTTTTCTTGGGGATGGTCTTGATCCCTGTCTCCTGTACAATGTCACAAACCTGTGTCCATAGTTCTTCAGGCGCTCTGTCTATCAGATCTAATCCCTTGAATCTATTTGTGACTTCCAGTGTATAATCATGAGGGATTTGATTTAGGTCATACCTGAATGGTCTAGTGGTTTTCCCTACTTTCTTCAATTTAAGTCTGAATTTGACAATAGGGAGTTCATGGTCTGAGCCACAGTCAGCCACAGTCAGCTCCCAGTCTTGTTTTTGCTGACTGTATAGAGCTTCTCCATCTTTGTCTGCAAAGAATAAAATCAGTCTCATTTCAGTATTGACCATCTGCTGATATCCGTGTGTAGCATCTTCTGTTATGTTGTTGGAAGAGGGTGTTTGCTATGACCAGTACATTCTCTTGGCAAAACTCTATTAGCCTTTGCCCTGCTTCATTCTGTACTCCAAGGCCAAATTTGTCTGTTACTCCAGGTATTTCTTGAATTCCTGCTTTTGCATTCCAGTCCTCTATAATGAAAAGGACATCTTTTTTGGGTATTAGTTCTAGAAGGTCTTATAGATCTTCATAGAACTGATCAACTTCAGGTTCTTCAGCATAGCTGGTCGGGGCATAGTTTTGGATTACTGTAATATTGAATGGTTTGCCTTGGAAATGAACAGAGGTCATTCTGTCATTTTTGAGATTGCATCGAAGTACTGCAGTTCAGACTCTTTTGTTGACTGTGATGGCTACTCCATTTCTTATAAGGAATTCTTGCCCACAGTAGTAGATATAATGGTCATCTGAGTTAAATTCACCCTTTCCAGTCCAGTTTAGTTTGCTGATTCCTAAAATGTCAATATTCACTTTTGTCATCTCCTGTTTGACCACTTCCTATTTGCCTTGATTCATGGACCTAACATTCCAGGTTCCTGTACAATATTGATCTTCACAGCATCAGATTGTACTTCCATCACCAGTCACCTTCACAACTGGGCATTGTTTTTGCTTTGGCTCCATCTCTTCATTCTTTCTGGAGTTATTTCTCCAGTGATCTCCAGTAGCATATTGGGTACCTACCGACCTGGGGAGTTCATCTTTTAGTGTTCTATCTTTTTGCCTTTTCATACTGTTTGTGGGGTTCTCAAGGCAAGAATACTGAAGTGATTTGCCATTCCCTTCTCCAATGGACCACATTTTGTCACAACTCTCCACCATCACCTATCTGTCTTGGGTGCCCCTACGTGGCATGGCCCGTAGTTTCATTGAGTTAGACAAGGCTGTGATACTTATGATCAGATTAGTTAGTTTTCTTTGACTGTGGTTTTCCTTTTGTCTTCCCTCTGATGGAGAAGGATAAGAGGCTTATGGAAGCTTCCTGATGGGAGAGACTGACTGAGGGGGAAACTGGGTCTCGTTCTGATGGGCGGGACCATGCTTTTATAGTATTGCACCTTAAGTCCATCCCCACATCGATAGGATGACCAACCAGAAAAAGAGGAGTAATACCTTTTAAAAAGACACCAGCACCTTTCTAGGGTCTTACTGGGGGTCCCCCTACCCCCACCACTGCCCCCTAGCAAATACAGAGTCCTCAACTCCTTCCTAGTGCCAAAGTAGAGCAGACTGACTCATTCCTCACTCGTTTGATTGGTCATTGCTGTGGCTTCTCATCAAAAACACAGGCTCAAGTTACATGGGCTTCAGCAGTTGCTGTTTTGGGGCTCTAGAGTGCAGGCTCAGTAGTTGGGACAGGGGCTTAGTTGCTACGCGGCGTGTGAATTCTTAGCAGACCAGGGATCCTGTTCCCCTGTGTTGGCAGGTGGTTTCTTATCATTGGGCCACCAGGGAGCCACTTCCTTTTTTTTTTTTTTTTTTTAATTTAATTTTATTTTTTTTTTATTAGTTGGAGGCTAATTACTTCACAACAGTTCAGTGGGTTTTGTCATACATTGATATGAATCAGCCATAGAGTTACACGTATTCCCCATCCCGATCCCCCCTCCCTTCCCTCTCCACCCGATTCCTCTGGGTCTTCCCAGTGCACCAGGCTCGAGCACTTGTCTCATGCATCCCACCTGGGCACTTCCTTTTTTAAACAACATTTTGACATTCTGAAATCAGAATCTTCCAGTCAATTCCATCTTACGTTTTGTTACAGTTGAGCAGAGCGTTTGTTTTGTTGGTGGTTCATACAGTAATGTTTTGCCTTCAGTCTCTGGGCTCAGGTTTGATGAACTACATCATGTCCTTTCTGGATCACATACTCTTATCAGTATAGGAAACACTCCAGTCTGTTTTTCTTGTTTTGTGGAATCCAAACCAGACTGTTGAGGGCATTTGGCATTTGTTGTATTTATGTTGCCATAAATATGATGAAAATATATCCTGCAACACACACAGTCTGACCCCAGAGGAAAGAACACAAACAAGTGTGACCCTGGAGTTCAGGCAGCAGAATGTCAGCTTGAACTGGGATTCAAAAGCAACCCTTAGTTCCTATGGGGAGGAACAGAGCTTTTGGAGAAACAAACAAAAGGCTCTTAGGAATGGTTTTTCTCATTTCGGTCCTCACATCCACGTTGAACACACATTTCACATTTTTAAAAAACTTCAACATTGCATTAAGGATGCTACACCTGGGATACTAAAAGCTGTGGAGGCCCTTGTGGATCTGAACCAGGCTCCAAGCTGATCCGAGACACCACTGATGGGTCCTGGGCCTCTGCGCTGACATCTAATCACAGGTAGCTAAACTGCACCCCCGACCAGCCTTGATATGGTCACATTTCCCTGGGATGTTCCTGACTGTCCCAGCTTTGGGTCCCACCCCTCCTCACATACTACACCTTCTTTCTGGGTGGGAAAGTGTCCTGATACAGGGTTTCCTCTCTCACAGGCATTTGCAGAAATATCTAGACAGGAACTGTTGAACCCAAAGATCTATGGAGGTGAGATTTCAGGCCCTGGGTTCCCCAGAGATGGGGATATGGTTGGAGAGCCCTAATACTTTGGCCACCTCATGCGAAGAGTTGATTCATTGGAAAAGACCCTGATGCTGGGAGGGATTGGAGGCAGGAGGAGAAGGGGACAACAGAGGATGAGATGGTTGGATGGCATCACCAGCTCAATGGACATGAGTTTGAGTAAACTCCAGGAGCTGGTGATGGACAGGGAGGCCTGATGTGCTGTGATTCATGGGGTTGCAAAGAGTTGGACATGACTGAGCGACTTAACTGAACTGAACTGAGGATGCATTTGGGGTAGTGGTCCTGAGGCAGCATCCTACTGGGATCCTCCTCTCTTTTGCCCATTGTAAGATTATTTCTGTCCTTTACCCATCTTGGTAACTAAGTTCTAAGAGCTCACAATTTGTAGACAATTATATATTTATAGCCTGGCCTTCCAAGTGGCGCTAGGGGGAAAGAACCCTCCTGCCTCTGCAGGAGACAGAAGAGACAGTGGTTTGATTGCAGTTTGGGAGATCCCCTGGAGAAAGAAATGACAACCCACTCCAGTATTCTTGCCTGGGAAATCCTCATGGGCAGAGGAGCCTGGCAGGCTACAGTCCATGAGGTCACAAAGAGTCAGACATGACTAAAGCGACTAAGCACACACAACATGCACATATAGTAGGAACCAGTTAATCAAGACAACATGGCTCTAAACATTAGTACCACTAATAACAGTGCCTCCAAAATACCCAAAGCAAAAACTAATAGAACTGTAAGTCTTATTAACAGTTATAGTCAGGGATTTTAACATTCTCCTTTCGATAATGGATAGAAATACATAGACAGAAAATAACAAAGATACAGAAAACCTGAACAAACTATCCATCAGCTTGACCTAATTGACATTATAGAACTCTCCACCCCAAGCAGAATACAACTCTTTTCAGTACATGTAGGACATTTACCAAGATAGACCATATGCTGGGTCATAAGACAAGTGTGAATAAATTCAAAAGAATTCAAGTCATGCAAAGTAGTTCTCTGGCCACACTGGATTTAAATTTGAAATTAGCTCTAGAAACTGGAAAATCTGCATATATTTGCACATATTTAGAAACTAAATAATACCCTTCTAAGTAAACCATGGATCAAAGAAGGAATAAGAAGCGCTATTATAGCCTTTTGAAATAAATGAAAGTAAAAACACAACATATTAAAATTTGTGGCATGTTGCTAATGCAGAACTTGGGACATTCATAGCACTGAATGAGGATATTAGAAAAGAAGAAAAGTCTCAAGTCCATGTCCTCAGCTTCTACCTTAAGAAACTAGAAAAAGAGCAAATTAAATCCACACTGAGGAGAAAAGAGAAAATAATAAAGATCAAAACAGAAATCAATGAACTAGATAGCAGAAACATAATAATGAGAATGAAAGAAACCAAGAGCTGGTTCTTTGAGAAAATCAATAAAATTGATAAATGTCTAACCAGAGGAATCAAGAAAAGAGAGAGAGAGAATAGTTCCTGTTAATTTTTAAATTCACTTACAGTGCTCTGGCTTCCAGCCCTGGTTCTATACTCAAGCTGCTCCCATCAGAGTCACTAAAGATCTCTTAAAAAATAGGTCTTTTTTGCCATTTTACTTGACCTCCCTGGGGTCCTAATAGTGTTTATGGTAGATACAGTATTATTATTGTTCCTATGATAGAGGTGAAGAGACTGAGGCCCAAGGTGACCAGATCCTCCTTCCTTCTCCTTTTATTGGCTTGATATGTTGCTGTTAGGATTCAATGAGATAAAATAATAAATAACCTGTAAGGTCTTAGCTCGGCTCGTATCTTCACTAGTGCCTCAAAGAAAACACCACTTAATCACAAGCTTACTTTTCCAAAACCATACCCACTTCCAACAAGCTCATGTCCTCAAACTCTGGCCACCAGAAAAGTCTGGACTCCCCACTGTCCCTGCCTGTTCCTTGGTTCCTGGGGAAATAACCACAATTAGATTGCTCTGGGTTTGCAGTACAGAATTTGGGGGGGAATAATTGCCATCCAAAATGTTGTGGTCCATGCACAGGTTGGAAGAGAATTTCCAGACACAAAATATCTCAGAAGGGAGTGAGTTTACTGAGAACAAAGAGTGGAGCTGGTGAGGGGCACTGCAAACACAGCAGTCTGACTTCCTGACTGTCCATGGAGAGCCAACCCCTTTCATGGGCTAGTGGCCAACTTTTATAGCCTCAGGACAAAGGAAATCTCTGCTGAAAGGCTGGTGTTAGATGATTGATCAGGAAGCAATATGGTAAATATTTCACCCAATATACAGTTGGGCTACTGGCTGGTTTAGGTCAGGGGGGCTCATGGCAACAGTTGTTATGGGGCTTGGACATTTTTGGAGATTTGGTCCTGCAACCTCAGTATAGGGCTCCACCTTACCCCATCTTTTTATTCACGGGCCAAATCTTTTGCCCCTTACCCTGCTGCATATCTGTCCCTGTCTCAGGCTATCAGGACCCAGGTCATTGAGAAAAAGGGTGATGATGACTGCTTTGACTTCTTCAAGCTGAACACAGGCGTTGTAGGGCCTTGGGTTCCCTTTGCCTGCTCTATGTCACGGTATACTTAAGGAAGAAAGTGGGGGTCCTCAGAATGCTACGGTGTCTTGTTCCAGTGCTGTCCAGGAGTTGACCAGCTGATATTCTTGCCATGCTACCATTTGTAATTTGTTGTATTCTAGAAGAAACAAACTTAACAAGAAGGTTAAGATATATGGCCCGAAGATTAGTAGAAGTAGAAGAGCTATCAAGAGGCCCAGAGGAGGGATTAGCTAGGAGAACCAGGATCAAATATTGGTCTCAGAATGCCACAGGTCAGATTCCCCAGAGGCTGCCTTCTCTGTTTACTCCATCAATAGTGCCTCAGAGGCCAGCCTGGACCTGCCCTCATTGGTTAAAGAAGCAGCACTCTTCCTTCAGCACTGCACACATCCCACCTTGGTTCACAGTTAGTAAGTCTAAAGCCTTCTGTTCTGTAAGACTTCTGCTAGCGAATTTATTTATTCCTGTAAAGTGTTAATTTGGGCTGTTAGGTTGACAACCTGTTGGGTAAGTTCAAGGGAAAGCTGTCGAGCAGTGAAAACTAAACTTAGAAGTCCTGCTGAAAAAAAAATCTACAAGCAATAAATGCTGCAGAGGGTGTGTAGAAATGGGAACCCTCTTACACTGTTGGTAGGAATGCAAATTGACACAACCACTATGGAGAACAGTATGGAAATTTCTTTAAAGCTGGGAATAAAACTACCTTATGACCCAACAATGTACCCCAATGTTCATTGCAACACTATTTACAATAGCTAGGATGGGAAGCAACCCAGATGTCTATCAACAGATGAATGGATAAAGAAACTGTGGTACATATACACCGTGGAATTTTACTCAGCCATAAAAAGGAGCATATTTGAATCAGTTCTAATGAGGAGGATGAACCAAGAGCCTATTAAACAAAGTAAGTCAGAAAGAGAAAGATAAATATCGTATATTAACACATATGTATGGAATCTGGAAAGAGGGTACTGATGAACCTATCTGCAAGGCAGCAATGGAGATGCAAACATAGAAAATGGACTTATGGAGACAGTGGGGGAAGACAAGGGTGGGAAGAATTGAGAGAGTAGCACTGAAACATATGCATTACCCTGTGTAAAATTATTAGGTTGGTGCAAAAGTAATTTTGATTTTGCATTTTTGAACTTTGCCATTTGATATTGGAATATATTCTTTTTTTTTCCATTTCTTTTTATTAGTTGGAGGCTAATCACTTTACAGTATTGTAGTGGTTTTTACCATACTTTGACATGAATCAGCCATGGATTTACATGTGTTCCCAATCCTGATCCCCCCTCCCACCTCCCTTTCCATCCCATCCCTCTGGGTCTTCCCAGTGCACCAGCCCTGAGCATTTGTCTCATGCATCCAACCTGGGCTGGTGATCTGTTTCACCATTGATAGTGTATTTGTTTCAATGCTATTCTCTCAGGACATCCCACCTTTGCCTTCTCCCACAGAGTCCAAAAGTCTGTTCTGTACATCTGTGTCTCTTTTTCTGTTTTGCATAAAGGGTTATTGTTACCATCTTTTAAAATTCCATGTATATGCATTAGTATACTGTATTGGTCTTTATCTTTCTGGCTTACTTCACTCTGTATAATGGGCTCTAGTTTCATCCATCTCATTAGAACTGATTCAAATGAATTCTTTTTAATGGCTGAGTAATATTCCATGGTGTATATGTACCACAGCTTCCTTATCCATTCGTCTGCTGATGGGCATCTAGGTTGCTTCCATGTCCTGGCAATTATAAACAGTGCTGCGATGAACACTGGGGTACATGTGCCTCTCAGATCTGGTTTCCTGGGTGTGTATGCCCAGGAGTGGGATTGCTGGGTCATATGGCAGTTCTAATTCCAGTTTTTTAAGGAATCTCCACACTGTTCTCCATAGTGAATGTACTAGTTTGCATTCCCACCAACAGTGTAAGAGGGTTCCCTTTTCTCCACACCCTCTCCAGCATTTATTGCTTGTAGACTTTTGGATAGTAGCCATCCTGACTGGCGTGTAATGGTACCTCATTGTGGTTCTGATTTGCATTTCTCTGATAATGAGTGATGTTGAGCATCTTTTCATGTGTTTGTTAGCCATCTGTATGTCTTCTTTGGAGAAATGTCTGTTTAGATCTTTGGCCCATTTTTTGATTGGGTCATTTATTTTTCTGGAATTGAGCTGCAGGAGTTGCTTGTATATTTTTGAGATTAATCCTTTGTTTCTTCATTTGCTATTATTTTCTCCCATTCTGAAGGCTGTCTTTTCACCTTGCTTATAGTTTCCTTTGTTGTGCAAAAGCTTTTCAGTTTAATTAGGTCCCATTTGTTTATTTTTGCTTTTATTTCCAATATTCTAGGAGGTGGGTCATAGAGGATCCTGCTGTGATTTATGTCGGAGAGTGTTTGCCTATGTTCTCCTCTAGGAGTTTTATAGTTTATGATCTTACATTTAGATCTTTAATCCATTTTGAGTTTATTTTTGTGTATGGTGTTAGAAAGTGTTCTAGTTTCATTATTTTACAAGTGGTTGACCAGTTTTCCCAGCACCACTTGTTAAAGAGGTTGTCTTCTTTCCATTGTATATCCTTGCCTCCTTTGTCAAAGATAAGGTGTCCATAGGTATGTGGATTTATCTCTGGAATTTCTATTTTGTTCCATTGATCTATATTTCTGTCTGTGTGCCAGTACGATACTGTCTTGATGACTGTGGCTTTGTAGTAGAGCCTGAAGTCAGGTAGGTTGATTCCTCTGGTTCCATTCTTCTTCCTCAAGATTGCTTTGGCTATTCGAGGTTTTTTTGTATTTCCATACAAATTGTGAAATTATTTGTTCTAGTTCTGTGAAGAATACCATTGGTAGCTTGATAGGGATTGCATTGAATCTATAGATTGCTTTGGATAGTATACTCATTTTGACAATATTGATTCTTCCAATCAATGAACACGGTATATTTCTCCATCTTTTTGTGTCCTTTTTGATTTCTTTCATCAGTGTTTTATAGTTTTCTATGTATAGGTCTTTTGTTTCTTTAGGTAGATATACTCCTAAGTATTTTATTCTTTTTGTTGCAATAGTGAATGGTATTGTTTCCTTAATTTCTCTTTCTGTTTTCTCATTGTTAGTGTATAGGAATGCAAGGGATTTCTGTGTGTTAATTTTATATCCTAAAACTTTACTATATTCATTGATTAGCTCTAGTAATTTTCTGGTGGAGTCTTTAGGGTTTTCTATTTAGAGGATCATGTCATCTGCAAGCAGTGAGAGTTTTTCTTCTTCTTTGCCTGTCTGGATTCCTTTTATTTCTTTTTCTGCTCTGATTGCTGTGGCCAAAACTTCCAAAACTATGTTGAATATTAGTGCTGAGAGTGGGCACCCTTGTCTTGTTCCTGATTTTAGGGAAAATGCTTTCAATTTTTCACCATTGAGGATAATGTTTGCTGTGGGTTTGTCATATATAGCTTTTATTATGTTGAGGTATGTTCCTTCTATTCCTGCTTCCTGGAGAGTTTTTATCATAAATGGATGTTGAATTT
Organism: Dama dama; assembly: GCF_033118175.1. NCBI lineage: Eukaryota > Metazoa > Chordata > Mammalia > Artiodactyla > Cervidae > Dama > Dama dama. The sequence continues at coordinate 17,256,054 of NC_083693.1, read as the reverse complement.
TGTCAAAGGCTTTTTCTGCATCTATTGAGATAATCATATGGTTTTTATCTTTCAATTTGTTAATGTTGTTTATTACATTGATTGATTTGTGGATATTAAAGAATCCTTGCATTCCTGGGATAAAGCCCACTTGGTCATGATGTATGATTTTTTTAATATGTTGTTGGATTCTGTTTGCTAGAATTTTGTTAAGGGTTTTTGCATCTATGTTCATCAGTGATATTGGCCTGTAGTTTTCTTTTTTCATGGCGTCTTTGTCTGGTTTTGGAATTAGGGTGATGGTGGCCTCATAGAATGAGTTTGGAAGTTTACCTTCTTCTGCAATTTTCTGGAAGAGTTTGAGTAAGATAGGTGTTAGCTCTTCTCTAAATTTTTGGTAGAATTCAGCTGTGAAGCCATCTGGTCCTGGGCTTTTGTTTGCTGGAAGATTTTTGATTACAGTTTTGATTTCCTTGCTTGTGATGGGTCTGCTAATATTTTCTATTTCTTCCTGGTTCAGTTTTGGGTAGTCATACTTTTCTAAGAATTTGTCCATTTCTTCCAAGTTGTCCATTTTATTGGCATAGAGCTGCTGGTAGTAGTCTCCTATGATCCTTTGTATTTCAATGTTGTCTGTTGTGATCTTTCCATTTTCATTTCTAATTTTGTTGATTTGGTTCTTCTCCCTTTGTTTCTTAATGAGTCTTGCTAACGGTTTGTCAATTTTGTTTATCTTTTCAAAAAACCAACTTTTAGCTTTGTTGATTTTTGCTATGGTCTCTTTTGTTTCTTTTGCATTTATTTCTGCCCTAATTTTTAATATTTCTTTCCTTCTCCTAACCCTGGGGTTCTTCATTTCTTCCTTCTGTAGTTGCTTTAGGTGTAGAGCTAGGTTATTTATTTGACTTTTTTCTTGTTTCTTGAGGTAAGCCTGTAATGCTTACCTTAGCACTGCTTTTACAGTGTCCCATAGGTTTTGGGTTGTTGTGTTTTCATTTTCATTCATTTCTATGCATATTTTGATTTCTTCTATGATTTGTTGGTTATTCAGAAGCGTGTTATTTAGCCCCCATATGTTTGAATTTTTAGTAGTTTTTTTCCTGTAATTGAGATGTAATCATACTGCATTGTGGTCAAAAAAAATGACTGGAATGATTTCAATTTTTTTGAATTTACCAAGGCTAGATTTATGGCCCCAGGATGTGATCTATTCTGGAGAAGGTTCCGTGTGCACTTGAGAAAAAGGTGAAGTTGATTGTTTTGGGGTGAAATGTCCTATAGATATCAATTAGGTCTAGCTGGTCCATTGTGTCATTTAAGGTTTTTGTTTCCTTGTTAATTTTCTGTTTAGTTGATCTATCCATAGGTGTGAGTTGGGTATTAAAGTCTCCCACTATTATTGTGTTATTGTTAATTTCCCCTTTCATATTCGTTAGCATTTGCCTTACATATTGCAGTGCTCCTATGTTGGGTGCATATATATTTATAATTGTTATATCTTCTTCTTGGATTGATCCTTTGATCATTATGTAGTGTCCTTCTTTGTCTCTTTTCACCTTTATTTTAAAGTCTATTTTATCTGATATGAGTATTGCAACTCCTGCTTTCTTTTGGTCTCCATTTGCGTGAAATATTTTTTTCCAGCCCTTCACTTTCAGTCTGTATGTGTCCCTTGTTTTGAGGTGGGTCTCTTGTAGACAGCATATATAAGGGTCTTGTTTTTGTATCCATTCAGCCAGTCTTTGTCTTTTGGTTGGGGCATTCAACCCATTTACATTTAAGGTAATTATTGATAGGTATGGTCCCATTGCCATTTACTCTGTTGTTTTGGGTTTGCGTTTATACAACCTTTCTGTGTTTCCTGTCTAGAGAAGATCCTTTAGCATTTGTTGAAGAGCTAGTTTGGTGGTGCTGAATTCTCTCAGCTTTTGCTTGTCTGTAAAGCTTTTGAATTCTCCTTCATATCTGAATGAGATCCTTGCTGGGTACAGTAATCTGGGTTGTAGGTTATTCTCTTTCATTACTTTAAGTATGTCCTGCCATTCCCTTCTGGCCTGAAGAGTTTCTATTGATAGATCAGCTGTTATCCTTATGGGAATCCCCTTGTGTGTTATTTGTTGTTTCTCCCTTGCTGCTTTTAATATTTGTTCTTTGTGTTTGACCTTTGTTAATTTGATTAGTATGTGTCTTGGGGTGTTTCACCTTGGGTTTATCCTGTTTGGGACGCTCTGGGTTTCTTGGACTTGTGTCAGTATTTCCTTCCCCATTTTGGGGAAGTTTCCAGCTATTATCTCCTCGAGTATTTTCTCATGGCCTTTCTTTTTGTCTTCTTCTTCTGGGACTCCTATGATTCGAATGTTGGGGTGTTTCACATTGTTCCAGAGGTCCCTGATGTTGTCCTCATTTCTTTTGATTCTTTTTCTTTTTTCCTCTCTGCTTCATTTATTTCCACCATTTTATCTTCTACCTCACTTATCCTATCTTCTACCTCCGTTATTCTACTGTTGGTTCCCTCCAGAGTGTTTTCGATCTCATTTATTACATTATTCATTTTTAATTGACTCTTTTATTTCTTCTAGGTCCTTGTTAAACATTTCTTGCATCTTCTCAATCCTTGTATCCAGGCTATTTATCTGTGACTCCATTTTGTTTTCAAGATTTTGGATCATTTTTATTATTTATTTTTATTATTTTTATCATTTATTATTTATTTTTATTATCATTATTCTAAATTCTTTTTCAGGTAGATTCCTTATATCCTCCTCTTTTGTTTGGCTTGGTGGGCATTTTTCATGTTCCTTTACCTGCTGGGTATTTCTCTGCCTTTTCATCTTGTTTAGATGGCTGTGTTTGGAGTGGTCTTTCTGTATTCTGGTGGTCTGTGGTTCCTTTTTATTGTGGAGGTTTCTCTGAGTGGGTGGGGTTGGACAATTGGCTTGTCAAGGTTTCCTGGTTAGGGAAGCTTATGTCGGTGTTCTGGTGCATGGAACTGGATTTCTTCTCTCTGGAGTGCAATGTAGTGTCCAGTAGTGAGTTTTGAGATGGGTCTATGTATTTGGTGTATTTGGTCTATGTATTTGGGCAGCCTATATATTGATGCTCAGGGCTATGTTCCTGCGTTGCTGGAGAATTTGCATGGTATGTCTTGCTCTGGAACTTATTGGCTCTTGGGTGGTGGTTGGTTTCAGTGTAGGTATGGAGGCTTTTGGATGGTCTCTTATTACTTAATGTTCCATGTAGACAGGAGTTTTCTGGTGTTCTCAGGTTTTGGGCTTCAGTCTCTTACCTCTGAATTTCAGTCTTATTCTTCCAGTAGCCTCAAGACTTCTCCAACTATAAGCACTGATAATAAAACTTCTAGGTTAATGGTGAAAAGATTCTCCACAGTGAGGGACACCCAGAGAGGTTCACAGAGTTACATGAAGAAGAGGAGAGGGAGGAGGGAGGTAGAGGTGAGCAGGAGGAGGAAAAGGGGGACTCAAGAGGATAGAGACAGATCTACGCAGTACTCTGTTCCCTAAGTGTTCTCCGTAGCCCAGAACACCCACAGAGATTCACAGAATTGAATTGAGAAGAGAAGGAGGAGGGAGGAAATAGAGGTGATCTGGGGGAGAAAAAGGAGTGTCAAAAGGGGGAGAAGGTAATCATCACACTCCTGAGTAAAAATGGGTACTGAATATTGGATTCTTAAATGTCCAAAATTGATATCAAATACTGAGAAACAAAGATTAAAAATCTAGAGTAGAGGTTAGACTCTTAAAAATACAATATTAGAAACAAAAACACAAAAAATTTAAAAATATATATGAAGTTCGCTTTAAAAATAGGGTCTTTTTTTGCAAGGTTATAGTGAAATGAAAATGAAAATTAAGGAGTAATAGAGGACTTTAAAAGAAAATAAAAGAAAATGAAAATTAAGGAGTAATAGAGGAGTAATAGGGAATTTTAAAAGAAAAGAAAAGAGAAAAAGTTTTAAAAAAACGAAAAAAAAATTTTTTTAATTAAAAAAATAGTAAAAATATATCTAGGAATTTTTCTGGAGCTGTTGCAGGCAGTGTGGGTTCGGTTCGGTTCAGTTTCAGATAGCTCCTTGTTCCAGCTTACACTTCTCGATATCTATAGGCCCCTTCCGGTGTAGTCGGTGTCACAACAGGGATTTTCATCTGTTGCACCTGTCACTTCTGAAGTGGTTCCCTTTGTTTATTTGGCTTCTGTTTGCTGGTCTCTTCAGTGTCTGATTTCCACCCTGACACAGGTGGGCGGAGGTGGTCTCTTGTTAAGGTTCACTTGTTCAGTCGCGCTGCGGGGAGGGAGGGGCGCTGCAGACAAACATCACTGGCCTGTGTGGGGAGCACTCAGTGTTCCGGCCTCACTGGGTTTGCCCCTGCTCACGGGTGTGTGCTTTTCCCATCTACACTGCTCAGGCTCCAGGCTGCTCTCTAGGGAGCGGGCCCTGAGTTTCGTGCGATTCCAGTTTTCAGGTACTCCACAAAAGCATGGACTCAATTGGGCCTGCGTTTTGTGCCTTCCCGGTCGGAGCAGCTCAGGCAGCCAGGAGTTTGATGAGCGCACTCTCCCCAGGTGCGGTGCGCCTTATCCCCTCCGCGGTCCCAGCCTCAGTTTCCATGTGCACCGGTCTGGTGCGCCTTGTGTCGGTTCTGGGGAGCTGGTCTCTAGCTGCGACCCTCCCGGCGGATGTCAACCATCCAGAATCTCAGGAAGTCTTTGGTTAGAAACTGGGAGCCTGTTTGCAGTTTGGTAGGGGATGCCGTCTCTGGGGCCGAATTTGCCCCTTTCCCCTACCCACTGCCTCCTGCCTCCAGCGGGGATGGGCAGGTCCGCAGCCCGCTACCTCTCCTCTGGAATTGCTCAGTCTTTCCTTTGTTCTGCGAACGGGCCAGCAGTGTGTTCAGTTAGTGCTTTTCGCCAGTTAATTTTCTCTCTCTTTCTTGCTATCCCACAGTTTAAGTTGCTATCTCGCGTTAGCTCCCTCCGATTGCCCTCAGGGCATTCAGGCCAGGTCCTTACCTTAAGCAATGCCGCCTGCTCCTCTCCGGAGCGTCTGGGGTACTTTTCTGCTGGGAGTTGTTTTTAGGCATGTAATCTGTGGGTTTTATTTATTTTTCCTCCCAGTTAGGTTGCCCTCTGAGATTCGAAAACTTCCCCCAGACCCGCCAGTGAGAGGGTTTCCTGGTGTTTGGAAACTTCCTCTATTAAGACTCCCTTCCCCGGGACGGGTCTCCGTCCCTAGCTCTTTTGTCTCTCTTTTTCTCTTTTATATTTTGTCCTACCTCCTTTTGAAGACAATGGACTATTTTTCTGGGTGCCTGATGTCCTCTGCTTGCGATCAGAAGTTGTTTTGTGCAGTTTGCCCAGCGTTCAAATGTTCTTTCGATGAATTTGTAGGGGAGAAAGTGGTCTCCCCGCCCTATTCCTCCGCCATCTTCTGGAATATATTCTTAAGTAAATGTGGTTTTATATATATATATATATATATATATTTTTTTTTTTTTTAAGTGCCTGCTGAGTCCATGTTACCCTAATGAGTAACCCCAGAACTGAAATTATGTCAGGGGCTGCGCTCTTCAACCTATGTGATTGAGAGTACAGGGGAAGTGGGATATTGTCGTTTATAAGAGTAAGGTTAGAAATTACATATACAAGGGTGCCGGGGCCTGTCCAGTTGGCTGGGAGATACAAGTAGGCATTGAAGCCACAGAGGAAACAGGTACAATTCCTGGGGTCTAGGCTGATGTCTAAAGTGATGTTGAAATAGAACTTCCTTAAATGGGTATAGGGATGATCCATGCCTTCATAACTGGTAGCTAGAGTTGTCCCAGACAGGGGAATCTGTGAGGGGAGGGAAGATAGTCCTTAGCCCAATTAAATGAAGGGATAGTAGGGTCCCATCCGATGTCATTGTTCTCAGGGGTCTTGAGTTTCTTGCAGTCTTCTTGTTTAACATTGAAAGGCTGGAACTAGAAGCTGTGTTTTGATATAGGCAGCTGGTGGGAGGAGTGGGACAAAGGGATACCCCAAAACACCAGCTTGTGTCCAGTTGGTGGTCACACGGGGAGTTTGGGGAAGTAAATGTTAAAAGGGGGAGTCAGAATAATAGGTATGGGGTGATGTGTTCTGTCATTGGTTATGAGGGGGACTCACATCCGGGTAGGGGAAAGTGTGGAAGTATGATTACAGACCTGGGAAATATTAAGGAATTTATGCATGGGGGGAGGGGCCTCGTAGGGAGGGAAAAGATACACAGAGAAGGACTGGCTTTATAAGGGGGACTGAAGAGAATATGGGCCCTGGAAGGTTGTAACATGACTTCTGGTGTATGTGGTTCAGACGTGTATGAGCCACTGTCAGTCTTACTCTAGGATTATTGGCCCCTCTTGGTTGATCAAAGTAAGGGGACTAGGAAGGATTCAAGTTGGTTCCATTTAGCAGGTGGTATGGGAAGTGCTGGGCTTCCCTGGGGGATCAGTGGTAAAGACTCCACCCACCAATGCAGGTTCGATCCCTGGGTCAGGAAGATCCCTTTGGAGAAGGCAATGGCAGCCCGCTCCAGTGTTCTTGCCAGGAGATCCCATGGACAGAGGAGCCTAGCGGGCTCCAGTCCATGGGGTCACAAAGGGTCAGACACAGCTTACTGACTGAACAATAAAGACAATGGGAAGTGCCACTAGGCCGTGTTGGGGGAAAACGGTGCATATCTAGCAGTTTTTGTATGATCCTGGGGAATGTTGGTGGAGGGGTTTAAGGGCTTCCTGAACTATTGGTTAATATTGATGATGATTATGTGCTTCTACAAGGATAGAAAAAGAGAGGAAGATGATGATTACAGCTTTAGGAGACTAGATTCAGTTATCAATAGAGTTGTTGTGGGGAATAATCTTGTAAGTCTCCTTGAAGGGTTTTGTCCCATGCTGGTACACACACACACACACACACACACACACACACACACACAGAGTTGTTGTTGAGATGGGATTAGGAGAGGTAGGTAGGGGTTCTGAAGATTTATATCCTACAATAAGGGGTAATAAAAGCAGAGTGTTGAGATAGAAATCTGAGACCAGTTCAAGGGAGATGACAGAAAGAGAAAAAAAAGAGGAGTTGACAGAAGGTGTAGGTTTTTAGGTTAGGAGTTGGGGTTAGGCTGCCTTTGCAATGCTTGAAGAAGACAAGGATGCCACGGGCTGGTCCCACAAGCGTGGGACAAAATAACCCATGGGAGGGAAAGAGCCTGGGGAATGAAAAGGAGGATAGCAAGATGAAAATCAGGTTGGCGAGGCTCTATGTTCAGCACAGACCTGATGGTTTTTTAAAGAGGAAGCAGAGGGCGTCCCAGAGCTCACAGTCATAAGAGGCGTCTTGTGAGTCTTGGGTTGGTTGGCGATCTCCTTCTTCTGGAGAAAGATCTGTCTTCAGTTGTGACACATGGATCCAGGAGGTAAAGCCTTGGATTTTGGCAGCTGTGAGAGGGTCAGCAAGACTTAGTTTGGTTCTGTCCACACTGCTTTGATGGATTTCCATCCTGTGTAAGAGTGTTAACATATACCCAGTCCCTGGGGTTTAGGCAGGGAGGACTCTGAAAAATTAGAATCTGGCTTGGGACTGTTTTGGTTCTAGTATTCCCACATATTTTTAAGAGTTAAATCTAAAATTGTAAGATAGTCTACTCATTAATGGGCCTCAGGGTCAATGAAGAGGTCTGTGCTTAAGAATGATCTCCCCATAAATGATTTCATAAGGGCTTGAATGAGTCTTGGATTTGGGGAAAGCGATGGAAAGAAGGGTGACCCAGGTTTGCTAGTTTCTATCACTAGGTACTTTTTGAGGGCCGGATTGGCTCTTTCTACCTTTCCAGACCTTTGAGGGTGTCAAGCTGAATGAAGATCGTGGTTCATTTGTAGGACTTTGTTGACACCTTGGCTCAGACCAGAAATAAACACAGGGATGTTATCTGATTGTAAAGCGCTTGGAAGTCCAAACCTAGGTATAACATGTTCCAAGAGGGCAGTGGTGACCTCAGTGGTCTCGGTCTTAGTTAGGTAGGCTTCACTTCGTCTATAAAGGCACCTACCATCACTCAGAGGTACTTATAGCCTTTGCAAGGGAGCATGTAAGTCAGATCTATTCACCAATAGATTTGGTTTCCTCGCTTCTGGTTCGGATGGAGCAGTGGGATGGTGGGGGGCAGGTTATAGCCCCCTCTGGGTTGGCCTGGAGACAGGCAGGACAGGCTTGGGATGTTGATCAAAGGGTTGAGAGGATTCCTTTTCTGGTGAATATTGTCCCCATTAGTTTAAAGAGCAATTCAGCCCCTAAATGGGTGGCCTGATGCAGGTGGGTTAGTATCTTCCATTGGAAAGCTTCTGGTAAGTGGAGTTTATCGTCTGGGCTCAGTAGCCATCCTTCAGGAATTAAAATGAACCTGCAATTCTGTCCTTCTGTGAGTTCAGAGGGTGGGTACTGAGGTAGTAAGAAGTCTAGACTTGGGATCAGGGGAGTCTATAGGATGCTTAGGGTGGCCTTTTTGGCTTCTTTAGCTGCTTTATTATTTCCTTTACTTATATCTGATGAATCCTTTTGGTTTGCCCTGCAGTGGATGATGTCCTGCAGTGGGGATTTTATAGCTTCTAGTAAGCCCAAAATGTCTGGCCCAGTGTTTAATTGGAGTATGACGTGCAGTTAATAGACCCCTTTCCTTCCAAATGGCCACATGGGCATGGACTATATAGAAGGTGTGTGCTGAGTCTATATGTAGGTATTGACTCATAGTCTGTCTCCTACTTTGAGGGCTCTAGTTAAAATGATGAGTTCTGCTTTTTGGGTGGAAGCATTTGCCCTGTGGAGTGGGCCTGACTCTATTACTTCTGTAAAGTTGACTATGGCATACCCTGAGACCCTTCAGCATTCCTGGATGGAACTGCTGCCATCTGTAAACCATTCTGTGTCTGGATTGGGTAAAGGCATAGATCTGGCCTAGCCCTATATTGTTCAGTCACTCAGTCATATCTGACTCTGTGATCCCATGGACTTCCCAGGGAAGCCAGGCTTCCCTGTCCTTCACCATCTACTGGAGCTTGTTCAAACTCACGTCCATTGAGTCGGTGATGCCGTCCAACCATCTCATCCTCTTTTGTCCCCTTCTCCTCCTGCCTTCAATCTTTCCCAGAATCAGGATCTTTTCTAATGAGTCGGCTCCTCACATCAGGTGGCCAAAGTATTGGAGCTTCAGCTTCAGCATCAGTTCTTCCAATGAATATTCAGAATTAATTTCTTTTAGGATGGACTGGTTGGATCTCCTTGCAGCCCAAAGGACTCTCAAGGGTCTTCTCCAACACCACAGTTCAGAAGCATCAATTTTTCAGCACTCAGCTTTCTTTACGGTCCAACTTTCACATCCATACATGACTACTGGAAAACCCATAGCTTTGACTAGATGGACCTTTGTTGGCAAAGTAATGTCTCTGCTTTTTAATATGCTGTCTAGGTTGGTCATAGCTTTTCTTTCAAGGAGCAAGAGTCTTAATTTTGTGGCTACAATCACCATCTGCAGTGATTGTAGAGCCCAAGAAAATAGTCTGTCACTGTTTCCCCATCTATTTGACATGAAGTGATTAGACTGGATGCCATGATCTTCATTTTTTGAATGTTGAGCTTTAAGCCAGCTTTTTCACTCTTCTCTTTCAGCTTCATCAAGAGGCTCTTTAGTTCCTCTTTGCTTTCTGCCACAAGGGTCATGTCATCTGCATATCTGAGGTTATTCATATTTCTCCTGGCAATCTTGATTCCAGCTTTTGCTTCATCCAGTCTGGTATTTTGCATGATGTATTCTGCATATAAGTTAAATAAGCAGAGTGACAATATATAGCCTTGATGTACTCCTTTACCAATTTGGAATCAGTCTGTTGTTACATGTACAATTCTAACTGTTTCTTCTTGACCTGCATACAGATTTCTCAGGAGGCAGGTCAGGTGGTCTGGCATTCCCATCTCTTTAAGAATTTTCCACAGTTTGTTGTCATCCATACAGTCAAAAGCATAATCAATGAAGCAGAAGTATATGTTTTTCTGTAATTTTCTTGCTTTCTCTGTGATTCTGTGGGCATTGGCAATTTGATCTCTGCCCTTTCTAAATCCAGCTTGAGTATCTGGAAGTTCTCAGTTCAGAACTTTCTCACAGCGGAAGATATTAAGAATATGTGGCAAGAATATACAGAAGATCTATACAAAAAAGATCTTAATGACCTAGATAACTACAATGGTGTGATTACTCACCTAGAGTCAGACATCTTGGAGTGTGAAGTGGGCCTTAGGAAGCATCACTATGAACAAAGCTAGTGGAGGTGATGGAATTCCAGCTGAGCTATTGCAAATCCTAAAAGATGATGCTGTGAAAGTGCTGCACTCAATATGCCAACAAATATGGAAAACTCAGCAGCGGCCACAGGACTGGAAAAGATCAGTTTTTATTCCAGTCCCAAAGAAGGACAATGCCAAATAATGTTCAAACTACCTCACAATTGCACTCATCTCACACACTAGCAAAGTAATGCTCAAAATTATCCAGGCCTAGCTCTATGACTAGGCTTGGTCAGTCACCTTAAACAGAAATGTAGAAGGAAAGTGTTAGGATTTGGTTTGGGCAGAAGAGTGGCAGGATCCAGGATAGTACAAGGCTTGATTGATATCTCTGACCCCTCTAAGAATAAAGCTTGATACTTTTGAATTCTGCTATCTGAAATCCAATGGAATGCCTTGGAGTTGAGGGCATCTAAGACCTGGTGAGGAGTGTAAACTATTGTGAGTTTGGAAGCTTCCTCTGTGAGAATTGCAGTGACAGCTAATACTGTTAGACAGGGAGGCCATCCCTGAGATGTTGTGTCCAGTGTTTTAGATAGATATGCTACTGGGTGCTGAGATGGTCCCAGGGATTGGGTTAGTACCCCCAGAACCACCCCATTTCTTCATGAACAAAGGGAGAGAGGGCTTTGTTAGATATGGTAGGCCTAAGGCTGGCCTTGTTTATTTGTGTAAAAGCTGCCTCTGTTTCAGGGCTCCATTCCAGGGGTGTTCCGGTCCTTTAAGGGCATCATAAAGAGCCTTGGTCAATAGGCCATAGGCGGAAATCCAAATTTGGCTGAACCCTGTCATTCCTAAAAAGTTCCTAAGCTGTCGTTTGGTAGCTCGAGTGGACTTGTCTAAGATGAACTTCCTTCTGTCAGGGGCGATACTTCTTTTTCCAGGGGTTAGTATTAGCCCCAGGAAAGGCACTTGTTGGGCAATAATTTGTGCCTTGGCAGGGAATACCCGTAGCCTCATGCTGCTAAGAACTAGAACGGCATTATTGTCTGAGATTATTTTGTTGTTGTGTTGTTAGTCGCTAAGTCATGTCTGACTCTGTGCAACCCCATGGACTTGCAGCCCGCCAGGCTCCTCTGTCCACGGGATTCTCCAGGTAAGAATACAGGAGTGGGTTGCCATTTCCTCCTCCAGCAGATCTTCCCAACCCAGGGATCAAACCTGCATTTCCTGCCTTGCAGGCAGATTCTTTACCACTGAGCAACCAGGGAAGTTAGTTTACCAGCACTATAAATTAAGAGATCTCTGCCACATTGGAGTAGGCAGCTTTCGCCCTCCAGCATCAACAATGAAAGGGCCTTTGCTAACGCTTGACCAAACAAATGAAGACTGTCTCGAAACCCCTGAAGCAAGACCATCCAGGTGAGTTGTTTGGTATATTTGGTATTTGGGCCTTTTCATTTGAAGACAAATAAGAATTTGGTGTCAGAATGGACTGAAATGCAAAAGAAGGCATCCTTCAGGTCTAGGAGTACCATTGGGTTTGGGAAGGGATTTGACCTCAAAGGTTAAGTGGGTTAGGTACTACCAAATGAATAGGGGCCACTGCTTGGTTGACAACCCTCAGGACTAAATGCTAAGAGCTGTCAGACTTCTTTGCTGCTGGGATTGGGGTATTGCAGGGAGAATTACATAGGATTAGAGGTCTAGTTTGGAGGAACTCGGAGATTAGAGGCTTCAATCCTATTAAGCCTTCCTCCTTAAGAGGATATTGTGATACTCTAGAGAAAGAGTTTGGATCCTTTAAACGGATAACTACTGGAGTGGCTGTAGCAGACCTCCTGGAAGTAGAAGTATCCCATTCTTCTGGAGGAACTTGCCTGAGGATCTGGGGCAGGATTTTAGCTAGAACCAGTTTCATAGCTGTTGTTAAAGCCATATTTACTGGCATAAATGATAAAGTAGCTTTAAATGCTGTTAGTAAATCTCAGCCTAACAGAGGCTGGGGCAGGTCAGGAAGACTAAGAAGGAGTGGGTGAGCAGAGTACTTTCCAGGGAATGAGGTAGGGGAGGAGTGAAACGGCCATAGGAGGATTGTCCATCCACCCCCATTAGGAGGTTTGAGGGATAGTGAGTGGGACCGGAGAAGGGCTGAATAAGTAGCCCCAGGGTCAATCAGAAAGGTTACAGTGGCCCCCACCACATCCAGGGTCACCCAGGGCTCCTCTGGTTTTATAGCGGACATAGGGGCCTGTGGTTTGAGCCCCGGGCACTTTCAGTCATCTGTGTCCAGGAGGTCAAGACCTAAAATGCAGTCGGACTCCCGCTCTCAATGGTCACCTACCACTGACAGCGGAAGCTGACTTGGATTTCGGCTGTGAGTGCTGAGTTCAGAGGCACCTCTGATATTGGGTGGCTATGATGTTGGCCCACCTGCTTGGGAAGGAGGGACAACTCCTCTTCCAGTGGCCCTTCTGGTGACAGTAAGTATTGGGTGGTGGAGCGGGGCAGCTCCCGCCCGTGTTCCCTGGCTGACCGCACTGGTAGCAGGTCATCGGAGGTTTCTGAGAAAGGGAGGTACACCCGTTGACCCCTGCTGTGGGAGGGACTGAAATGGCAAGAGGCATGTACTGAGCATGTCATTTAAAATTTTTCTTCCTCCCTCTGTTCCCACCTACTCCTGGAAATTTCCTCCCTGTTGTTAGAGACCTTACAAGGCCTTATCAAGCAAGACACAGGATGGTGTTTGTGGGCCCTGTTGTAGTTTCTGTAGCTTTTGCCTAGTGTCTGGAGTTGACTGGCTTATAAAGCGGACTACAAGGATAGCCCTTCCTTCATTAGTATCTGGATCTAAGTGGATATGTTTTCCCATGGTGACTGCTAGCCAGGCCTGAGGAAGGACAGGGTTCTCAGAAGGATCCTGAGTAACTTCCCTAAGTGAAAAAGTGAAAATTTTAGTTGTTCTGTTGTGTCTGACTCTTTGCAACCCCATGGACTGTAGCCTGCCAGACTCCTCTGTCCATGGAATTCTCTAGGCAAGGATACTAGAGTGAGTAACCATTCCCTTCTCCGGGGCTATCTACCTGATCAGGGATTGAACCTGGATCTCCTGCGTTGCAGGCAGATCCTTTATCATCTGAGCCACCAGGGAAACATCCCTAGCTTGCTATAATTAATGGTTTTGATGATTGCCTTTCTCATACCCTCTGGCAGGCAGGTGATCATGTAGTCTTTCCTAATTCATCCCCCTGACAGCCCATTATCATTTGCCTGGCTGCTTCATCCATGGTCTATTCCTGGGACTGCAGCTGCCCCCATTCAGTTTTCACTGGGATTCTGAGTGTGTGCCTTATCTGCCCAAGCTTAGGCTAAGGCCCATATCTGCTTCTTTTCCTCATGAGTACAGCAAGTGGTCAACTACATGAGTGTCTTCCCGAGTTAGACTGAGGGCTATAATGAGGGCCTGCAATTCCTTAATCACAGTGATAGGGTCCTGACTGAAGGGACCTAACTTCTTTTGAATCTGAGAAATGCCAGACATGGGAAAGGAAACATGGACTTTAATGCTGCCCATGTCTGCATTTCAGTTCAGCTCAGTTCAGTCGCTCAGTCGTGTCCGACTCTTTGCAACCCCATGAACCACAGCACGCCAGGCCTTCCTGTCCATCACTAACTCCCGGAGTTCACCCAAACTCATGTCTGTTGAGTCGGTGATGCCATCCAACCATCTCATCCTCTGTCGTCCCCTTCTCCCCCTGCCCTCAATCTTTCCCAGCATTTACCACTTCCCTTAAGGCACGCATATGAGACTTTGTTTCCTGGCATTGGGTAGTCCTCAATCTTGTGTGGGAAAGGGAGATGGGGCCTTCGTCCTGATGAGGGATGGTTTTTGAAACACTGTTGGGGTGTGAGTTGAGTCTGAAACTAAAGGGGTTGACTGGGTTGTGGATAGAAAAGATCAAGTAGGGAGTCATCTGAAAGGTCTGATGGGGAGGGAGACAGAGGGGTTGGGGGGATGAGAGGCAGCAGAAAGACACGTGCCCACGTCCCTCACATCCAGATTCTGACTAAGGGCCATAAAGGACTGAAGGTAAGGAACCTATGAGTCCTTTTCCTGCTTTCAGCAAAAGAGATTGAGTTGGAGGATTGTGTTATAACTCAGTATGCCATGAAGAGGCCATGTCTGCTGACCCCCCAGTTTATACTGGGGCCAGGCCACCTCGCAAAAGGAAATGAGCCTTTTCTTTTTGAGATTTTCAGGGTCAAATTTTTTCCAGTGCCTAAGAATGCAGCCAAGGAGTGAGTCTGAGGAAGACTTCCAAGGTGTGCCAGAACCCATTCTTAGCCTAAATGCCATAGAATGGGGTACTGAGAGTCACTGGCTGTCAGAAAGATGTCCCCTCTGTCCCAGTGATCTCTTTGTGTGACTGAGGCACAGAATGGCCAAATGTCCCACACAGTTCCCTCCAACCGTGAGAGATCGCTGAGTCTGAGACAAAGGCACAAACTGTGTGACTAAGGGGCCATGCAACTCGAGCAGAGAAAGAAAGAAACGAGAGATTCCCGGGAGCAGCTGGGTGACGCATCATTTGACGACTCCCTGAAACATGGGAAGGCACTTCTGAGGTGACGTAGAGGCAACACTTAGGTTCCTGTAAGTCAAAAAGTGAAGTAACAGGGAAGACAGGCTGAGGAACCCACCTTATTATCCTGCTGGGAGGGCAGTGTCCAGAGGAGGGGACGGGCCCAGTGTTCTGTTTGAAACAATATGTGCCTCGTGGTTCATGGAAATTGTCCTCCTGGGGACGGACGCTCTAATAGCTTGGTCTGTTCCATGGCTCCCTCTTCCGTCACAGGAGTCTTCAAATCGCAGGCACACGAATGGTTTTTAAGGGCCTGACCCACGCCTGCATGCTGTTAGTTGGTCTGGTTCTCAGCCTAAGGGAGAGAGAGGAGAGGAGAGCCTCCACCTGCTGGGTTGGCAGCCACTGGGGCACCATGGGTTGTGTGACCTTGGGAACGTGCCAGGCAGTGGCCCTGGCCAGAGTTCCTCAGTTGCTTCACAGCTGCTTGCCTGTTTGCAGAGGGTTCAGGAAAAGGAAATAAGAGAGTTGGGGGGAGCCCCCACGAGTCCCGATACAGGCCACCAAAATTTTGTGGTCCATGTGTGGTTTGAAAAAGAGTTTCCAGACACACAGTATCTCAGAAGAGAGTGAATTTATTGAGAACAAATAGCAGAGATAGTGAAGGGTACTGCAAACACAGTGGGCTGACTTCCTGACAGACCAGAGAGAGTGGACCCCCTTTGTGGCTCAGTGACCAGTTTTTATAGCCTCAAGATGAAGAAAATTCCTGCTGGAAGGGTGGTATCTCTTTAGAAGAAAAGAACTCCACAAATTCTGGGACTCCTTCAGCAAACCTGACACTTCAGCTGAGACACTGTTCAGATGCCCTTGCTGTCATCTGAGAAGACAACTTCTAGATTTTGACGCCATAGAATTCCAGAAGGCTTTCAGCTATGAAAATGGGAGACTTTGTTAGAATCTCCTGCTAATTATCAGCCCTGTCTGAAATATGGAGTCATCAGCCTAACCTAAGTGACTTACTTTGAATTAGTCTTTCTTCAGACTGTACATTTTAGTCAGGTTAAAAAATATTGATGGAAAACAGTGATGGGTAATCTTACAGATTTTTAAACTGTGGTAAAATATACATAACATAAAACTTACAATTTTAAGCATACAATTCAGTGACATTGAGTACATTCGCACTGTTCTGCAGCCGTCACCAGCATTCATCTCCAGAACTTTCCACCATCCCAAACAGAAATTCTGTACCCATTAATTTCTAACTACCCTTTTCTTGCTCTCTGGTAATCACCATTATACTCTCTTTCTCTATGATTTGACTATTCTAGCAGCCTCATGGCAGCGGACTCATTTCATATCTGTCCTTCGTGTCTGGCTTATTTCACCATCAGTCTTTATTTCTGCCCACATTTATCACTGAACCTGGCCACCTTTGCTCTCCCATCACTTTCTTCTCTGTATCTGTTGCTTCTCTTCTGTCCTGGTCTCCAGTCTGTCTCTAGCATCCAGCACAGGCCTCAAAACATGGCAGAGGCAAAATTAATATTTATGAAGAAATACTGTTGTTATTAATAATGAAGCTACATTCCCAAGGAAGCAAAAAAAAAATACATCTTTTAACAATGTGCTTTGTTGTCTTTTCCAACTACAAAGGAGAAGTTACACAAGGCCTCCAAAGATCACTAAGAAACAGGAAAACAGATTGTGATTCCCCATCTAAAATGAACCCCAAGTGTAGTGTGTGTCCTCGCAGTGTTACCGTCATGCTCTGCATAGGGTGTCTATTGCTGCAGCCGCCCCAGAACATGATGGTGTCAAAAAACCACTGTTTGCTTATCCTTCTTGGCTTTATGGGTCAGCTAGGCTGAGCTGGACGGTTCTACTGGTCTTGCTTGCATCTCTCATGTGGTTGTAGTAGGGAGGAGACGGAGGTGGGATCACAGAGTCTGGCTGGGGTGCTGGGACAGCAGACCTTGCCACAGGAGGTCTCCCCATGGGAGAGCTTAGGTTAGAAACTGCCAAGCCCTTTCAGGGCCTTGGCCATGAACTGGCTGAATTATGGCGGGAAAATGAGCTCAGGCCAGCTCAGGTTCACCAGGGGAGGAGCTGACACCTGGCTAGGACATCAGGAGATGACTGCTAGAAGGCATGCTCCACTGGGGGCTTTCTTAGCTCCGGCTGCTGTAACAGAATACCATAGACTGGTGGCTTGAACAATAAGCTTCTATTTGTCCTGGTTCTGGGGGCTGAAGGTCTGCAATCAGGGTGCCAGCACCATTAGGCTCTTGATGAGGGCCCACTTCTTGGCTGTGACCTCTGAGTCCCACCTTGCTCAGTCTACATGCTCCATGCAGACAGAATTCTGATCTCATCATGGCCGTATAAGGATGCTAATACAGTTGTGGCAGCCCCACCTTCATGACTTCATCTAAACCTAATTGTCTTCCAAAGGCCCTATCTCCAGACACTATCACACAAGGGATAAGGGCCTCAACCTATGAATTTTGGGGAGGACACCAACATTCTCACCAGCATTCATTCCATAACTGGAGCTATTGAAACTGAGTAGGACCATGCTGGCCCTTCCGTGTCCCACATTTCTTGTTTGTAGAAAAAGGCTTTCATGTCCTAGGCCTCCCCAGAGTTCCAAAGAATAGATTCAAGCAGTTAGTAATTAGGGACGTGAGGGAATGCAGAAACAAAGGAAAAGCAGTCAAGCGAGAAAATCAAGGATAGCTTAAACAACAGTTCAGTGATGACACAGAGTTCTAGTTCCTCCCCAGGGGGTATACAGAACACTGTGATGGAAATCTTTGCATTGTTTTGCAGAAACTAAGACACCCTACCCCAACCCAGGTGAGAGATGGTGACTATACACTGACTATAAGCGTGTAGATCCCAGACTGATTGGAACCAGAAAGTTAATCGTTAAGATTCCTGAAACACCACCCTGTCACCCCACCACCAATCAACCAGAGGAAACTCATGTCCCCTGCACCCCTCACCCCCAGTGTTCCTTCCTTCCCTGAAAGCCATCGGGGAGGCTGGGTCTTCTGAGTGTGAGCTGCCCATTCTCCTCGCGTGGCTCAGTAGTAAATGCTGTACCTTTCTTCATTACAACCTGGTGTCAGTAGCTTGGCCAGGTTTGGTAACCCCACCTTGGACATACATTACCACATGAGGTAGTAATGTTACCCTTCTGAAAGGTTATACCAATTCCCCTTTGCAGTAGCAGTGAGTAAGAGTACTTGCTGCTTTATCACACACCCCAACACTAGGGTGTTATGGCTTGTAAAACCTTTGCCAGTTTGATTAGCAGCACAGTGTTAATATAAATTCTATTAAATAGTACCCTTAAATCAAGACAAAGGTCACTGAAAGGAGTGGAGAGGTATCATTAACTTAATCCCTTTGGATTTCCTGACTGGCCACTTTAGGAACTAAAAGTAACTTAAAATAATATACTGCATCTGTGTGTTTGAACATTTATTTCCAAGGTTTATTACTGTTGTGAATCAAGTGGTCTGGCTTGACTAGAATCATGACCAATGTAACACACAGGCAAAAACATCTCCCACGTGTGATTTTGAAAAATTAAATGAAATAAAACCCCAATCCTTCATTTGGATAGCAGAGACTCCTGGTTCCCTATCCAGTGTGTGCCCCATGAAGCACATTTTTTTTTTCTTTTCAGTCAAATGTTCAGATCTAGGTGATTGGAAAAATTGTTTGATAAAATTCTGCAAGTCTAAGTAGGCATTTATCACTGTGTTTTGTTTGGAATCCTGCTGGAATCCCAGTGAAGAATGCGATCATTCAGGATCAGTGGGGTGGAGTTCAGAGACAGGCTGGTCAGGGCCCGACTCATCCCACAGCATCTGGAGTGCCCGCTCTGGTGCTACTTCCCCTCTCCGGTAGCAGAAGACACAAAAAACAAAGAAGAAACAAAACCAAGAAACAAAAAGCTGAGTAAGAAGTGTCTGCGAGTCCTACGGGCCATGAAGATTACGACCACGGTGACGTGGTGGATGGTGACCCAGGCGCTCCTCCAGCAGGAGTGGGCCAGGAAGGCCTCTCTGAGGATGTGACATCTCGATTGAGTAGGGGGCAGCTGCCCCTTGGGAAGGGGTCCATGAGGAGGGAGTTGCTGCCGTAAAGGCTTGGGCAGCATCACAGGACCATGGGTATCAGCATTGGAAGAGGCAGAGAGGAGGTCAGAGGCAACAGGCTTGGGCCCCGACTTTCCAGACCCACGTTCCTTTGACTATGTGCCTAAAGGTGATGAGAAACCAGACCTGCAGCAGGCATGTTCTTCTGGGCTGAGATAATTTGGGGTTGATTGTTCCATCTGTAGTTCACTGGGAGAAAGTCAGATGTGCTGAATGGATGAGGGTGCGTTTCCACCCAGTTGCAGAGACAGGGTAAGCTGAGCAGACCTGAGGTTGAAGACCTCTGTGGTTGGAAAGTCTAGGGGGATTGACACCCAGAGAACACTTTACTCTGTAAAAACGTCTCCCTTGCCAGAAGGACCATGAGGCTAATGACTCTACTTCCCACAGCTGCTCAGCCCCTGTCAAGAGCATGAACTGCTGCTCTTGTAGCCTAAACAGCACCTCCCCGCTGCCAACAGCCTTGATTTTGCTTGTTATGCATCAAGTAGCTGTTCCGGTTAAACCTCTCCTCCTGGCTTCATAGAAGACCAGGGGCCTGCATAGGTCTCGGAGTCTCCCTAGGCTCCCAGATGGGGACTCACTGGGGCTGAGGGTACCGTTCACAGACCGTGAAGGTGTAGTTTTATTCTTGGGACAAAAACCACTGGAGATGTATTCGGAGATTAATAACATCCAACCATGTCCCTCTACAAAGCAAATTCCAATGAGAGTCTCTGCCAACCTTCCTTTCTAGCCAGATCTCTGAACATGGCAGACTTCCTATTGCTATTCCGCATTCCTTCCCATCCTTCCTCGTCCCCACTCAGTCCTGTCCAGTCATCATAAGCCAGATGCAGCTGATAAACTTATAAGTGGAAAGGAAATATCGCTGATACACAAAGAGCTTCTATAAATAGGGGGAAATGGCGTATGACCCTATAGAAAAGTAGGCCTAAGATATGGAGAGTCATTTTACAGAGAAAGGAATGCAAATGACTCTTACCCGTGTGAAAATATGTTCAAACTTGCTCATAAGAGAAAAGCAAACTAAAGCCATACTAAGATCAGATTGGCAAAAATCCAGAAGTTTGACAACTAGTGTGCAAGGCTGTGAGGCTGTTGGCCCTGTCATACTTTGCTGGAGGGAATGCAATGTGGTACAACCCCATCCCAGCAAGATGATGTACGTGTTGCTTCAGCAATCCGCAAAATTTCTGGAAGCTCTCCCAAAGGTACACTGGCAAAAATAAGAAAAGATAGCTTCACAAAAATGGGGAAAGTGTATATAAGAAGCAGGGGGATGCCTTAATATATGTCACATATTTGTTTATGAAAATTGAAAGTGAAGGATAAATCATAAAACTAAAAGAATGGTTTCTTATGGAGGGGAGGGGGAAAGCAAAGGAACTAGACTTCTTTAAGTAAAGCTGTTCTGTAGATTTAACTATGGAGCCATGTAGCATATTTTACATACTAATAAAACAACACTAAATATTTTTAAAAAGGAATCCATAGACATCATGAGTAAAGTTGAGTTAATGAGCCTAATGGTGTGTCCGGTTGGTGACACAACCACACAGAAACTGTGATGAGTAGTTTTGAAACACAGCAATTTACTTTAAGGATAAAAAGCAAAAACATAACAAAAATTAATATCTTAAACTTTTCAGTCATCATGTCGTTTAAAGTGGAGTTAGTATTATTCTTCTGAGACTGTTGTGGTGTTTAGAGTGTGGGATAAAGTGAAAGGTGCATTGAAGGATATTACAGCATCTCAGCCTCAAGGCATTGTCCACAGTGTCCCCTCAAACTCTAAGAGCACTCCACATGTGTTCAAACACCTCTACAAGGACAGTATCACTGTGCGAGCTGCTGCAAGGGCAGCAGAAATAGCTCAGTTTTATAGATGAGACTGTTCATGGGGTTCTCAAGGCAAGAATACTGAAGTGGTTTACCATTCCCTTCTCCAGTGGACCGCATTTTGTCAGAACTCTCCACCATGACCTGTCCATCTTGGGTGGCCCTACAAGGAATGGCTTATAGTTTCATTGAGTTAGACAAGGCTGTGGTTCTGTGATCAGATTGGTTAGTTTTCTGTGACTTTTGTTTTCATTCTTTCTGTTCTCTGATGGAGAAGGATAAGAGGCTTGTGGAAGCTTCCTGATGGGAGAGACTGACTGAGAGGGAAA
Organism: Dama dama; assembly: GCF_033118175.1. Classification (NCBI taxonomy): domain Eukaryota; kingdom Metazoa; phylum Chordata; class Mammalia; order Artiodactyla; family Cervidae; genus Dama; species Dama dama. The sequence continues at coordinate 17,234,832 of NC_083693.1, read as the reverse complement.
CAGTCTTGTTCCGATGGGTGTGGCCAGACTCAGTAAATCTTTAATCCAATTTTCTGTTGATGGGCAGGGCTGTGTTCCCTCCCTGTTGTTTGACCTGAGACCAAACTATGGTGGAGGTAATGAAGATAATGGCGACCTCCTTCAGAAGGTCCCACGCAGGCAGGCACTGCTGCAGTCAGTGCCCCTGACCCTGCAGCAGGCCACCGCTGACCCAGGCCTCCGCCGGAGACTCCTGGACTCTCATGGGAAAGTCCGGGTCAGTCTCTTGTGGGGTCACTGCTCCTTTCTCCTGGGTCCTGGTGCACACAAGGTTTTGTTTGTGCCCTCCAAGAGTCTGTTCCCCCAGTCCTTTGTAGTTCTGCCACACCCAGGTCTGCTGCACTCAGAGCCGCTGCCCCTGTGGCAGGCCACTGCTGACCCGTACCTCTGCAGGAGACACTCAAACACTCAAAGGCAGGTGTGGCTCAGTCTCTGTGGGGACCCTGTGTCCTGGTGTGCACAAGATTTTGTTTGAGCCCTCCAAGCATCTCTGGGGTTTGATTCTAAATGCAATTTTGCCCTTCCTATTGTCTTTCTGTGGAGAAGGCAATGGCAACCCACTGCAGTACTCTTGCCTGGAAAATCCCATGGACGGAGGAGCCTGGAGGGCTATAGTCCATGGGGTCGCTAAGAGTCGGACAACTGAGCGACTTCACTTTCACTTTTCACTTTCATGCATTGGAGAAGGAAATGGCAACCCACTCCAGTGTTCTTGCCTGGAGAATCCCAGGGACGGGGGAACCTGGTAGGCTGCCATCTATGGGGTCACATAGAGTCGGGCACGATTGAAGTGACTTAGCAGTAGCAGCAGCAACTGTCTTTCTGGGACTTCTCCTTTGCCCTTGGACGTGGAGTACCTTTTTTTGGTGGGATTCAACATTCTTCTGTTGATGGTTGTTTAGCAGTGAGTTGTAATTTTGGAGTTCTTGCAGGAGAAGAAGAGTGCACATCCTTCTACTCCGCCATCTTGTAGTAGTTTCACAGGGGCTTGAGCATAAACCTGAAGCCAGTCAGAAATTTCTGCAGTATGATAAGGATTTGCAGGTACCAGAAGGTACCAGATCATGAGCTCCTTATTGCAAAATTCAGGCTTAAACTGAAGAAAGTAGGGAAAACCACTAGACCATTCAAGTATGACCTAAATCAAACCCCTTACAATTACACAGTGGAAGTGACAAATAGATTCAAGGTATTAGATCTGATAGACAGAGTGCCTGAAGAACTATGGACACTGGTTCGTGACATTGTACAGGAGGCCATCCCCAAGAAAAACAAATGCAAAAAGGCAAAACGGTTGTCTGAGGAGGCCTTACAAATAGCTGTGAAAAGAAGAGAAGCTAAAGGCAAAGGAGAAAAGGCAAGACATACCAATTTGAATGCAAAGTTCTAGGAGAGATAAGAAAGCTTTCCTCAGTGATTAATGCAATAGAGAAATTAATGAAATAGAGGAAAGCAATAGGGTGGGAAAGACTAGAGATCTCTTCAAGAAAATTAGAGATACCAAGGGAACATTTCATGCAAAGATGGGCACAACAAAGGACAGAAATGGTATGGACCTAACGGAAGCAGAAGATATTAAGAAGAGATGGCAAGAATACATAGAAGAACTATACAAAAAAGATCTTCATGACCCAGATAACCATGATGGTATGATCACCAACCTAGAGCCAGACATCCTGGAATGTGGAGTCAAGTGGGCATTAGGAAGCATTACTATGAACAAAGCTAGTGGAGATGATGGAATTCCAGTTGAGCTATTTCAGATCCTAAAAGATGATGCTGTGAAAGTGCTGCACTCAATATGCCAGCAAATTTGGAAAACTCAGCAGTGGCCACAAGACTGGAAAAGGTCAGTTTTCATTCCAGTCCCAAAGAAAGGCAAGTCAAAGAATGTTCAAACTTCCACAAAATTGCATTCATCTCACACACTACCAAAGTAATGCTCAAAAATTTTCCAAGTCAGGCTTCAACAGTATGTGAAATGTGAACTTCCAGATGTTCAAGCTGGATTTAGAAAAGGCAGAGGAACCAGAGATCAAATTGCCAACATCCGTTGGATCATTGAAAAAGCAAGAGAATTCTAGCAAAACATCTACTTCTACTTTATTGACTGTGCCAGAGCCTTTGGCTCTGTGGATCACAAGAAACTGTGGAAAATTCTTAAAGAGATGGGAATACCAGACGACCTGACCTGCATCCTGAGAAATCTGTAATCAGGTCAAGAAGCAACAGTTAGAACTGCACATGGAACAACAGACTGGTTCCAACTTAGGAAAGAAGTACATCTAGGCTGTATATTGTCACCCTGCTTATTTAACTTCTATGCAGAGTACATCATGCAAAATACCAGACTGAATGAAGCACAAGCTGGAATCAGGATTGCAGAGAGAAATATCAATAACCTCAGATATGCAGATGACACCACCCTTATGGCAGAAAGTGAAGAACTAAAGAGCTTCTTGATGAAAGTGAAAGTGGAGAGTGAAGAGGTTGGCTTAAAAGTCACCATTCAGAAAACTAAGATCATGGCATCCGGTCCTATCACTTCATGGCAAATAGATGGGAAAACAATGTAAACAGTGACAGACATTACTTTGGGGGGGCTCCAGAATCACTGAAGATGGTGACAGCAACCATGAAATTAATAGATGCTTGCTCCTTGGAAGAAAAGCTATGACCAACCTAGACAGCATATTAAAAAGCAGAGAAATTATTCTGCCAACAAAAGTCCGTCTAGTCAAAGTTATGGTTTTTCTAGTAGTCATGTATGGATGTGAGAGTTGGACTATAAAGAAAGCTGAGCACCGAAGAATTGATGCTTTTGAACTGTGGTGTTGGAGAAGACTCTTGAGAGTCCCTTGGACTGCAAGGAGATCCAACCAGTCAATCCTAAAGGAAATCAGTCCTGAATGTTCATTGGAAGGACTAATGCTGAAGCTGAAACTCCAGTACTTTGGCCACCTGATGCGAAGAACTGACCCACTGGAAAAGACTCTGGTGCTGGGAAAGATTGAGGGCAGGAGGAGAAGGGGACGACAGAGGATGAGATGGTTGGATGGCATCACCAACTCTATGGACATGAGTTTGAGCAAGCTCCGGGAGTTGGTGATAGACAGGGAAGCCTGGTGTGCTACAGTCCGTGGGGTTGCAAAGAGTCAGACATGACTGAGCGACTGAACTGAACTAAATTGATAGATGAGACATCGAGGCTCTGGGACTTGAAGTCATTTGCCTGAAGTCAAATGCCTCAGTTGGTGCTTTAGGGGCAAATACAGAACTGAACTGTACCCACCAGACTCCAAGTGTTTTCTCCTGCCTGACTCTACAATGTGTTGTGACCTCCAGGTTGACCCTAGTATTCCCGTCTCTCCTGCCCACCCCCCACTTGCCCTGAGGACCGTTACTCCGGGCATTTCCTACTATGGTAGGAATAGGGCAGCACAGTGCTTGGCCAAAGGAAGGACTTGGAAAATGTTGGGGGGAAAAAAATGAATGAAAACAGAGAAAATTGCCTTCTTTTCTGCTTGGAAAAAACAGCTAGTAAGAGAAAATTGAAGACATGATTCCAAAGGAGAGTGAGGGTCCAAGAGACACTGAGATGCCTGTGTGTCAGGGGTCTCCAAGACCACCCTCAAGCTGTTATGCTCACAGATGCAGTTGTGGCGCACTACAGGAAAAGGATCCTAGTTGAAATCAGCAAAGGGGAAGGTGCATGGAGCAAAGACGAGAGAGCAGGTGCACGCTCCTAAGTGGTGTCTCCCAGGGGAGCTGCTTGGAGCCATGGAGCTCTCCCAGCAATGCCATGTGACAACGGGTATGAAGTGTTGTCAACCTGGGAAGCTCATCGGACTTTTGGTGTCCAGGATTCTCACTGGCATCAATCACATAGGTATGCAGTGCCTGCCTGCCTGACTTAAGCTACTCAGACTCCAGAGCAAAAACAGACGTCCACCATAAATCATACTGTTGGCATAAACTCTAATCAAACTAGCATGATGTGACCGAAGGCCACAGGCATATACAACTGCTCTAATCAGGCAGAACATCCCAAGGGCTCAGAGCTCTTTCTCCCAGGAGCCAGCCAAGGGCCAGTCCTGAAGACAGGTGTTTGTTGGCAACATGCAGAGTTTGAGCAGCCCCTGCCTACTGGGTTAACCCTTTCCTGCCCAACCTCCTAAGCAGAGACGAGAGGTGTGCAGGCCCATCCAACCTTTGTCCACCAATACTCCCTACATCACCACTTTCTTGAGGGCCCAAAATCATTTTCAAAATGATTTTGAAAGTGCAAAGTTGCAAGTTTGCAAGTTGATCCATTGAAGCATGCCATGAAAATATCAGGGTTTCCTGATATTTTTCTATTTTCTATGTTTTTTTTTTAAATTTACCATTTAAAATTTACTATTTCAATCATTTTTAAGTGTACATTTCAGTAATGTTAAGTATATTCACATTGTTGTGCAACAGATATCCAGAACTTTTCATCTTGCAAAACTAAAACTCTGTTGAACAACTCCCCATTTTCCTTCCCCCAAATCTCTGCTTAGTATTATTCTACTTTCTGTCTCTATGAATTTGACCACTTTAGATCCCTCATGGGCTTCCCTGATAGTTCAGTTGGTAAAGAATCTGCCTGCAATGCAGGAGACGCCACTTTGATTCCTGGGTTGGGAAGACCTGCTGGAGAAGGGATAAGCTACCCACTCCAGTATTCTGGCCTGGAGAATTCCATGGACTGTATAGTCCATGGGGTCGCAAAGAGTTGGACTCAACTGAGCAACTTTCACTTTCACTTTAGATCCCTCATGTAGGTAGAATCTTACAATGTGTCTTTTTGTGACTGGCTTGTCACACTCAGCATAGATCATCCTCTAGACTCATCTATGTTGTAGCATGTACCAGAATTTTCTTCCTTTTTAAGGCTGATTAATATTCCATTGTTGGTATAGATCACATTTTGTTTATCTGCTCCTCTATCAGTGGACATTTGGGTTACTTCCATCTCTTGACTGTTGTGAATAATGTTGCATTGAATATGAATATGCAAATAGCCCTGTGAGCTCTTGCTTTTTAATTCTTTTCAATTAGACCCAGACATAGGGTTGCTGGATCATCTGGTAATTCTATTTTTAATATTTTTAGGAATGTCCATACTGTTTTCCATAGCAGCTGTGCCACTTTACATTTCCACCAACTGTGCACAAAGGTTGCGATTTCTCCATATCTTTGCCAACAGTTGTTATATTCTTATATTGGCCACCTAATGGGTGAGAATTTCTATCAGCTATTAAAATGAAATTATCCTTAAATAATATTTCATAGCTGTACCAAAGCTAGCTTGGCTTTGTGTGTCTGCAGGTCCCTGAACAGGCTTGATTTCCTGAAGGAAAAGGGAATTGGTCACCCTTGGAGCAAGAGACGCCATGGTGATAGGCCCTCCATCTTTGAATCATTTTTAATTTATTATAAAGTATTTCAATTTAACTCTGAATTTGGCAATGAGAAGTTCATGATATGAGACACAGTCAGCTCCCAGTCTTGTTTTTGCTGACTGTATAGAGCTTCTCCATCTTTGGCTGCAAAGAATGTAATCAGTCTGATTTCAGTATTGATGATCTGGTGATGTCCATGTGCTAAGTCTTCTCTTATGTTGTTGGAAGAAGGTGTTTGCTATGACCAGTGCGTTCTCTTGGCAAAACTCTATTAGCCTTTGCCCTGCTTCATTCTGTACTCCAAGGACAAATTTGCCTGTTATTCCAGGTGTTTCTTGATTTGCTACCTTTGCATTCCAGTCCCCTATAATGAAAAGGACATCTTTTTTTTTGGTGTTAGTTCTAGAATGTCTTGTAGGTCTTAAGTGAAAGTTAAATTAAAGAAAGTAGGCAAAACCACTAGACCATTCAGGTATGACCTAAATCAGATCCCTTAAGATTATACAGTGGAAGTCACAAATGGATTCAAGTGATTAGATCTGATAGACAGAACTCCTGAAGAACTGTGGATGGAGGTTTGTGACATTGTATACGAGGCAGTGATCAAGACCATCCCCAAGAGAAAGAAATGCAAAAAGGCAAAACGGTTGTCTGAGGAAGCCTTACAAATAGCTATGAAAAGAAGAGAAGCAAAAGGCAAAGGAGAAAAGGAAAGATATACCCATTTGAAAGCAGAGTCCCAAAGAATAACAAGGAGATGTAAGAAAGCCTTCCTTGGTGATCAATGGGAAGAAATAGAGGAAAACAATAGAATGGGGAAGACTAACGATCTCTTCTAGAAAGTTAGAGATACCAAGGGAATATTTCATACAAAGATGGGCACAATAAAGGACAGAAATGATATGGACCTAACAGAAGCAGAAGATATTAAGAAGAGACAGAAAAACATCTACTTCTCTTTATTGACTATGTCAAAGCATTTGACTGTGTGGATCACAACAAACTGTGGAAAATTCTTCAAGGGATGGGAATACCAGACCACCTGACCTGCCTCTTGAGAAATCTGTATGCAGGTCAAGATGCAACAGTTAGAACTGGACATGGAACAACAGACTGGTTCCAAATCGGGAAAGGAGTACGTCAAGGCTGTATATTGTCACCCTGCATATTTAACTTATATCAGAGTACATCATGAGAAATGCTGGACTGGATGAAGCACAAGCTGGAGTCAAGATTGCAGGGAGAAATATCAATAACTTCAGGTATGCAGATGACACCACCCTTATGGCAGAAAGCGAAGAAGAACTAAAGAGCCTCTTGATGAAAGTGAAAGAGGAGAGTGAAAAAGTTGGCAACATTCAGAAAACTAAGATCATGGCATCTGGTCCCATCACTTCATGGCAAATAGATGGGGAAACAATGGAAACAGTGACAGAGTTTATATTTTTGGGCTCCAAAATCACTGCAGATGTTGACTGCAGCCATGAAATTAAAAGACGCTTGCTCCTTGGAAGAAAAGCTATGGCCAACCTAGACAGCATATTAAAAAGCAGAGACATTACTTTGTCAACAAAGGTCTGTCTAGCCAAGGCTATGGTTTTTCCAGTGGTCATGTATTGATGTGAGAGTTGGACTATAAAGAAAACTGAGCACTGAAGAATTGATGCTTTTGAACTGTGGTGTTGGTGAAGACTCTTGAGAGTCCCTTGGACTCCTAGGAGATCCAACCAGTCCATCCTAAAGGAAACCAGTCCTGAATATTCATTGGAAGGACTGATGCTGAAGCTGAAGCTCCAATACTTTGGCCACCTGATGCGAAGAACTGACTCATTGGAAAAGACCCTGATGCTGGGAAAGATTGAAAGCGGAAAAAGAAGGGGACGACAGAGGATGAGATGGTTGGATGGCATCACCGATGCAATGGACATGAGTTTGAGCAGGCTCTGGGAGTTGGTGATGGACAGGGAGGCCTGGCGTGCTGCAGTTCATGGGGTTGCAAAGAGATGGACACGACTGAGCAACTGAACTGACTGATAAAGTATTTCACTTCAGTTAATGTGTTTCAAAATTAATATCATTCAGTTTTAATTAAACTAAGCCTCAAAATATGATCAAGGAATACTTACAAAAAGGATCTTCAAAAAACCCACAGATACAAGATAATATGATGCAAACCTGAGCACATGTGAAAACAGCCAAGTGATCCTTTATCTAACCTCATCTGAGTTCTCTGCCAGTCACATTTTGATGTAAAAACAGTAGCAGTCTGATAATAAATTGGCTGAAAAGAGGGAAGAATTAAGAGAACCATTCTAAATACAGATTTACATCCACTTGTATGTAAAATAAACATGTACAGGGAAGCCCACATGAAAAATGCCTTGAGACATGAAGATACCAGCTAATGATAGTGTGTGTGGGTGTGCGTGTGTGTGTGTGCATGCACACCCACATGCATGTGTGCATACTAAAATCTTTTCATCAATGGTGGCATGTGGTCAAAAATACTTGGAGACAACTGCTCTAAGCAGAGGATCAAGAATTACTGGGTTACTGTTGTTCATTACTGGGCTTTTGGAGGAATAACCAAAGGATATTGGGCGTGGGCTGGACATTTGTCAAACGTGGAGAGCGGAACTTGGCTTTGTTAAGGAAAAGAGAGTGACCTGGAAACAATCCTAAGATTTTCCAAGCCCTTGGTGAGAGCTCTGGTCAGCCCTAAACAGCTGGTGGCATCTCCTTTGTGAGGACTCCCTGGAACGGCTCCCTTCTTTTAAACTCATCCTCAGTTTCCTTATCTGTAGAATGGTGACAAGGTTAGGGGGGCTGGGGTGAGGTGCTGGGCATACTGCCTGTACATAGCAAGGGTGCTGCTGGGGCAGCTAGTCTGATTACCAGCCAGACTATTTGTTAAGCTTTTAGAACCAGAAGAATACTACATACACATTGAAAATGTTACAACAAATACAGAAAGAAATGAGAATCTCCCCTAATATGCCTCATTTTTAGTATGTTCCTGTTTCCATAAATGGCTTCAGAGAACAGTCTGAGATCCTACTTTTAAACTGATTTATCTTCATGGGTTTTCCTGTGTCAATACATTCTTTGTAGAGTTATTTTGAATGGCTGCATTTTGCTCCACTGGTGACTGTCCTGTACTTAATACATCAGACCCCCTGTCACCTCCACAGCTTCTTCCTGTGTGTGGTGAGCCCCTCCCAGCTCTGACCCTAGTTTCTGTGTCCAGGGGGCACCTCCAGCCTAGATGGGGTTGGAGGGAGCACAGGCCTGGATCTCCAGGATCAGCCAATGGCTCCCAGGTTCCTTCCAACCCTGCAGGTCAAGAAGAACTGGCTATCACTTCCTCTTCCATGGTCAGCCCGCAGATATGCACACACAGGCACACAAGACCTTCAGCCAGAGCCCAGCACAGAGGCCCCAGGAGGGCCTCTGTCGCATCCACATCTGATGCCTGATGGATGAGTGAGCGAGAGAAGGAGGGAAGGAGAAGGGAGAGAGGGAGGAGAGCGGGGAGCAGAAGGATGGAAGTAGGGAGGGAAGAAGGGAGGAGGACAGGCTGTTTGCACACACCTCCAAGCTCCAGCTCTTTAATTTCTTTCCCTTGAACACTCTTGCCAGGCCTCCAAGCTCAGATCAGAAGCACCTCTGTGCAGTCCTCTTAGGCTGTATCTCCAGGTGCATGGTCTTGCTTAACTTTCACATCAGCCCTTGTGAGGAAGGTCCTATTTTTACTACATTTTGCAGATCAGGAAACTGTGGCTTGGCAAGTTTCAATAATTTGCCCAAACAGTGACAGACTTTATTTTCTTGGGCTCCCAAATCACTACAGATGCTGACTGCAGCCATGAAATTAAAAGATGCTTGCTGAGTACCAAAGAACTGATACTTTTGAATGGTGGTGTTGGAGAAGACTCTTGAGAGTCCCTTGAACTGCAAGGAGATTCAACCAGTCAATCCCAAAGGAAATCAGTCCTGGATATTCATTGGAAGGACTGATGCCAAAGCTGAAACTCCAATACTTTGGCCACCTGATGTGAAGAACTGACTCATTGGAAAAGACCCTGATGCTGGGAAGGATTGAAGGCAGGAAGAGAAGGGGATGACCGAGGATGAGATGGTTGGATGGCATCACCAACTCAAGGAAATGAGTTTGAGCAAGTTCCAGAAGTTGGTGATGGACAGGGTAGCCTGGCACGTTGTAGTCCATGGGGTCGCAAAGAGTCAGACACAACTGAGCAACTGAACTGAACTGAACTGAGCTCCTTAGAAGAAAAGCTATGATGAACCTAGACAGCATATTAAAAAGTAGAAACATTACTTTGCCAATAAAGGTCTGTCTAGTCAAAGCTATGGCTTTTCCAGTGGTCATGTATGGATCTGAGCGTTGGACCATAAAGAAGGCTGAGCACCAAAGAATTGATGCTTTCAAACTATAGTGCTGGAGAAGACTCCTGAGAGTCCCTTGGACTGCAAGGAGATCCAACCAGTCCATCCTAAAGGAAATCAACCCTGAGTATTCATTGGAAGGACTGATGTTGAAGCTAAAGCTCAATACTTTGGCCACCTGATGTGAAGAGCTGACTCAAAAGAACCTGATGCTGGGAAAGATTGAAAGCAGGAGAAGGGGACAACAGAGGATGAGATGGCTGGATGGCATCACCAACTCAGTGGATATGCATGAATTTGAGCAAGCTCTGGGAGATACTGAAGGACAGGGAAGCCTGGTGTGCTGCAGTCCATGGGTTGTAAAGAGTCAGACAAGACTGAGCAACTGAACAACAAAGACACAGTAGGAAGAGGAAGACGTAGGGTCTAAGCTCCTTCCTAATCCCCTAATCATTGAAGGTCCTTAGACTTCCACAGTCCAGTGGGGCCCAACACAGCCCTTGGAACCAAAACCAGGACTCTTGCGATCACTTCCCATTCCTGTACTCCATCTCCTCTGAGAATGTGAACCTCCCAGATAGGCCATGCCCTAGCAAAGGACCACATTGCAAGCACTCAAGGAGTCTGAATGAAGAAATCCTTTCCTGCCTTATGGTACTAGCCACAGACTCCCATTAGATGAGATAAGGCTCAGATTATGGAAAAAGAGCAACCATTTTGCAGCACCAGCTGGTGCCACAGCCTTGGTGAATTTGAAAAAAATTCAGAGAGCAACTGAGTTCTCTTTGTTAAACCTCCGTGTGTCCTGGTGACCAGATTTCGGACGACAGGGAGGCAGGAAGAAGTGGGTGGAAGAGGCAGAAGGTGGGGCTCCCTTATTCCCAAGGGCCTTTGTGACTGGTGGGGTTCAGGCTCTTTGAAGGATCGTGGGCCTGGCACAGGCTCTCAGCTCCCCGTGGAGCCTGGTGACTCCTCTGGTGAGAGCAGTACCCTGGATTCCACTTTCGTGAGAATTATACCAGGCTTTGTCCCTGGTCCCTTGAGCACAAAACACTGCAATTCTAGCTGAGAAAGTGTGCCAGTCTGGAAGGTGCAAACCCCTGGCTCTCTCTGCATAGAACTGACGCTCTCTTTGCTAAAACCACCAACCCTTCTTGGCAGAAATGGTGGTGGCAACCAGTGGCCTGCCGTCTGCTTATGCAGAATGTTCTACTCTCTGCTTCTGACAGGCTGAAAGTAATCAAATTCTAATAAACACTGCTTTTAATAAATCCCTCTTGCATGACTTTCTCCAATTAATATGGACTAATTATACGTATTGAGCCTTCATATAAAGCCCCAATTATGTGACAGATACTGTGTTGGGCACTTTTTGTGAATCATTTAATATTTGTGAAAGCCCCTCCAACTTTTATTTATGCCCATTTCACAGATGAGAAAACGGAGGTGCACCAAAGCTAAATAACATGCCCACGTTTGCCCAGTGAAAGGTGGCAGGACCTCCCTGGTGGCACAGTGGGTAGGAATCCATCTGCCAATGCTGGGGACATGGGTTCAATCCCCCGTCTGGGAAAATCCCACATGCACCATGACTCCTGAGCCTGCGCTCTAGAGCCCATGAGCAGCAGTTACCAAGCCTGTGTGCTGGAACTGCTGAAGCTCCATGCCTAGAGCCTGTGCTCCACGACAAGAGAAGCCCCCAGTCTCTGCAATTAAAGCCTGAGCACAGAAACAAAGGCCCATTGTAGCCCAAAAAAGGGGTGGCTGAGTCAGGTCTCAAACCTGCATCTTTCTGACTCCAAAGTCCATGCCCTTTCCTACGGTGCTATAGTGGGGTCTCACTTTGCATGTGCCCCCTTCTGCCCTGTACCCTCCTCATTCCAGGCTTAGGCTGCTGATGACCACCAGCCTGGCTTAGTTTTTGTAAAATGCTATTGTCTGCCATGGGTCACAGTGTAAATGGCCCAGGACATCGTGTGTGTGTGTGTGTGTGTGTGTGTGTGTGTGTGTGTGTGTGTGTGCGCGCGCGCGCGTGCGTTAGAGAGAACACATACTTGAGGGAGCAGAGTGTCCACATGAGACAGTGCCTGGAGACTCTTTGTATGATTGTAGGTTGGAAAGAGTTCCTCAGATTCCCAAATCAGATTCTGACTTCAGTCCCAAGTTGGCTGTGTCACTTTCAAGAGTTATAATGAGCTGGATGGATGAACTGGCATGTATCTGAAACTCAACCAGGACTTATCTCGTTACCAGCTGGAAGCTCCCCTGTATTAGTCAAGTTAGGCTGCTATAACAAAATACCACAGGCTGAGTGGTTTAAACAACACACGTGTATTTCTCATGGAGAAGTACATGGAGGCTGGGAAGTCTAAGATCAAGGTGCCAACAGATTTGGTTCCCAGTGAGAACTTTCTTTCTGACTTAAAGATGACTATCTTCCGGCTGTGTCCTGCCTCAAATGGCAAAGAAAGGCTCTGGCCTCTCTTCTTTTAAGAGCGTTAATCCCATTATGTGGGCTTCCAAGGTGGCTCAGGGGTAAAGAATCTGCCTGCCAATGCAGGAGACACAGTAGATGCAGATTCGACCCCTGGGTCAGGAAGATCCCCTGGAGGAGGCCATGGCAACCCACTGCAGTATTCTTGTCTGGAGAATCCCATGGACAGAGGAGCCTGGTGGACTAGAGGCCATTGGGTTGCAAAGAGTCAGACATGCCTGACCTAATATGCATGCATGAAATCCCATCATGCATGACCCTACCCTCATGACCTCATCTAAACCTCATTACCTCTCCAAATACCATCACATTGGAGGTTAGGGTTTCAACATATGAATTTGGGTCAGGGACATCTTTTCAGTCCATAGCTCCCTCTCCCAATACCAGTACAGTTGACCGAACATGCCAGTGATCTCTGGATGACTGCAGACTTCCCAGAGCCATCCAGGCAGCCTGGCCAAGGCCCCAGGAAGCCTGTAGCCCGTGGAGGAGTAGTTACCTTCCTGTCTGCCCTCTGTCCTCAGTGGGGGGGTGTCTGTTGGCTCCATCTGCTGCTCCCCTTGCTCCAAGGGCTCCAGGGGAACCAGCGAGCCCCTGGACTTCCAGCCCCACAGAATGGGCGACAGTGGTCACCTCTTTCCAGGGGATGCTGGCTGCTCCTTAGCAGAGTCCCTGGAGCTGGTGACATGGCAGACCTGCCAAGGTGCCAGCTCCCCGTGTTGGGACAACTGGGAGGGAAAGAGGTAGAGGGTGACACTCTAGTTAGGAAGGGAAAATGTGTCAGGAGGATCCTGGAGAATAATTCCATGGTGATCCTTGAAAAAGTTCAAGTTTATACTGGTCTGCAGTTCCTTATCTGCATTTCTGATATCCAAAGATCTCTGAACATTAGACATTTTCCTTAATCTAGTTGATGGCAAAAGGTGACCTGAGCTGGTGTGAGGCAAAGTGTGACATCTGTATTTATTCCACCTAAAATGCCTGTCCCTATTTCCTGCCCTGAAATGTCAAGGTGGCTGGTTGTGGAGTGCAGGCCCAGACTAGGAATCCCACTGGAATCCAGCAGGGGAGGGATTCTAATGCCAGCTTGTAGTCGAGGCTGTTTGAGCACCATATTGGAAGCTTGAAAAGAAACAGCTGATAAGCAGAAGCAGGACCTTTGTACATCGTCTTTGAGATAATTAAAGCACACGGAAATATCACGTCCCTGTTAGCTCAGTTGGTAAAGAACCTGCCTGCAATGCAGGAGACCCCAGGTTGATTCCTGGGTCAGGAAGATCCCCTGGAGAAGGGATAGGTTACCCACTCCAGTATTCTTGGGCTTCCCTTGTGGCTCAGCTGGTAAAGAATCTTCCTGCAATGCGGGAGACCTGCGTTCAATCCCTTGGTTGGGCAGATCCCCTGGAGAAGGGAACAGCTACCCACTCCAGTATTCTGGCTCAGAGGATTCCATGGACTGTATAGTCCGTGGGGTCGCCAAGAGTTGGACACAACTGAGTGACTTTCACTTCACTTCACTTCAGTGTCCAATGCACTCCATCCCACACCTATAACTATAACGGCCACGGAGAAGTACAGTTTGGCCTTCCTGAACTTTCTGCTTTGGCAGTAGTGAAGCCATCAGCCTTAGAGAGTGTCATGGGTGGGGTGTTGTTATAAAGCGGAAAACCTGGACAGAAAGACAGACACGCACAAAGGGGAGATGATGTGAAGACTGCAGCTATGCTGCCACAAGCCAAGGACTACGGGGGCTGCCAGAAGCTGAAAGAGGCAAGGTAGCTGCCTTCTGCAAGGTTCAGAGGCAGGGTCACCCTGCTGACAACTTGGTTTTGGACTTCCATCCACAAGACTGAGAGGTGATAAATTTCTATTCTCAGCTCCCGGTGTACCACCCTCTGCCTTATATACTCCTCCATCTTCTCCATCTGGCTCACCCTCATCTGTCCCCTAGAAGTACCCTGCATCCCTTCTGTGAACTCTGTCCTGACCTGCAGATGGGGTCAGGCATGCCTTTGGGGTCCAAGAGCAACTATATGGGGCCTTGTGCAGGCAGCAGGAGCTCCGGTCCCCCTGTTGACCCCTCGCTACTGTGGGAGCTCCTTGGGGGCAGGTCCAGGCCCCCAAAAGCCCCAGCAGTGAACTGGATGGCCCTGAGCTTGGCTTGTCAGGAACTCCCTGTGGCCCTCTATCAAGCGAGGTGACCCACCTGTTTCTTTCTGCAGGAACTCTCCAAGCTGGGCCTGGGGAGTGACATGCAGGTAGAGCTGCGGATTCTTCAGCTGCCGGTGGATTACAGGGAAGTGAAGCAGAGGGTCGCCAGAATCTGGGAAGATCTTCGACCGCAAGTAAATGACAGCAAGGGAGGCAGAGGGGATGGGAGTGGGGGGTGGTCTGATTATGTGTGGAGACCCAGAGCCTGTGAACCCCAGGACCCTGGTTCTAGGGTTGATGGCTCAAGTGTACCCTGCCCTCTGCCCACCAGTAAGGGCCCAGACAATTTCAAAACGGTCTGTTTATAAAAGTTTAAGATTAAATACAGAGTAGAATCTTAGAATAAGACTCTGGAAAGAGAGAAGGGGGAGAAGAAATGGAAGCTTTATTCCCCGCCTGGACTCAAAGGCAGTTTCCACTAACAGGGAGGTCCTTGGGTTAGTCCCAGCCAGGCCCTTGCAGAGCAGGTGGGTTGTGCAGTGGGGTGAGAGGCAAGGACCTCTTGGCCTAGGAGAGCATTTGGATGGTGGCCCCCACCGGGAGATGGGAGAGTGGCCCACTTGGGGCAGGCCATTTCATCACTCCCAGAATATCTCAACAGAACAGAGTTACTATGCAGGAAACTGGTACAAACCTCCCCCAGATATGAAGACCAGATGATGTTAATAGAACATACTCCACCAGACCATTAAGATGATACCCCAATGTTTTGATAATATAATGAGCTAATTTTTTCAAAGAGGAAAAATAATCAGCTCAACATATTCTAATAGTGTTTTATTAGACTGTTACTAACTTCCTTTATTAAAGTTTCAAAAAAGAGATGGAAGCTTCCAGGGAAAGACTAAGCTTCTCCTGGGACAGTCTTAGATACCAGCTGGGACCGCCCCCCCACCCCCCCACCCCCCCACCGCCAGGAAAAAAGGGAGTGCACTGCCCTATAAGAATATTTTGAAATAGGAAAATATTTAAATTAGATGCCACATAGATGTCTATCCAGTTATTTTTTGTTCCAGCACATTCATCAAGGGGAGCAGGCAGGGCATGGTATGATGGTGGCACATTTTGGGGGTTGGGGTGTCTTGCCCCCCAGAGCTCTCCCTCTGAACCGTCTGGAGAGCAGAGGAGACCTCAGTTTCCCTAATCTTCTGCCTCCACATGTGCTCACACAGTTCGTTGTGCATGTGGGCGTGGACCCCGCGGCCAAGGCCATCTTTCTGGAGCAGTGCAGCAAGAACCGAGGCTACCGGGACGCCGACATCCGGGGCTTCCGGCCCGAGTGTGGCGTGTGCCTTCCGGATGGCCCAGAAGTGATTGCGTCAGAGGTCAGCATGAAGGCGGTCAGCCGGCGGGCGGCAGTGCAGGGCGTGGAGGTGGCCTTTTCCCGAGACGCGGGTAGGTGCGTTCTGTTACTGGGTTTGTGGGGGAGGAGGAAGGGCTGACGTGGCCTCTGACCAAACTTCCTCCCAGGATGTGCCATCCAGCTGCGTGCTTGGAGCTGCCCAGAGTCATGATGCAGACCCGCACGTTGCTCACTTCTGCCTACGACAGATTCAGAGGACCCTCCCACTCACTAGCTGGCAGAAGAAAATGGGTGGGTAGAGGATGTTGAGAGCCACTAACATTTTGTGGATGGTTTTCTCTGTGTTTTTTTGTTTTTGTTTTTGTTTTTTTTTGCAGTATTTTATTCTTTTTTTTAATTGGAGGATAATTGCTTTATTATATATATATATATCGCCTCCCTCTTGAGCCTCCCGGCAACCCCCCCTTCCCTCCCCACCCCCACACTCTTCTAGGTCTCGCAGAGCCAGGCGGGGCTCCCTGCCTTATATAGCAGCTTTCCACTAGCCCTGTTTTACACTTGGTGGTGTATATATGTCAATATTACTTTCCCAGTACATCCCATTCTCCTTACCGCCACTGTGTTCACAAGTCTCTTCTCTACATCTGCATCTCCATTCCTCCATTCCTGTGACTAGGTTCATCAGCATGGCTTTTCTAGATTCCTACCTATGCTTTAGTATATTTGTTTTTCTCTTTTCCCACTTCAGTCTGTGTGACAGGCTCTAGGTTCATCCACTTTACTACAACTGACTCAAGTTCATTCCTTTTTATGGCTGAGTAATATTCCATTGTATATGTGTACCACAACTTCTTTATCCATTCATCTGTCAGTGGACATCTAGATTGCTTTCATGTCCTAGCTGTTGTATATAGGTTGCAGTGAACTTTGGGGTGCATGTGTCTTTTTGAATTGTGGTTTTTTAAGGGTATAGACCCAGTAATGGGATTGCTGAGTTACTTATATGTATTGCAGCGAAGTTGTGAATTAACCATTCTAGTTTAGCCTCAGGTGAAGATTAATTTTTCTTTGTTTCTCCAGATTCTCACCCCCTCAGTTCAGTTCAGTCTCTCAATCATGTCCGATTCTTTGCAACCCCATGAATTGCAGCACGCCAGGCCTCCCTGTCCATCACCAACTCCCAGAGTTTACCCAAACTCATGTCCATTGAGTCGGTGATGCCATCCAACCATCTCATCCTCTCTTGTCCCCTTCTCCTGCCCCCAATCCCTCCCAGCATCAGGGTCTTTTCCAATGAGTCAGCTCTTCGCATCAGGTGACCAAAGTATTGGAGTTTCAGCTTCAGCATCAGTCCTTCCAGTGAACACCCAGGATTGATCTCGTTTAGAATGGACTGGTTGGATCTCCTTGTAGTGCAAGGGACTCTCAAGACCCCCTGAAAGTGAAAGTGAAAGTGAATGTGAAGTTGCTCAGTCGTGTCAGATTCTTTGCGACCCCATGGACTATAGCCTACCAGGCTCCTCCATCCATGGGATTTTCCAGGCAAGAATACTGGAGTGGGTTGCCATTTCCTCAAGACCCCCTAGGAGGTAGTTAATCCTCCTTCAAAAGAATGCATGAAGAAATCATTACTGAATTAACTCATATGAGCCTTACTCAGGCCCTAGCTAGCCTTGGAAGGTTCTTGCTTTATTCAGTGGCCAGCGAATTGAGAAGCAGGAGCTAAGTTCACAGACCAACTCCTTGCCCACCTGGTGAGAGGGATTTAATTTTAAAGATAAGACAAAGGGAGGAGGATGAGGCTAATGATGGGGAGGCATATGCATAGTCTACCTGGGAAGGCTTTTTCCAGGGAGTAGGATGTCACTCTGCTTTTATCCTTTTTATGGTCCTTAGTGGCTGGTCCTGGCTACCAGTAGGTGTGTCATGTTAAGAATATTAGGCTAATTTAGTAAAATTAATCTATAATGAGACTCAGGGTTTGTTGGAGGTCAGGTTCCTGGTCATCTTGGTCCCAACTGGTACCATCTGTTTTTGTTTGTTTGTTTGTAGCTTTCTTTCTTATCCCTGGATCCTTTAACTTAACTAGTTACTGCTTCTCATTCTCGAGGGCCACTGAAGGGCAAAGGTCTGACTTCTGAAGTTGCTTCCTGCTGAACATGAGTCCCATTTTTCCCTGGATTAGGGGAGCAGAACTGTTCCTGACTAGCCTAACATAAGTATAATTGTCAGCAAACTGCAGTCACAGTTGTTTGTACACTTGTGTTAGTATCATCTGAAGCTTGATGACTTCAAAGTCATCAAAGTCACATTTACTAAGGAAGTTGACAAGACAAGGCCCAAAGATAAGCAGGAAGATAATGGCAATTAGTGGGGTAAGAAGTGGAAAAAGCCAAGTTAACCTGGGAAGACCCTGCTTGACTATGTTCCAGATGGACCTTGGGTCTAGACCTTGTGTGTTCTATCTGTATAACCATTGAGCTTACTCATATCTTTTTTATGTTTATCTCAACCAACTGAGTTATTGACATATGTATAGCAGGTTTTATTAATAACTGTGCTGGCTTCCACTTGCTCAGCAAGGAGACAGTCAAAGGCTAGTCTTATTCAGAACAATACTTGTTAGTCCAGAGAAGTATGGAGTTCTTGTAAGGCATACCCTGTGTTTTTAGACAAGTCTTTAAAGGCCTGGGTCAGATTTTGTAGAGTGATTTCACTGTGTGCAAACCTTCCCCAGGGGGCCACTAGTCTGAGAGAAGTCCCTTCTGCTGCCAGAATGAGTCCTGCTGCCCTTTTATCTTGAGGCTGGGTGATCTTATGAATGATTTTGCCTAGGTTCTGAGAACTTAGCTGCCCTAGCATGCGATGTCCCCAAGATTGGGCTTATCTAAACAAGGATGGACTAGCGCCCACCCCACAGAAGGGAAGGAGGAGTTAGAGTTGTTCTCATGGGGCACTTGGTTTATTCTTAGGCCACAGAGGAACAGGTACCCATAGGGAGCATAGGTTCTGGGGAGTTGAATCACATTCGAAAGTGACTAGCCCCAGAGGGTGCCCTTGCAGAGTGAGGAGGGAGGCCAACCTGCATAGTGGGGGTCACTGAGGAATTCTTGACCAGCGGCTTTTCACCAGGCCTTAGGAGGGCCATATACTAACTGTCTGACAACTGGCATTTTCCATCTGCAGTAAGTCCATCTCCCATCTGGTCCTTGTGGGTCTTCATCAAGTCAGTGCAGGGGGCAGAGTGGGTGAGATTTCCATAGGAGTCAATCCCAAGGCACTTAAATTGTGGGGTAATAGAAGAAGTTGTGGTCAGAGTCCAGAGTAACCCTAGGGTGTTATTGTAAGCCCCTCCTTTTCATAGGGGTGTTTAATAGGGGCAGTGGCAGCAGGCCTGATCATAGCGGTGGTCCTATGAAGTGCGTGCTTTGTGTTTGATAGAGGGAATCCAAGCAGAGAAGCTGCTTTAGGGATGGGATATAAACTTCAGGAGGAATAGGTTTGCTATGCTGTCCCTCACTCAGTTGTGTTGAACTCTTTGCAACACCATGGATGTAGCCAGCCCAGCTCCTCTGTCCATGGGATTTCTTGGGTAAGGATATTGGAGTGGGTTGCCATTTTCTCCTCCAGGGGGAGGGATAGGTTTAACAGACCCATGAGCCAAGGTGAGCATGAGGTTGTCGTTCTTAGGGGTAAAATGTAATACCTTTAATCCATAGGTGTCACTTGGAGAGTGGGGGTGACATATTCAGCACTGGGATAGCTTTTGTCAGCAGGCTGTAATTCTCAAGAAATTTACCACCGAATCCCCATTCTTCACAGATGGTTGTAAGAGATAGAGCTGAGAAGATAAGAAGGAATAGACAATAATGGCCACTCATCCTGCCTCCAATGTTGTTATTCCCTATATCCAGCATGGAGAGAGGAAATGTTTACCAGTAGGAGGAGGTTTGGCAGAACAGTGGAAGCCAAATAAGACAGTGGCAATGACAAGGCCAACTGCTAAGCCTGTCTGTCACATTACTTACTTATTGGTAGGGTTACTCCCTTTGAAAAGTAACATAAGATCTGTGACAGGTTCACACAGCTGTAATTGAGCAAGTGGCTCAGTCACTTCCAGAGACACAGGTGTTGTCTTTACTCTGGTGTGGTGGCCCACAGAGTTATGCTCTGCAATTGTCAGGCACTGAATTGGTCAAGATTATAAGATAAGGTCCTGCCCACTTGGGGTGCCTTCCAGGTGTTCAAATAAACAGGGGACAAAGGATGTAAAACCATGTCCGAAGGGGAAGGCGTGTAAAGCTTTGATTTTTTTTTCCCATCTGTAAGGCATATTTCAGTCATCCATGTCCCTAAGGTTGACTTTGTAGGCAGGTCCTTCAAGAATGGGCCTCCTGTACCTGATCTCATAGAGACTTAAGCCAAGCTTTCCTTTAGGGGCTAATTGCGTTCTGAGAAGTGCTGTGGGGAGAAGAGAGATCCAAGTTTGATAAATCTCTTGACATAGTTTGGCTTAATTTCTTTTGAGAGTTTGATTTATTCTTTTTACTTTTCCTGAGCATTGTGGTCTCATGTCTGACTCTTCGCAACCCTATAGACTGTAGCCCTTCAGGCTCCTCTGTCCATGGGATTCTCCAAGCAAGGATACTGGAGTGGGTTGCCATTTCCTTCTCCACGGGATCTTCCTGACCCAGGGATCGAACCTGCGCCTCTGCTGTCTCCTATAGTGGCAGATGGATTCTTCACCACTAGTACCACCTGAGAAGCCCAAGGGGGTGCCGCCTCCGTTTAATCCCCAGTGCTCTAGAGATTTCCTTAGTAACTTGAGAAGCAAAGGCGGGCCCACTGTCACATTGAATAGATTTAGGGAGCCCAAATTGAGGGATTATTTCCTTGATCAGGGCCTTAGAAATCTCTGAGGTAATCTTGGTTTGGGTCAGGAATCTAGCCAAAGGTGTCAGTCAAAACCAGCAAACATCTGAAAATTTCCTTGTGCCCAGGAAAGTGAAAGTGAAGTCGCTCAGTCGTGTCTGACTCTTAGTGACCCCATGGACTGCAGCCCGCCAGGCTCCTCCGTCTATAGGATTCTCCAGGCAAGAGTACTGGAGTGCAGTTGCCATTGCCTCCCCCACAGGGCATTACTGTAAAATCCGTTTGCCAGCTTTGACCTGGCTGTGTGCCTCTGTATGAGGTGGGGGTCCCTCCCTTGACTTTGGAGGGGTGAGTGTTGAGGTTATTCTGGAGGCAGAGAGGGTTTGGTTCAACCACCTGTTTAAGGAGACTTCAGAAATTGGGAGTAGTGATGGATGTGATAAGCCATTGATATAGGGTCTCCTGTCTATAATATTGGGCCATGTGGGGCTAGTGGTAAAGAACTTGCCTACCAATGCAGGAGTACTATGAGATGCTGATTCAATCCCTGGGTCAGGAAGATGCCCTGGAGGAGGAAATGGCAACCCACTCCAGTATTCTTGCCTGGAAAACCCCATGGACAGAGAAGCCTGGCAGGCTACAGTCCATGGAGGTCACGAAGTGTCAGACACGACTTAAGTGACTTGGCACAGCACAGCCTGTAATACGGCCTGAAGTGCCCATTCAAAATGGCTTGAAGTGCAGTAGCTTGAAGAGCAGCTGCCCATGATTGCTAACCATCCATTCCAGGTATTCTGGGCTTTTAAAACAAGCCCATCACAAAGCCTTTTCTCTTTCTTCTGGGGGGTATATGGGAGGTAAGAGTTAGGATCTGGGGGTAGCAATGGCAGTGGCCTTTGAAGTCTATCCCCGCCCTCTACAGTTTGTTTAGAAAAATAGGCCTCAACCTGAGTCAGAGGTCCCAGTTTTTGTGTATGCACCCCCAGGGAAGTTTCTCCTCCTTCAGGTGCATATGGATGGAAGGCGTGTCTCAGCTTGGGTAAAGCTAAGCTGGGGGCTCTCATGAGATGGTTTTTCAGCTCCAGGAATGCTCAGTCACAGAGTCAAGAGAGTCAAGGTCCTTCCCTTTTAATTGTTCATTTGAGGGCTTAGCAGTTAAGCCAGCACCAGGGACCCACACATGGCAGAGTCAGGCACCCCAGGAACCCTGGGGCTGTTTTCTCTTATGAGGGGCACCATCTGGCAAATCCACTCTTTCCTCTTCTTAGAGACTGCCCTGTGTCCCTTTTCTGTTATTAAATCCTAAGCGTTCTACCCGCTGGAGGGAGATTTGGGCTTTTTTCCTTTGAAACTTTATATCCTCTCTCTGCCAGATGATTTAAGGCGTTAACTTTGTTATGGTCAGAAAGCTCTTTGATGGGGCTGGCGATTAGAATTTCATCCACATATTGAAGGATAGTCCCCTGTTCTAATTCAAAGTCACTGAGATCCTCAGCTAAAACCTTTCTTAAAAGGGTGAGGGAGTTTTTAAATCCCTGGGGCGGAATCACCCAGCACAAATGGTATTTTCTCCTGTTGCTTAGATCCTGCCATTCAAATGCAAAAATGTACTGAGGTTACCAGGCTAAGGGCACACAAAAGAATGTGTCTTTTAATCAAAATCTAGCTAAGTGCATGCTAAGTCACTTTAGTTGTGTCTGACTCTTGGGGACCCTATGGACTATAGCCCGCCAGGTTCTTCTGTTCAAGGGATTCTCTGGGCAAGAATACTGGAGTGGATTGCCATGCCCTTCAGGGGATCTTCCTGACCCAGGGATCGAACCCACTTCTCTTAACATCTCCTGCACTGAAGGCAGATTCTTTACCACCGGCACCACCTGGAATACCAGATGCTCTTGGGGTTTAGGGTAGAGAGTACAGTTTGAGGATTTGGCCTCACTGGGTGAATTTCTTCCCTGTCTGTATTTATAGCTTGGAGGTCATGAACAAGCTGTTATCTCTTGAGTTTTTTACTGGCAGAATAGGACTGTTGGAAGGGCACTGGCAGGGTCTAAGAAGCCCTTGTTTGAATAGACTTTCTATTATAGGCTTAATGCATGCTAGGGCTTCTTTGCTTCATGAGTATTCTTTTTCTTTTTTGATTTTTGTCAAAGCTTGTTGTTGTTCAGTTGCTGAGTCCTGTCAGACTCTTTGCGACCCCATGGACTGCAGCACACCAGGCTTCCCTGTACTTCACTATCTTCCTGACTTTGCTCAAACTCATGTCCACTGAAATGTAGTAAGTTGCTTCAGTCATGTCTGACTCTTTGAGACACAATGGACTGTAGCCCACCAGTCTCCTCTGCCCATGGAATTCTCCAGGCAAGAATACTGGAGTGGGTTGCCATTTCCTCCTTTAAGGGATCTTCCCTGGTGGCTCAGAAGGTAAAGAATCTGCCTGCAATGCGGGAGACCCAGATTTGATCCCTGGATCGGGAAGATACCCTGGAGAAGGGCATAGCTACCCACTCCAGTATTCTTGCCTGGAGAATTTCATGAACAGAGGAGCCGGCAGACTGCAGTCCATGGGATGGCAAAGAGTCGGACATGACTGAGCAACTAACACTTTTCACTGTCATGTCCATTGAGTCAGCGATGCTGTCTAAACATCTCATCCTCTGCTGCCCTCTTCTCCTCCTGCCCTCAGTCTTTCCCAGGAAAGAGAGATTTAAAGTAGCCTCACATTTTTTCCCTTTTCTGGCTAAGCGCCTTGAAAAATCCAACATAGGGGATCTCATCCCATTTTCTTTTTTAACACTAGCAATAGCGACCCAATTGAAAAATAATTTAGAGAGCCATTAGTTGGCCAGCTTTCTCCACCCACCAGTTTATACTGGAGCTCTGCAGTGTTACCAAAGAAAATCAGCCGTCTCCTTCTTAGTGGGCACTACTCAAAGAGTTTACAGTTACGGAGACTATACCTGAGCAGTATTCACTGGGATAGAGGCTGGGTTACCCATATCGAGGAGTCCTTGTTTCTAGTCTCTTTTCAGCTTCCCAGTGGCCTCTTCCTAGGGTTGGTGACCATGCGGATCCCACAGGATTGGCCCACCCCAAGTGATTTGGGAGCTCTAACTGCAACCTGAAGCAGTCTTTGCAGGGGCTGGAAGGGGAGACACTGTACAAGAGCATCTTAGTTAGAAAGCCCCTCTGAAGTCAGTGACTCAGTGTTTCCAGACCACTGTGAGGGTGTAGGAAATAACTGATGTAGGTGACTACTTTCAGCAAGCAGTTTCCAGAGACAGGGTGAAGCGGGAGTGGGAAAACGTTCTCTAAGTCAGCGGGCCCTAACCTTTTTGGCACCAGAGACCAGTTCTGTGGAAGACAATTTTTCCATGACTGGGGTGGGGGGAATAGTTTCAGAATGATTCAAGCGCATTACATTTATTGTGTACCTTATATTATTACTATACCAGCTCCACCTCAGATATTCAGGCATTAGATCCCAGAGGTTGGGGCCTCTGCTCTAAATCATATAAATTGCTCAGATAAAGATCCCATCCAGTTTGATCTTCTTGCCAGGAACCGGTCCAATCAGGTAACCAATTGTCTCATCACCCTCTCCCCGTACCAGGGGATTAGCTCAATTTAGACAACCAACCACCCAGTCCAGTCCTCTAGAAAGAGGTATGGCTTCAACCAGATGGCTCTACAACCAACCCGGGCTTTATTGGCTGAAGTTGGGTCAGCACCCGGCAGTTGGGTCAGTCAGTGAGTTCAGTCACTCAGTTGTGTCTGACTCTTTGTGACCCCATGGACTGCAGCACGCCAGGCTTCCCTGTCCATCACCAACTCCTAGAGCTTACTCAAACTCATGTCCATTGAGTCGGTGATGCCATTTAACCATCTCATCCTCTGTCGTTCCCTTCTCCTCCTGCCCTCAATCTTTCTCAGCATCAGGGTCTTTTCCAGTGAGTCAGTTCTTTTCATCAGGTGGCCAGAGTATTGGAGTTCCAGCTTCAGCATCAGTCCTTCCAATGAATATTCAGGACCAATTTCCTTTAGGATGGACTGGTTGGATCTCCTTGCAGTCCAAGGGACTCTCAAGAGTCTTCAACACCACAGTTCAAAAGCATCAATTCTTCGGTGCTCAGCTTTCTTTGTAGTCCAACTCTCACATCCATACATGACTAGTGGAAGAACATAGCTTTGACTAGATGGACCTTTGTCGGCAAACTAATGTCTCTCCTTTTTAATATGCTATCTAGGTTGGTCATAACTTTTCTTCCAAGGAGCAAGTGTCTTTTAACTTTGTGGCTGCAGTCACCATCTGCAGTGATTTTGGAACCCCACAGAATAAAGTCTGTCACTGTTTCCATTGTTTCCCCATCTGTTTGCCTTGAAGTGATGGGCCCGGATGCCATGATCTTTGTTTTCTGAATGTTCAGTTTTAAGCCAACTTTTTCACTCTCCTCTTTTACCTTCTTTAAGAGGCTGTTTAGTTCCTCTTTGCTTTCTGCCATGAGGGTGGTGTCATCTGCATATCTGGGGTAGGCCAGGCTTCCCCAAATTGCTGCAGGCGTCATTGCTGTAGATAGGCTGGGGCGGGGGGTGCTCCACTGATCCTCGGCTGCTTTTCCATCTCCAACTTAATTTATTTCCAGTGTCCCTCACTGGCCCAGAGGTCAAGAATTGGGGCACATGGTTCAGTTACTTAGCTGGCTTTGTTGGCCCTGAGTCAGTGAGTAAGCCTGAATTAATGGACAGAGTGTGCCCCAAATTGAACCCCAAAATTCGTTACTGAATTAAGCTGTATGGACCTTGCTCGGACCCTCTCTGCGTTGGAGAGGTTTCTTTTTCCCACTTGGTTTCAAGCTTTGTTCAGCAGTAAAAGTATAGAGAAGCGGGAGCTAAGTTCATAGACCAGCTTATCACCCACCTGGTAAGAGGGATTTAATTTTAAAAATAAAGACATAGGCAGGAGGAATGAGGCTGGTGAGGGGTGGCATATGCTTTAGTCTCCTGGGAAGGGTCGGGGTTTTTTCCAGGGAGTGGAGTGCCGCACTGCCCCCCCCCCCCCCCCCGGCCCCGCCCCACCTTTTAATCCTTTTTTTGTTCCTTAGTGTCTGGTCATTTAGCTACAGTGTCATTTAATATGTTAATTTAGAAAAATCAAGGTATAATGAGCCCCAGGGTCTGTTGGTGGTCAAGTTTGTGGCCATCTTGGTCTTAGCTGGTTCCATCTAGTTGTTGTTGTTTTTATATATTCCTTGCGTATTTCTAGATCTTTTAACATAAGAATTTATGCTAATTCCTGCTAAAGGTGGGGGTTGGAGGGTCGTGAGCAAAGACCTGAAGCAACTCTGACAGTAAAATGAGTCAAGGCAGACAAGAATGAGAAGGGTCTGCAGGCTGGGGAGAGAGCATTTTGGACTCCTGGGGTGGCAATCTGGTGCCTCCCAGGGATCAGCCATGTGCTGGAGACGAGGCCTGGAGCCAGCCTCTCCATGGCTTTTTCCCAGCAGCAGGTTCTTTCTGAGGCAGAAGAACAAAGCCTGGGTCTCCTGGTTGGCGGGCCCCTCGTGCTTTGGAGCTGCGGCCCTGCCACTTTTGCTCGTGTTTAGCTGAGGTTCAAGGCTGGTCCAAGGAGTAACCTGGCATTTTGTGTGGTTGTAGGTATGTCTGCGATTACGCCTACTACCTGTCTTTGCATCATGGAAATGGGTGCGCAGCGCTCATCCACGTTCCTCAGTTATCTCCTTGGCTGCCCGCCAGCCTGCTGGGAAAAGCCCTGCAAGTCATCATCCAGGAAATGCTGGAGGAGATTGAGAAGGCTCGGGCTCCAAACCTGGTTCACAGGAAACTCAGCCTTTGCAGTTCCAGCCAGGGAGAACCAACTGGGGGACTGCTCCTTTAGAGAGAATTAAATGTTTCAATCCTGTGAATAGAGTTCAACTGTGCTTTGAGAGGCTTTTTAAAAAAATTGCTTATAAAACAGTTTGCACAGAGGAAAAATGTTCTGAATTCGCTCAACGAAATCACAAAGGCTTATTTTATTGTCAGAAGAAGGAAAAACACTCTGAAAGGCAGACATTTCATAGGGGATTAACTAGCTTCAGTTATGGTTTTCCTGACAATAAAATGAAGTGCTAGTAATGTCTTTTTCCCCTCTTAAAGTCTATGTCTCGGGCCTTTGTGATTCCTGATCGCTGGGACCTCTGCTTCGTTCCCCAGAGCCCCATGTGGTGGGATGACCTGTGACTGGCCGACCTTGGGAAAACGGGTGCAGCCACCACTGCGGGCGCCCCACGCTGGTCGTCTGAGCCTGTGCATCCAGGTGCTGCGAGCGCCCTCTGAGCCACCAAGTCTCTAGTGTTTGGGCTTTTTCTAACTTCATAAAAAAAGTCATAAAATATACATAACATGAAATTCATCATTTTAACCATTTTTTAGTGCTCAGTGGCAATATGTACATTGACTTGGGCAACCCTTGCCACCATCATCCCCCCAAACTGAAACTCCACACTCATTAAGCATTATCTTCTCCCTTCTCCCTGTGGCCCTTAACATCCACCATTCTACCCTCCCTCTCTGAATCTGACACTCTGCTGCTGCTAAGTCACATCAGTCATGTTTGACTCTGTGCGACCCCATAGATGGCAGCCCACCAAGGCTCTCCCGTCCCTGGGATTCTCCAGGCAAGAACGCTGGAGTAGGTTGTCATTTCCTTCTCCAGTGCAGGAAAGTGAAAAGGGAAAGTGAAGTCGCTCAGTTGTGTCCGACTCTTAGCAACCCCATGGACTGCAGCCCCCCAGGCTCTTCCGTCCATGGGATTCTCCAGGCAAGAGTACTGGAGTGGGGTGCCATTGCCTTCTCCAATCTTTCACTCTGGACACCTCATATTAATGGAACTTTTGTCCGTTTGTGACTGGCTTATTTCACTTAGCAAAATATCTTCAAGGTTGATCCATGTGGCATGCATCAGAATTTCCTTCCTTTAAGGCTGAGGCTTCCCTGGTGGCTCAGAGGTTAAAGCATCTGCCTGCAGTGCAGGAGACCCGGGTTCGATCCCTGAGTCAGCAAGATCCCCTGGAGAAGGAAATGGCAACCCACTCCAGTATTCTTGCCTGGAGAATCCCACGGAAGGAGGAGCCTGGTAGGCTACAGTCCATGGGGTCACAAAGAGTCGGACATGACTGAGCAACTTCACTCACTCACTCAATACCCCATTGTATATATAGACTACATTTTGTTTATCCATTCACCTTTCGATGGACACTGGGTTGCTTCCACCTTTTGGCTGTTGTGAAAATACTACTGCTATGAACACTGGTGTGCAAATATCTCTTAGAATCCTGGTTTAGTTGTGTGTGTGTGTGTATGTGTGCATGTGTGACAATACCTAGTGGGATTGCTGGATCATGTGGTAATTCTGAGTTTACTTTTTTGGAGGTGCTGCTATACCGCTTCTCATGGTAGCCATGCCATGTAACATTCCCCCCGTAGTGTCTGGCCCCAAAACAAAGGTTAATAGCTGGGTTTAGCTCTTCTACCATGGACAGTATTTTCCTGCCTTTTAAGAAACAGAACCTCCCCTTTACATCTTTCATTTTGCTTTATGGCACTGTGCCAAGCTGCTCACAGCGAGGTTTTACTTTTCCAGTGTGTTCTGGGGGCAGCTTTCCATTGGAACCCCTTTGGCCATATTATATTTTGGAGGAAGAGCTGAGCTCAGGGAAATTTCTTGTTGTGTTGGTGTGCTCACACTGTAATTTTCTACTTAATTTCATTTAAAGAAAGATCATCACTTAATGCCCAGATTTATTCAGTGTAAGAAAAAGCAGCTGTACCTTAGTAACAAAGGAACTGGGCCAAGGAACGCACTTTACCATTAGCCCTCCAGCACACTCATGTGTTTGCAATAGATTCTACAGGACCCCTTTGCAAATGGAACGGGCTCACTTGACATAGAACAGATCAAAGTCCTACTGTAGCAGATCAAAGGCCGCAGGAGGGGCGGGGTGGTCTGGACACCAATCACAGGGCTGGCTGCTCGGCTGTTAATGAGGAGAGCGTTCTGCAACTGTAGGCAACCACCTGCTACCCAGAGCTCTGGGCCACTCCCCCACCCCGCCTTATTTTAAGCTCATCTCAGGACAGCGGTACCAGGCCTCCCCTGGGACCCAGCCCCAGTGTTATTTCAGATTGTAAAATGCGTGTGGCTTGGCGCCAAGCAGACGTTTAGATGTCATCAGTCAGAGGCCCAGAGCTCTTGATGAACACCCGTCATCTCCCGCCCCCTGTGGCCTCCAGGGTTCTTGCGGGAGCAGCCAGAGACCTGCTCAGCTTGTGGTCTAAGTGGCCTGCCATCCCCCCGATACATACTGGGGTCTCTTTAGTTACAGCTGAGGTGCGGGCAGTTCTGAGACGGTTTGAAAGCTGACACAGCTTCAAAAGGCTCAGCCCTGGGTCGGTCATTTAACAGCTGTGGGGTCTTGGACGTGTCTGCGTGTTTTCTCATCTGTAAAACAGAGGAATAGAAATCTTTCCTTTGCAGGGTTACTGTGAAGACCTGGTGAGAGAACGGATGAGAACGTCCATCAGTGGTGAGAGCGCGCTGCGTGTGGGCTCATAGCCGGACCTGAGAGTGTGGCTACAGTAGTTCTGCAGGACTGTGGGCTGGAGCAGGGGCGCGGTGGGGAGGGTCTCGCACCTTTCAGCCCCAGCACCTTCATCCTCAGGAGACCCTGCTGCTCCCCTGGCTGAGGACGGGCGCAGACTGCGCCTCTGCAGCCTGGAGGCGCAGCGCCACCTGCCCAGGGTGGTGGGAATCTGGGCTCCTTCCAGAGGTGAGATGCCCACCCGAGCCGCACGTTGAGCCTGCTGTGAGTCACGGGTCCTCTAGTGAAGGTCTCCCAGGTGCCAGGCCCTCCGTGACCATGGGAAGCAAAACTCCAGGGCAACACCAAGAGTTGAGAGTCCCCTGTTTCTTGTTTTTGGGTCCAAGTCCCTGACACCAGGTCGTAAGCAAGCACAGACTTTCATTTACTTGGACTGCCTACACCTGGCTAGTTAGCCCCCTTTGTCCAGTAGCCTGATTTTACTACTGATGTATAACGTCCCATGATCAAAGTCTAATAAATGATCAGCTTGTCTTCCGATGTGTAAGGTTTGACTCTAGAACATGTACAGCTTGTTTCCTTAGAACATGTCTTCACACTTCCTACCATGACATTTCCTCTGGCAAAGATAATGACCCTTGGATTTGCAGTCTTTGCGTCAGGGATTCGCAGGTGGAGCTAATGGTAAAGAACCCACCTGCCTGTGCTGGAGACGGAAGAGATGTGGGTTCAACCCTTGGATCCGGAAGATCCCCTGGAGGTGGGCATGACGACCCACTCCAGGATTCTTGCCTGGAGAACCCCGTGGACAGAGGAGCCTGGTGTCTACAGTCCCTAGGGTCGCACAGAGTCGGACAGGCCTGAAGCGACTTCACACAACATACTGGGGTAGGCCAGGATCATCGGCTGAAAAGCAGCTAACACGTCTCTGCAGCACCAGTGAGCTGTGAGCACCCTGTGTGCGTGTCCGAGGCCTTGCCTGTACCCCCTGAGGAGGTGTGCGGGCCGTGAGGGACCAACAAGGACATCAAAGTGTGAAGAAAGTCCTTTGCCCCAGAATCGCCCAGACGAAACCTGCCCTGGACTGACTTTTGTCTATGGAAAAGCCTACACAGCAGTCAAAAATCCAGTACAGGTGTCTATATTTTATAGAAATTCAAAATTTCTTCTGGCTGACGTAATGGAGAGACTAGCTTTCCTGTTCACCCGTAATTCGCAGGCCGAGAAGGTTCAGCTGTCAGAAACGGGGTGAAGCCTTCACACAGAACACCACCCAGCGCCATGTGTGAACACACACACCGCCCGTAGCTCAGCTTCCCTGCTCAGAAGTGTGGTGATTCTTCCAGAAGGGGTGGGGAGGGGCAAAATCAGAGACCAACATGCATACAGAATTCTTTTATTTAACTTAAACCATGTAGTACTTTAACTACTAGAAAAAAGCAGAGTAAGAGAAACTAAAGTTGCCTTAGCTTCAGCCATTCAAAATAGACAAAGTTTCTTTTTTTCGGTAATGTAAAGAATCCAGAGTATATCGCAATAACAGGAATAAATTCTTACAACAGAATATACAAAAAAACATTTTGAAATTTTTTTCATCTACTGATTTTTTTATATAAACAGAGGAATTTTTTAGGAATAATTTATACACAGAAAGTCATTTTATGTAACAAATTGGCCATGTTATTACCTTTTTTTAATTTTTTTACCTTTTTTTTTTAAAAACTTTTTTTTAAACAAGAAAACTCAGAAAATGCATTATTTGTGATGCATCCATTCCATCGTGCCTTCTGGTTTGATTTTTTTTTTTTTTGTCCCAGAGGTAGACAAACTCTGGCAAAACCCCCAACCTCAACCTCACTGGCTTAGAAAGCAGACAGGTGTCTTTGCCAAGCATCCGTCACCTGTGGTTGTGTCTGCGCAACACCAAACATCCAAAGGAAAAGTGCAAACAAAACCCAAATTGTTTCTGGACCTTTCTCCCATGTAGCACAAAACACCCAGGTGTTTCCAGTGGTGGGGATTTTGTGGAGCTGTGTTGATATGGCCAATAACCCACTGAGAGCAGGAAGAAACGAGTCAAACTTAAAAAAGATCTTGAATGTGTGTCGTTTTTATTAAAAAGTTTGTTTTCTATTGAAAAACATCTATGTTCGGTGTTCTGCCTCAAATAAAAACAGGGTCTCTTCTTTGTCATAGCAAAGCATTAATCATAATATGAGGCATGGAAGCAAATGGCCTGCGTGCGCCAGAATTATCATCTTTCTGCGGCAGTCTGTGTGCTGTGCTCATTGTGAAAACCAGGAGCCGTGCGATGGAGTCCTTCCATCTTGGGGCACCGCCTAAAAGTACAGCTACCAGCCAGCCCAACGGTGTGGACGGTGCCGCGGCACTGCGGGGCTGCAACACCTCTGCGATTTGCTTGGCCAATGAGGTTCTTTCAGTCTGTTAAAGTAGCTACACTCCAAAGGGAAATGAGCAGTAAAAGATGATCCCCCTACCCAACCAGAGGGTTCTGGAAGACCAAGATACTGAAGATACAGAACTACTTCTTAAATCATCATTCCTTTGTTATAAACTAGGGCACAAAGCAAGGGGGGAAAGAGGATGAACCACGGCTTGGGTCAGGGAAAAATCCTTTTTTTGGCATCTTGTAAAGCTAGCTAGTAAACAGGTGTCCTAAAAAAATGGATCACAAATACACATTTGCACACAGAGAGAAAAAAAGTGTCTTTAAATTATTCTCAGCAATTATAAACTACAAACATTTTATAAAATTATTCTATGTTCTTACAAAAATGCAATGAAACATTGAATTAGTTCTTGTAAACCAGATCTTCGTCAACTGACTACCCGTAATCTACTGGACTTAAGAGCCCTATTGAAAATGCTAATGAGTGACTAATTACAATGATGTTTACCAGAAAGATGTGGACACACACAAACGTGGACATACAGATGAGTGATCATTATGTTCTTGCATAAACAAAATAAAACAAAACCCTAAAGTCATGCCCCAGAACTGACAACTGACGGGTGCGATGCAGTTCGTGTTCTTGAACAATTTGACTGAACTCCGCAGTAACAGTTTCCAAAGTAGGATGTTAATTTTTATCTCTTGACACCAAATGCCCATGGATGACTGTTGAGCCTTGATGTGGTCTGATACCTTCTGAAACCATCAAGTTCCAAGCACAGCCCACACTTCTTCCAAGCCCTGTACCTTCCTTCCAAGCCCTGTACCTTCTGCTCATGCTTTCCTCTGTCCATGTCATTCACGATCCCTGTTACAATGGTTTCCTGCCACCTCCTCATTCCACCATCAAGGAGTGTTCATCTGCTTTTTCTCTAAATGACCAACTAGTCATCTAAGCTGGAGGCCAAAAATGAAACCCTCTGGCCTGTCCAAGGTCTGTATCTTCAGCATCTCTCACAACAGAGGTTCAATTAAGCAACATCCTCTCTTGAAGTTCTCATTTGTACCACCCACTATGTCAGAGTGGAGTTAAGAGTTTGATTTTCATCACTGGTTCTTAAAGAGTGGATCTCTGGGCCATGTCTCCCAATGCTGCTTAGCCCAGGAAATGGAAAGACAGCCAACAAACACAAAAGTAATATTAACAAAAGAACAAACCCCAAACCTTAAATGCATTACTGGGACTGCTGGAATGGGCCAAGGCATACCATGGAGCTTTACTGTCAACTGGAGGGTGCCTGTGTTCTGGGAAGAGTTGCCTTTGACACTGTCTGGCCGGAGGACCCAACAGTAACAGCTGAGGACCTTGGACCAAGTATCCTAGCCTTCTCACCGCTCTGAGCTACGTGTGACCTTGTCGTAACAGCGGCCTGTATCCCGTACAGCCACCTGCCAGCAGAGGTGGGCTGCTGAGAAAGAGGCTTCAGTGGAACGAACTGGCCTAGAATTTGGCGTCATACTTGGCTCTGACATCTGTTACCCAACTGAAAACATACCACTTCATGCCAAGCATTTTTCCATTGAGTAGTTCCACAATAACCATTCTTTTTTTTTCTCTATTATTGAAATGTTGTTCCAAGTCATAAGAAACAGGCTGGAAGGAAAGGCCAGTGTTGGCCATGAACATGGTCTTCTATCTTCCAAGGAGGAAGCTCATTCCAACTGTGTCAAATGTCAGGACATCCTCTAAGGGAGTCCTGGGGTGGTCTGGGTCTCACCCAGCTGCAGTTCAACAACGTCTCCAGAATACACCAGCTCCTGCTGCCTCAGGGAAGGGCTGTGTATGATCAGGTTTTAATGCTCACATCAATTCAATGATGTGCCTCAGTGGTTCACGTCACGTCAAGCAGTGCAAGCTGCTGTCAGAAGGAGGCTGCATGGAGAATGCCACAACTCAGCTTAAGTTATTTGGAGCATACAAAGGAGGAAGCCAAGAAGAGGTGGGAAATGAGCATAAAATTAGGCTAGAACTGTGGACAGATGATGCCTTGGTATAGTTAAGGTGGGTGGTTTGGTCCAGTAAAATGACTGCACCATCACACAAGCAAAAAATTCTCTTTTATTTAAGTGTTTCTGAAGCATTTGTTATGATGGGCGCTATACTGTTAAGTGTTTTCTCTCTACTTAAAGGAAAACCACCTACATAAAACAAAAAGTGACACCAACAACTCGGACAGTTTAAACGAAACCCTAATAACCAGCTGAATGATCTGTAGAAATCCAGTTGTGGAAACCGGTAGGTATGTGCAAAACGGAGGAGAGGCCACTATTCCACGGGGTCACCTACAGTGTGGAAGCGGGAAACCCTGATCAGACACTACTTCTCAATGACCTTAAAGATGCCAGGGGACTTGGGGAAGGAGAGGGGTGTTCCCGCAGGAGAGGAGCTCCTGAGCACAGCTGCAGTCCTGGGAGCAGAAAGGAGCCGCCACACTTGGGGCGATTCCCCCACCCCCACCCCCCACTGCATTTCCCAGATGAAACGCCAGTGCCTGTGAGAGCAGCTGCTGGAGGGCGCGCCGTCCGCCGGTGAGCAGCGGGAGCAGGGGGAGGAGGCACTGCCCCTTCCAGCCCAAAGGTTTGGTACGTCTTTGTTTGCCCCTGGGAAGGAGGTGAGGGCCAGGTGGAGAGAACAGCCTGGACAGGGAGGCGGGGACTCTTCTCCGAACGTCCTACCCGGGGCTGGCCACCACCAGGTCGGGAAGCCGCAGTAGGAGGCGCTCGCCTGCTCTTGGAGCCCACGTGGCCGTAGGGGGGCTGAGTTGACCCGGCTGGGGGTCCAGCGGCCACCCCGCGGCCACAGGGGAGGTGGGGGCCCTGGCTCGGCCTGGTCCCCAGACTGGAAACCACTGCCCCTCCCCCCAGTCTGCACCGAGTAGCTGGTTTCCAAGACAACCTGCCGGGACCCTCCCCGCCTCTTGGGAAACTGAGTCAGGGGGAGAACAGGAGCGGCGCCAAACGGGCCGCCGCAGAGGAAGGCGAGTGGGGAGGTGAGCTCCCGCTGCTGTGACCCCGGGGCACAGGCTGGCCTCGCCCCGCGTCCCTGGTGTGTGCGGCCTGTGGTGTGCATGAGGTTACCAGTATCAACGGCATATTGTCAGGTGCTGAGAAATGTGAGATGTACTCCTTTTATATATACACATATAAAAAATAAGAGTGAGGTAGATAAATGTTTGGGAAAAAAACAGAAACAAAAAACCCTAAACTGTCCTGTCTTACACACACGCACACACACACACACAAACCCTTTTCTCAGTATTTAAATTCATAAGGGGGCTTCTCTACAGTGATTGAAACTGGTATCACAAAATAAATTAAAACTCCTACATATAATACCCTAATTTTTTCTTTTTGTCATCTTTTTTTTTTTTTTAAGGGAAAAACTATGGGACACAGACTAAATAGTGGGACTGCAACTACTGACAAGCAAAAAAGCACTACCAACTTCCTTTTTTGTGTTTAATCTCCAGTCGCAACTAGCAATCATCATACTGTTATCGCTTTGTTCTCACTCATAATTTAAACATTTCCATCCCAGAAGCAACTCTTGTGCTGTCATCACTCTGGTGAGAAGTGCTAAAAGCTAAACAAAACGAGACCCCGGGTTCCGAGCACTCGGCTTGCTGGCCGGGTAACGACTCCCCTGGGCCAGGCCCCCGGCCGCCCGGGGCAGGGGGCACGGTCCTCCACCCCGCGGCGCCCGCTGTCCCGACCTGCCGGGGGGCTGCCAGCGGCTCCGCGAGGACACCGCCCCTGCGCCCCACTCCCCATGGGCGCCGGGGGAGCCCCCGGGGCGTCTCTGGTTCTAAAGACAGGTAGGTCCGGTCGGGGGCGGGGTGGCGGCGGGAGGCCGTAGACGGGCCCGCTGGAGCGCGCGCCGCTGCACCCCTGGACTCAGCAGCTGTGTTCCGTGGGATGGAAGGATTAAATAGTCATTAAAAAAAAATAGTAATCCAAATGCCTAGTGTCTGCAGTTAAAACTGCTGTTGTACCCAAGAATTAAAAAAATAGATATATGTGTGTCACAACTGAAACAAAGGCAAGGGAAAGAGAAGCTGAGACTTGTCAACAATGGTGAGTACCAACACTGAACAAGGATGTGCGATATATTTAACCTTTTTTTTCTGACCTGAGTTTGTATCATGTCTTGCACTGTAACAGACTCAGACGCTGTGTGAGGGCAGGCTGGGGAGAGAGGGTCGGGGCAGGCACCCACCTTCTCTCCGCGCCCCCCTCACCAGCCTCGTGCCCACAGAGCCTACGGGTTAGAACAGAACTAATGGGGCAAGGGGAGCCGGGAGGGCTATGTATTTATAAAAAGGCATCAAACAGTTCATGGCAAATTATGTTATATAAGTATCAATTACTGGGAAGAGAGGAAGAAAGTCACGCACTCTAGTACAAAGCATAAGAAGTTTCTTGGAGTGAGCAGAGAGGGAAGAGGGTAGACCTGAAAGTTTTCATAGATTAAATCCACAAAGATAAAGAACAAAAAAAATAGCAGCTTTTTTTTTTTTTTTTTTCTGTACAGACGTATAGATGAATATCTGAACCGTAAAAAAGTTATAAAAGTGACATTAAAGACGATGTGTATGCAAATGTTTCATGGTCTAACATAGAACTGTAAGACCCACGAAGAAGTCCTAGTAACAGAGAAAATGTCAACAAAGCTTAGAATGCTTGAATCCATTTACTGCTTTTCTTCGCACTGTTGTGGTGTTGGAATTGCTTTCCTTGCAAACCTGCATGAACAGCTGGGCTGAGTCCCTGGCAACCCCTTCCCATCTGTGTCCTTGGGGGCTGGGCGGGGGCAGGAGACGGGCACGTGGATGACCTTTACTCAGAGCCTGTCGTCCAGGCTCCCGACAGGGCCTGTTTCCTCCAGGATTCCTGGGGGGGGCTAGAAGGTGGGGGTGCAGAAAGGGGGGGGTGGGGAGGCCAGGCTGGCTCCTCCCCATCCTCACTGAGAGCGACTCTCAATTCTGTCCAGTGCCCCCAAATAATAACCTCGTCAGAAGCCAATGGACCTGTGTGAACGCGAGACTCGGAACACTGGGGACGACCAGGTGCATGGCGTCAGGAGCGCGGCCCTTAACGAGTGACTAGCTCCCGGCTCGCCCAGGCCTCTGGAAACGAGAGAATGGTGGGGGGCGCTGAGGGAGAAACGTTGGGGTTTTGGCAGAATTTGGCAGCGTTAACAATGGTTACAACCTTGGGTGAACGATGGCCCTTTGTAAATTTCGTATGTCCCTAAAAATGTTAAAGACAGTTTAAAAAATCCCGTCTCAACGTGTTTTTTATAAAGACCTACGGTGACCGGCAGGTGTGTTCAGGGCAATGTGGGGCCGCAGATGGGCAGCCCTGGCTTCGATCTGATGCAGAGGGCGTCCCGCCTGGGCTTGCGGCAGATGTGTTTCCACCATGAAGCAGAAAGAAAGAGAAAGGTGTGGAGAGAGAGAGAAAGAGAGAGCGAGAGAGAGAGACAGGGAGAGAGAGGAGACTTGGTTCTCAAGTGTTGCTATTAAGTGTTGTCATTAAGGTTCTTAAAGGCCCGTGTCAGTTAAGGGTTTGTGTAGGGAAATAAAAAGCGGCTTGCATATTGAGAAAAGGAACATCCCAAATGTGTTTACTGCAGAGAAGCCGTCTCCTGTGGGCAGCCATGGCAGTTCTGAAGATCCACTGAGGTACAGGAAGCTGTGAATAGATTGTGAACACTCTCCCCACCCTCGCCGCCGCGCGCGCGCGTTACTGTGTGCACGGCCGGGATCCGGGATCAGCAGGTCGAGGACTGGGGCAGGGGCAGGGCGCGCTCGTTCTTGCGGCCCCCGTTCATGTGCGCGTAGGGCTGCCTCTCATCGAAGCTGGCCCGCAGGACCAGCACGCCCGGGCCCGGGCCGTTCTCGGCCTTGTGTCCTGAGTGTCTGTCGGGCAGCGGCAGGGAGGCCGCGGAGGCCGAGGGATCCAGCGGCACACTCTCCATGTTCTCGGGCTCCAGGTCCAGCTCCTCCGGCTCCGGGGGCTTGTTCTCCTCGCTGTAGTAGAAGGAGACCTCCCGGAAGCCCGCCTCCATCTCGTCCTTGACGCTGCTGATGATCTCCAGGAACGAAGGCCGCATTTTGGGGTTGTACTGCCAGCACATGCGCATCAGCTCAAACCTGCGGGGAGACGGCAGAGGTGGGCCCCGCCCGGAGGGCGCCGGGCCAGGAGCCCCGCCACACCGGGCGCAGCGAGCACGCGCAGGCCGAGTCAGGCCAGCAGCCTGTCTCTCTCCGACACGGGAGAGTCTCTCCTCTGTCTCTCTCCGACACGCGAGAGTATCTACTTGTCTCTCTCTGACACGGGAGAGTCTCTACTCTGTCTCTCTCTGACACAGGTAGCCTTCAGCTTCTCCTGACTTATGTCCACCGCTGCAGTCACTTCACCCACATGCAGGACTCAACCCTAACTCTCACATCCCGAGAGGGACAAATACAGGTCCCACACAGAATCTGTTATTACAAGCCAAAGTGTCAGTCGCTCAGTTGTGTCCTACTCTTTGCGACCCCATGGACTGTAGCCCGCCAGGCTCCTCCGTCCATGGGATTCTCCAGGCAAGAACACTGGAGTGGGTTTGCCATTTCCGCCTCTGGGGGATCTTCCCCAGGGATGGAACCCAGGGCCTCCCACATTGCAGGAGAATTCTTTGTAGGTGTTTGAGCCACCCATAAAAGCCTCTTACTACACGTATTTACATAAAATGCAAACCAGCCTTCTATCTGAAGCATCTCCTGCAGCCACTGGGTAAACATTATTTCCAGAATGAGAATGCTGAGGAGGCTGAGCAACGATCAGTTTTCCCCACAGCGCTTGCCTTCAGTTCTACACACGCTGTTTCCAGGCTTCCTTCTGGGTGCAGGGGGCCACTGGCAGAGAACCGAGGACAGGCAGTGCCAGGCAGTGTGGCTGCAAGACAGAAGGGGCGCACAGCCCCCTTCCAGTGCTGGGGCTCAGGCTGCACACTGCCTGCCCCAAGGTGGCAGAGCCAGCCTGGGAGACGGGCTGCCCTGAACCCAGCAAGAGCCTGGGGCCAGGGTCCCTGCTCAGGGCCAGGGCGGGCAAAGAGGGCACCTGGGAAGCCTCGGCATCACATGGCCACAGGGACCGGCCCAGCATTGGGCCCGAGCCCCCATAACAGGCGGCTACAAGCAGAAAAAGCCAACACAGGTTCTGACAATGGTTCAGCACAGCTGCGGGAGGAGGGGCACCCCTCATTCACCCGGCATGCAGAGGGCTCCAGCTACGCAGACCTCCAGGCGTGCGGGAGATGGCTGAACCAAGGTCCAGGCTGCCAGGAGTGTGGAGGCGGCTCTGAGCAGACAGCGGCCTTTTCTCATGGAGACCAGAGTGCCTTCCCTTCCACTTCTGTTTTCTCGCCAGAAACTGTTTTATGTTTTGTTTCAAAACTTCTGGCTAATGAGATACTTTTCAATAAAAATGGCCCAATGGAACGCCCCACATCTAGGAAGCTCAAAGTGCCCCCAAACTGGCTTCCAGACTCAGGCTGACACTTGACAAACCTGAGTCTGGTCCCAGAGACCACTTCAAAGAGAGAAAGCTCAAGGGGACAGGAAGGTCGACCCACCAGGTAGACCCGCCAGGCACCCTGAAAGACCTGGGGAGAAGGGTGTCATGTCAAGTCGGAGAGGAGAGGATGTGACCTTGAGTGAGGGCGGGAACAGAAGAGAGGCCGGCTGCCTGCTTTTGTAAATCAAGTTTTACTGCAGCAGAAACACCCGTTTGTTGACACATGGTCTGCGGCTGCTTTCAAACCAGTAGTTGTACGAGCTGAATAGTTGAGATGGTTTGGCCTGTGAGCCCTACGGTGTGGCCCTTGGCAGAAAAAGCTTGCCACCTCTGCTCTAGCGGAGAGTTAGACAAAACATGAAGACTATCTTTTCCCCTCCCAACTAAGCCACCTACACGAGGTCAGAACGCTAACCCCACAGTAGTCGACCAGTGCTCTCAGGAGTTTTATGGGTGTATACGGCATTACTCTGCATGGGTCTGGGAAGGTGTGTATCATAATAAAGCCCCATTTTATAGACCTCCAAATGAGTGAGGGTGTGGCAGGAATGGAAGTCTCACAAATGACCTGCTTGCACTTTGACCACCACCACCAACCTCAGAAAGAGAAACTTGCTCTCAGCCTCAACAAGAGAGACCACAGTCCTGCCCCATCTCCCTCTCTTGGCCATCCATGGACAGTCACAGATGTTGTGGGGGCTTTGCAGATAAACTGGTGACTTGTTCTTGGGTCAGATGGCAAACGAGCCCCCTTCCATATCCTCACCTCCATCATTTCCTATGAAAAAGGACCAACATGCCCCCCCCCCCCAATAAAAAATAAAAATAAAGAGCCATAAATACACGACATGCCTCTCGATGGCTCAGCTGCAATTTCCTCTCTAGATGACTGGCTTATCCCTGAATAGAAGCGCAGCCAGGGCCAAGGACACGTGATGTGTCCTGGCTCCGGGTGCCTCAGCCTGGGGCTGGGGAGTGCCCCCTGCAGGGGAGGAGGCCTGTGAGTGACATCGGCAGACACAAGCCACGTGACAGCGTATGAACCTCTCCAGAGGCACGGACCCCCAGTGCTGCCCATAAAAGGCAGTGTTTTTTCCCTCAGCGAGATTCAAGACCTTGTTTACACTATCTCCACAAGAAAACTTTCCAGTAGACTCTAGAACGATTCATGAGCTGATAAATCTCCTCTTTAAAAAAAGCAGATTTTTTTTTTTTAACAACTGGTCAGCTCTGGGGAGCAGGAGCCATCTTGCAATGAATGCCCGCACGGGAGGTGCACGTGTGCATGGCCGTCACCTGGGCAGGGGCAGGGGCAGATGGAGCCGCCACCTCTGTGTGCCCGCGGAGGCCACTGGCCGTCTCCACCCCACCCTCAGCCCGGCTGTGTGGGCAGGCTGCGGTCACCTGCCAAGAGTGGCCTCATCGTCCCCATGAGGACAAAGAGATGGCGTTGCAGAGAGGACCTGCAGGGCTCACGGCACCCCTCCTTGCCTCCCGGCAGCCCTGAACACTCAGGCTCCTGCCCCACTCCTCGGCCGGCAGGGGCAGCGGGCTGGGGCCAGCTTGAACGCTCAGCCCACGTGCCTCTGTCTCAGGCCAGCGATCGCAGGTGGGGCCCAGCCCCTGGGGAAGCAGCCGCAGGCTCTCCAGGCACGAGTGCCATCCCAGCCTGTCTGCGTCCCACTCAAGTGCTCGGTTCCCAGAGGACAGGCCCGGGATCTCTAACAGTCAGCAACAGGGAAAAACCGTGCTTGAAAACTGCAAGACAATCAGAGTCTACCGAGTTTGCTTCAGACTCATCTGTGAGTTGACGACTCTGGACTGAGAAGCTCCAAGTCCTCTTGAACAGCGCACCCTGAAGGCCTCCCTGGCCGAGGTCCAGCTGCACGATCTGGGGGGCCGTTGGCAGACAGCATGCTCCCCGCTCGGCGCCCGGTTCTGCTCCGCCTGCGCCCCGGCCTCTCAGTCACTGGGCTGGCTGGGAGGGGGACCGCGCCCCGCAGCCCCGGCTCTGGGCCAGGGCAGCTAGCACGTGCTCAGAGGGGCTCCAGGACACTGGCAGCCTGACTGTGGAGGCCTGAGCGCGAGACAAGGTCAAGGAACCACAGGCCAATCGGTCTCCACCCTGTGCTAAGCGGTACACACTGCATCTCAGGGCTGAGCCCCACGGGCCCGGCTGCACTACGGCCCGGTCCACGACGCCGTTCCTCTGAAGCCGGGCGCCCGTGCTCTGAAGGGCATCAGGACTGCTGGCTGCTCAGAACAGCCAGCAACTCCTTGGCACCGCCGAGCGAAGACGCTGGGCTGAGGTCCCCCAGCAGCCCTTGCACACCCGCCCCATTACCCTGTGGGTGTCATCCACACCTCCAGAACCACGAAACCGAAGCACATAAGCTCTGTTCCACGTGGGGCCCAGCACGGCTTTCAGGCAGCTCCCAGGGGCTCAGTGACTTTCCTCTCTTGTGGGAAAACAAGAGTCATTCTTTCAATTTTGTAATAAAAGAACCCCATCTCCCAGAACATGTCTTCCTCACCTAAACTCATCAATAAATTCAAAAGGACAACATAGATACTCTCTATGAAACCAACTTGCCTCCTCTCGCTTTCTTAGAAGAGAGAAAGTTTGCCAAGAGGGTTCTGGCTGGCAGGGCAGAAAGGCCTCCTGAATTATACATTTAATATCCCAGAGTGGCCGCACCACGTACGTTTCCTTGTCACTCCAGGCTGGGAACAGGAAATGCGCTGCCTTTCCCAGGGCAGGGGTGCTGCTTCCCAGGCATATTAAATTATGATAAAGCTCCTGTCACCTGGAGGCAGATCAGCTTCAGGCGGCCCACAAGTTTCTCAGAAACAATGATGACTCAAGTCAAAGAGAGAAAGCTCAGGAACAGTGCCTCACCTCCCACCACCCCCAAACCACACGAACAAAGCTCACACCTGCGTTCCTGGACTGCTGCTACGCTTGCTAGCACACCACCACTGCCAGCGTTAGGTTCTCTCCTGGCACCAGACACGCTCATACAAATTCAGCGGGCATCATTCCTCAAAGTCCATTACTTATGCTTTTGTTCTGAAGGAAGATCGTTCTTCTCATGGGCTGCCGACAGTACCGTGGCTACACTGCTCACGGTGGAGGGCAGTCACCAGTCGGGCATGGTGGCTGACCTCCAAGACCCTCACGTCCCGGTGTCCACGCCTCACAGAATCTGCCGTCACATCAGACAGAGCCCACAGGAAGCGCTGGACACCGAGGAGCATGACTGCCAGGCCACGAGGAACACCATGCGTGGTTCCTGCTCTGCCACGGGAGTGACTGCCCTGGGCATGGTGGGCAAGCTCCGGGCCCACGGGCCACATCTGGCCTGCTGATTCTGCAAGGCCTGGGAGCTAAGGATGACTTTTATATCTCTATCAATAAATGGTTGGGAAAAAAAATCAAACAAGAACAATATTTTGCGACAAAACGAAAGCTATGTGAAATTCAAATAAAGGACCCAGACATCAAGCTTCCCTGGATCATCAGCGCGCCTGTCACGCCTGCTCCTATGATGTCTCTGGCTGCCCCTGTAAACAGCCAGATGAGCAGCTGCAGTTGAGATCGCAGAGGCCACAGCACTGAAAATATTTACTACCTGCCACTTACCATATGTCCTTCTGGAGAAAAGGCCTGCCGAGCCCTGCCCTAGGAGAAGCCAGCCACACAGCAGGAGGACCCTGAAGCAGCATCACAGAGGAACTGAGGCCTCGCGTGGCACCCAGCGGGGGGGTGCTCTGCTCTGGACATGGATCCCAGCCCCACTCAAGCCTTCGGATGAGTGTAACCCTGGCTGCCAGCCGGACTGTGACCTCAGGAGAGCTAAGCTGCTCCTGGCTCCCTGACCTCCACAAACACTGAGAGATAAAAAATGCTAACTGTCATCTTCAACTGTTAGGTTTCAGATAACGTTATGCTGCAACTAAAAAAAAAATTAAAAAAATACAGAGGAGAAGAGGGAGAGTTTCCACAAGGGGG
The DNA here is from genome assembly GCF_033118175.1 of Dama dama. NCBI lineage: Eukaryota > Metazoa > Chordata > Mammalia > Artiodactyla > Cervidae > Dama > Dama dama. The sequence goes on along the minus strand of NC_083693.1, from coordinate 17,191,429 downwards.
CAAGAAATCGCACTGAGCAGCTGTCTGAGTTCTCTGCCAGCTCTGGGTCCCGAAGTCTGAAGACGCTGTGCTAGGCAGTCTGTTGGTGAGGGATCCAGGATGCCTGGTGCCCCCTGACGCACAGCCTCCTGAGAAGTGGAGCTTCCTGTCACGGTGGGTGTATTCTGTGCCCCACGTCCAGGACATGTGCCGGTTTCCTAGGCCAGACCCACGCTCAGGTGATCAATGGGCACCCCACCTCCACACACATACACAAACACTGAGGCAAAGATGCTGCCTTTCCTGTGGCATTCTCTGGCCTCTTTCCGAACTCCATGGAAGCTGTCCTAGAGACATAACAGGCTTTGGCTGAGCAAATGCTCAGAGGCAGCAGCTAAGGAGTAGGATGCCTACTCCTTATGGACAGCTAATGTTCTCTTGAAGCAACAGCACAGTCAGAGCCAGGAGAACAGGTCCTACGCCCCCCTCCCCCATCCCACCCACCCCTCCCACACTCTACCTGGAGCTTAGGGATCCAGTCTTGGAAGCTACACTAAACATGCTTTAGAGGAAAAATCAAAACTGATTTATTGCCAAGACAAGAGTTTCTGCTTCCCAGGCTGCAGCCGTCAGACTCTAAGATGGTCCCCAAGATCCCCTCCCCTGGTGCAAACACCCCATATGATCCCCTCACCTGCATGGGAGGGGCTTGTGAACATGATGGGATCTCCCTCCTTCATTTAGGCTTCTAATAACTGACTCTATGTTAATCAAAAGGGAGATTACCCAGCATGGATGTGACTTAATTAAGTAAAAAAAAAAAAAGAAAAATGCCAATAGCAGCAGAGGAAGTCCTCTTGCTGGCCTTGAAGAAGAAAGCTGCTTCGCTGAGAAGCTCGTGGCAGGGAGTGGTGGCAAGGACCAGGAGCTGGGAGCCAGCAGACCCGGGGACCTCAGTCCTATAGCCACAAGGAGCCGACTCCTGACAGCAGCCCGAAGGGGCCTGGGAGCCCCAGATGGTCACAGCCAGGCTTGACATCTTGATCTCAACCTTGTCACATGGAGCAGAGAACCCAGCGTCCCCATTTTCCGATCCATGGAAACCTTGAGAGACCAAGTGAACCGAGCCTTCCCGGCTGTTGGGCTGATCTCCCTGGTCCCTACTCGGCACGGCCCTGACTCACGTCTGCACCATCCGGCCACGGTGCGGCCCTCCCCCCAGCCAGGGCTCACTCGAGGCTGGTGCTGCGGGGCTGGAGGCGGGGAGGCGGCAGATCTGGAGGGGGTGGGGGGGGCTTCCACATGGACAGAGAGACAGCCCAACTCCTCTGGGGTCTTTTCCAAGGTGAGGCCAAACCTGTCCTGAAAAGCGCTTCTGGAAAATTCTTGGATTGGTCTTGAGGTATTAGTGGTAGCCTACCTCCCACGTATCGGGATCCAGAAAATCGTGAGCCCTGCCTTAAGGTGCATGTCAAAAGCAAGCCCAATGCTCCTCACCCATGCCTGTCTGCGCCTGACGACCCAACTGCAGCACATCTGCACACCCTCACACCTTCAGCAGCGCTGACCACCACAGACAGAGGGGATAAGAACACCCTTGCCCTAAGAACACCGAGCAGGGAGGCCCACGAGGCTGGTGGACCGTTTCCCATTCCTGACGAATCTCAGGACAGAAAGCCGTGTGCCAGGAGGCCCCCTGAACTGCCTTCCGGTCCGCACGGCTGCTGGAGGAGGTTGCCAGGAGCCCACCCCTCACACTTCTTATGACTTTTGTAAACACCTAATGGAAGAAACCCGAGGGGAACACAGGTGGTGGCAGCGTCCTGGAGCGGCCTGCAGCAGGTCTGAGGTCACCCCCGGAAGCCTGGAGGAGCCCTGCCAATGGCTGGGGAGCAGCCCAGGGCTGTGGTTTCAGAGTAATCAAGTGTCAGGTTGCTCCTTTTTTTTTTTTTTAAAACAACTCTGCCTAGAGAAGATTGGCAGGGATTGCTTTGGTCAAGTATTTCACAAAGACATTTGGCCTGAGAAACTGCAATGCAAAAATCTTCCCAGGATTAAGGAAGACGGGGTGGGATTAAGGCACCAGCCCAAATGCCCAGGTTCTTCCATTAAGATAAACCCTCATCTCAATTGCTCTGGCCGGTCCAGCACCGCCAGGCCACAGGGACCCAGCACATACGTACAGCATGTCAGGACAGTTGTCCGGCTTGTCCAGAAGGCCACCCTCCATGACGAAGCGAAGGACCTGCTCGTTGGACAGGCCCTGGTACGGCTGCTCGGCCAGCGTGGCAATCTCCCAGAGGACAACCCCAAAGGACCTGCCAGGAGAGAAGAAACGTGAGGTGCTCGGAAAGGGAGGATGGGGCCGGGAGCCCCCTCCCTTCTGGCAACTGAGCGCACGTCAGGCACGAGCCAGGCGTGGGCTAAGTGTGGAACAGCTGCCTCTTGTGTGGCAGCCCCAGGGGCAGGACTCTGCCAGTTGAGAGGACAGTGCGTTCAGGGCCCGCGAGCGCCTGACCTCTGATGGGAGCCCCGGGTGAACGGAGTTCAGGGCCCTGCAGGGCCACGTCTCCCAAACGTGGTTTATCCCACCGATAATCAAATGCTGGTCCCCAGGCCTGGCTAGGACAGTGACTCAATGGCCTCAAATGCTGTCTGGGACGAGCAAGCTGTTCAACAAACTTCCCATTCTGGAAACTTCAACCTACGTGGCTCTCAATGCTGCCTGCAGGTCAGGCTCCCCTGGTGAGTTCTTAACACATACCCGTGCCCCGGGCCCCTGACTGACCTCACTGATCTGGGCTAGGAACCTTGGCTTTAGGGTGTTGAAAAGCTCAGTGGGGATCTTACAGGTCCAGGGAGGCCTGGGGAGAGGGGGGTTCAGCCTCACAGGTGCGGACAGCGGTGGGCAGAACTGGCTGGGGCAGGGCCCCCATACCAGGAAGGATCCTTCAGCCCAGAGTTGAGCCAAGGGGGAGGTGGGTAGCCAAGGAACCAAGTCAGCAAAGGGAGCAGGTTCAAGTGCAATCTGCCTTGAATGTGCCTCTGCTGGTCGATTTAGAAGATCCTACTACTTGGAGAAGGAAATGGCAACCCACTGCAGTATTTTTGCCCAGGAAACCCCATGAACAGAGGAGCCTGGCAAGGTACAGCCCATGGGGTCACAAAGAATCGGACACAACTGTGTACTCCTGGAAAACAAACTAATACAGATATACACATACACAGGGACTTCAGACCGAGGACGTTCAAAAGGGCAGTGCTGTAAACTGCAGAACAGAAGTGCCTTCCCAGCACACATCGCCATCTTTCACAAATTCTCCACGGTCTATTTGCCTTTCCATTCAGCTCATTTCCACAGATTAAAGCTGGCCACCCAGCAGTGAAGAGCAAGCCTGAGGGGCTTCCGACTGGACCTTTGCAGGCCAGGGATGTGGGCAAAGTCGCACCAAAAATTCTCGGGCATCCCTTCCCGCCCAGAGCTCAAACTGATGCTGAGAGCAGATGTCAGACATTCAGAATTTTAGTCCTCAGAGGACTGACCCAGCCAAAGTACTCCTGAACCTCAGTGACCAAGGAATAGTCTTGACATTGCACGAGAGGTCTAGCAAAGCCCAAGGCCCGAGCATGGTGCTCACAGGCCCGGCTGAGGGTGTGGGCCCCCCATCAGTGTGGGCTGAGGGGTCTCGCAGACAGAACCAGCCTGGTCACCTCGGTCACCGCCTCAGAGGCCACGGCGCCCAACTGACCGCAAGCCTGGACTGAAGAATCACCTGCAGATGCAGCTCCCCGAGGCCCATGGCTCCTCCTGCCCCGTGCGCTCCTCGGCGGCTGCCAGGCAGCCAGCGCCCGCTGGGTGGCGCTGCCCTGAGCCCCCAGTGCTTGCTGTCCCCTCCGAGCTCCGGGTCTCACCTCTGTCTCGTCACCCTGTTCTTCCCATCTGACAGTGCCCTGAGCTCTTCCTTCCCGCGCCTCTCAGAGCACCACCACAGCTTGTCCACGTAGGCTCAGACTTGCCCAAAGGTCTGGTTCCTTCCCTCCAGATCCCCAGCACGGCCTCAGTGCCGATGGCCCTCTCACCTGGCCTGCAGGACACCTCCTTTTTGGCACTGACTTCGTACGTGATGGAGCTTTACACTCTAGGTATCACCAACTTCTCTACACATGGCTCTAGGTCCCTCTCCTGCTCAGCACCCTTGAAAGTCCTTATCGAGCCTGAAGAACTAGCGCTGAACCACTCACATAGCAGCCAGGGCCTCACTCACTCTCTTTTCCGCTGACTCCCCCGAGGAAGTCCCACTGTCCCCCACATGCACTCAGCGGCTTCCTACCACTGTGGCTTCCCCCAGCGTCCTCACTGCTCCACACGGGACAGCCCATACTGCAGGGTGCCCACAACTCCAGCTCTTCTGGGAAGGGGGTCCATGACCTCAGCCTGTCAGGGTCACTTCCTGTTCTCCACAAGACTTCGTTCACCAGCGGGTCTCTAGCACCTTGCTCTTGCACGCACTGGGCGCTGTGCCTGGGCCATGTCAGGGCACACCCGTGGAGGAACACAGCAGGTAACACAGTCGGCTCTCCCCGCAGGCTTTCCCCAGAGCGACTCTGGTTTGATGTCAGTGTCACCCCTCAGTGAGGGCCACGCAATGCTGGAGTCTGAGTGTCCTGCATAGGACATGACTAGCTGAGTTCGGTCATAATTCTGTCCCAAGCTATGGAGGTTAACATATCTCTCTCCACCACCAATGTGCCTTCCTGTCGTCACCAGCTGTCACAGGGGCCATTTAAAGATCTGTCGAGGTTCCTCAGTTCAGTTCAGTCGCTCAGTCATGTCTGACTCTTTGCGACCCCATGAATCGCAGAACTCCAGGCCTCCCTGTCCATCACCAACTCCCAGTGGTGATATCCACTCATGTGGAACCACTCATGTCCATCGAGTCGGTGATGCCATCCAGCCATCTCATCCTCTGTCGGCCCCTTCTCCTCCTGCCCCCAATCCCTCCCAGCATCAGGGTCTTTTCCAATGAGTCAACTCTTCGCATGAGGTGGCCAAAGTATTGGAGTTTCAGCTTCAGCGTCAGTCCTTCCAATGAACACCTAGGACTGATCTCCTTCAGGAAGGACTGGTTGGATCTCCTTGCAGTCCAAGGGACTCTCAAGAGTCTTCTCCAACACCACAGTTCAAAAGCATCAATTTTTCGGTGCTCAGCTTTCTTCACAGTCCAACTCTCACATCCATACATGATCACTGGAAAAGCCATAGCCTTGACTAGATGGACCTTTGTTGGCAAAGTAATGTCTCTGCTTTTTAATATGCTGTCTAGGTTGGTCATAACTTTCCTTCCAAGGAGTAAGCATCTTTTAATTTCATGGCTGTAATCACCATCTGCAGTGATTTTGGAGCCCAAAAAAACAAAGTCTGACACTGTTTCTCAATCTACCTGCTATGAAGTGATGGGACCGGATGCCATGATCTTAGTTTTCTGAATGCTGAGGTTCCTCAGACATCCCCAAATAGATCTCACTTCACAGATGAGCAGCTGAAGTCCACAGATGCGCCATGATTTGACCAAGGCCACACAGCCAGAGACACTACGAAATATGTGATGCCTGCAGGTTTTCAGGAGCAGGTCATTTACAGTGTGACTTGACATCAATGCCTCATATGAAACCCAGTCTTGAATTTTGTGCATTTAATCCTTAAACATTAGGCAAATGTACTTGTGTGAAGTCTTTCCTAATTATGAGCATCGGGGTGTTTTCCCCAAGGAAGGGACAACTGGGTGTGAGTCTCACATCAATTCCAGTGCAGGTTAAGGTCAGCACGTCTCACACCAGGACAGGAACGGTCAAGGTCCCACTCACCAGCAAATGGAAGCCTACACACACCCTGCTGATGTGAATTTGCCACTGAAGAACCAACAACTCTAGGAGGGAGCAGAAGACTCTGGATGCTTGTGGCCATCTGGAAAGCTTCTCAGTAAGTCAGGAAATGGAGACTGTTATAGGCGATTCAGTTGCTCAGGAAGGAGATGCGCCTTCAAGCTGGGGGTTCCACGCCCAAGTCCTGGGCTTGGTCTCTCCCTGCCTGGAGCCACACCTGTGTCTTCTCACCCAAAGGAGCCACTCCTGTGGGACACGCCGCTACAAGGGAGCTACAGGAGGAACAAGCGCAGTGCCCAAGGCCTGGGGATGATGCCTCCAAGGATAGCAGGGAAACACAGAGACATTTCAAGCAGAGAAAAGAGACCACTTCCTTGTGACTCCAAGGCCTGTCTTATCAAAACCAGAGCAGACTGTGAACTGGAGAGAAGGGCCAATGGGGTATCAACAAGAGGCCAACTTAAGCACAGCATGAGTAAGACCTGCCAACCCAAGGATGTCTTAAGGATCAGGGCAGTCTGTCTTGTGGGAGAGGAATTAGCAGTACCAGGGAAATATGTGAGCAGAAGCTCAAGAACCAGCTGTCAGGGGCGCTGTAGATGGGGCTCGGGGACCAGTCCTGACCTCAGAACACCTTCTTATCCTAAAATTCTGAGGTATCTCCTTCAAAGTCAAATACACTTCTTTGCATTTCTTTTTAGACTTTAACTATGTAGGAGTGTCCTGTGTCATTGAATACACTCAGAAATGATTTTCATTCCTTCAAGAGGGAGCACTTTAGATTCTGGGCCACTGAAAAGCCCTCTATATTCTCCATCATCCTGGCCTACCCACCTTACCAGTGTTATCCTCAAGGACTATTAAAAAAAATGCTAAAGCACTGTCAAGGCCTGAACAGTGAATGGAATGAAGATGAAATCCCTACTCTTATTTGTATATATATATTTTTTCCTCCTGGTTCATAATATCTGTCTCATCAAATGGAAGAAAAATGGCAATGAACACGCTTTGCTGCAGCTTGTCACAATCACTGCTAACCAGAATTTGGTAAACTTAGCCTATGGGATATCAACAACTCTAGTTTTATCTTTCTGCCCTGCCCCTGTTTTCCTTGGCTCCCGTGGTTTTCTATTTTATTGTCCTGTAAGCTGACCTCAAAGTTGTTGGAAGCAGGATCCCAGAATAAACAGACGCAGCATGGACCCAAGTCTGCCCCTCCCCGTCATCTCTGTATCTAAAAATGGCGTTGAGCACTTTGATTTGACCATGAAGAGAGAAGCATCTTGAACGGACTGATTGCAAAACAGATCTCATACTTGAGCTCAAGAAGCAATCATGCTTTGCTGGGTCATATTCAGATGCTATTTCCAATTTGCACCTGTCTTCAAAACAGGATCCAAGGTCCTTGAACTGTGTGGAAAGGGTCAAGAGTTTAAAAAAAAAAATGACATCTGTCACTGTTTAAATAGCTCCTCTATGTGGTCATCCCAATGGCTGGAGTAAACAACTACCATTTCTGTGATCCATCAGCAACGGGATCTCCCCAGAGGACAGCCAAGAAACTAGCTTACGTTCTTGAAGGCAGACGTGCCAGGGCCTTCGCCTGCCAACAACTTCAGTCGTATTTCAGAGCCTGACCAGCTCTCTACAAGGCTGCTGAGGAGCTGCAACAAGCACTGCGAGTGAGAGGCTTCTGCACCCTCAACTGACACTCCCTACCCCGAGGCACGACCATGACCAAGGGGGACATTTTGCTTTCCACCCCATCCCTGGGTCAACAACGATGACCCCCTGGAAGACCCATTGGAAGAGGGCAGACAGCAGATGGGACCAGCAGGAAAACACATCAAGACTCAAGCTTTGGCTCTAAAATAAGCAATGTTTGCAATCTGAAGGTTTAGTTAGGTGAAGCAAACCCCCACCCCCCATACACGCTATCATTTATTGTGAAAGAAAATGAGAGAAGGCAGGCAGGGGATGAAGCAGAAAGAGGTGATGTTTTCTGGCGTGTCCCCACCTCCCAGCCTCTGGGGCTGTGTCTCTAGGTCTGCTAACGACCGGGTGAGCATCTCAGTACTGAAAGAAATATTGGTCCTGCAAATTTAGGTCCCACAAGTGCCCACTGACAATGGGGATGTGTCCACGGCGAGGGGGTGGCCCGCATCACACTCAGCCAAAGCCGGACACGAGCGCCAGGGAACAGACAACGGGAGGACAGGACAGGACTCGTACCAGACGTCAGAGTGAGTGGTGAAGACTCCGTCCTTGAGGGACTCGGGGGACATCCAGCGGACAGGCAGCAGCCCCTTCCCCCCCTTCCGGTAATAGTCCGTCTCATAGATGTCTCTCGTCATCCCAAAATCTGTGAGGAGGAGAGAGGGCGTGAGGTTACCCTGGGCGAGCACTTCGGGGCAGAAGCGGAGGAACGATGCCGGCTCAGAGAAGGCCTGTGCCCGCGGCCGAGCCAAGCGGGCACTCATGTAGGTGTCTGCGCTGCCGTCTGATGAGGCGGAAACTCTGAGGGTCGGTGAGTCACACGACAAGCAAATGCCCAGACATCTCTGCCTTTAAATATATTTATACAGTAATTCTGTTAAAAAGTTAGCTCCCTCATTGCATTTAAAATGAGAGGCATCTTACAAATTATCAAGACCCACAGATTATCAGGAGAATACATACTGTGTAGGGCAAAGGTCATTTATCTGTGGTTTAAAAACATGATCAAATAGCCAGGAGCATGTTGACTTTATTTACTTGGTAGCACCGCCTCATTATCAGAGGAAATGAAAGTAGTTTCACCATCTAATAAAGGGGAAAATATTGAGAGTACCAATTCACCGCGAAAAAAGTCCACAGCAAGCTGCCTAAGAGATGCTATTTACTAGGCCCTGAAGCTATTACTCAATAATGTTTTTCAACATAATACTCCCACTCATTTTTGAAAATGTCTTCCATTTTCCATGACTCTAGAAGAAGTCACATAATTATGTTTGATGGCAGGCTTGCTTTATAATCCTAAATTATTGCTTCTCTGTCAGATTTTGATTTTCCACTCAATCATGTAACCCCTCCTTACAGGGCGTCTTCTGTATCCTCCTCAGGAGAAAGGGCTGCTCTCCTTTTTAAAATGTTCATTGACTATGTCTCTAACTCTGCCACAAAGAGGTAAGGCTACAAAGCAAACACAGAGAACAAAGTTCCTTGGACGCTAACCAACATAATTTCCTTGTCCCATGCTAAGGGCCATTGAACTGCCTCTGGTAAAATTGCTTGCTGTATTTGTAATCCATCAGACACTGGGCATTAGAAAAACATTTTCAAACCCTAGTAAAGAATAAAAATGAAGTCTTATCTCCAAATTAATCCAGTGACATGCAAAATAGAGGATTTGCTTTTACGTGCACAAAAAGGAAAAAAGAAAAAAGAAACCCCAGAAAAAGAGCACAGACTATTCCTTCCTTAACTCAAAAGAAAAAGTTCAAATTTTAGGAAGAAAAACCCAGGTACAAAGAAAATGTCACTATAGATACCCCACCTGGTTAAATAGCAAACTGAGTCCTTGCTGATTTGGACTCTCAGCGGCAAGCGGCACAAGAACGGCTCTCGGGGCATTCTCAGCGGCACTGCGGGGCGGGCAGGGCCAGAGGGGGCGGTAGGGAACTAGGACGTGCCCGCGCCAGGCACTGAGGCGGCCTGGGCCGTCCCGCAGCAGTCCCTCCAGCATCTCACGGCTCTTACCACCATGTCCCCTTCTGAGGTCAAGACACTGAGGTTCACAGAACTTAAGACACCTGCCTCAAGCCTCGAGGCTGCTGGTGGCAGAACCAGGTTTCAGTCTAGTTATCAGCTGCCTGGCTCCACAGCTGGGGAAGGGGAGTTGGTGGGCATCCATGTGGGAATAGTCTGAGTCACTGCTGAGAAGGGCGGGGAAGGGAGGGGGCGCACAGAGGAAGCCCCGGCAGCGGCCTGAGGGCCTTCCCTGGGAGCCCTGGGGCAGGACAGCCTCTCAGATTCTCGGGGCATCAAAGGGCCAAATCTAAGGACACATGAAGTGATTGATGGCCACGTATATCTGCTCTGTGATACAGCTCCATCCAACACCTCAAGCACCTTACAAATGAAAGATAAAGACATCCTACTTGGGAAAGCATTCTAGAGGGGCTACTCACTGTTCATCAAAGGGCCAAAATATTCATTCAAAATCACTGCGTGAATGAGAAAAAACCACAGCGCTGCTAAAGGATGGTGAACACGTCCAGAACAGACAGTTTATGGGCTAGGCAAAGAGGCTAATTTTGAATAGCTTTTGAATATAAGGTCTTCCTGCAGCTTCTCAGAATAAATGTTTAGCATTTTTCTGAGCCATGGTCATCTCATAGTGGGAAGAGCAGGTGGTTCCTGAGCATCCCTGACGTTACATGTGTGTTGATCAAGCATCCTCAAGGACTACAGTTAAAACCAAGCCTAAAGGCTGAAATAAACTCCTAACCAGTGACCAGAAATGTAATCCACTCCACACTTCTGCTGTTACGGTGGGCAGTGACAACAAGGGTTCTAAGGAGCAGGCTGGTTAGACATCAAGTTAGGGTTACGACAAAGATCCCAGGTGGGGTCAGAAGAACCCGCCTGCCAATGCAGAAGATGTAAGAGATGCAGGTTCGATCCCTGGATCAGGAAGATCCCCTGGAGAAGGGTATGGCAACCCACTCCAGTATTCTTGCCTGGAGAATCCCATGGACAGAGGAGCCTGGAGGGCTACAGCCCATAGGGTCACAAAGAGTTGGTCACAAGGACTGAAGTGACTTAGCACACACCACAAGCATCAAGAGCCCAGAGGCTGGTCAGCTCAAGTGCGAGCCCTGGAGAGCGGTGGTCTCCCCCGCCGAGGGGTTACCACCTTCCTGTCAACACTCCTGCTCGGTGCACGGGGTTCACCTAGGGGACCTCACCTCTTAGCAAACTCCATGGGCCCCTGGTTGTTGTGGGGGAGACAATACCCCTTGTAAGCTGGAAAACTGGAGGACATACTGGTCACCTGGATGGTGACTTTAAGGCCCAAGTCAAAATCTCCTGAGGACATTTTCTCAACTATTCTTGGAACCGGTGCTTACAGCTGTTCTGCCGAGAAATGCCCCAAATGCCAGGAGAGGCAACTGCAGGGATCATGGCCTCAGCTCGCCCTTGCCCACTGCCTGGACCACTGCGCCCATGTGCCAGCGAGATCAGAGCCAGCCTGGCTGGTTGACTACCAATGGGACACAATCACATGACTCCCAAGAGCAAGCCTCTGCAGTCACAGGAAGCGTGGGAAGACCTCTCCACAGGTAGGTTCATGCCCACCTACCTGTTTAGGGGTCCCTAAAACACGTGTGACTTTAGCTCAGATCTGAAAAGCTAAGAACACACCTCCGATTTTGACTGTGAAATCTTCGGCCACCATGCAGTTCCGGGCAGCAAGGTCTCTGTGGACAAACTTATTGGCGTTGAGGTATGCCATGCCATCTGCAATCTCGCCAGCCATCTGGATCATTTTGCTTAGGCTGGGAGGTGCTAGGACTGGATTATTCTGTTGGAGAGTCGGAAAAAAAAAAAAAAAGATACACGTGAGAATTTAGGAATTTTTCCCACCCCACGCTCTTTCAGGGTTTGTCAATCCTCTTTTGTTCAACCTGAGCACCCCAAGTCACTCTGCGAGGAAAGCAGGATGGGCTCAGGAGGAGGCCGTGGCGCTGCCCTGTGACCCAGCGCGGAGCTGCAGAGAGAAGCACCTATGAGCACAACTCGGACCTTTGGTGCTGGGTGGGACCAACAGCATTTAAAGTGAAGCCAGTGATTTTTGATATTAAGAATTCTGGATACTCAAAGTCCAATTAGTCTAAGTCTTCCTTTTACGTCTACAATTCAAGCCCATACAGGGAAAAGGAAGGAGAGGACATTACAAAGGTCATGTGGAAATAAGTAAATGGGTTTCCTGAATGGATACCGGATGCATTATTTCCCACGAAAGCTTTGTTATAAATTACTTAATCCTTCTCTTTCCCTTCCACTTTCTTCTAAAGTACAAAGACATCAAGACTAATCTGTTCCCCTTACAGAGTGGCATTCCTTGGATTATAATTTTCTGTGCGTGCTGTGGAAAGCAAGCCCTTGACAGTTCATTTAAGTCCAGCAGATGCCTACTCTGGAGCAGACCGATGTCCAACAAGTAACATGGGTAAACATTTCCTCTTTGCAGAGGAGGGCAACATACCAACTTCGGCACTGAAAACAAATACCCCCAAAGGATAAGTCCACTTAGGAAAACATCATATAAAATGTGTGGCCAAGTTTCTTTATCCCAAAAGGTTCTGTGCTGACCATCTCTTGCTTGTGTGAGTTCAACACTTTACCTCGGTTTCCCTGACTACAGAGCACCTCTTGCGACATGAAAAGCCATCCTGCTCTGACAGGCCCCGCGCCTGCCCTCCCCAGCTCAAACCCTGGGCCCCAGGAAGAGTGTCCACTGGCTCCTGCCTGGGCTCTTTGGTCAAGGCGGGGTCACTGCTGGAGGATGACCGGGGACCATGCCTACGGGTTGCTGGCTTTGCCCACTGAGGGGGCAGTTTCTGCCCCAAAGCTGGCTTTGAGAAGCAGAGTAACAACTTTCCAAGTACTTATGGGTTGGTTCCCTACACTTGAATCCCGAAGCTACTATCAGGAATGTCTGTGGTTTAAAATCCTCATCACTGAGCTGCCTGGGGAAGTGATGAGATGACCCGAAGGGTAAGCCAGAACACCCCTTTCCTTTACAAAGGGGCCTTGTGTGGATGAGCCTTTCCAGGGCTTTAGATGTGCCTGGGACACTAGGAAACTGGCAGGTAAATGTTAAGTTTACGCTCAAGATGTTGTGGAGTATTAAGTTAGGTGCTTATTAGAAGTGGCCACTCATGATTAATATGACAAACAGAGATTGCAATGGCAAACCCCCTCCAGTGTTCTTGCCAGGAAACTCCCATGGACAGAGGGGCCTGGCGGGCCATAGTCCACGGGGCCACGAAGAGTCAGACACGACTGAGTGACTTCACTTTCTTTCTTTATGACAAGTGGCCATTCATGATTAATATAACAATCAGAAGCAAAGAAAGGAACCTGATTTTAATTACTGAAAGACAGGGCTGACTTTCTGTCAGTTCATGGTGCTAATACTGCCATGCTTTCAGATGCTTTAGAGAACAGAAATCTTTAACTTGCTTAGAACTACTGAAGATGCGCACACACGAGCATCCACAGTTAGCGAGGGGAATGTGTGAACCTCACGGGTCGGGGAGCGGGATGCGATGCAGAACATAACAGAATTACAGGACAAGCACACACAGCTTTATACTTGACATGGGTTAGAAGCACAACTCTAAATCTGACAAACCTAGAAGGGAAATTTTGATATGAGAAGGACCAACCCTCTTATGCACATGGAAGGAAACCAAGGCCCAGAGCCCGAAGCCGCCGCCTGAGGGCGCAGACAGCTAGTGGCAGAGCCAGGCCGAGGGCGACGGGCTTTTCATCCTGAGTCTGAGACTGGGGACGAAGGAAGCGAGTTCTTCAGGCTCCTCAGAGGTGGCGTCAATGAACCTGATAGGAAACACGCTGCCACGTCTCCAGCCACCAGCTGATGAAGCCTCTCTCCTTGTACTGGTCTGGGAATCACAGAGCGGGCTGGGGCAAAGCACTGAGGTCCAGGGGAGCTGGGCGCCCCGCCAGGCAGAACAAAGGGTGGGCGTGTCGCAAACCACCCTGCTCGGGGCCTCAGTCCACACGGGGCTCCGTGGGCCTCGCAGAACCACACCCATCGGCTGTGAGTAAAGGAAGCCACGTGTGAACGAGTGCTTGGAACAAAAATTAAGCAACTACTATTTGGGAGATGATTCAGTTGCCAATTAAAAGAAGAAAACAAAGGATTAAGCTCAGAGACAGGCTGCAGACATTCAAAAAGGGTAAAGAAAGGGCAGGACCCAAGGCCATACAGCAGACCCAGTGCTTCCTCAATAGGCAGCAAGGTCAAGATCCGAGTGAGGACCGGAGACCCAGCGAGGCAGTCAACTGGAAGGCAGATGTGGCTGGTATCCCTTCTAAGTATTTATCTCCCAGTTTACTCTTGGAACTACTCTCTTAAAAGTCATGTCTCCAAATTATGAAAAGCTGGGTTCACGCTGCCAAAGGAGACACACCACAGTGATGAACCTGAAGCTTGTAATACAAATTGATATTTTTCCTGAGACCAGGCAGAGATCATGAGTTCAGCTGAGGCGATGATCATTCAGAAGCTCAAGCAAGACGTTGACTGAGGATAAAGCAGGAAATGCGGATGCAGGAGGGGAGCCCCATTTTCAGAAAAAGGGCTCCCTCGGCTCAACGGCTCAGACTGCCCACGGGAGGGGAGAAGGAGCACGTGAGGCGGGGGCTGATGAGGGAGTGGGAGTCTGTGCACCAACCTGGGGGAAGCCATCCCGGCAGAGGAGTCAGGTCAACCTGACACTGAACTCTGACGAGCTCGGCCCAAGAGGAGGCAGCAGAGATGGGTACCCCCAGACAGAGTAGGGGGCAGGAAAGGCTACAGGGAGGCAGCAGTGTGGACGGATCTGTGGGTGGGAATTGGAGAGATGGTGCTGGAGGAGGTCACGCGGGGGTAGAGAGAATGAGGTAGCAGCAAAATCCCACAGGGGTTTGGTTAACAGGGTATCTGCATACTGGCAAGGGCCTCTCACTGAAGATCCAGGTCTCCCTATAGTCAGGGAACTCCTTCGTATAAAGCAGGAGGCCCCAACCTCTGGGCCACCGACCAGTACCTCCTGTCAGATCGGCATCGGCATTAGGTTAGAAATAAAGTGCACAATAAGGGCTTCCCTTAAGGTGGCTCAGTGGGTAAAGAATCGGCCTGCAATGCAGGACATGTGGGTTTGATCCTTAAGTTGGGAAGATCCCCTGGAGGAAGAAATGGCATCCCACTCCGGTATGCCTGGAGAATCCCATGGACAGAGGAGTCTGGAGGGCTACAGTCCACAGGGTTGCAAAGAGCTGGACACGACTGAAGCGACTTAGCATACATACAAAGTGCACAATAAATGTAATGCGCTCGAATCATCCCCAAATCATCCCCCGGCTCTGGTCTGTGGAAAAACTGTCTTCCATGAAAGCAGTCCCTGGTGCCAAAATGGTTGGGGACTGCGGCTATAAAGGACGGAGAACCAAGCATGCAGCAAGAAAAGTACATGAATTTAAAGGCACAGTATCTTCTGGGGAAGGTTCTAAAGGAAAGGGAACAGACGACATGGGATGAGGATGAAAATCGAAACTTACCTCCATTTCTGGCCTCAGAGACCGGAGATAACTTTTGAGGTCCCCCCGGGTCATCAGTTCCATGATGACCAGCGTCGGCTGGCCCTGGGACACCACGCCCAGCAAGCGCACCTGTGAGGAAAGAAAGAGAAGAGCTGAGCGGGTGAGAACCCCCCACGACCCGGCTCCCCCGCCGCCGGGGCTGCCGGGCCGGAGCAGAGCGGGATGACGGGCCCCTGGGGCTCACGGGCCGGCCCTGCACCGCATCTGGAACCTCCGTGTTGTGTGCACAGCGTGTAAGGGAAGAGCGGGGTGACGGGCAGCCCCTGGAAGCCGGGGTGAGTGTGTGTGGCCCACACCCAGGGCCCACTCTTACCACGTGGTGGCAGTTGAACTCCTTCATCACCGAGGCCTCGTTGAGAAACTCAATCCGCTCGCGCATGCTGGCGGCCTCGTTCACTGTCTTAATGGCCACCCTGGTCTCGGGCTCATCCTTGACCACGCCCTTGGCCACGCCTTCGTAGACCATCCCGAAGGAGCCCTGGCCCAGCTCCCGGCTCATGGTGATCTTCTCCCGGGCCACCTCCCACTCATCAGGCACGTACACTGAGAAGGAAGAGGCCGGAGCTGAGCCAGCGGGACCGGGGGTGGGCAGAACACAGTCTGGGCAAACTCCAGGCCAAGGAGGACTTTGCCACTTCCTGAAGCTCACAGAGGAGAGCATCGGGGGACACGGGTATATGGCTTGTTCTGGAATCCCCCACAGGCTGGGGATTTCAGCAAGGCCACTGTACAGTCAAACGTTAGGTTTTCAAGTCCCCACGGATTTCCAGATAATTCAAAGATATCAACGGCAAGTAAGAAACACAAAGTTGTCCAATTTCAGATGTTGCTGTAAGTATAAAACTCACACTGGATTTCAAAAAATAATGTAATACTTCAATAATTTTTATACTGACTGCATATTAAAACATAATACTTTGGATATACTGAGTTAAAGAAAACATTATCAATATGTATTTCATTAGTTTCTTTTTCCTATTTTACATGTGGCTACTAGAAACATTTCAGGTTTCTTACAGGGCTGGCATTAACACTTCCATGGGTAGCTCTGCTCTAGCCTGGACAGAGTCAGAGACCCTGGGGCCCTGAGTGACTATGGAAGCGATGAGCTCTGTCTCACTGCTCATTACTACCGAGGAGTAGTCAGTGGTGACCAGCATGGAGGAAGGGACAGCTGAGGAGCAGAAGGGTCTCCCCAGGACTTGGGCCTGGGATCTGTGAACTCAGGGACCTCCCACCACTGGGGTGAGGGGCTGGGGAGTGAGGCTTGGCGATGACTAAGCCTGAATACGATTTCCTCTCCAGCCTATGCTTCTGGTCAGATTCAAGCTGGTTTAAGAAAATAAATAATTCCAGGCAGGAGGAAAGAGAAAGAAAGAGGGAAAGGAAGAAGGGAGGAAAGAAAGAAAATGGAAGAAAATCCATCCGACCACTCTGATGGGTAGGTGAGAACTAAAATAAAATGTACTTGTTCCACAGATCCATAAGAAATTTCAATTATAACCGTATTCTTCTAATGCCGCATGCTCATGTGCTTGTCTCAGAGGGGAACCCCTGGCTGGCTCCACTGATCAGAAAGAGATGGTCCTGGCTCAGAAATGCAGAAAGACTGAGAACCTGTGGTTGCCTTTATGCTTTTAGATGTTAACTGTGGGCCTTCGGCTGGATGTAGGAGAAGAAGTGGGTTGACAGCTGTATCCTGACACCCTCGTAAAGATGTCTATGAATCAGGCCCAGGAGATACCACCAATTTACATCTCTAAGGAATGTCCAATATGAACTATGTTAATCAATATAGAATTTTCTTTCACATACATTTTTGTATTTCATAGTAGGTAGGTATGTGTTCAGGAATGTCACAAATGGAATTCCACCCTCCATACGGCTTAGACAGTTTATAGCCTGGAAGAGGAGGCTGATGCTTGCTTAGGAGAGTAAGTACGCAAGATATCCCAGTAGGTAAGACTCTTTCTGATACCCCTCAGAAAGTATAAAGAGACAGTCTATATCCGTTTATCTCTGAAAATCCAGGCTTGCTTTTAATCAGAATTAGCTATGTAGCACACCACGAAACACGGAGTTAAAACCAATCACACTCATCCCTTGGAGGTGGCTGAAGTCAATACTCACAATCCCTTCTCTCAATTCAACCCAACAGCTCTGACTTTAGCCAGCAGTCCTAAGCCTTGCCGGGCAGCAGAGGCTTATGTGCACAATGCTATCAGCGTTTCCCTGGAGGGGATTTTCAGTGTGCTTGGAGAATGGTGACATGCAGATTAGCTTTCGGAGAGAGATGTTTTTTAAGCATTTTTGAACTGCGATGTCATTTTGTTGCCCTTTGAGGAAACTAGCTATAAGATGCTTGTCCAAAGGCCCAATAAATTAAGTTCAAATAAGGTGACAGTATTTCTACCTGTTGGCCTGAGTGATAGTAAGCTTTGTTTTGTTTTTAAAGAATCAAGAGATTATATTATGAAAGCACTCTGGAAAGACACAGAACTTGAATTCAAATCGCCATTAGAGTCTGATTTGATTGTGCTCTCTCAAACTTCCTAGATACTTCATAGTCAAAGCTGCAAATGCCAATCTTATATGCTTTATTCTCCACAGCAGGCTTACTCCAAACCGATAGAGCAGGGAAGTGGCCTTACATTTTCCTATATCAATAATAAGTTATTAATAAACAAATAATAATAATCTGTTAGATTAATTGATTAAAAACTACATTTACATAAACAATGCATAAAAATCATCTTTTTTTAAAAGAAAAAGACCCTCTCCACAAGTAATTACTCTTTTAAGTTTGGCATGTATCCTTCCAGAACGTTCTCTGTGCCTTATACACACACAAACAGATGTATAGGTATGTGTGTACGCATATATGCCTTTTAGTTTAAAAACATTATCCATTTTATTTTTGGCTGTGGTGGGTTTCTGCTGCGGCAAGCAGGCTTTCTCTGGTTGTTGAGCAGGCTTCTCACCGTGGAGGCTTCTCTTGTGGCAGAGCTCAGGCTCCAGGTGTGCGGGCTTCAGTACCTGTGGCTCGTGGGTTTGAGAGTGTTTGCCCAGCAGCCGTGGCTCAAGGGGCTATCTGCTCCCTGGCATGCGGGATCTTCCTCGACCAGGGATCAAATCAGTGTCCCTTGCATTGTAAGGCATATTCTTAAACCACTGGACCACCAAGGAAGCACATATATGACTTTTAAAAATACAGCTTCATGAAACCTTTATAATGTCCTCATCATTCTACATTTGATTCCCATTCAGAGGACTCTGCTTTTTTACTTTTTTACTGCCTCTTTACTCAAATTGTAAACACAATTTGAGTTAGAAATTATTAAAGAAATCACAGTAGTAAAAATCACACACTTATATATATAGTGCTTTAAATCATTTCCTCATTTGATGAGGATGAGCAGTTAGAACAATCAGGACTCTTTATTTCATGTCTCTTGCATATACACTTCTACTTCTGAAGCATGAGCAAGTCAAACAATTTTCTGAACACATTAAATGAATTCCACTCTTTATGCATTTGACAGACTGGGTCCAGCTCTTCCTATGGGCCAGCTTGCCTGCAATACCCCCAGAACCTCACAGTCCTCCCCCACAGCATCACACGTTAACAAGGTGCCCGGGACTGCTTTACCCTGACTTCTCAACCGCCTAGTTCTGTGACCTGGGCGTGTTTCTTCTCTGAGCTCATCCCCCAACGAAGAGACAGAGAAGCATCAGAAAATCCATCCTACAGGGTTTCTTGGTGGCTCAGATGGTAAGGAATCTGCCTGTAATGCAGGAGGCCAGGGCTTGATTCCTGGGTCAGGAAGATCCCCTGGATAAGGGAATGGCTGCCCACTCCAGTGTTCTTGCCTGGAGAAGCCCATGGACAGAGGAGCCTGGCAGGCTACAGTCCATGCACGGGTGTGCAAGGAGTCAGACATGACTAAGTGCCTAACACTTTCATCTTCATAAGGATGTAGGGATTAAATGGGTAGGCATTTGTGAATGCCCCTAGCAAAGGGCCAGTTAGAGGCACCCAATGGCCAAGGGCTCACCCCGACTTACTTTGAAAAGTTGGGATTTTGGCAAACTAGGAAGACAAGATAGCAAAAAAGGGGGGAAAAGGAACGATCCAACTTCTAAGTCAGCCCTTCTCAGCCGTTTAAATAAACAGCTCTCACAAGTAATCACCAGAGGGGATGTGAATGGGCCATGAGGGTATGAAGGCCCCAGTCAGGAGGGAATGAACAGAAAATCTCCAAGATATGGAAAGCTGAGAAGCCATGGTGATCAAAGACAATTTTAAAAACATGAAACTCGAGGTAAAACTAGTTTAAAAGGACTGCTTTGTCAGCTGCAGCATATCTTCCAACTAGATGTTGACAATTACACAGCTTTTTTCATTCTAGCATAAAATTTCAGGCAATTAAATAAATGAATTACTGTGCTGGCCACATTCATCTCTGAAGCCCGTCTTCTCTTGGGGCAGCTCAGACAGTCCGACAATTTTTGACATATGCAGTGAACTGCTCAAAACTTTGTTTTTTAAAAAAAGAAAGTATTAATGAAGACATATCTGAGGTCAAATGTACCTCAAAACAACGCAAACCTCTTCCCCTGAATTAGTAACACTCAAAAGTTCCCGAGCTGGGACCTCAGGCAGGGACTTACCATCAGCTGCGCTGAAATACTCCGGGTTCACAGAGGCATACAGGACTCCATTTCCCAGCCTGCTGCTATTTCTGCCAAAAAGATGAAATTTAGGTTAGGAAAAAAAAAAAAAAAAAAAAGCCCACACATTTCTGTTTGTACTTTCATGTGTTTTATTTGTTCTGATTCAGTAAGGACCGGGAGGAATGGGGAAGGGGAATGCCATCAGGACAGCTCACCCTAACGCCTCTCTTGGCTTCCTCCTTGGCCTCAAATTAGAAACATTTCTTTCTTTACTTCATTAGAAATTGAAAGCTTATTTTATGGACAGGGTTAAAATACCATGTTTGAAAAAGCTGTGCAGAAGCAGCAATATCTGTGATGGGTCAACCAGACTCAAGAAAAAAATTATTTCTGCTGTTGAATCATTAGAAAATGTTCTCTTTTTCTGTAAAGAACATTTGACTGGAAAATCAGATTTTCTGATCCGTAAGACAGTTCCTTAAACTCCTCAAAAAGTTCATCTTAACTCAGGTTTAAATCATTAAATCAGTCCAAAGCAGCAAGTGTCTGAACTTCACACCAAGACACTCACCTTTTTCTATGGAAGACATACAGCATCATAAGCAACCCTCCCACTATCAACAGAACCGCAATGGGCAGAGCGATGATCAGGTGGATGAAGTTCTCATACGTCGCTGCAGAAACAAGCCAGAAATGAAAACATGTCAGGAGATGAACATATTTCATATTTAGTTCAAAGTATGAAAAAAAAATCCCTGAGAATTCCTCTATTGCTTAACATGAACTAGGAATTCTAGTTGGCTATAACAAAAAAAGAGAAAGAAAACCAAGTCATTTGCAAAAATATTAAAGAAGTGCAGACTGAGAAATAGAGTCATTTTATTGTCAACCTAAGTATATTCTGAAATAATTCAAATGATGGATTCAAGTAAACTAATCTCTGGTGGCTTAGTGGTAAAGAATCCGCCTGCAATGCAGGAGACCTGGGAGACACAGGTTCAATCCCTGGGGTAGGAGATGGCAGCCCATGCCAGTGTTATCACCTGGAAAATCCCATGGACAGAGGAGCCTGGTGGGCCGCGGCCCACTGGGTTGCAGAGAGTTGGACACAACTGAGTGCACACACACAGACACACACAGTTAGATGACTATTAATGACATTGCATACATTTGCTAAAATAAGATGAATAATTTTTATGTATATAGTGCTCAAGCTCAATCTGTCTTAAGACACTTCCACAGACAACTTAAACAAAAAAGAGTAATTGGATGACACCCCTTGCCAAAGCTGCTCTGAATTCTCCCCAAACATCAGAGGCCATGGTTACAGTCTGAGACCACAGAGCCCACACCTGCTCATCACCACGCTCAGCTCTTAGACGACAGATGACAGGCTGGACACTGATCCACACGCTTAGAAAATTCAGCCGGACGCTGGCAATCAGCATGTCCACAGGGAGCAGAACCACCAGACAAGTGGACTACACGCACTGCAAGGAGGCAGGGAGGGAACAAGAGTGTGGAGGGAGTCAGGAGAAGCTGGCCAAGCAGAGCATGGCTGGAAGTGACGCTGCAGAGATGTTAGGGCCGGTTCCCAGGGAACCCTGTCCAGGCTAAGCAGCGTGAACTGTACTCTGCAGATGAAGAGGAACAGGGGAGAGCCCCCCAGCCCTGCAGTGAACTTGATGGGACTTGGGTGGGGAGAGCTGGCTGTGCCCAAGGACAGCCTGAGCGGCTGGCAGCGGGCAGGGGCCTCTGCCCTCTCCCAGGGAAGGGTCCTGGGCATGTTCTGCATCGCCCAACTCGGACCTCACGAGGGAATCACTGCTCCTTTTCTACGAATGACCAAGACTCTCAGAGATGACCTGCCCCCCGCAAGGTCACACAGGCAGCGGGCTGGCCTTGGCACCCAGGCTTCCTGTACCCCACACCTTGCACCTTCCCCACGAAGTAAGTGCCTTAGAGGCTCTGAGCCGAGGTGGTGGTGGTGGCTACAGAGGCTGGACTCCAAAGAGAACTCAGAGGCAGAAAAGAGGAGATGTGGGTTTGAATGGGAAGTGGGTGGCAGGAGAGAAGGAAAGAGGAGCGGTGGCCGTGAGGCTCCTGGACTGGGTGCTGTGTGGGTCATGGGGCCACAGACTGAGCTGAGGAACGGAGGCGGGAGGGACTGTGAAGGTGCCAACTGTGACTCTCTGGTTTTGTGCACGACGCACCTCAAGTGCCTGTGGGATATTTGAGAAATGTCTATGTGGAAATGAGGGTGGAACTCACTGGGGACCCAGTTACATCTATTAAGTCCCCCCATCAATAATTACTTTGCCACTAAATACTACTATTATTATTACTCTGTAAGGACTATTAAACTTATTTTAATTTTTAAAGTATTTTTATCAAAGTGCTCTAGAAATGGAGGCAGGCTCCTACATTTCCTAGTTCTTGAATACAGTTGTAAGTTAACAGGGCTTTTGGGAAGCTAGCAGAGGGTTTTTTTTTTTTGCCCCCTGAGGACTATTTCTTCTATTTGTATCACTTATACTACTGGTCAGGTTGTACCGTGTTCTTTCTGAGTTTCACATTTCAACAGGGACATGGAGAAACTGGAACACATCCACAGAAGAACAAAATGATTGAATGGCTGGAAAATTGGTTTCTGAGACTGGCTTATGAGAAAGGGCCCCAAACTTGAGATTATTTAGTCTGGAGAAGAAAAGCCTGAAGAGTAATTTAGTAGTATTCAAGCACATGAAGGGCTCCTAAAAGGAGAGCAGTTGCCAGAAAGCTTCCAAAGCTTCCGTCTCCTCTGAGGATCGGGCAGGAGAGGAGGCTCAATCCTAGCAGGAGGGAATCTGGTCTGATAGCAGGAAGAGCCTCCTGACAGTAAAGCAGGCACACAGATCCACTTCCCCGGGGATGTCTGCCACCTCCTGCTGGACAGGTGCCACCAGTGGGGCTCTGGGCTTCCCACCCGCTCCCAGGACCCACAGGATTCACAGTGGGGGCGACGGCAGACAGGACGAGGACGCGGTCTTCTCGCCGACAAGCCAAGCTCACTGCCCCTCAGAAGCCCATGCTGCTGTTTCAAAGGACACAGCGCCGCATGAGTCCTCTATGTCTGGGCTCTGTTCCTGAGAGGACGGAGAAAGTTCCCTCGCTGGAGGGCATGGCACCCGCCAGCTGCTAAGAGCAGGTGAAGCAGGGCGCATGGAGAATTCGGACCATTTCAGATGACGGAACGACTTAAGCATCTGTTTAGCCCTCCTCATACAGTGCCGGGCTCATAAAAGGATGCCTCAAGGTTGGCAATTCTATCCCCCCCATCCTTCTTTAGGTATCTGTCATGCCATAGATTTCTAAATATCATGTGTGTCTTGGACTTTGAGGCACTAACCAGATGGTCTGCTGGATTCATTGAATCCTGAGTTCAATAACTCAGACTCTGGGCCAGAGCAGCACAGGTGTGGACACCAGAGGGGACCAGGGCAGTGGGAACTGCCCACTCAACCCAAAAGAAGCACCACTCAGCAAGCGGGGGTCACTTTTTCTCCAGCAAGCAGTCAGGAATAGTGTTATGACCAGTCTGATCCCACTATCTGAACATGAAATAATCTTAAAAATCTGGTTTCTACTACAAAATAGTACGAACTCAAAATGGAAATAACAAGGAATATTTATGTCACCAACCGAAAATACTGAATTTTCTTGGCCAAGCAAGTACAGTGCCCTTGTGCTCATACATTTTACAAACTCAGTTTTAAAATCAAAAATCCTCACACAGAATGGCTTTCTAAGAATACTGTCGTGTTGATGGTTTAAGCGTAAACTCAACACACACACGGCCGTCTCTGTGCCAAATGTGGAGTGTGTGTGTGCATGCGTGCTAAGTTGCTTCAGCTGTGTCCAATGCTTTGCAACCCCATGGACTGCAACCCGCCAGGCTCATCTGTCCATGGGATTCTCCAGGCAAGAATACTGGAGCGGGTTGCCATGCCCTCTTCCAGGGGATTGTCCTGACCCAGGGATTGAACCCAGTATCTTCTGCATTGGCGGAAGGTTCTTTACCGCTCGGACCTCCTGGGAAGCCTGTCACCACACTGTGCGCTCTCAGTGTGTGTGCTGCTTTATAAGCGCACCTGTCTCTCACCAATGAGCAGTGATGGGGTGACGCCACGGCCTGGGACTCTGTCACGGCGATGACTCCTGCCCTGAAGCGGGCTGGACCAGAAGGCCCCCAGTTTTGTGTCCCCCCTAGGATTCTAAGCCCCGAGTCTGAGCCCCAGCCACCATCCCTGACGAGGCAGAAGGCAGAATGGTTGATTCAGTGCTTTGTAAAATGCTCTGGACATAAGCTGAGAGCAAGGGCCCCCTTGCTGACTCCCTCAAAAGAGGGTCTCTGAGGCAGGGACTCCACATGCAGCAGCTCCCCGGCCTGAGCTCCCAGACGGGGTGCTGGCAGAAGGGTGCCCCTTCTCAGTGGTGGGTGACGGGAATCAGAAAACCAGATGACCCAGGCGTCCCCGGCCCGGCCCCATCAGCAGTCCCACCACGGCCTTACTCTTGGCCTGAACGTAGAAGAACACGGGATCCGTCCACGACCCGTTCCCAGAGAGAGAGGTGGCCTGGATGCGGGCTGTGTAGTTCCCCGGGTTGAGCCGGTTGAGCTTGGCCCCGCCGTACTTCCTATACTCCTGTCTGGACACACATTCCCGCTGATCCTGGAGGAAATAAAACATACACGTCAGTCCCCCCACACACGCTGGAAATGAGCAGCTGTGGTTGCCTGGCCTCTCACCTCCCACCGAACGCTGACCCCGATTTGCAAGAAAAGGGTAAATACCAACTTTACATGGTGGCAGTTCTCCGGTAACTGAAAGCACACCCAAGCACTAACCAAACCTTATTTATTTAACCAAAAGGAGTTT
The DNA here is from genome assembly GCF_033118175.1 of Dama dama. NCBI lineage: Eukaryota > Metazoa > Chordata > Mammalia > Artiodactyla > Cervidae > Dama > Dama dama. The sequence goes on along the minus strand of NC_083693.1, from coordinate 17,166,599 downwards.
CAGAAAGATTAAGTTATTAAGACCAGTCTCCAGGCTGAAAGATCATTTTTTGTAAAGAAACAGTTTCTTGGGGGGGTGAGGATAAGCCAGCTCCTTGCACACCGTGAAAATTCCTCAAAGAGCATAGGGCTGCCAGAAAGACCTAAATCCTCACTGACTCACCTCCTTATTCCATCGTTCAGTCTTCAGCTGACTGGGAGTGCCTGGTGTCATGGTGTAACATACACCACACCTGTAACAGAAATGTACCCACACGTGCCCGCTGTCCAGACTCACCTCGACTTGGGATCCATATTTTATTTCATACATGAGGATCAATCCATTGGGATTCTCAGGTTCTGGCCATTTTAAAAAGATGGAGTTCTCAGGCCTTGGCTCCCAGGTCACTGGCCCAGGAATGTCATCTGCTCCTTCTGTGCAACAATTGAAACAGGCAAGAAAGTTAGATTGGAGCCCCCAAGGAGGGACAGAAACACTGGACTAACTTAAGAACGGCCTCCCCAACCCCTCACAGAGGACAGAGGACAGCAGCCGCAGTGACTCCTCTTGGCCTGGCCACACACACACAGCAGGGGTTTTGGACTCAGAACAATCTAATGACTGTAAGTCTCGAGATGCCATCATACCCTCCCTTCCCGCTCCAGTCCCCCAACAGAAAAGCCTACTCTCAAGCACAGGAAGACAATCTTGGTAATTCCAGTCACTCAAGTCTGGTTCTCGGCTTCTATGTGATGCCGTCAATATTGGCAGCACGGCAAAGGCACAGCGTGAGCAGAAGCAGCGGCCCCAGCCTGCGGGCTAAGCTCTGGACCACGCTCTGCACCTGCACGCGGCAGACGCAATTTCTGGGCAGGTGTGAAGGATGCTCCTCCAGCCTGCCTGTGAGGAGGCCGCCAGGAAGCTGGGGCTGAGCGTAAGCTTGCTGGGGTGCAATCAGCAACTCCTCCAGCTGTCAGGGGAGGCTGGGGTGCTTGCCCTCTTGCTTTTGTTTTCTTAAAGTAGTAAGCCAGGTGGTGAGCAAAGTCACTGCAAGTGCCAGCTGGGAAGGGCTCTGAGAAATCAGCTGAGCTGCGTCTCTCCCGGGAGGGTAAGGAGACGAAGGCTGGGTCGGTTGGCAGAGGCACATCTGTGCTGGAACTGCACCCAGGAGGCCCCATCCCCAGACACAGACACTCTGTGTTCCCTGCCAGCTCTGCAGGGAAGCGAATGCTGCAGTTCACCCATCCTGAAAGGTGGATGTGGGGCTGTCTGAGCCACAGGCAGCTTCTAACTTACAAGAGGAAGGTGGAGACTAAGCAAGCAGGACCAAAGACTGCATGGGAGCTGACCCTGAGGAGGGATGCTCACTCTGAATCAGGGCTGCACACTGGGGATTTCACTGAAACTCTGGGAACTCAGGAGGGGCCTGGCAGAAAAGGGCTGTGGGAATGCATGATGCAAACCCACGAGAAAAAGGAAGAGTCGATCCTGAATCAAGCTCCCTGCTCTCAAGTACTTTGTATGGATAGACTGGGGTGGGAGTGGGGTTGCTCTGAGTGAATGCCACTCCCTACTGGGCTACCAGGTCGCCTGCAAATGACCACCATTCTTTAATCAGCAGGACTGAGACTAAGAGTGTCAGCCTCTGTCTCTTCACATCATAGTCTGCTCCAGTAGGTTGGGTGTGGGTGAGCTGGATCACACCATACCTGCAGGCATCGTTCTCGCAAAGACAAAGTTGGAGGCGCTGCAGCCAAGCTTCTCAGCCTCGTGGTTGCAGCTGTGGATGTCGATTCGGTACAGAGTAAAAGGCCGGAGGTTGGAGATGACAGTTCTCTCCTTGTTGTCCACTCTGCTCTCGAAGAAAGGGTACTCGGTCTCGAGCTCTTCCGGGTCTGTGATGTTGTAGGTGTCCAGCACTGTGGTGTTCCTGCTCCGGCTGGACACAGTGGTGTTGGCGATCTGCATGACCTCCCTCCGCTTCCGTTCGGGTCTGCAAGGAAGAGAGAAACGTGGCCTGTCAGTGAGGGCTTCTGCCTCTCTTGTCTCTCCTCTGGCTCGAGCCAGAGTGAGAGAAAGAAAAGAAAAATCTTCACCTTGGAATAAAAGGAGCTATTCAACCCCCTGTATAACAACCAACAAATAATACGGAGATTTCCTGCATCACTTATTTTGTTTTCTCGGCACCGCAAACCTCAGCCTCACCATGCAAACTACTTCATGCTCCCAGAGTGGTTACTCGATAGCTGTTGTTCAATCGCTTAGTCATGTCTGACTCTTTGTGACCCCATGGACTGCAGCTACCCTATCCTTCACTGTTTCCCGGAGTTTGCTCAAACTCATGTCTGTTGAGTCAGTGATATCATCCAGCCATCTCATCCTCTTTTGTCCCCTTTTCCTCCTGCCCTCAATCTTTACCAGTATCAGGGCCTTTTCCAATGAGTCGGCTCTTATCATCAGGTGGCCAAACTATCAGAGCTTCAGCTTCAGTATCAGTCCTTTCAGTGGATTTTTTTTTTTTTTTCCCAGTGGATATTTAGGGTTGATTTCCTTTAGGATGGACTGGTTGGATCTCCTTGCAGTCCAAGGGACTCTCAAGAGTCTTCTCCAGCACGACAGTTCAAAAGTATCAATTCTTTGGCACTCAGCTTTCTTTATGGTCCAACTTGCACATCCATACATGCTACTGGAAAAACCATAGCTTTGATTATGTGGACCTCTGTTGGCAGACTGATGTCTCTGCTTTTTAATACGCTGTCTAGGTTTGTCATAGCTTTCCTTTCAAGGAACAAGCATGTTTTAATTTCATGGCTGCAGTCATACAGTCCACAGTGATTTTGGAGCCCAAGAAAATAAAGTCAGTCAGCTTCCACTTTTCCCCATCTATATGCCATGAAGTGATGGGACTGGATGCTATGATCTTAGTTTTTTGAATGTTGAGGGTTTTTTTTTTTGTTTTGTTTTTACTTACTTACTTATTTATTGGCTGTGCTGGGTCTTTGCTGCTGTGTGGGCTTTTTCTCTAGTTGCGGTGCTCAGGTTTCTCTTGCTGCAGGGCATGGGCCCTAGAGCACAGGTTTAACACCTGTGGAGCACAGACTGAGTTACTCTGCAGCATGTGGGCTCTTCCAGGAACACGAATCAAACCCACGTCTCCCACATCAGCAAGTGGATTCTTTACCACCGAGCCACCGAATGCTGAGTTTCAAGCCAGATTTTTCACTCTCCTCTTTCACACTCATCAAGAGGCTCTTTAGTTCCTCTTCACCTTCTGTCATTAGGGTGGTGTCATCTACATATCTGAGGTTGTTGATATTTCTCCCGGCAATCTTGATTCCAACTTGCGATTCATCCAGTCTGGCATTTTGCACTATGTATTCTGCATATAAGTTACATAAGCAGAATGACAATATACGGCCTCCTTGTACACTATTTCCAATTTTGAACCAGTCCTTTCCTGGTCTGTTGGGAGGGGGGCCCAAACCCCAGATTCACTGTTCATGAGTCAGGGTGGTAGAAAAGCCACTGAACCTGGGTTCTAGTTTGAAAACATCTTTGAGCTCTTTTCTAACCTTCCTCAAACTTCCTGATTCTTGAAAGCATGCACAACATACAGAACATCTGGACTAACACATGAGCTGCAGCCCTACCATCCACTGTGAGCAGAACACATCACTGGTGGGGCAGGGTGGGAGGTGCTATGGTTTCAACAGAGACAGAGAAGGGAGGGGGAAGAAATCTGTGAAATGACCCAAGTTTATTATGGAAAAAAGAAAAAACTAGTGACTCCACTTCTAAAAGGTCTTGATTTCCTGTTTTAAAGACTTCTAAAATAAGATGTCTATCTTTGACTACTGTACAAATATCAAGAAGGTCACTTGATAGAAAATAGAAGTCTCTTTCAAAACCCTCTGTTGCTACAACCTAAATGCCTTTGAGGGCAAACCAAATGCAGCATAAACAGAAGCCAGGAGCTGCTGGTATCCCTGCGGGTAGGGAGCTGGGAGAAGACGGATGCCCAGGAGAACGCACTGGCAGCAGGGACACCATGGGGGTGGGAAAACGGGCTTGCAGGTACAACACTGGCCTGGATCCTGCTCCTCTGCCCAGATTTCAGGCACGAGGTTGTTTCTAAACCCTGTGCTACTATTTTTCAGGAAGAGAAAGTCACCATCAGCCACCTCCCCATTTCCATCTCCTTCCCCAGACACTACAAGGCTGCCCTGTTGAATGTCCCTCTGATTTTTTTTTTTTCCCACTATTTTGTGTTGTGGTAAAACAAACTTTTAGCAGAAAAAAAAAGCTAACAAAACTTGGTAATTTTAACCACTTTTAGGTGTAAAATTCAGTGTCCTTGATGACATTCATAATGCTGGGTAACCATCACCAAAATCTTTCATCACCCCAAACAGAAGTTCTACACACAGTAAGGAATACCCATTTTCCCTCTCTCAGCACTTGGTAATCTCTAATCTACTTTCCATTGCATGAATTTGCCTGCTCTAGATATTTCACATACATGGAATCATGTAATACCACCCTCTGCATCTGGCTGCTTTCACTCAGCATAGTGTTTTCATGGCTCATTCCTGTTGTCCAGAATCTCATTCCTTTACATCGTTGAATAATCGTCCATCACAGGAAAAGACCACATTGCCTCATCCCTTTATCTGCTAGTGGACACATGGATTGTTCCCAGCTTTTGGCAACTTGAATAATTCTGCTCTAGATGTTTATTTTCCTCCAATTTGTCCTCACTTGGCAGAAGTGGAGGCTGGAGCAACAGAGAAGACAGGTGCCCTGGGGTCGAGCTGTATGTCTTGGAGAGGCTGTCTTTGGCACGGCTTCACAAACTGTTTTTCGAGGGACGCTGTGGTGCTCGGTTATGCTTTGAGGTGGAGCCCGTTTCAAAACCGACTCTTGAGTTTCTCCTCGCTTCACTCCTCCTTGGCTAGGCTGGGAGTCCGGCAGGGAGGCGCAGGAAGGGCCCAGACTCCGGCTCCTTCACTTGCAGGTGTCTGCCCGTGGCCGGTGCTCTCCGTTCCCTGAGCCCACAACAGGCCGCCCACAGGGGACTGGGCGGCTGTCCCCCGTCGCCCGTCACCCTGACAGTGCCCACAGCGCAGGCTGCGAGCTCCTGGCCCGTAGTCAGGGCTGAGCGCCCACCCGCCCAGCCGGTCGCCTGCCCTGTCGTCTCCCCGTGACGGCCCCGGGGCCTCACTTCCGGGCTGGCAACCTGCGCACGGTGGGCTGGGGTGGGGGCGGCAGCACCACGGAGGACGCGGTGCCCGCGCGCGAAGACGGCGGGGCCTGGGTACGAAGATGGCGGTACCTGGGCCCCAAGATGGCGGTACCTGGGCACGAAGATGGCGTTGTGCAGGAAGTTCTCGAAGACCTTGCGGTATTCAGCCTCCTCCTTCTCCGCCTGCTTCTCGGCTTCGGTTTTGGGGCAAGCACAGCACGGCCCTTTCTCCCCGCCGCACACCTCGGTCTTGGGGTTCTCCGTCACCTCCTCGACGTCGATGGTGCCGTCGGCGTACTTCCTGATGGGGATTTTGTCTGCTCGGAACAGAGCGGCCTCGTGAGAACCAAGTTACACGGGCTGCCCGGGAAGGGAGAGCCCCGCGCACCCGGGCTCACGCCGGCCGCTGCCCCCTCGCCCCCGCAGGCGCGGGCGCGGCCTGGGTGCGGCTCCGGGGCCTGGGGGTCGCGGGCCGCCCCCCGGCTTCCCCCTCACCTTTGGAGCAGTAGTTATGCCGGTACAGGTAGCTGTCCTGGGGCTGGCGCTGCCAGCGCACGATGTAGTAGCTCAGGTTGCCGTTGGGCAGGGAGGGCGGGTTCCACTTCACGATCAGCTGAGAAGAGGAGTTTGAGGCCGAGAGGACGTCCAGGGGGATGGAAGGAACTGGGAAGGAGGGCAGAGGACACTTCAGAAAATGGAAGGAAGTCGAGACCCAGGCTGCCAGACACTTGGTGCAAACCCACCAGACTGTGACCTGGATAGGAAAATGGCGGTGGACACAGAGACCCAAGAGGCAAACCGAACCTTGTTTCCAAACTGTATTACTTTCCCTTTATAGCATCTGTTCTCAGGTCATCTCCGATGCCAAACATGACTAACCAGTCGATGGCCAAGAGCCGTGGGGGCGCAGCCAGGGTTGGGACAGATGACTTAGAATCTACAGTTAATGCAAATGCTGGACTGTCCTCATGTATCAGCGCTGCCATCCTCCAAGACGTTTAACTCGGGCAGTGTCAGCAAATGCTAAGACCGACTGCCTTGTGTGTGTGTGTGGGGGGGGGGGGGGGGGGCGGTTCAAGAGGGAGGGGACATAGGTTTACCTATGGCAGATTCATGGGAGTATGTGGCAGAAACCAGCACAATATTGTAAAGCAATTATCCTTCAATTAAAATAAATTTTTAAAAAATGAGACAAGAAAAACTGACTGACTTCTATTTTATTTGAGATTTTGAATCTCTGATAAAAAAAAGGAAAAAAAAAAAAAAAAAAATGAAAGGGGGACCTAAAAAAGATGATGGAGGGTGGGGGGCGGAGTACAGGAGGCTCTGGAGGAAAAGGTGATGAAAAAGGGTCTGTAAGTCTGACAATTGAATAACCATGAATCTGTGCAAGTATGGAGTTATGACTATGAGAAGTCTAAAAATATCTGGAACACATATAAAGCCCTGATTTCAAGTCATGGACTTCTGTTACCATCAAAAGAATATCGATTACAGGCAAAATATAAGAATCTGGTCAAATTGTACTTACTATTGCCCCTAAATCCCAAACCCAGAGCTGAATTGTGTATAAAGGGCAAGTGCATCCAGGGACCACTGAAATCTTGTTTTCATTAGGCTCGCAAAAAAAGCATTGATTTTGGTAGGTTTACTAAAGTGCAAGAAAACACCTTCGCTACATGCCACTTAAGCAATGTGGTCATGTAAGCTGCTTTTTTAATTTAATTGGAGTATAACTGCTTTTCAATGTTGTGTTAGTGTGCTGTACGGCAACATGAATTAGCTGTTTGTATACATATGTCCGCTCCTTCTTGAGGCTCCTTCACACATCCCCATCTCACCCCTAGGCCATCACAGAGCACTGAGCTGAGTGAGCTTCCTATGCAAGCTGCTTTTCAAATTCGAAAGCTTAAGGGACAACATATACATGGGGTTCTGAACACTTGCAGGGAAGGACACATTACGAAAAAGTTATGACTAATGCTAACTTTCTCTGGGAAAATGTTTTAACTACTAAATGCGAGGCCATTTTAGCACTTCCTAGAATAAGTATTTAAGAAACACACAGCTGACCTGGAGATGTTTCAATAACAGGTGTCACACAAAAACTGAAGCTGAGGACTAAGCCACTCTCTGACTACCACCTGTAAGGATAGCGCAAATGGAGCAAACGGACTCAATTTGTGTAGTGTTTTGTTTCCCATCTTTGGGGAAAGGAAACAAGTTTCTTAAGAATTGGTCATAGCAAAGAAAGATTTTTATTTTCCCCAAATTAGTCACAATGAATTACTTCCAAATTTTTAGGCTGAACAACCTGTTCTGTTCCCTTGAGTGTCTGCTACATCATCCCAGGCCTAGAATGAGAAGCCTGTGTCACATTTATTGATACAAATGCTGTACCATCCGTGACATGATCATAGCCACTTAGAAGAGCATTGGGATGGAACAGGGGAGGGGAGGAAGAGGGAAGAGAACATGAGCAAAAGGATTTCCTGACCAACATTTTTTTCCTCTCCCTCTTTACCATTTAAATTCACTTTGTGCTAGCTTATATGTGTTTTAACAGCCTACGCATTGTAACAATGGCTATCATCAAAGAATGTTTAAGTGCTTTTTAAAATGATGTGCATTTCCCTACTTCTAACCTGGTATTTATACACTTGGAAAATTGACACAAATGTTTGCTCTCATTAGTTTCAGATTCTGGAGTTGAGAAATGAGGTAGTTTAGAAAATGGGGATCAGGGGAGAAGGAGGCACACTGTCATCAGCAATCATCTGCAGAGTCTACCACGTGGTTCCTCTCACGCTTTTCAACTTGTGTTTGTTTTCTTGGAACCCTAGGCGCCACAGGATGAAGGTGAGAAACCAGTGAGCCCGAGATAAACTGGAGCACCAACCAGCAGGGCTTCAGTTCCCAGAGGTCCAACTATCCAAATAAACAAGAAGGGGAGCCCAGGGGACTGTATCCCATTGGGGCCTTCCAAAGAAACCAACCCAGCACCCTGGGGAACCTGGGCTCACTGGTCCAGGACAATCAGAATGAAGATGGAAGAGGGTCCCAAGTCCACAGAAGATATCCTGGAGGAGGCTGGGGTATTGGGAGTAGGAAAAAAAATATATGATACTGCTAAGGTATTATATTGATATATTGACAAACAAATGAAAGACACACTGGCCCAGGATGGGGGGAGACAATGGGCGCAGCTCAGGGACAGCCCTCTGACTAAATCTTTTCATGAGCGGGGAATGTGAGCTGATGAGGCGGGGACCGTGCGAGGGTACCTGAGGCGTTGGTGCGAATGTACAAGATCTCGCTCTTGGCCCCACGGATGTGGTCATTCTCCACCATGGTGAGGGTCACGGCCTTGACGTAAACGGCGTACTGTGTCCAGGGCTTCAGCCCGTGCAGCAAGATGCCGGGCTCCACGTCCTTGTTGGGTGGCAGGTCCACGTCCACCATGTTCCAGCTGTTGGAGCCGCAGGCGTCCTGCCCATCATACTCCGTGACGTTTTTAAAGGGGCTGAAACACAGTCAGTGGAGCTCAGACACTGCCTTATGGTGCTGACATCGAAGCTCTAAGAAACCTCCCCGGGGGGCCCCCTGCCACCTTCCATAATGGGGATTCTAGGTAAAACACATCAGCAGTTAGATCCTTAAAGAATCAAAGTAAGCTACCAGACTCCAGGTTTCACTTGGTTCTCTATATACTACAGAATCAAATCCTCTGCCTCAGGAAGAGTAAGTTCTGTAATTACTGGGATTGGAAACTGCTCCCTCTCTTCCCACTGTGGCATATTTTTTTTCCCACCATAAAGAAAAAACAAGGGCAGTCACTTAATGCAAACATCAGTTATTGATAAAGAATAAGAACTTCTGGAGGAAAATGCCTTTGCCACAGAAAAACAGCTTCTCAAATAAAGCCTCCAAAATCTAATTTGCTCACAAACAATTCTGATTGCTTTAGTATTTTTATCACATTCAAATATTTAGTTTCCAGATTATCTCAGACACTAACGTCAACCACTTGGTGAAAGTGCCAGCCGACCCTGCCAGAGCACTGGTAGGACTGTCAAAGAGGACAGTGGTTCTGCACAGATGCGGAGCTGGGCAGGGATGCCACGCCCCTCAGATGGAAGGGCTGGACAGCCACTGGTTTCTGAAACCAACACTCACACACCCCTCCCTGTTGTCGTGACGCAAGACCAGTGGCTCCCAAGTGCAGGGACACGGAATGCCTGAGAATCCTGCATCTGGACTTTCTCGTGGCTCCAGCACTCCCAGGGCCCCAGCTGGGGCAGGGGAAAGGGTACCAGATGCTGCCACCGTGGCTCTGGCTCCAGGGAAGCCAGGCGCCCGGGAGAGGGCCCTATGGCATCAAGGGTGAAGAGAGTGACTAAGAGGCCCGGGCAGCCACCTGGATACAGGAGGCACCAGAAGGAAGGAGTGGACCGAGAAGACATCCCTGACATCAGGAGAGATGTGCTGACTGCCCGGGCAGGCAGGTGTCCCCTGAAGGACAAGAAATGCCCCTGGCAGATTCTGGGAGATATCCTGAAAGGTTCGCAACATGGAGATCAGTCTCCATTCTCCATCCCTTGTTTGGAGGGCTTACGATCTACAGCGGAGGGGCACATCTGGGGAGGGGCCACGGAGAGTGACGGGACTAGATGACGGACTCGTCTGAGGGTCACCTTGATGGGGGCTGGGCACCCCGATTCGGGTGTCCCTGAACTATGGGTGAGTGCACCAAGGCTGCAATGATGCCGCGACCACACACTCCATCCCAGCTTGTGAATGCTTGCACTAACCTAAGTCACAAAGTTAAGTTTTTCCCTTTGGACTTTTTTTTTATCCAAGTACCCCTAAGCACCCACTGACGAAGGAAAGCCGTTGAGAAAACACGTTTCTGTTTACAGCTGTCACTGGGGGTCGTGGCTGTCACCGGACAGCGGGGGTGGGGGGGAGGGGGAAGCCCAGCCCACAGAGTGACGTCACAGCGCAGACACTCACGCTTCCTTGTAGTAGACGGTGAAGCTGATGAGGTCCCGGTAGTCGGGGGGCCGGTACCGGTGCCAGGTGATGATGATCCGGTTCTTCCACGTGGTGGTGGAGGTGAAGTGCAGGACGTCACTTTCACCTGGGGCAGAGGCACACCCGTGAGGGACAGCGATCTCCGCCCTCCCCTCCCACATGCCCGCAGGCTCACCACGGCCCTCTCCCCTGAAGCTGGCTGTGCCTGCAAAGCCCCTGTTTGAATGTCTCCGTGACTCTGCTGTTTCCACTAAGGACCCAAACACTGCACTACAGGGCCTGCAAGGGGCTCAGTCCTTTGTTTTCGTTTACGCGGGGCCCTGGATGTGAACTTGTGAGCGATTCTTAATAACCTAGAAGAGGACTGCTGGCTGCAGCAAGGGAGCTTGTCTCTCTGCCCCTGCCTGAGATGTGGGCCGCCGAGGGGGCTGGGGAGCGTGAGTGGACCTTGACGCATGTCTTCTTAGACATGGTGACACCCATCTCACCACTGTGGATCTGCCTGTTTGCGTCAGTAACGGGGCAGGTGTGCCACGAGAGGGGAAAGTTTCTTAGTCTTAACTTGGTATCAACACCTTCCTGCGCGACACCTCCAGGAACTCCCTGGAGGCTCTGGCAGTGCCGATGAGCAGCAGGGAATGGACTGAGCACTGACCGAGCCCACCTCCCGTCCTCGTGGGAGGAAGCCTGGGCCCGTGAGCACCACAGGGACGCTGTCCCAAGTCCCCTCATGCTCCCTGGCTAGATTCAAACTGATGGGAACTCGGGGAGGGCTGCTGAAGAGAACCCAGCTCTCCTCTGAACTTTTTCCTGACTGGAGGAGTCCCACCCACCGCACCCTAGGGAGGTGAAGCAGAGGCCAGCAACAGTTACAAACCAAGATGTCTGTGGGGCAAAACATGATGGATTGAGATGGAAAAAATGCTGCAGTTTCCGCTAAAATGTTATTTAGAGAGGAAACATGATTTCCACCACCCCCCCCCCCCCAAAAGAAAATAAATGGCTACTGTATTCATGATCGGACAGGTCAGACTGGCTGACTCTGAGCAGAAAAACACTTTGACAGAGCTATGCGACATCCACTCTGCAATGGTCTAAACAGGAGCGTGGCAGAGGGGGGTGTGCAGGGAGAAGGCCCTCCAGCTCTGTGTCGGGTTTCTCTCCTCTAAAATCCCTTCCTGGGCAACTCGAGAATCTACGGGGTGAATCCAGAGCCCACAAAACGGACTCCAATTCTGACGGTCTCTAAGATTCTCTCCCGCCTGTGTGCGTGCGCGTGGGCAAATCACCCCTGATCACAGGGATTAATCTATGTTTTTCCCATACTGTCCCTTATCAAAAGCTGATGGTGGAGAGACAGTTTACTTTCATAACCTGATCCAGCCACACAGAAGCACACTGTTTATAAAAGCAGTTTTACATACAAGGTTAGGTGAGAAACTCACCGCTCAGAGGCAAAACCTTCAAGCAGAAGTCATATAACCAATATAAGATTATAATTATACTGGTCTAAACTTAAAAAGCAGTATCAATTTAGGGAGGCAGTCTCTCTCCATTTTTCATGCTGTAGTGGAACCAGGATCTGGGTCGGGGGCCCAAGGCCACAGGGGCTGCAGCTGAGGGCCCCTGCCCTCAGACCACCCCTCTACCCCAGGGACTCAGGGCCAGGCTCACTCCCTCCCAGCATTGAAGGGACCATCTCTCCCCTCAAAAACAATCCAACGGTGTGCGTGAGCATAGAAGATGCTTAACTCGGTGTATTCTGTAAGCACCCCTTTAAAATCGGAGAACCCATTTATAAATGTTTATACACAGATACCAATCCGCCTCACTACTGCCTTTGAAGCTGTCCACGTGTTGGTTTAAGAGGCCTGCGTGAAGCGAGGCGGGACCACGAACAGAAGCCACCGCGTGGTGTGGGAGGGCGCACTCACAGGAGGCTCGCTCCCCGTTGTTCCTGGTGTTTATGTCTCCTTTGCTCTGACGCCCTTTCGTCCCCGTCACTTCCTCCATGCGGTAAATCTCCGAGACACACAATTTGGGATTGAACGCAAAGTACATTTTCCCAGCTTTGATGGTCAGGTTGCGGTGGTCCCAGTCCCACAGCTGCTGCAAGTTCTGGTTGTCAAGGACGTAGAAGGAGTAGTTCCTGGAAGCAGAGAGATCAGCATCAGACCGTTATCTTTTGCCTCCAGCCACCCTGCTCCGGGACTCTTCGCCACGTGGCTCCAGAAAACACCGTCTCTGCTGATCAGAGATGGAATTTTTAACAGTATCTAAGAAGGAAGAGTCCCTGTTAACAATAGCAACAATATGATTCAAGGATAATGTCAAAACAGATAAAACACTAATTTGATGACCCCGATTATGCTTCTCACACTAGAGGTTGTTACTCAAATCATTCTCTAGAAACGCCTCTGGTTATTTCTCTAAAGCAGAGTATGTACAACGCACTTGAAATCAGTCCACGGGAGAACAGATATGCTCTGCTACTCAACCAGAACAGCTTACATATTTGCTGTAGAAAGCCTGCCATTATCCTTAGAGTTAAATCCCATCCCTTCCCCTCCGTGCAGCTCAGCAGGTAGGAGAGAGAACGGGACTGGGAAATGGGTCAGTTCCTCCTCCAGATGCACCCCACCCTGAAAAGTCTCAGCTCTGGTCACTGGAGAAGGTGGCAGAGGAGAAATGGCCCCTGAGGGGCAACCCCCCCAGGCCACCCATCCAGGCGACAGCAACTCAGTGTCCAACAAGTTCAAGGCGCACAAAGCTGATTTTCAGAGGGCTGCCACCCCCAGCCCCTTGGGGGTTTCTCCTGAGCAGATCTGGGGGGTTGAGGATCTGCATTTTTAACTAGCGCTCAGGGGACGCTGACGCTGTAGTGCCGGGACCATACCTGGAGAGGCACTGGTCTAACAGGTGCTGAACTAGCCTGCGTCCCCTAGAAAACCCCCACCTCGGGGCGGCAGGAGAGCGGACAGCTGCAGCCCGCGGTCTGCGCGCATCTGTACACCAGGCGGGCAGGGTCACCGCGCACCGCAGACCTCAGACCTCAGACCGTCCCCTTCCTGCCCCCCACCCCAGCCTGATCTCGTCTGAGGTTCGCTCCAGCGCCCTCTACAAAACTGAGTCTAGGCACTGGTGGCCCCTTGTGTGGGTTTCCAAGACCCACTCAGGGATCCAGCACACACACAGAGAAGGACGGACCCCGACCCCCTTACCAGAGCCGGGACGGACCAGAGAGAAGCTGGGAGCGCTCCCTTGCCCTGGGGCGGGGTGCGCTGGGCACCTCCCGGCGCCCGGGGAGGTTCAGGCCTCTACCCGCCAGTCAGTCCACAGGCTGAGCTCCGCGGAAGCCTGGGTCCCGCCTGTATGTCTCCCCGGGAGTTCCCGGGCACTCCCAGACGGGGTCCAGTATGAGCGGTGCTGTCCACGAGCTGCGCGCGTGCATGCGGGTCCTCAGCTCCTCTGTGGTTCCGTCCGCTCACTCACGGGGCAGCAGGCGGAGGAATGGCGTCACCCGAGCGCCCTGCGGGTCGGCGGGGCCCAGAAGGAGCCGCTGCTCCGAGGGAGAACCTGCCCCCTGCCCGATAGCCCAGCCCTTCAGAAGCGCTGGGCTGCACCCCGTGGGGGCCGTGGAGGAAGGGGCACAGTGAGCCCGCGGCCCGAGCCAAGAGGGGCTCCTCTCAGACCCACCGGAGGCCTCAGATTCATCCTGGGCCACCAAGTCAGGCGGCAGAAATGGGCAGGCCAACAAATCCTTTCCTTTCACCAAGAGCTTGCGCCCCAACATAGGAATATGCTGGAAAATGTGCAAAGGACATACTGTCCAAAGGAACCGAGGCTCAGGCTAGGCACCGCAAGCCACGTGAGGGGACCAGGCTGCTGGGGCTGCTCCCTGGAGGAGGGGTGTCCACAGGTGGAGACGGATGCCTCGGGCCATCCCTGCCATCAGGCTAGTCCCAGCTCTGAAGGACGCTCAGAGGGGTCAACACAAACTCTGTGGGCCTGGCGGCTCCCAGGTGCCCAAGTCATAACCGGGAAGGACAAAATCTCCTTGGTGCAGAAACCTCTGAGTCCGGAGTGAAGGCCAGTTACCCAGGTCAAACTTCTGGCTCAACCTAGGATGAGGCTTTTATTTTAGTAAACTAATTTCACTAGCAGGGAACATAACCCTACCGAAAATACCTTCTGAACAAAACATCTTCTCCCCAGGGGAGGGAGCATGAATTATAAATCAGGAATTTGACAAATGAATGGCAGGCACACTAAAATTCTGCCTATGTGATTAATCACTTTGAAAAGCAAGATTATCTTTTTACAGTAAACATAAACATTTTTTTTATTTTTACAACACTGAGAAGGCCTGGAGCCAGGATACCAATATCAATAAAACCCGGTCGTTATGGAGCCGGAGTAGTGACAGAAAAGAAAAATAAAACCCTCATCACAATAATAACCAAGCCATTCACGAGCTGCTTGTCAATACTGTTCTTGTTTTCCCAACCCCAGCTGGCGCCCCGCTGTCCTCACATTCCTACCGAGATCAGGTGAGGATTAAGAGGTGGGAAAAGGCAGAAACTTGTCTGCACATCTTCAACACACATAAACACACTTAGATTTTACTGTTTCCTAAAGGAATGGGCTGTTTAACTCAATTGTTCTGTAAATGTGAATTCCTAATTGTTTCTAAGATGTCTGCCTTTACATTCAAAATGTATTTTTAAAAACTATCTGGTTATTTTTCTGTCCCTTACACAGACTCCATGGTGCCTGGATTTTATCTGTGTTACAGTCCTTTTCCTAGCTCTTCTTAAGGTTGCAAAAAATGTTTGTTCCTATGCTTAGGGTGGGTCCCATCTGCCAAAATGTAGATCACCGTGGGAGGCTATCTCCTTGAGGACATCTATATATCACCTGCATCAACATTCTAAATGCCCAGCACATGTTGTACACCTGTCTTATTTATGGCTCCAGACTCAGGGCTGTCTTACCTCTGAGTTGTCAACACCACCACCTCCCTGCCTGCTCAGATGAAGGGCAGGAAGGGCCGGGAAGCAGAGGAAGGCAAAGTGCTGGGGATTCTCCTCGTACTTAGAAGACAACGCCAGGTCAGGGCTGGAACGTCATCTACAGTCTCACTAGGCAGCAACTCTAGACAAAGCATTTCTTCAGCTTCTCCCCAGCTGGGACAGATGGGGCTAGGGGGTGGGGGAGGGTGGGGCAAGAAGGAACACTCTCCCCCTTTCCAAACTTCACTGACAGACTGGAAAAAAGCAATCACCATTCCCTTTATTTCTCAGAGAAAAAAATCGACAGACTCTTCCCTGCGGTCCCTAGGGGGCATCAGAACCCAGCACATGCAGGCTGTCTCCAGCACTCTGCAACGGATGGAGGGCTTGGTCTTTGTACAGAGGCTGCCTCTAATCCGTCTGCAACAGACTGCTTTCCGCCACGTCCAAATCTCCCCCGAAGTTCAATATTTACACCAGCCTTGGGGGTTCAGCAAGGGTAGGAATTTATATTCACATGTCTCTAGAACCAAACAGATACTCTAAAAATGTTTCCTCTTTGAGTGTTTTAAAAACAGCTTTACTGAGGTATAATTTATCTACCAAGAAAATTCACTCATTGTAAGTTTTTACAGTTCTGGGAGCTCAGCAAACCCACACAGGGGTCCAGCCATCCCCACAAGGCAGTGTCGGAGCCTCTCCACCCCTCCTCACTCTCAGCACTTTCAAAGCTCTGCATTCCCAGTGGTGCGCAACCTCTGATTCCACCCCCAGCCCTTTGCGGCTTTCTGTCTCCACAGTTTTGCCTTTTCCAGAAATCACCCATTAATGGAATCGTACAATGTGGAGTCTCTCGTGTCTGGCTTTTTTTCACTTAACCTGATGTTTTTGAGGTTCACTCCTGCTGTGACATTATTGTTGGGCAGTAACCCACTATGCCACGTTTTATTTATCTGCTCATCTGCTGATGGACATTTGGATTGCTTCCAATGGGGCCTTTATTTGCTGTGGGGGGAGGAGGGTATCATGAATAATACTCCTATGAGCAATCCTGTACGAGTCTTGTGGGGGCATGTTTTCGTTTCTCTTGGGTAGATACTGGGGTAGATCCTGGGGTAGATCCTGGAACTGCTGAGTCACACGTCTGACTGTACATTTTTTGGAAGTGCCAAAGAAGTGTTAAAGTATAGCCATGATGCAACCTAATCTTAGAGTTGCAAGAAAACAGAATAAAGCACAAAGTGTTGCACAGCCAATTGGGAGAGACATGCGCAGAGACGCCTGACTGCATCCAAGACTCCGATCCTTATAACCCACCACCTCCGTCTAACTCTCATTCTTTTCAGGCTAACCATCCTTGGTGGCACCAACAAATCTGAAATTTTAACTCATTTATCTCATGCTATCACAAAACCGGGTTGTTCAACATCAGGGAATTTTTTCAGATAACAGAAATATCTTTTCAAGGGCTTACAAGTTAGCCATTTCATAGAAATCTTGTACGTGTGTATTCCAAAATCCACTTCCTTCCAAAATAGCAGAACTTTGGTCTTAATGTCTAAGGTTATTACTCCAGAAACACATCACCTTACACAGAGTGATGTCCTCAAGGAAGCGCTGGCCATCTGAATTCTGCTGGCTTACCTCTAGACCACCTATGTTGTCTGGCCCCTTTCTCCAGAGACAAGCAGCCCTGCTGCCTGTTCACACTTGATTTTGCCCTGTGTCCATCACAGTCCTGGACGTCAGATTCTAGAATCAGCTCACTCGGAGTGAGGACTAAGAGGTCTATCCCAGGTACCGTTCTTGAATTTCATATTCTGGACCTGACTTTGTAGTCTGGGCTACTCAGGAGACATTTGGGGACTGGTCTCCGTTCCAATTTGGAAAGCAAAGGTGACACATAAAAGGGATTTATGTGCTACCAATTTGCCTGTTCAGCATCAAAACAAAAGGCTATAAAACTTTCTTCCCACTGGACCAAGTGGAAGCACTTATTTGGTCATGAGAGGTATAAGAAAAGTCATACTTTAAGACAGCAGTGTGACAAGAAAATATCTAGGCAAAAAATCAAAGTGTTTCGGGGACATGCTTATGAAGAAGAAGAAATAAAGGGGGTAAAGCAGTGGTTTCCAATTTGGCCACACACTGAAATTACCTGGCAATCTTTAGAAAAGTACTGATGCTCGGATCCCACCCCTAAACATTCTGACTGAATTGGGATGGAGTGCAACTTGGGCATCAGGATTCCTTAAAGGCCCCCGGATGACTCTTATGTATAGCAAAGTGTAGGGGCAAAAGTCATCTTGGCTTATAGCAAAAGCACATGGAAGTGAAAGGTTCTATTAACACTCTGGTAACTCAAACGTCCTGAATAGGTTCCACTGCCTATCCAAATTATAACCTCCACACCTGGGTGCATAACAGCTTACGTAATCCTAATACCACCTACCTCTCCAGCATTTTTTGCCAAACAGGTCCCAGGACGCCCCAGCTCGTTGCCTCTGCTGCTGCCATCCTGTCCTGAAACGCCTTTCTTCACCCTCTGCTCGCTGAGCATTTCCGGAAACCCTCCAAGGCCCATCTCCAAAGCCAGCTCTTCTCAGAAGCCCCTGTGATCTTTCTTAATCAGATATCTGACTCTTTTTCATGCCCATGGCATGTGCCTTTTCTTTCCCTGTGGCACTCTGCAAACTTCACTCAGCACTGCTGGCATTTATCTACTTAGCATCTTCCTTTCTTTTCTGCTTCCTTTGGACTGTTCCTTTTTCTTTTTTTTTAAGGTTTGAGTGGAAGATTGGCTCTTTTTAAAGCTCATTTTGCGTTCTTTATAGTTTTAGGTGTACATATACTGATTCATGGTTTTTACAGTTCACTTTTTTTTGGCCATACCACATGGCTTGTGGGATCTTAATTCCATGACCAGGGATCGAAACTGCATCCCCTGTATTGCAAGGTATCCCCTGTATTCCTAACCACTGGGCCAATGGAAGTCCCCACAACTTTTAAAGGTTATACTCCATTTGTAGTTACTATAAAATGTCAGCTATGTTCCCCGTGTTGTACATTTTATCCCTGTAGCTTATTTTATACATAGTAGTTTGTACCTCCTACTCTCCTATCCTCCTCCTCCGATCCCTCCTATCCACTCCTACTCCCCTGCTGGTAACCACTCATTTGTTCTCTGTATCTGTGTGACTCTTCTTATAGGGGTGAGGGGAGCAGGTGAAGAGGCTGGACCTAATCTCCTTCCTAAGTCTGAGGAGGAGAAATACAGAATTGAGTTGCCACTGGTCACACCTGACCCAAAGCCAACTGCACGGGTACTCATCACAAGCAAGGTTACGACCCAGACCATTTTGGTCATGGGCGAGGAAGGCAGGCAAAGGAACACAGCTCTCGGGAAGAGAGGCTAGGTTCTAAAGTGCTCCAGCTAAAGAGAAAGCCTCCCAGCAACGGCAGGAAGAGATCCAAGACTGGAAGCTCAGCCTCCTCAGAGCTACCAGGGCTACTGGTAGCTACTGGTAGACGGTCAGCAGGCTCACCACTGCCATCCCCTGACAAATAAAGTACTAAGAGCAGGGGAGGCCTGAAGCTTCGCTGAGCCTGGAAGTGGCCCAAACACCTAAGAGACGACACGCATCTGTAAGAAGGCCCCACTGGGGCTTTGGGCTTTACACAAGATTCAGATAATAAGAAATACGTCATAAATATTTTTGCAAATAAAAATCACACTTTAATTTTCAGCTACACTTGAGTGCATAATACTTTCAGTTAACACACAACTTGACAGGTAATCATGTTATGTAATAATTCCTAATAAAAATTAATTAAACTCTCCTGCTAGCTCTCCCCTCTATATGTATCACTTGCTCAACCTGGGGGGAAAAAAGTGTATCCTCAAGCAGAAGGAAAACCTGTAGGTACCAATACGCTAAAGAAGATGTGCTTACCATCACCAGAGTTTCCAGAAAAACCTACTTGGAGGAAAAGGAAAAATAGCTGTGCTAAAATTCATTTTAAAATTTACTACAACCAACGATAACCATCACCTCAAACTGGCAAAGCCTTGGCTTGCTATGTTGGTGACCTGGGACACTGGGCTGAGCACAGCAGCAGCCTCGGTGGCTTCACCACGAGAAGGACGAGAAGGACGTTTTTCTAAAGAATCAGGGTTCCCAGCAGGGAGGTCACTGTGCTTTTCAAGGATGGAATGAAGTGCTGCCCCCTCTCTTTGGCTGTATCAGATGATGGAATTTTAAGAATTTAAGACTGACCAAGAGTGAGTCTGAGAAAAGCAGGAAGGCTGTAAGGAAACCCTTTTGTGGTAACTTTATCCATCGGGGCACATAAATCAGCAAAGACAACCTTTCTCATGACCTTCCCATATCTTGCTTTCCTAAATTATTTCCCCAAATTCTCTTTAGAAGGAGTCAACTCATTAATGGATGTCTCCTTTTATTTTGAAGCATTAGCTTAAAGCCAGGCAAGAATTATATTTAAAGGGGCGCGTGTGAAGAGAAGCACGTGCGCACAGGAACACCCGGGGTGAATGCGGGAGGGAAAGTGCCCGTGTGTGCGCAGCGATCGAAGCACCCACTTCATTCCTCAAGCGGCGAACAGCCTCGGGCGAGGCTAAAACCCTTATCACAAAGCGCATCTCTGCAGAAGGCAAACGTTCCATCAGTAGGGCAAATCCTATAGGCTGATCAATAGAAACTATTCTGTGAATCAAGATTTCTTTGTAACAAAATGAACTGTTCAGACGCCTCCAAATCTCTGGCATTCCAACACGTCTGAAAAGATGGAATAGCTTTTACGTAGTGGACCACAGCATCCCGAGGGAGACAAGGGGCCTGGGACGAGGCGAGCCGTTCAGCCCCCTCTCGGCGCTTTTGGTCCCTGCTGCGTCCCTTTCTGCAGCTTTGCTGGCCACAGGCAGACACCCGACCCCCGATGGGTCACGACCCAGGAGCGAGGATGGATAATCCTGACTGCAGGAGACTCCCTGCGAGGAGGCGGCCCCCATGCTGGGCACTGCCGCTTCTTTTTAAGGAGAAAACCTTAAAGGCAGCGTGCTGACCCAGCGGCGGGAGAGCGTCAGCTGCTGCAACGCGGAGCTCTTACCCCTCAAGCTGCTCCTCCCCTAGGATCTGGCGCAGGTTCTTCAGGAAGGACAAGGAGACCAAGGCGTGGGAGTGGCGGATCTTCACGTAGCCCGTCACCACCTCGATGAGCCCCATGAAGTTCTCCAGTTCCGAAGCGATGTTGTCTGTGGTAGGGGGACAGGGTTACTGCGCGCCTTGACACAAGGGGAACACACATGGTTTCTCGCAGACCCGTCTGGACAGCACTACAGCTCAGGTCTTGTTTCTCTGGTGCCCCTGAGACGCGAGGCCTCCCAGGATCCCTGCCCTTTGTCAAAAACGCGTTTCCCTAAGCGTGGCTTTCAACTTCCATTGCCTGGGATGGGCCCCCGAGGCGGGGGGAGGGCAGTTTCTAGAAGGCTGAGGACTGCAGCTCCCAGGCTGATTAACAGAATGTAAAATCGTAAACACCAGACTGCCAATTAGCTGAGGCGGACACATCCAGGGAACATCTCTAATATGCTCTGTCAACAGCACTGCCTCCACAGTAGAAGGGCATGACTAAACAAACAATGTTTTCTCCGTCTCACTAGGAACTGCTTCTGCCGCATTCCTAGTTCCTAAGATACAGTGATCTATATTTAAAGACTCCATCTTACTAAGACTGCAAGAAAATGCACCAAAATATTAACAATGGCTATTGGCAGGTAATTTTGAATCATTTACTTCTATGCTTCTAAATTTTCTAATGCACATACATGATTCTCACAGGTGGAAAAGAGTTGGGAACATCACTGCTAACACATGTGCAAAAATGACAAGATGCATGAACAATGTGTTTTCTTCACTCTTACAGCCTTTTTCTCATAGTAAATAAAAAGCATAAACTTCAGTTCAACTTATGCCAAAATTACAAGGCATACTATAATGAACTGGATGTGATTCAACCAATGGAATTGTACTGTGTATGACCTGTGAAGGCATAGTTAATAAAAGGTTCTGTTTTGCTTTCAACTGATAAACATCAAAGAATAAGGGTACTGTCCTCTAGGGCAAGGCCCTATGTTTCTGTACAGTGTGACAGTTTTCCAAGAGAAATGGAGAAATTCAAGTTGTAAAGACTACGGTTGCCTCCAGCTGATGTTTCAGGGAAAAGATTCTGAATTAAACATGTGGCAGGACTCACGCCTTTCAAAGTCAAGGCTGAGGAGGGGCCATTCCAATAAGATGTCCAACCAATCTCCTGTGGTGGACATGAACTGGAAGCCACACTGCATGATCACACACCGATATGTACCAGTTCCTCCTCAAACTATATAGTAAACTATACTTCCTGATTCATGGATCAAAGTTTTTAAAAAATACTTTGAGGATGCATGTGTGCATGCTCAGTCATTCAGTCATGGCCAACTTTGCGACCCCATGGACTCTAGCTCACTAGGTTACTCTGCCCATGGGATTTCCCAGGCAAGAATCTTGGAGTGGGTTGTCATTTCCTTCTCCTATTCTGAGGACAGAAATATGAAAATAAAAGTAGGGTTAGGCACTTAAGTCTTTCTTGGTGGCTCAGACAGGAGACCTCGGTTTGATCCCTGGATTGGGAAGATCCCCTGGAGAAGAGAATGGCAATCCACTCCAGTATTTTTGCCTGGAGAATTCAACAGATTGAAGAGCTGGTGAGCTATAGTTCATGGGGTCACAAAGACTTGGACACAACTGAGCGACTAACACTTTTAGGCACTTAAAGGGTATGTTCTAGGAAATGAGGAACTCCGTATGAGAAATTAGGAAATCTAGTAAGAGCACAAAGAATAAAACTTCAGAATACCATGAAAGTCATAAAATTCTAGCTGTGTGGAAATAAACTTATCTCTGTTGTGAAGGGGTGAAAGGTGTTGTGAAAATCAAGGGCTATCCAAAATTCAAAAAAACTAAGCAGAAAGCTTAATGCTGTCATCTCTAAATCCTAAGACTAGCACTCACTCACTGCACAAACAGTATCATTAAGGGAAAGTAAATGCACAGAATGCTGTGTGCTGTGCTGAGCTGCTCAGTCGTGTCTGACTCTGGGTGACCCCATGGACTGGATCCCACCAGGCTCTTCCGTCCATCGGATTCTCCAGGCCAGAATACTGGAGTGGGTTGCCATGCCCTTCTCCAGGGGATCTTCCCAATCCAGGGATGGAACCCAGGTCTCCCGCATTGCAGGCAGATTCTTTACCATCTGAGCCACCAGGGAAGCCCCTCAAAGCATATAATTTGTTTGTTTGTTTTTTTTAAGAATTTAGGAAAAAAGTCCCTTTCAACCTCAACACCTTCTTACTATATTTCTCCTAGCTTAGGAAACGATCAGTATCTTCATCAAGTGATTCCAGTGGCAGAGAATTTAAGGCACCATTACTAGAAGCCTCTGTCAATTACAGATCAGAACTGAAAATATCACCAAGTAAGTCAACCGGAAATGCTTCACACATGCAATTGCCCAGAGCACCATCTACTGCAAATAGTGGGGAATCCTACAGAGGATGGGGAGACTGAAGCTTCAAATGCACGCTGACACACATATACTTGTATCTCTCTTGGTTCTCAGAAGTAAACTTGGGAGATGGGCCAGTTTGGGACTGAATAAAACTTTAAACTGATATCATTAAACCCCTCCCTTGCTCAGTTTCTTCCACATATCCAAGTAACCAAGACTCTCTGGACTTAAAGCTCTGAGGCCTTGGCTCTGGCTGGAGTCTGCTGAGTCACACCTCTGATCCATCCGTCTCTCCTGGGTTTGGATGTATTGAGACATGCATATCCTGCATAAGATGTGACTTAAGAGAGATGAGGGCTGACCCTGTGCAGAAATAAACGCTGTGCCCATGGCTAAAATGCCATCTGCCTTTCAATCTCTCGCTCTCTCTTCTTTTAATCTTTGAGGGAAGCTCCAAGCAGGGGCACTGAGCATGTGGCTTACGCACCATGTTGTTTTTCTAGGCCCATAGTTTACTTGTGAGTCATGGACGAGAAGGGAAAGCTCAACAAAAGAAAACCAAGAGGTCTGGTCCTCTCTTCCAGGAAGAGGGAATACTCACTGCCGCGTCGGATGTTGATGAGCAGATTGCCTTTGAAGATGGTGCATCCTTGGAGCATCTGAGCAGAAGTGACAGAATCAATGGTCTTCGTCTTCTTTTCTTCCTCACACACTTTGGGACAAGGGCCTTCGCAAGGGATACAGTACATGCTGTTGAAAATAAAACCACCCAACACACTGAGAGCTGAGTCTGTCTTCCTGCATTAGAAAAAATCTCAAAAGATGTGCTTTTATTCCAGGTGTCTTTACTGTCCACATTACAGAAAGCAACTGGCAGAAGCATTCGAGTGGTCATACTGTTTCTCATTCCCAAGCCTGCCCGGGGTAAGCCACTCAAACGGCAATGCAAAGGAGAAACTGACTACAAAGGAAAAGCGTGCTGCCTGTTTCCAGACAAAACACATGATACACCCTTGAGGCATGTGCGTGTCACAGGCTGGGGCTGGTGAGCCAGCTGGTCCCATGTGCGAGAAACAGCCTTGCAGAAGGGAGACACCAGGGGATCCCAAGAAGAACAGAGCTGCTCTCTGAGGTCATGGACCCTGCTGGCGTACCCGGAGGAGCCACTGGGAGAGTGGATGGGACAGCAGTGTCCCCGCTGCTGACCGGAATCTAACTCCTGCAGCCGGCAGCCCGGCGGGGCAGGGGGGGGGGGAGGGGGGGAGATTCCAAAAGGCACGTGCTGTAGCACAGATCCATTATTTTCTTGCTAAAGCACAACTGAAATAATTTCTTGACAGCGTTTGGCAGAAACTTGTAAATTGATCCAAATGTTGTTTTTGCTGCATACACAATAAAAATAGGAACTTCCATTGCTTTGTAATGAGCTCCTATTTCACACGCAATCTTGAACATGCCACAAACCCAGCAACAGCCAGGGACTAGCGAGTGACCTTGGTACTTTTCCTTATTTAGGGAATAGCGGACTCCAAGTCTCTGAACCACAGAAAGCTGGGTCAATTTCCAAACTAAATAAATGATACAACATTATGGGATATGAGTGTAATACGATGGTGAACTGGAGAGCCACTATATTTACATGATTATTCTTGAATGATCTTTCAAATTTCATGAAGGTAAGTGAGAAACATCCAGGAAAGCAGTGTAAGTTAAAGCTCTGAGCATTAAGTACCGCCCTCCATCACTGAACTTTACCGCATATCTAAGGCAAAGATGAAGGGCTTTGTTTAAAAGCTTATAGACAAATACAATTTCCCTACTGTTTTCTTATTTCACGTTGGGAGAACAGGAGAGAAGGTTTCTAGAGGAAATGGGCCGACCATAGTCATAGAGGTTTCCCCTTTCTCTGACATCACAACACTTTCACTTCTAGAGACTGCAGCAGCTTTTCCTCAGCATTCCTTATTGGTCTTTTATTGCTTCTACCTTACCTACATACCATATAATGCCCCACCTCCCTTTTTAAAAACTTGGTGTGAAATAATTACAGACACACAGAAAATTACAAAAATAGTACAGACGGGTTCTGTGTACCCTTCACCCAGTTCCCTCTGATGGCACCATCCTACAATACGATGACGCAGCATCAAGCCCAGGAAGCTGACACAGGCACGATGCCCGCGTGCACTTCCACGTCCCCGCATCACCTGAGTGATCACCGCAGCGAGCCGGCCCGCCCCCACCAGCATCTCCCACGTGCTGCCCGTTCGGCCATCCTGCACCCATGTCTCTAACTCGGGGCCGCCACTCCCCTATTCTCCACCTCGGCAATGGTGTTATTTTCAGAATTTTATATAAATGCAATCATCAGGTGTGTGACCTTGTGATTGGTTTGGTTTTTTTTTTTTTTACACAGCATAATGTCCTTGAGATCCATCCATGTTGTGTGCGTCTGAATAGTTTGTTTCTTTCTATTGCTGACTGATATTCCATGGTGTGCTGGATCACGGTCTGCTTGGCCATTTACCTATTGTGGAGCATCTGTGCTATTTCCAGGCTGTGGTTCTGCACTTGTCTTTGCGGGAACTGAAGTCTTCATCTCTCGGGAGTAAATGCTCAGGGGCATAACTTCTGGGCTGTAGGTTAAATGTATGTTTTCTTCCCCTGACATTTTATTCAAATAGCAATTTCTGAGCCAAACACCTTTCTTAAAATGTCTAGGAATCAGCTAGTACTTTAAAAAATGTTTTTCTAAGGAAGTGCTCTGATTGCATGTTTATAGTTTAAGCTTCCTCAAACCCATTCTGCTACAGAGAGGGTATAAACAGTATTAAAAATAAGTATTTTAAATAAGTGTCAAAGAGGCCTTAAAGCCTGAGGAGGGGGTTGTTATTAGTTCTTGATGGTGTTTTCTTTTAAAGTGAAAAAGGCAGTATCTGTAGCTTTGAAGTGACTGCGAGCATGAGTAGGAAAAATAAGAGCTTAATTCTTCAAAGGATGAATTCCAGTAGGAGAAGCTGTCATAGGGCACAGCGCCCCCTACTTCACCCACGACTCTGGCAGCTGCAAACTACAGAATGCCGCCAGCATCAAAAGGCACACACCAGCAGGGCAAAGAAGCCATAAGCCCCCCGGCCATGCACCAGCTGCCCACCGCAGCCCCCAGCCCGGGGAGGAACTGTGTCGGTGACGATTTAGTGGTTAAGGTCGTGTCCGAGTCCTGTGAGTCTAGGCAGGAACTGTGGCGGAGCCTAAACTGGGTTCCAGGCACTGCCCAGGGACTGGCAAAGCCTTTTTAAGTTCTAGGGCTGCCAATAAAATGTGAGCAAAATGTGGCAGATTTATTTTGGGTGGAATATGTATACTCCACAATTCACCAGTATCCTTGGCACATTTACCATTTTAAAGTATTTAGAATAATTTTTACTATTACAGTCGTTACAGAAATGATGACAGGTAGAGTGTTCTACATTTAATACTATGAAATAACATGAGTGTTATCTCTGATTTGAAGTTAAGCCTATGGAAGCAGCAACATCTCCAAATATTACACCGGAAACAGATGCCCCTTTACCAAGACTTGCTTGATGAGGTTTGCAGAAACAAGGCAGCAAACAGAAGGGAAATTACACATTACACTCAAAATGAAGATTTCCTTTTCCAGCGGTACTGTATATTTGTAAAATAGCTTTATTTTTTAAAAACCTGAAATGGAAGAAGGCTCCTCTGGTGTAGTCACGAAGCAGGCATTTTTAGTCCATTCCATCAGAAAGACTCCTTGAAGAGTTCTCTGCTCTGCTCCAGAGGCGGGACCAGCAACCCCAGGTCTCAAGCCTTACCTTGCTTGCAGGGTTATAATCCTATATTTTGTAAGAATGCTGGCATTGCTTTTTCAAAAACTGAAAACCAATAACAGCTTCACAGAAGTCCAGTTGCATGCATGAGAGGGATGCTGTTTGCTGTCAGGAACTTCTTTGCTTCCAAAGGTTAATGTCCAGGAAGGAAAATGAGACACAGGGAAAACCGAGGGACGGTAAAGGCTGTGTGTGTAGCAATGGGACGGAACGCACTGCTTGCTCGGAGTGGAGGACAGAAGCCAGTGCTAAAAGGGGGGGGTGTGTGTGTAGCAATGTGATGGGGTGTGTGTGTGTGTGTGGCAAGTGATAGAGCACACTGCTTGCTCGGAGTGGAGGACAGAAGCCAGTGCTAAGAGCCTACGCCTGCTCACTGCCTCACGGATGCTGGTGGGGTTGCTCCATCTTCCCTCCCGTACTTCCAAAGCCTTCACTGGTCTAGTGCTGAGCAGCCCTGAAGGTGTGCAAACCTCAGTCTACAGTCTCCGCTACCCACCGCTCTGGGGGAGAGCCCCGCATGCGCACAGGGAGTCAGGGACCTCCTGGGACCTGAGCCAGCAAATCAGGTACTCCATTCCAACCGTCCAGGAGGGCCGCTTCCAAACCAGAAGACCTGCCCATTGCGCCTGGCGCCATCAGCAGCCGGAGTCACGCCGGCCCTCCCCAGTGCCCCAACTCTCTTAGCCTCCCCAGGGCCGCGCCGGATGGAGCCAGGCCCGCCTTCCCGCGCCCACACTGACCTCTGGCTCCCGTTGCGGATGAAGCCCGACGGGCACTCCTGCATGCACTCGCCGTCGTGGATGACGAAGCCCTCGGAGTCGCTGCTCTCGGCGTTGGGGATGTTGGCGCAGAAGTCGCGGTCCACGCAGCGCCAGCCCTCGAAGCGGTAGGTGCTGGGCGGGCAGCTGGGCACGCAGACGCCGGCGTAGTAGTAGTGGCGACAGGCCACGCAGGCCGTGGCGTTGTCGGGCGCGCTGCAGCTGCCCAGGCACTCGGGGTGGCAGCACTCGTGGGTCTCCGTGCACGCCCGCTTCCCGCACGCGCTGGGGCACACTGTGGGGACAGGCAGGGCGTGAGACCGCTGGGCTCCGGGGTCCCCACCCGGCACCCCCCAGCCACCAGCCGCCCGCGGGGCCGAAGCTTGAATCCCCAGTGTTACATGCTGAGAATTTCGCTGGGGCAGGGAGCAAGCACTCTGCATGTCAAGTCAGGTGAGCAGGGTTTAACATCCAGCCTCTCCTAGTTGACTCTGTTTGGTCTTGGAGGAGTGCTTAAGAATCTCTGACCTTGATCCTCTCTTTTCTCACCTACAAAACGGGGTCGTAACCCCCATCTTGGAAGGTTACCTGTGGCGTGGGTGATACCCTGGAAGCACCATGTGGACCACACAGTTTATTATTACTTTAGAAGCCTTATATGTGCTACTCAATCTGCATTTTGCATGTGTTCCTTACTGAAATATCTTTTAACTATTTCTGATATCTGTAAATATCTTTAAATAGTGTGCAGAAATGCTCATTTACTTTTAAAATGATTAAAACTAGAATGTGCTAAAGAGGATACTATTCGGTTGACAAATTAGCTTTAGAAAGTTTGTGTCTGCTTGTATCATACCAAAGGTCTCACCCCAGATAAACAATGATATTAACCTATTCATGTACCACATCCTAATATATCACAGAGAAGCCCCCTGTCTGATGGTTTTTCTCACATGTAAGAGTGGAGGGGTGGGCAGTGTCTCCAGCCCAGAGGCCCATAAGATATCATTACAAACCATCTCCCGTGAGCCCATCTATGTTAAAGACAAGTGAAAGGAATACCTACAAAAGCCAGAGAGCCACAATTCTTGTCCCAAATAGATGAGCTGGCCATTTATTTCTATAACAATGCCATAAGGATCACACTCTAGGGGCCTTAGAGCAGTGTGCCTTACTAGCAAAGGTGCCTTACTAACTCTCCATTAGCCTTATTTAGCGAATAAAGTATAAGTCAACAAAATAGGAAATCTGGTTTGCATTATCTGCTTCCTACTTTTTCCATGAGTTGGAAAACACAAAATTATTTAAATATGTAGATTATTGACTCTGACATGCATTATTTAGTGAAGATTCTATTATTGTTTTTCTTTATAATAAAAAAGATGAAAAACTCAGAAATCAGATATTAAAAACTACATTGAACACCTAGTCTGCCTGTCCACAATGGCACTTTATCAGTAGCTCCATGAACACTCCCCCACTAGATCATTTGCTGTGCATGTGCATGCACATACAAATGTAAACATCTATAAAAAAAAGGATCAAGTCATTCTGAAAGCATTTTCTGGCATAACATACTGTGAATTCGACAATAATTTAACAGCTGTATTGCATCCCATAGTATAGTACATCATAAGTTGTAATCAGTTTCCTGCTATTAGACATTTCATTTATTCCCAACATTTTATTAGGACAATGAGCAGTCAATCTTCATGAGAATTCTTAATTATTTCAACAGAATCAATTTCCATAGTTAGCCTTCCCGGGTTGAACTGTCCTCTGGGAAGCTGGTACACATCTACACATCTGGTAGCTATATGCTGGAGTACCTATTTTATTGCCAAAAGGTGCATTTAAAAACAGCTGTCAGAACTTGGACATTCAAATGAATACTGTCACCTCGAAAGAAACAAATTCTCATGATACTGTCAGGCTTAAAAAATTTTTTTGCAGGTTTCTCCTCTGATCATCATCTTTTGACTGAGACAAACAGGTTACCTTCCATTATTCATTCTTATCTATTCTGGTAATAGAACCTTGATTTTTAATTAGGCATTCTGCCACTTATCTAGCTATTACATCTCCCAGCCACTCCTATAGCTAAAAGCAACCTAGGTTCTACCTAGTGAGTAAACTTTTAGTTTACTCGCTGCTGCTGCTGCTGCTGCTGCTAAGTCCCTTCAGTCATGTCCGACTCTGTGCGACCCCATAGACGACAGTCCACCAGGTTCCCACGTCCTTGGGATTCTCCAGGCAAGAATACTGGAGTGGGTCGCCCAGTTCCTACTTCAATGCGTGAAAGTGAAGTGGCTCAGTCATGTCCAACTCCTAGCGACACCATGGACTGCAGCCTACCAGGCTCCTCCGTCCATGGGATGTTCCAGGCAAGAGTACTGGAGTGGGCTGCCACTGCCTTCTCCGAGTTTCCTCACTTGCTAGTAACCAATGTTTGGGCTGGAACTTCCCAGAAAAGTGCTTCAAACAAAGGGGGTATGCCTGTCATCCTTGCTGGCTAGGATACAGGTATAATGCCTGAAGCTCAAGCAGCCATACTAGGCCACAGTTCAGTTCAGTTCAGTTCAGTCATTCAGTCGTGTCCGACTCTTTGCGACCCCATGAATCGCAGCACACCAGGCCTCCCTGTCCATCACAAACTCCCGGAGTTTACTCAAACTCAAGCCCATTGAGTCGGTGATGCCATCTCATCCTCTGTCACCCCCTTCTCCTCCTGCCCCCAATCCCTCCCAGCATCAGGGTCTTTTCCAATGAGTCACAAGGTGACCCATTAAGAACAGTGCAGCAAGATCAAAGGAACTTGGTCCTTCATGACTGTGCAGCCAGTAGGCTGACCCTGGACTGCTTACCTCTAGACTTCTCTACATGAATAAGAAATAAACTTGTGTCTTGTTTAAGTGTCTGCTATTTGTTAAGAGGCAGCTGAACAAATCCCAACTGAGAAGTGCCTTTAGAGCCATGTATAAGCAAAGAAGAAGACTGTGACTGTTGGTTTATGTCATTGTTGTTTACTAGAATAGCCTCTCAATGATTTCTGGCTGTTTCCAAAAGCTAATCTACCCAATCAATTACAAGGAGTCACATCAAAAAAGCATGTTGTTGTAGGAGTTCCGAAAATGCTGTGTCTATGGAAGGCAGCATCTTGAAGCTGATACCACCAACTTGTATCTGCAGTAAATGCACACATGCATGCCACACACTGGACTCTCAGACATCACACTTGATCTAGTAATCGCAGATAAAATGACTATTTAAGTTCAAAATATCCATTACAGAGGTAACTTCAAGGCCCAAGATCTAAAGAAGGAATAACTTTGCAAATCCTAAGTTCAGGTTTTTAAACTAAAAACAAGGGAAAATAAGTCTACCTATCCTTCATCGAATCATCCACCCAGCAACTATTTATTGAGTGTGTGCTGTAGCTGTGTGCCAGACCCTGTTCTTAAGGGGTGGATAATATACCAGGTAAGCACAGGAGTCAAGTGGTGGTACATAGCCTGCCCTGGGCACCTGGGTGCCCAGGAAGGCTTCACAAAGGTGTTGAGGCTGGAGCTGAAAGCTAAAAGCCGAGGAGAAATAAGGATGACACAGATGAAATCATGTGTAAAAGCAATTGAGTTGCTGCGATGAGAGAAGTGGGTGCTCGTGAAGATGGCAGGGATCCAGTAACAGGTGATGCTGGGACAGAGGAGGAGAGCAGCTCAGAGAGGCCTCGGAAGCCTGTCCAAGCCATTTTGGCTCAGTGGTGGACAGTGGGCATCACTGAACGTTTCGGGCAGGAGAACACGATGGTCTGATTTTCATGGTAGAAAGAGGTCATCCGGCAGCAGCACAGAGGGGGCTATGCTAGAAGAAGCGGGATCAAGCCAGAGAAGAAATGTTCCACCGTCCCTACAGAGTTCACATAATACAATAGATCTGTGAGGTTCACAGAGTTAAAAATGAAACTAACTGTGGAAACCGTGCCCATTTGTCATAGCACAGACCTGCCCTATTGAGCATACACTCCCCGTTCAGAGCGCGGAAGGCCCCAGGGCTGCTCACTGGCCACCAGCCACCACCAGGCTTGTGTTTGCAGGAACGAACAGTGGCTAAGAATATTATGCTCGTCATCAGAGACTAACTAGGAACAATATCTACTTGTAAAACCCTTTTTTCCTTGCTTACAATTTAAATAAAATGTTACATTATCAATAAAATGATGAGTAGCAGACATCAATATCAAATAGGTATTAATGTAGCGCTAAAGACTAAAAGCATTTAAAAGCATACAAAAATGCCCTGTGTACGCTTAGACTCAAACACAAATGTTGGGCATTTCCAGTAGGAGAAAGAGAAAAAAAACCTGACCAGGCATCTGTGGATAATGTTTTGCACTGTGCTCCCTATTCCACTGGAAATGGCATCTCTGGGCAGTGGTCCACTGCAGCACACGCCCCTTCCAGGGGTGCACTGCGTGGAATTGCACCGTTAGTCAATTCCTGCCACAGGAACACACGGGCTAGGGAGATAGGGTTTTGTTTCAGCAATGGGAGCTGCCGCAGAAGGAATTTCGGTAAAAGCTTAAATTAGGTAAAATCCTGTTCCTAGACAGAACAATTCCTCTTAAAGGGATCACAAATCACGACCACAGATCTTTCACGTTACATGACACCACTGTGCACAAACACGTATCAAATACTTTGGGGGAATAAAAACAGGGTATGATGGGGGAGAGAGAGAGAGAGAAAGGGGACCATTTGCTGGAGAATAAACTCAGGGGTGGAAGCCAGAGTTCCCCTGGCTGCAGCACGATCCATGAGGGCTCTGGGAGGCAGGCAGGAGAGCCCGAGGAAGTTCAGGATTAGACAGTCCTGGAGCCAGCCCCAGAAGCCCGCTGTAAATTTTGCCTCATCTCAATGTATATAAATATTATTAGTGTTCAGGACTATTAAGGGATTTCTTGAAAAGCCCCGGGCAGTGTGTCTAGCCAGCAGACGGATGGCTGCTCCACACGAGTGCCAAAACTTAAAATTTAGTACAGTTACCAAATTTCCAATCACAGAGCTATGGGAGAAAGGAAGGAACGTCTTCCTTGGCTTCCATGAATAAAGGGCACACCTAGCATGATGAAAGGCATTTCTGCTTCTAAGAATAAAAGGGAAATGGAAGGTGCTATAAACTAATAAATACACGGAGGGGAAAGCAAATTGATTTTGCCTGTGAGATCTTTCTAGTCATTGGAATTTTTACAATGACCAACAATAAAAACAAACTCTATGTAAACTGTTGAGAAAGTTAACAACAGGTCCCACATCTGCACTGAAAGGATTCATTCAGGGCCACAATCCCATAAAAATGAGGCACTGCATTTAAAAGCTCATTTTCTTCATTTTGGGGGACAGGAAAAAAGTCATATACATCAGCCTTTAACTCTCTCCTTCCCTCCCCAGAGTCCTTGTATTTATTAAATTCTTTCTAGGGATTTTAAAAACGTTTCTTTCTTTTCTTGCCAATAAGCTCTTTAACAATCTTTACTTCAGAGAAACTATTTTTAAAAGCATGTTTTGGAAGAGAAGATGGAGAACTCAACCTCTTCACACAAGAAAAAAACGGGAAAGGGACCACTTAGTCACACGAGTTTAAAAAACACAAACATTTTATCCCAAATAATTTCGAAAGGACAGAA
Source organism: Dama dama (assembly GCF_033118175.1). Lineage (NCBI taxonomy): Eukaryota > Metazoa > Chordata > Mammalia > Artiodactyla > Cervidae > Dama > Dama dama. The sequence continues at coordinate 17,133,471 of NC_083693.1, read as the reverse complement.
CCAGTTCATGGATGCTGAAATAAGGTCAAGTTTCTGTATCAAAATCCAGACTAGTGTAGGGTTCTCTTAGGTATTTCTGGGTACCCAAAGGGACATACCAGTTCCACATAAAAAGAGGGTGCCTTTCCTAAGAGACAGGCATCACTCTGCACTAAGATGAATGGCTGCAACTCCAGGAAAGCACACTTCAACTCCCCAAGTACATCCGGGAGACATGTGGTCCAGAGTGGTTTTCCTGCCTGGCCAGGAGAGGAGCTGATTCCATTAGACGCCACGGGGAGGGAGCCCCGGTTGGGTCCGCTGAACTCACAGCAGTGCCCCCATGCAGCACGGCCACAAGCCCAGCCAAGGCCTCTCCTCCAGAGACCTCTGAGCCAGCTCGGTGGGAGGATGGGCAAGCCTCCTTTGACCGTTAGAGACATCAGCCAGGCCCGGTCCTGCAGGTTCTGCAGGTAAGACCGCCCAGTTCCTGAGGGCGGCAGTGGAAACACGAGGGCAAGCAAAGGGCCGGTGAGGAGGGCTTCCAGGGGAAGGGACGGCCAGGACCCCCAGCCTGAAAGGCCAGTGGGAGTCAGGGGTGCATGGGGGTGACGGGAGGGGTGGCGGGGGTGCAGGGGCCAGAGAGCCAGACTGGCGTGACTGCAGGACGTGGGCTTTGGAACCTGGGGGTGGGGAGGGGAGGAGGCGAGAGGCAGCAGAGAGCCACCAGAAGGGCCTTTTAACTCACGAGGACGAGTCTGGAACATTCTTAAGAGAAAAGAGGACGAGCAGGTCGGCCGTTTCCAAGGATCACTCTGGCTGCTGCGCGGAAAAGAGAAAGGCCAGGCGACCCGTGGGCCCCGGGCCCCACGACGGTGAGCCGTGGCGGTGGCCAAGACGAAGCCGCACAGATGGGGAAAGCGGGCAGGTTCGCGGGGTGAAACTGTTCCCCAGCGGGGGCACAGAGAGACGGCTTCAGTTCAGAGCGTGCTGCTTCTTGCGCACATGCGAACCAGCCCGCCGTCTGCGTGGATGCTGCGCCCTGGGGTGTGGTCAGCGGGCGGACGCAGAGACCAGCGCGGAGGAGGGGGATGCGGGGCCCTCCACCAACCACGGGGCCCAGCGGCGCCCGCCAGAGTCCCTTTCCGATACCTACATTCCTTTAAAAGAACCCACCCAAGTGGATTTCCGTATACTCAGCTGTGAATTCTGGGTCCCACGTTTCTATTCTTCCCTGCTCCACTCCTTGATAGACCTAATAAAACGCTTAGGCAAGGATAATAATGTATTTATGGAATTCCTCTTCTAAGCCTCACAAACGTGATCCCGAGGACCTACAGACGAGGTGGGGCCTCACTGCGTCCTCTTTGCTCACCAACTCCAGCCGCAGGAGGGCAGAAAGAGAGGCTCGCCCCCGCGGCTACTTCTGAGGCCCACAGGCCCTGCCGCTTGGGCAGCTCCATGCTGGTCCTTTCAGCCAAGAAGGTGGGTGAGCCACCTTGACGGGATGTCCCAGCTGGACAGAAGGGTGTCCCATCTCCAGGAGCTGTGACGGACTGCAGAGAGGGTCAGGGAGAGCCCACCTCGGGCCGGGGGGCGCTCGGCCTTTCATCCTGCCAAGTACTCTTCCATCTCTCCTGCCTTTTGACCTCAGACACATACTCCTCCCCACCCACCATTCCAAGAAGAGAAACCACCAAAGGGGTAGAGAGGAGAGGAGCCGCAAGGCTTCCGGGGCTCAAGGTGAAGCTATCTCACCCCAGTGATTTAGTCTGGAGTTCTCTAAGTACGTCAGCTAGCGTGGAAAAGTAGGCTTACACGAAAATGCTAAGACTCGTGAAATAAAATGAAAATAAACCTGGCACAACAGTGTGTGAGCTCCACTCACAAACATATGTATGCATGCATATATATATTTATAAATCATGCATACATATAATGAGTAAAGCACAATTTTCTCAAAAGGAAGATAAGAAGACTCTGTCTTGACCATCTTGAGAAACTGCTACTGGAAAACTCCAGAGAACCCACTGCCTAGAAATCCTAGGCTGAGTTCATTTCAGCCGGCTTCTCTGCCTGGAAAACTGTAGCCATTAAGAGGAATTGGGTGGTAACCTTAGTGTCTGAAACATTCAGAAAGAAGAGCTGCATCCGCTCTAACCTTTCTCTTCTCAAAGCCAAAAGAAACCACCTCCTGTGCAGGAGAAAACATTCTATCATCATAGTGGCCAGACTAAGAGACAATGTCATGGTTAGAAGCTGAAGATAACTTCAGTTTCTCTGTTGGAAGCAGCAAGGTTAGCATGAGCACTGGAGCATGGGGAAGGCACCCAGGGGCATGCAGGAAGATCCCAGAACAGAGGTCTCAGGAGCCTGCAGAGGCTGATTAATAAAGGGAGACCACGGCTCCTGAACCCATTAACGCAGTGAGCCTGAAAGCGCTTGTTTTCTCCCGAGTCCAGAGTGCACAGAGGAGGTTCCTCCTCGAGGTCTTTGAAGGGGTTTTCAAGACTCGGTTTTGAGTCCTCTTCCTTCCTGAGAGGAAGGGCCCTGGAGAGAGCATCTTTGGGTCGGCAGATGGATGTTCTGCAGCACCAGGGCATGCAGAGGGGGCAGGAAGTGACATATCTCCCTCCTCAACCCTGCCTTCCAATCACCTGTCTTCTCCAGCCTTCACTCCTTTCAAGGGGCCAGGAGGTGGCTTCAGAACATGCAGGAGCAGAGACCCTCATGCGGGAAGCTCCCGGAGCCCTTAGATCTGCCCCAGTTCAAACACACCAGGGCTTCTGCATCCACGTTCTGCTTTTGATCAAGCCCCGATCCTCAGAGATGAAACAAAGTTAAGAGGTCATCATCCCATGCGTGTCTGAGGCACTGCTCTTCAGAAACCTAGGCAAGCCTCACAGCAGTGCTGCAGGGAGCTCCTTCCCTTAGAGGAAGTGCTACTGCCCGACCCCACCCCACTTGACCAAGTTCCTCCTCACCCCCACCCAGGATGCGTTTTCCTACAGGGTTCTCTCCCCAGGCCTCATTCATGTCTGAAACTCAGGGAGGTGGATGGTGTCTTGCACACCTTTGCCTTTGGGCAGCAGAGCCTGGCGAGGGCTCTGCCACCATGGAGCAGAGCAGGGGAAGCGCCTGTGACTCAGTCAGATAGATCTGGGTTCCAGGACCAGGTTTCCAGCTTAGTAGTCATTCACGTGAATGATTAGTAGCCCTGGACAGTTGCTCAGTCTCAAAATTCCAAGGCTGTGATCCCGGCCTCCTCCTGAAGGCCATACTCAAGGCACAGTTCATTCAACATACACGAACATCACTGCTCCTTAACACCTGTCCACAACCTACCTAAGGCTGCAGAAGCCGTCTGAACAGCTGGAGCAGGAGGGCACGGAGCCCAGCAGCGGTCTTCCATGACCGAGGCGGCACACTCGGGGGCTTTCTGTATACCCTTCAAGATAACTCCCATTGTCACACCCAGCTAGCTCACTCTGACCTTCTAATCACTTAACGTTCCTGTCCTTTCACAATAGCTGCTGGAGTCTCTCCTACATGAATGCTTTCTGAGTCTAAACACAGGACTCAATCGTATATATATTATGTAACTTAATATTAATGATGACATGGGGCAACAGCATTATGCTCATTGGTAGATGCCCACATGGAAGCGCAGAGATTTTATAACTTTCCAGGGCTATTAATCATCCACGTGAGTAACTATCAAGCTGGAAACCTGGGCTTGGAACCCAGATCTATCTGACTGGGTCACAGACTCCACTGCTCTGCTTCATGCTGGCACAAAGTTCTCACCAGGCTCTGCAGTCCAAGAGCAAAGGCTAGGGGGCTCTTCTCGTGTCACTTTTCTCTATAAGTTGGCATCCACCAGGAAGAAATAAATCACCAGTTTCAACATCCTCTTCTTCCCTCTAAGGTGAACCAGTTAGTCTGGAGGAAGGACAAAACATAAAACATCATGCTCTGGAGAAGGGTCAAGCATGCAGGTGATATTAAGGATGATGTGCCCACTAAGCGTTCATTATTTATTTGGTGTGTGTGTTAAGTCGCTTCAGTCATGTCTGACTTTTTGTGACCCCATGGACAGTAGCCTGCCAGGCTCCTCTGTCCATGGGATTCTCCAGGCAAGAATACTGGAGTGAGTTACCATGCCCTCCTCCAGGGGATCCTCCTGACCCAGGGGTCGAACCCATGTCTCTTAAGTTGCCTGCATTAGCAGGCAGGTTCTTTACCAACAGCGCCACCTGGGAAGCCCTCTATTTATTCAGTTCAGTTCAGTCGCTCAGTCGTGTCCGACTCTTTGAGACCCCGTGACTGCAGCATGCCAGGCTTCCCTGTCCATCACCAACTCCTGGAGTTTACTCAAACTCATGTCCATCAAGTCAGTGATGCCATCCAATCATCTCATCCTCTGTCCTCCCCTTTTCCTCCTGCCCCCAATCCCTCTCGGCATCAGGGTCTTTTCCAATGAGTCAGTTCTTCCCATCAGGTGGCCAAAGTATTAGAGTTTCAGTTTTAGCATCAGTCCTTCCAATGAATATTCAGGACTGATTTCCTTTAGGATGGACTGGTTGGATCTCCTTGCAGTCCAAGGGACTCTCAAGAGTCTTCTCCAACACCACAGTTCAGAAGCATCAGTTCTTTGGCGCTCAGCTTTCTTTATAGCCCAACTCTCACATCCACGCATGACTACTGGCAAAACCATAGCTTTGACTAGACAGACCTTTGTTGGCAAAGTAATGTCTCTGCTTTTTAATATGCTGTCTAGGTTGGTCATAGCTTTTCTTCCAAGGAGCAAACATCTTTTAATTTCATGGCTGCAGTCACCATCTGCAGTGATTCTCCGTTTATTGGGTTACAGCAGACAGAACTCTCAGAGGCTGATCCCTGATGAGTCTACCCATGGCCCTCAGTGCTTGGTTGTGGTGGGGAAGCAGCAGCTCCTGTCGTGGAAGGCAGTGAGGGCACGTTCTGTGGGGCAGAGGCAACCACACATATAAGTGACTGTGCTGTCAGGAGCCAGGACAGCCGGACCCGGGGAGACTCAGCGACCCACAGAGCCCTTTCCACCCAAACAAGTCTTACTCATGAGATTAGATAACCAGAGTTCACTCTCTTCACCAATGCCTATGTCTTAGCAAGGCTCCAACCTCGGCCAGGAAAAAAGAAAAAATAGGTCTGTGCCTTCCCCTTGGTTGAGCACATAAACATATATAATCTAAGTTCACAGAAACAGCCAAGTTCCAAGTAGATCCCTACTGACTAGTACACAGGTACACAGGTAAGCTATGATGTTTGACGATATGTTTCATACTAGCTACTAAAGGCATCTATGAGGATTTCATTCATGAGCAAAAGAAATGATCATCCACAGAAATTACTACTGGATCCCTGAAGTCTCCAGGATCTAATATGCAGTGCTGGGCGGACCATTGAGAAAACAGAAGAAAAAGGAAAAAGGCAATCAAGAAACCAGGAGGGAGGTTATTCAGGGCACCATTATTAAATAAAAATGTCAAGAGCTAATTAGGAAGAGTAAAGAAAGAGCAGCCATCAATGCAGACACAGTACAGGACTGCAATTCACACCAAAAGCTAAGTGAGGAGCAGAAGGCAGGCCAGGCATCTTCCTTTGGCTAAACCGCTGATTTTGGTTACTGTGGGTGCTGTGATTTTTTTTTTTTTCCTTCCCTCACAATTTTCATAACAGCTTGACTGAAATAGAACTCATACACAATTTCACCCATTTAAAGTGTACAAACTGATGGTTTTTACCATCTTCACAGAGTTGTACAAACATCACCCCAAAGAGGAAGCTGTCTACCCCTCCCCTGCCCCCCTGCCCCTCTCAGCCCCAGGCGATCACTGATCAACTTTCTGTCTCTACAGATCTGCCTCTTCTGGGATCTAATGCCTGATGAGCTGAGGTGGAGCTGATGTAACAATAGCAGAAATAAAGGTCACAATAAATGTAATGTGCATGAATCACCCTGAAACCCGACCCCCTGCCCCCAGCCCAACACCCATGGAAAAAGTGTCTTCCCCGAAACCGGTCCCCGGGGCCCACGTGGCTGGGGCCAGTCCCCACGTGATCCTCTGGGGCTGGCTCTCCCACGTGGGACGGCATAGCCAAGGTCCGTCTGTGCTGTGGCGCGTCAATCCCTCACCCCTGCGTTTCTGTTTGTAAGCTCTGCCTCTGGTGACCCGCAGGCAGCAACGCTGGCCCCGCAAGTCCTTCTGTTCCTGTGAGTGACAGAAACACAGGCACGCCGGTCAGAAGCTGATGCTTCCATCAACTATTTGGACTCCAGGATCTATTCACGGTCTGGATCTATCCTACAGGGAGAAAGACTTGAACCTGTCACACTGACTAAACTCTGTCGCTCTGATAGTAGGAAATGAGAGGAAAAGCCACGCAATCTGTGGAGGAAGGGTCCCCAAGTCGGAGACCCTCCTGCTTGCTCTGCCTGATGGAAATGAGGTATCCTCATGATTCTCACCTCTGGAGGAGGGCCTGGCAAATGGAGTCGATGCTGTCTCCCAGAAAGGCCTCTGGAGAGCGATGGGAGGGAAAAGGAAAGGAAGAAAGTCAGGTGCTAAGAGGGCAGGGCGGACCTGACTTCCACTGCTTCTGCATTTATAAAACAGAATATAGTCTTTAGAAAATCAAACTATCCTAATCTATCCTAAACTATCTAACATCTTCCAAAGATTCCTTCTGCTGAACTCATATCCGAAGACTGTATAAAAATTTTTACAAATACGAACAAGTTCGAATAGGAGGAAAAACCACGGAAGAGACACGGGAGCATGAACCCGCCCCTGCTCTGGGGTCTCTGCCGGCTTCTCCTCACGGGAGCACAGTATCTCTCACACCCCTCACCCTTCCTCCAGCTCTCCTTGAATCTTTCTCCAAAAAGGAGGAGAAACATCCCCATCTGATGAGGAGTTCTGAGACTCTCGCCCAGTTCTGTGACCACCAGGCCTGAGCACACGAGGTACCGGCTGTCACAGACGCGTAAATGGATGGGGTGGAAAAAAAAAAATATTCTTTTCACACACTTAAAAATTACTCCAAGTTATTTTAAATTTGGAACTGTTTGTATATTCCTTATAAGTTTATAAAACTCACACTGTCCCCTCATGACTAACTGAAGAAGAATTGAGAGAGTAGTCTATATTTATAACTTGTCTGCTTGTGCGTGCTCACAGCCCTATTTCCACTCCCTGTTACTGTACACAGAGTTATGTGAGGTATTGTGGGCTCCTAAACTTTGCTGATTTCCAAACAAGGCAGGCCTGTGTCCCGCAGGGACAAATTGGGGGCTGTTTCGTCCAAGCGGAGACCAAGCTCAGAGGGAGAGGCCTCCAGCTTTGGGGTTTTGGCTGCGTCTCTTAAAACGGGTGTTAGGGTCCATTTCTGGGCAATTACACGCCTTCCTGGTGTTGACCAGTATCATTGTGACGGATACTCTGCCTACCGCACATGCCCATGCTCCATAGTTGCGGCTATACATTTCCCTTCTGCCTATTTATTTTGGTAGAAACTGCTAGTCCAAAAGGTGCAATGCTTCAACGAAACATGAAAAAGCCCCTTTCCATATGCATAAATATTTATGTCAACATAATTTAAATGAATCAACTGGTGGCAGCCACTCGCAGGGAAACTACTATTTAGAAACCAGCAATGTTTTGGATAAAGTATGTCAACAGCGGAACCGCTCACCAGGAGACAGTGATAACAGAAGGAGTGAGGTCGCCGTGGAGGTAGATTTTTACAGTCTGTGTGGATCGAGCCTGGGGCCTGCAGACCTGCACACGTAGATGGGTTGTGCTGGGGCCTCTTGATAGGTGTTGAACGAGTCCCTCCAAAGCTGCCTCCCTGGGAGCACACACACCTGGCCGCCGAGGACCTCACAATTTTGCAAAGCCCCCTTGGAAAACTCTTGGAAAAAAAACTCTTCTGGGGACCATAGTGCCATTCTTTGCTACAGCCTCAAGGTGGGGCACGTCTTCTTAAAAAGAGGGAGAAATGATCCCTAATTACATTTTTTCCCCCTTTCTTTCCTGATGTCAGAAGGGGAAAAAGGCATCTCCATTCAATTCTCTAGCTGCTAGTAAGGTTGGGTCCCTTGAGTCACCTGGATTCCACCCTCACCCTCACCCCCACCCAACCCCACTGTAGTACCTCTTGAATGAATTGTCTCTCAACATCTTTGGTCCATTTTCTTCTTGGGAGCTTAAGTTCTGAGTGTATATTTAAATTTGTTTAAGCTCTTAAAGTTGTCTATGCTTTTTAAACATAGCATTGTGCCTTGCGAAATTTTTTTAGGTGACTAGAGAGAAAAATGCCTGCCCACCTCTCCCCCTTTTCTGTAATTAAATCTACCCAAGGAGCATGAATAGCAACCACTACAGATCACAACCTTCCAATGATTTATTACCCTCCAGCCTCTCTGGTCGTTTTTCCTTTGATCTGGGTACTTCCTGGTCGTACACTTTTGGACTTGTAAACATGTATTTCGGAGTATATGTTATGCTAGAACGCCACATTATTCTTTTCCGTTATCTAATCTGATTGCTGGCTCCATTTCCTGGAGTTAAATTATTTTTACTACTGTGGAGAAACCACAAAAGATCCACCAGACTTTCAAAGTACAGTAGACTCTGTTATAGGGAGAAAAGGGAGAGCGGGTGTCCCAGACAGTCGTATATTCTGGTTAACGGAATTACCACATGAACTTTAGGAGAATCACTCTTTGGAGAACTGGACAAGAGAACACCGACACCCCCAAGTTTGCAGAACTTACATTTAATCTATCTCATGATTCCAAAGTGCCTTGAAAAAGCACACAAATATAGAATGTTGGCATGTTCTTGCAAAGATTACTATTAAACAAAACTTGCTGTTCTCACAGAATTCTGTTGGCTCATATTTATATTTTGTTTAGCTTTTCTTTTTTGTGGGTGGTGGGACAGCACATTTAATAAAAATGTTGTGAACCTGGCCAGAATGTATGCAAAGTGCTAAGATTTCATACTGATAATCAGTTGTGTTGGAAACTGTCATTTCCTCCATTTCAACCAAGAAAAACCCGCACTGAATACTTCAGAAAGGGTGACTGAAGGAATCAAGTTTAATAAAACTCCTCCCCATTTTTAAAACCCTAAGAGTTGAGATTTTTGGTTTTTGCTTTCTTTCGTAAATAACAGGTAATATTTGGTTCAACTTGAGTGCCATCACAGGCATCTCCTGCATACACTGTTAGGTGACAGCGTTTCAGTTGTAAATACCCAAGAGAGATGGGCTCACAGGTATCTTCTGCCTTTTGCTATTAATTAATAAAACATCTGAGAGTGAATTTTTATTTGCTCTCTGAGCCATTAAATACCTAGTATCATTTTTTCCGCGTATCATTTCTGATTTTAGGTGTCTGTTTTCTCCCAGAGTATTACCTAGATTATAAAGTGAATTGTTTTGCTGCAGGCCCACCCAACATCACTTAGGGCTCTAAGAAAGCTGAAATCTGAAGCAAAATATGATAGAGCTTACTGTGAGCTCTGAAATGCTGGGTGGAAATTCCAGGGATTTCCCTTCAGACACTGCCACTCATTCGCCCTGCTATCGTGGCAAGCAACCTGACCACCAAGAGAGAATACACGGCAAGCCTGGCTTGTGCCAGGAGGTGGCTGGCTCTCTCTCCCCCTCCTGCTTGACTGTTTGAGCAACCTTTCCTGCATCCCACGTCTTCATCTTTCAACTGCTTCCTAAACATTGTCTGTTGTATCCTACAGTCTGATTTTCAGGGTTCAGAGGAACCTGCTTTGAAGGATGAAACAACTTAACACTCACGCTAACTTTGTCTTAAAAAAAAAAAAAAAAGGAAGGCAATGCAAAACATAAATGAGGCCCCAAACTTGGAAATCACATCCGAGGATCATTCCTTCGTTCTGCCCTTGGCTCGAAGACTAAAGTAATTTGCACAAAAAGTCCATAAACATAAAGGGGTCCAATTGCACTCAGGCTCCAATGAGTGTGCCCATGACACACGCGCTTGGCACACGGCAGGAGTGCGCAAAGCCTGCCTGCAAAGGAAGGGGTCAGCAGGAAGCAACTTTCGGAACACAGGACTCTCCTTCCCCAAGTAAACTTCTTAACCCTTTCCCTAAAACTACGAAACCTCAAACTGGCCAAGTCACTTGAAAAAAAAAAAAAAAAAACTCCTCAAGCATAAATCGTTTCTTCCAAAATCTTATCCAAAATCCTGGACTTGAATAAACTGAAAACAAAGATCTGAAAATATTCAAGAGCTGTTTTTTCCTTCAGAGGATTAAGCTCTGTAGCAACTTCCTCGAGTTTCCTGTGAAAACAACCTGCGTTCCGGGGCATCCTCACCTCCGAGCAGAGGGCTCGGGGAGGCGCAGAAGCAAGCCACCGCCCTGGCTGCATACTGGCGCACGAGCACATCCCTCAGGACGCTGGTGTTTTACTCACAGAGAGAACAAGTACTGGCAAGTGACAAAGAGAGAACGTGTTTTGCAAACAATCAAAGTGACCTGAAACCCAGGGTGAAGTCAGCGTTTGCTCCTCGCCTGAGCCAGGCTCTATGCTGTGCTTCTTAAGAGGCGGGCTCGGGGAAAGGCAAAGACCTCTTGGTTTCTGTTCACCCAGGAGGACCCCTCCCCTAAGGCTCACACCCCACTCCCAGTCTAGGCTGCAGGACTTTGCTTTGCTTCCCCACTGAGCCGGGAGCATCTCTGAAATGAGACAAACGCCCAAAGGAAGGAGTCTTCCTGGTCTGCTGGAGCTGAGAGCGTCTCTAGAATTCGGAGTTCAGATCAATGTCTGGTTTCACTTGTCTTCAGCCCAGAGAGCTGATGCCAGGATCTGGGGCCCAGGGTTCCAGTCACCCTGTGATGGGATGTTCCCACCCCCCAACTCAACACACACACTCCCCAGTAAAGAGAAGGATCTCAAACCTTAAAAGCACAGAACCCCTCGCCATAACCCATCCACAAATTCACTTTGATACTTCCAGAAATTTCAAAATGGCTTTGTTCCCCATTTTCCAATGCTGAAACTGCCTATTCAGGTACTTCCCTCCGAATTGCACACTCCTCCCACTGCACAAATATACCTCTTCTCCTCTAAGCAAAACCTGTTAAATGTATTTTCACCATCCCCCTGCGACCGCCCTGCCCACCCCCCACCTAAATAAAAGCATCTAAACTGTCCCCCAAATCCACTTTCTCTTGCTCCACAGACGGTAAGACCTTATCTTCCTAAATTCCCATCCTCAGCCCACATCAGGGCTCTGCAGGAGAGCAGAAGATAAATACTGAACCTGTTGCTTCCACTCTCCTGCCAGCTCAACACCGCATGCTCTTAATTCCTCCCTCCTCAACCCCCATCCTTTGAAATTTCTAAACCCCCGGCAGAGGAAGCGCCTCAGGCTCTTAATAAGCTCAGTCATGCTCGAAATATCCGTTTCACCCACGGGGTGCTCTCGACAGCAATTCCAACCGGAGCACACATTCGGGGGAAAGACGATCCTTCCTCAAGACTCAATATTTGGAATTCCTAAAAAGGCCATTCCTATTCATTTTCATTAGCATACCTGTGAACCTGCAGCAGTCCAGGGGTTGCCAGGACATCTTCTGTAATAGCCTGTATCCGCCCATGCCGTGGTAATGACAGTGCGTCAAGCAATCCCTTTCCTGTCTCTGTGACCACAGAGGGCACACGTGCAACTCCCCCCCGCCACCGCTCCCACCGCCCCTGGAACTTGCAAAACTTAACAGGAAGTCTTCTACCACCTACATGGAAAACCCACTGCCAGAAAAATGAAGCATAAACACTTCACATTAAATTAGCCAGGTGTTTTTTAAAAAATTACATTATCCCAATCCAATACTTTCAAATCCTGGCTGGCTTTCAGGTCTCACATATGGGAGCAGAGGAGCAGCGGCCACGTGGCTTTGCCCCTTCCTAAGGGGCATGTCTTGCTTTTTTGATTAATACAAACAATCTGCAAATTAGTGTACACCGAAAGCATCCAGGAGAAAGCAGCCAGTGGTCCTGTATCCTTTATCTGGGGCTTCTTTCCTGTATCTTCACACTGGACAATGATGGACATCAAGAATATAAATCTGCCCAAGTCTTTGGGCTTCCCTGGTGGTTCTTTGGTAAAGAATCTGCCTGCCAATGCAGGAGATGCAGGTTCGATTCCTGGGTTGGGAAGATCCCATGGAGAAGGAAATGGCAACCCACTCCAGTATCCTTGCCTGGGAAATCCCATGGACAGAGGAGCCTGGCGGGCTGCAGTCCACTGGGTTGCAAAGGGTCGGAAACGACTTAGCGACTGAGCAACAACAAAGATAAATCTTTACCTGGGTCCTAAACCTATGGGAGATATTTTGATACTTGAAAGAAGCATCAGTGAAAATGAAGAAACAGAACAGGAAAGAGTGGGAAACGTCAACATGTCTCAGCTTATATATTAACACGTCGAGACCTGTTTGTGAGAGACTCTATGCAGCAAGTCCACCAGCCCTGGAATAATGTCATTTACCCCAGTCCCTCCCACTCAGCAATTTCCGGTTCTGGGCACACGTCCCCTGATGTGACCCCAGGACACCCCTGGTTTGCCCTCAGGGTGGAGCAACACAACGGCATGTGGTAGCATTTCTCTCCACATAACTCGTGTCAAAAATACATTACAACGCAAACAGGACCACCAGCCAAGAAGCTATGCTGGCGAAATTTAAAGCAAAAACTTAGAAACCGCCTATGCCCATTTATGTGCCAGGTTGGCCACATTTTTAAGGGCCTAAGTCACGTCTATCTACTTTTTAAATAAATTGGTTTTGGGAGAGTCAGTGTTTAAAACTGTGAGATGTTCACCCTCTGTTTTGGAGACACGGCAAGAATGAGCAGTGTTCAGATCAGAGAAGAACACGGGCCTGGAGTTACACAGAAGCGAGTTTATATCCCAGCTTTGCCATTTATTGACTGTGGCATGACAAAGGGACCCAGTGTCCTCAATATACATCGAAGACAAACAGTACCATCTTGTGCTTTGGGTGCAAGATTAAATGTGGTAAAACCATGCAACTGTACTGAGCATTTTCCCCAGCATGTCATAGGTCCGCTGTAAATATTAGCCATGACAGTCTGGTCCCTAGACTGGATTTTAAGGTCCGAGGGTTCTATCCTGGCTCTGCCAACTATCTGCCCACTCAGCTTCACCGGTGCATACGAGATAACTGGCCTCTCATTGTGACCCAAATGTCTTTATCTAATCCCCTGGAGGCGCCTTATGGGCCATGATGCACTGGGAAGGGCAGAGAGAGAGACCTAGAGGCCTTGTCTCTGCTCAGTTTCAGACAACGCGGATCACACAAGATTTTGTTTCAAAGGGAGGGTTAACGTGGCTAAAAAAGAAAAATGAAAGAAAACCCAGAGACAGGATTCTAAAATATCTCAAATTTCATCTCTGTCCAAACAAATTAAAATATAAATTTTGGATTAGCTTTAGCATCCGATTCCATTTTTTTAGTGCTGTTCTGAAATCCATTTGCTCCAAAATAATCTTCATCAAGCACAAGGTAGACAGTAACTTACCCAAGACTACACATCATTTGCTGTCCAATGCAGTTTCAGTTATTATTTTAAAGATGCAGATCTTTAAAGGTGCAAATCAACGAGGGGGTGCGTGGGGTTGAGTGGGTATGCTGAGAGCCAAGGACAGATTCCCTCATAGCTCAGTTTGTAAAGAATCTGCCTGCAATGCAGGAGACCTCGGTTCGATTCCTGGGTCGGGAAGATCCACTGGAGAAGGGAAAGGCTACTCCAGTAATCTGGCCTGGAGAATTCCATGGACTGTATAATCCATGGGGTCATACAGAGTCAGGCACCATTGAGTGACTTTCACTTTCCTGGACAGATTAAAGTTTCTGAAGTCTACCAAGGCTTTCACGAGCATGGATGTTAAACTTCAACTTTTACTAAGCAGTAAGCTCTGAAAGCTTTAGAAAAGAAAAAGAAATTTTCTAAGTTTCCAAAGACTTCATTTGAGTCTTCAAAAAGAGTCACAAACTGCTCCAAAATAACTTAACACAACTGTTTTTCAGGTTTAATGAAGACTCTTGAACAGTACCAAAGAAATATACAAGCTCCTTCCTCCATGGGAAGGAAAAAACTCCACGTAAGCAATAAAGAAAGATAAGGCAGCATCTACCGTGCTAATTTCTGGGCTAAGGTGGACGAGGGAGAGGAGGAGGGGAACACTTGGAGACAAGCATCATCAATGCTCAAACAGGCAGTGCTCAATACAACCATTCAAAAGGGCTCTGCAACTAGTTTATCTGTCCGTTTTGAGGTTCCTCAAATTTATGGATTCTGCAAGAACCACTTGGAGGCTTGCTTGAGAGCTGCGGGAAAATATCTGCTGCTGCAATTTTCCAAGTCAAAGGAATCTCTTCCAGGATCTTCAGGCTACACCTCTGCACTGCAACTGAGAAGATGTGCAGGCTGTTCGGAGGGGAAAAAAAAAAAAACAAAAAACCCGAAAACACTGGCTTTTTGCACAGGCAGCCTGGGCTGGCTCGTCCTCGTGGAGGTGGGGAGGACGGCCAGCTGGCCGGAGCACCCGTCAGACTGTCCAGTTCTCACGCCACCTGCACCTCCCTATCTAGAACCCACTGCTCCTGCGTCACAGAAACAATCCCGTGAGCCAGTGCCGTGGGGATACTCCTGCATCCTGACCCCCCTCCAGGCCACCAGGCTGGGAAGGGCAGCCGGGAGGAGGACAGCCACCTGCTCCTCTCAGAGCTCCCGGCTGCAGGCCTGCAGCAGGGAGGATGAACTCGTTTGCCCATGCAGTGAGGATCTCTGATCTCCTGGTGCAGGCGCTGCCCGGAGTTCTAGGATGCAGCTGGGAGGCTGGGGTCCAGGCTACTGAAAAGCCGCACACCGCTCATTTCAGTTTAGTGCCAGGTTGGAGGCGACTTTACTGAATCGGGACAGAGAGACACCAAAGCACACAGACAAACTGAACCGAAAACTTCCGCCCTCCTGGCCCCTGCTCCACATACACGGCTTTCTTTTTCCTTTTAGAAAAAGGCAGACCCTTTGGAGCCTCTGGACCTTCAGACAGGCTGTTCCTTCTCCTGGCTTCTGCTTCTTCCCACCCTCAACCTGCCTCCCCTGCCCACAGTGCTGGGCCTGACTGTCTTCACCCCCAAAAAACCTCTCCTGAGTGGGGACCATTCCTGCTGCCCTATCACTTTATGTCACAGCACCCTGCTCACCTTCTACAAAGCACCGACCACGTTAACAATCAAAGACTGTTTTTCTGGTTAGGGGCTTACAGGGAAGGGGGGTGGGGACTTAATGTTTAATGGGTATGGAGTTTCAGTTGTGCAAGATGAGAAGGGTTCTGCAAATGGGTGGTGGGCACGCGTGCACGACAATATGCACGGACTCCATGCCATTGAACTGTACACTTAAAAATGGTTAAGGTACTAAATTTTATCTTGCATTTATTTTATAGCAGTTCAAAAAATGGACTTAATTTTGTGCAATGCCACTTCCTCTTTGTCCACTAGTGTACCAGGGTGGGAATCCTTTTTTTAAATATTTATTTTATACCAGAATATAGTTGATTTAAAATGTTGTGTTGGTTTCAGATGCACAGCAAAGTGATTTAGTTATACCTAACATATATCCATTCTTTTTCAGATTCTTTTCTCATACAGTTTATCACATAACATTGAGGAGTCTCCTCTGCTACACAGTAGGTCTTTGTTGATTATCTATTTTTTATAGAGTAGTGTGTACACATTAATCCCAAACTCCTGGTTTATCCCCCCCACCCTTCTTTGCCCCCCAGGGTAGGAATTCTACGTTTTTGCATCACTGTGTTTCCAGGGCCATGCCTAGAATCTGGCCCACAGCAGATGCTACTAGTTCAACGGCTCTTGACATACTCACATGTTTCCTACTCAACTGGAAGCTCTCTGAGGGCAGGGATACCATTCCTTTATTATATTTCTCTCACAGCTCCTTCTAGAGGACCTCACACACAGGTAGAGATCAGGTGCTAATTTAACCCTGGACTGTTACTTATGCAAACTTTGCAAAAGCAAACCGCTTGGACTTTTTCAAAATAATTGTATTGATTTACTTATTTTTGGCCATGCTGGGTCTTTGATGCTGCGAGGACTTCTCTCTAGTTGCGGAGAGCAAGGGCTACTCTTCACTGTGGTGTGTAGGCCTCTCACTGTGGTGCTTCTCTGGTTGGGGAGCACGGTTTCTACGGCACCAGTAGTACCGGCATGTGGGCTCAGCCGCTGCAGTTTCCAGGCTCCAGAGGACAGGCTCAGGAGCTGTGGATTACGGGCTGAGTTGCTCTGCAGCATGGGGGATCTTCCCAGACCAGGGATTGGATCAGTCTCCTGCATTGGCAGAGGGATTCTTTACCACTGAACCACCAGGGAAGACAAAGCTCTTAAATTGTATATAAAATATGTATATGGGGCAGGGTATACATGTAGGTATATACAGATTTTATTGTATTTCCTCTCTTGCTTTGAGTGCCAAGAATCCCAGAGCAACTAGATCCCAGGAAGATTCTACTACAGTCCTTCTGGTGTGGTGTGGGGTAGCTTGCTGACTTGGCCATGCAGGTCTTCTGTCCTCCAGGTGTGTCTTTGTTTTTTTCTTTAATTGAAATCAGTCTAAAATTCTAATTCTCTTGGGCATTAGACAAAGTATAAATTCAAAGCAGATAAGTAACAGAAGACAGTTTCCCACAGGATAAGTACTTTCCTATGTTTTGATAGTGAGTTGTTATTAAACAAATGACAATAATAATATGAAAAACTATTCTCTCTACCTAAAAAGGAAGAAACATGACAAAAATCAGAGGAGCCGCTTCAGATAATGAGGAATAAAATGAAATAAACCATAGTCCACTGGTTTATCTCTCGGCTGGTTTTCCCCTAGAATAACCAAAGAAATCATCTGACCCAACACCAAGGTTTTTTAGGTCATACATGCTTCTGGGCAGACTAAAAATTTTTGATGAAAACAATTCTCTCTTTCTCCCAAAAGCTTGATAAAAGTAAAAGCTGAAGGTATTAGGTGGTGAGGGAAGACATGAATGTTATTACAGCAAGGCACTTGCATTTAGGGGGCACTCACCACTGCATGCGCTAGGAGTATGGCAAACACTGCCTATTTAATCTCTGCAATTTACAAAGGGACAGCCAGGCTACTTCCCCATCCTCTGAACCCAAACTGAGGCGCGTAGAGAGCAGCTTGCCTAGAGTCACATTTCGTGAAAGACAAAGAGGTAGAAATTCCAACCCAGGCGATCTTCTACCAGTATCGACCATGCACCTTCCACTGTAACTCTCATAACCCGCTCAGGATGAAAGGAAGCAGCATTACTTCACTGATGAGGCGACAGAGAAGCAAAGAGGCTGTGACTCAACAGGAAGTTAGTGGTGATGAGCAGAAAAACACTCAAGGCCAGCAGCTCAGCACTAAGACCACCGGAGGCTCAGTTCTGTGCCTTACAAATCTGTCAGAGCCATTCTGGGCCACCCCAAAGGACCAAAAAGCCATGATTCCGGCTATCTAAAAAACCCGACGTTTATTGCTGTGCTTAATCTAAATTTATATTTTTTCTCAGTTATTTCTACTTTTCATGTCATAATTCACACAAATTGGTGGGGCAAAGAATTAGTACTACCCCAAACACACTGTTCAGTAACAATGGCTTTTTTAAAAAAAGATACACAAGGCATTTCTTCTGTCAGTTCTTATGGATTAAATATTTGTTCATTTAACACCTGGTGGTTGGGATTTCCCTGGTGGAGTGGTTAAGAATCTGCCTGCAATACAGGAGACCCTGGTTCAATCCCGGGGTCAGGAAGACCCCCTGGAGAAGGGAATGGCAACCCACTCCAGTATTCTTGCCTGGAGAATCCCATGGACAGTCGAGTCTGGTGGGCTACAGTCCATGCGGTCGCAGAGTCTGACAGGACTCAGCTAACACTAACACTTTCTAACACCTCATTGCACGTGTCTGGAAGATACACCATGCACCGTGAGGGCTGACAGAAATGCACAAGGCCTTCTGTAGGCAGGCTCTGAAGATGAGATGTACACACAGATAATAATTTCAAGGTAAACACTCATGTCATAAAAGATGCACATCAGAAGGACAAGCATACCTCCGCTGTGAGGACCACGGCTTGGAAGACGGAAGCAGCTGAGTAGGAACTCTTAAAGGGGCCAGCGAGCCTTGGGGTTTCAGGGGCTGGGGTGGAGGCGGGGGCGGGGGCAGGGCTTCTCATATATTCCAACAGGAAATTACAAATTGCCATCTTTATTAACATGTAACTTAATTAAAGTTCTTAAAAACGACTTCAGTGCATTTCTGCCTTTAAGAAAGATTCTAATTAACAAATCACATTTGTGTAAAACATCAGAGGATGAGGTCCAGAATGAGGCTTCTGTTGTTGTCTGAAGTTAATGCCTATGGACTATATACTGCTAAAGTTGTTTAGAATAGACTAATTATTCCTTTTTCTCCTCTCTTCTCTCTGTCCAGGCACAATGAAATTTTAAACCATCTACAATCCCTCCGTTAAATTAAAAAATAAACAAACAAACCTCCATTGTGAGAGGCGCCATCGGTGTCTGCCTCCTTGTCCTCTCATCACAAAAGGAGAGGAGGGCTAAAGAACAGGCTCATTGGTCAGTATTTCATGAATTTAAAAAAGTGTAGCAATGCTGCCTGGGCAGAAAGAGCAAAACACAAAAACCTCAGTCATTTGTTTAAACAAAGTCACAAAAACAAAACCACTTCCGATATATAACCAGTGAATTCTAAAAAGGATCACACATTCAACATGACTTTTAAAACTTTAAATTTCACAAATTAAAAGCAGGATGATGAGGCCAAACCAACGTACATCACCCCTCTCTCCCCTGCTTCTCTCCTTCTGGTTTCATTCAGCTGCCAAAACCACTGACAGCACTGCCTCTCATCCCAACAGGAAAATTTCAGGGCTCCTGAAGGTCTGAGTCAGACCTGAAAGCTCATGAATATTCTGATTTTCTGGAGCCGATGCAAGGAAATCACGGCAATTGATAAGCAGACACACAGTTACCTCCCGCGTGTCTGGTCCCCAGAACTCCTCTGAAATAATTCATCAAGAGTTCGATGTCCATTTTCAAAGTTATTAATAACAAGTCTGTTTCCGATTTTTAAGATGAGGTTTAACCTTTCGAATCTTTCCCTCTCTCACCAAATTGTCTCTATACCCTGGATCTCCATTAATAAACTCCCTTGCTTTACTGCATTTTGATGAAGATGAACAGAAAGCAAACCGAAGAAAACCTTAAATTCCCACGTGAAATGGGAAGAAATGAGAGTGCCGGGATTTAAATTAGAATCTGTGTTTACTGGGTGCCGGGAAATAAAGAGTGTGTGCGCGCGCCCGCAGCGGCGCCGGGGGATGGAGGCGCCAGCGTCTTCCCGTGGATGGGCCAACTTTCCGGCCGAGGTCGATCGGTATTTGACCTGAGTGCACAAGGAACTGGGCGCAATCGCAGGACCGCATGATTTCAGCTCAATGTGAGAATGAACCCTCTCCGTTCGCATTAATTTTTCTCTCTTGCAATCACATTTACACCTTTTATTTTGATTTAGAATCTTGCCCTGAACGACCTCAGCAGGTCATCTACCCTGCGAGGCCCGTCCTGCGGCCGGAGCCGCAGAGCACTCTCCTTACAACTTTAGGGCGGCTAGTTTTCCACCAAAACTCAGTCCTCCTTAAGAACCCGGAATGTGCAGTGCGTTTCTTGTGAACGATTTCTGCGTCCACCGGGAAGCGGAATTCGACACGGGAAGCCCCGGCCACACCCACCCGGCCACGTCGCAGGGGCGGCGGCGTGGCTCCACACCGCGCCAGCGGCCCCACGCCTCAGACCACGGTTTCAGGGAGAAACGTGAGCCAGCCCGGGGTTCAGAGACACACGGGGACTGCTTTACGGATTGGCACCACCGGGATCGGAAACTCAGAGGGCAGCAGCCCGGAGCGGACGCGATCCCCGGGACCGCCATGCCACGTCCGCAGCTCCCCCTTCTCGGGCCCCTCGCCCCGCTGGCCCCGGGCCACCTGACGTGGCGGGGGCGTGGCGCGGTCACGTGGCCCGGCCCGCCCTCCGCACCACGCATGCGCCGGTCGAGCCCCGCCCGCAGCCCGACCCGGCCAAGGCTGGGGCCACCCTGCCGCGTTGCAAATGCTGACGGCATCTAGTCTGCACGTCCGAGTACAACTACTGAAGCTGTTCCATATGCAATAATTCAATCAATTCGGTGGGATTTATTCCAACGTGCGAACTGGGGGTCTAGAAATAACAAATAAGTGTTAGCTATCTGCTTCTGCTCTGAAGCCAAGTTTAAAACATTCACCAAGAAACTGCACACATAGAAGAATCTTAGTACAAGGTCTTCTGAATTCTAGGCGGCCACACCTTTAAAAGACACATATATTTAGCATCCAAACTAATTCAGAACCATCAGTGCTGCTGCCAACATTCCTGTTTGGCCCTGAAAATGTGTGTCTGTCCCATTGAGCATCTATGGCTGAGAGTGCCTGAGGTTCTTTTTTTTTTTTTTTTCCTTTTCCGAATATAACGGTTACATTTCAAACTCCTAAAATTTAATTTGTGAGAAGTTACTAATATAAGTGAAGAAGAATGAGGGCCACAGGAAGCCTAGTGTACCTAATATGATCTTGTCTGAGTGTGATAAAATTACAAACTGGGGTGGATTGCAGGATATTAAAAAATGTAGTCATTCACAGTTCTTTCAAATAGATGCACAAGCTTTAATAAAATATTATAGTTGAGTACAAATACTGTCTTAATCTTTTAAGGCATAAGAAATATAAAAGCTCATATAAGTAGTATTAAAATCAAAGAATAAAATGGCCCAGTATATTTAAATATATATTGTAAAATATATACTTAAATATATTTTCATTCTAAGATTAAAGAGTAATTTTAATCTTTCAGTGACAGAGAATTCAAATTAAAGATTTCCTTATATGAATATGATGTTGGGTTGCTGAAATTTAATTAAATGGGAGGGGGCTCCTCCAAATTATTCACTGACGCCAGTAATAGTACCTATTCTAAAAGAAGAAAACAGTATCTGGAGCACCTTTTCAATTACAGCATTATAAGCTCAGAGATAAAATTTCATATTATTAATTGAATTTCTTATGGTGGGTAAGCCTTCCTAACTCATCCAAAACATTCAGGGCCTCTGCTTCAGAGTCAGCCCTGCAATTATGTTCCATCCGAGTCCTCAAGAGCAAGAGGCACTTTCAGCCAGGACCAAAATTAATGGGACCTTTTTGGCAGCTGAGATCTCCTCCCTTCTCCTTCACCTCCTCTGAAGGGAAAAATGGCAATGACGTTTCAAATAACATTCATATTTGAGATTACTTAGGCTTCTGCATATTTTTCTGCTTCATGTCATTCATAACTGCCCTCCCAGAAAAAGTGAAGCTGCTACTGCTATTTAAAAAGTTTTATGCCCCTCCTTTTAAAAATATATAACGGTCCTCAGAGTAGAATTCCAATTACTAAGTGAAGAAAACAGAAATAGAAAAAAAAAAAAAAAATCACCATTTGGCAAACACCACAGTAACGGATGTTAAAATTAATAGATGAAATAATGAGGAACAGTATGAACAGGATAGATGCCTCCTAATTACGAAGGGAGGCATAGCAATATCGGAGACCACCTGAACCAAGTGATCAAAGTGATCATCGGCAGACGTGAAACACGTGGGCATCCGGTGTCTCCTGATCATGTATAACCTGAGTTTAATCAGGAGGAAACACACATTCAGACTGAAGGACATTCTACAAAGTAACTGCTCCATGCTCTTCAAATGTGTCAAGAGAGTGAGTATCTAAGGAAGACTGAAGAATATGTCCCTAGTCAAGGAAACTGAAGAGATATGACACACGTAAGGTGGGATCTAGGGCCAGAAGGATGTCAGTGGAGGATGGGAGAGGTCTGAATCTGGCACCAATGTCCATGTCCTGGCTTAGATAATGCACAGTATTTCAGTCACATAAGATGAAGCTGGGTGAAGGGTGTTTGGGAACTCAGTACTTTTGTTAAGTTTTTGCCAGCCTGAAATCATTTTAAATCTAAATGTTACAAACTGATCTTACTAAAAAGTTCATAAAGGAAAAGAAAGCAACTTACAACTTTATCATCAATTAAACTGAGGGACTCTTGAGCTGTTAGGGTATATGCCCGTCGATCACTGGTAAACTCCAAAATTTCACTTGGTGTGCTTCCCACTTGAACCAGTTTCTAACAATCCCTCCAAGACACAGTTTCTTAGGTAAGGTAAACCCCAGTTTGGAGATAAGGCAAATCTCTGCTTTTTAAAGATGATTACCAGAGAAAGATTGTGTGAAAAGCTGACAGAGGAGCTCCCAGTGGAGAACTGGGCTTGCATGTTGCGGGCCCCTTCCATCCTGCTGTACTGCAGAACATTTAATTCCTCCAAGAGGGAAGTAAGATGGTTGAGGGATGTAAAGAAAAACAATCAACAGAACGGATGGCAGAAAACTGCAAGGCTCTCTTGGATCCTTATAACAATTCTCTATCTTTTTGTTTTACATGTAGTCAGAACGGCATTTTCCTGATTTCAACATATACTCTGTTCTGTCATCTGCTGCAGATAAACAGGCTTCTGCTCTCTTCCCATTATGCAGAAGAGACCAAATTCTTTCAACAGCAAAAATTTCCACTGCATTAGCAGCAATTTCCTAGCATCGCAAGTCCTACAGTTTCCTGAGCCGCCACTATGTGGTAGCGAAGGCAATCAGAAGAGTTGGTCAGGGCTGCACTAAAATCTCATTGGAAAAAATTGATCTCCTTTTCTCACATATTGGCCTCAAATGAAATGATCCTCATTGGGGAATAACAGAAAACTGAGGCCAAAAACAAATGTGCAAAGGCTATTAGTTTTTACTTTGGCGATCCCAGCATTATGAGGAGTGCAAGAGAAGGTGAGGGCATTGTTGTTAAGGAATGCACGACCCCTTTAAGTACACGAACCACATCTTTGCAGGACTGGGGTGCCTCTGATTCAGCCCCTGCCTGGCCAGAAGCAGTGCTGATTAAATCCATACAAGCTCCTTCCTATGGACAGGAGACTAAGGCTCCAAGACTGGTCTGACTTGCCAGGGTCATTGTGTGTGCATGTTTGTGTGGGGGTGTGTGTGTGAAGGTGTGGCTGGGTTCTGCTTGACCTCACTCCAGGATCCAGGCTCCACTGTCCACTTGGCCTCCCAAATCAAGACACAGCTCACTTACAAAGTGGCTTAGAGGTGTCCGGTGGGGCAGAGAAGGGAAGGCTGGTGTTCCCTAGGAGGAGGGACTTTTGGAGGGACCAGGAGTGCTAACTGGGCAACACAGCTATGCTAAGCAGTATGTCTGAGGGTGTGTGACGGAGCTCCCCTGACCAGCAGGGTCCTTGTGGGCCAAGGGGAGAGACCAGCAGGGTGGCAGGACCCACCAAGCTGATTAGGAGCCTCTGCAGGCATATTTATCTGACAGTGAGGAATAGGGTGACCCTTGTAAAACATGGTGTCATTAAAAAAGGTATGAGGCTGGTCTAGGATCCAACAGTGGGCACAGCGTGCCTTTCAAAGATGGTTTTTGACCACTACGTTAGCTTTCAACATGGACGAATGTGTCCCATTCACTTTCATTTCTCCAGCCATTTTCATATTGTGAGAAAGAGAGACAGAGATGGAAAGAAGGAGGGAGGTAGAAGAAGAAAATTATCAGATGAAGGAAGCGAAGGAAAATCCCGCTCACAGACTAATACCTCACTTTTCCGGAACTCAGCTATCTAGCAAATCCACGTTTGGGGGTATATAGCCAAGGACCAGAAAGAAGCTACACTGCACTTATTGCCTATTTACTCTTACACACAATTTTGATGAGCTTGCAAATCTGTGTTTGAAATACCCGCAGCAAAGAGCAAGCAGCCAGTAATCACCTACACAGGGGCTGAGAGACACAGCTTTCTTGTCTTACTGCAGAGTCTATTAAAACAGAAATGGAGACATAAAAATGATAAAATCAGACCATAAGAACACAACAAGCACGAGAAATCTCCAGTATAGGGCAAACTGCCTCCCACTAGACCTTGAGGCTATCGCTGTATTATGCATAATAGAACAACTTCTGCTCTGTGCTGTCCCGGAGTCAGCCAGAAATGATTAAATCATATTCACGAGCATAAGAAGCAAAGAAGGACATACTCTATGCTGGAAAGGTTTTCAGATTGAGAGTATACAAACACTGGTGCTGTAGTCTCAGCTTTATTTACCGGATGGATGATTTATGGAACACACTGGAGAGAGAGCTGTGAGAGCAAAACGTCTGCTCACGTGGAGATCATCATCTAGTAAGGATCGGAGATACCCAAGACCCCAACAATCGGGAGAGCTGGCCATCTGCACTTTTGTACTGAGACCGAAAGAAACTTTGACTTAGTTTTGGATATGAGCAACTGAACTTGGTCTTTGATCAGACACTTAGGAATCCACGCAGTTAATACTTCAAGGACCAGCGCCCATGACCAAGGTCTGCAGCTCTGCTTACCCAAAAACCTAACAACGTAAAAGGCCCAGAGAACTGTAGTTCCTGAATTTGCCAGCTTTTCTTGTTGAGGAAAAGAATCCTAACCCCAATGCATTCTTACATTTCAACTGTGACACCCCGTAACGGAACCACCGTGCATGTAATCAATGCTTTTAAGAAAAGACGTGTGTTTCAAGTAGTGATAGTTTTTTACAGGAAAAATCCTAGATCTCTTGATATTGTTTGAAAAAGGTCCACGATTATTACCAAAATACAACTTAGTGAAAAACCCAGATACAATCGAATTACTTTTTTTTATCTTCTTACTGCTTTAGAAACCCAAGGGTTTTCTTTCCCCCCTTGAGAGAAAAGATTACAAACTGGAAATTTTCGTTTACTGAGCTCTTGGGGGAAAACAGGAAACAGAATTTCTTCTAACTTCTGAGTGCCATGATGGTAGGTGCCGCAGAGCACAGAAAAGCATACATTTAAAAGCTGGGCAGACCTCGGTTCAAATCCCATCTCGCCCGCCTACTGGATGTGTGAACATGGACAATTTATTTCTTCAAGCCTTCCTTTGCTCATCAGTAAAACAATGTTAGTAGACTCTACTCACAGGTGGTTGCAAACAACTAAATGAAATGAGCCTGACCCCTATGTTGTAGGCACTCATCTTTATGCAGGTGTGTGCTAAGTATTTGCACAGACCCCAATATTCACAGGCTTTGCGTGGTGGAGCTCAAACTGAATGTGTCTCTATGTTGGCCAAGTCTTTTTCTTTGAGTTTTTATTTTTTCCTTGGAAGAAGAGGCTCACCTTCCCCCAGGCCTGGGC
The DNA here is from genome assembly GCF_033118175.1 of Dama dama. Taxonomy (NCBI): domain Eukaryota; kingdom Metazoa; phylum Chordata; class Mammalia; order Artiodactyla; family Cervidae; genus Dama; species Dama dama. The sequence goes on along the minus strand of NC_083693.1, from coordinate 17,107,940 downwards.
TTCCTAGTAAGGGGAAGTCACCGAGGAACAAAAACCAAACAAAGGGGTAGGAGGGAAAGCGAAGTCCAGCCTTGAGAGGGGCACGCTTGCCTGCCATTCCTTAAGGAAGGGCTGACCCACTCTATAGCCTGTTTGAACACCTTCTAGCAAAGCTGATTCCAGATGTCAGATGGGGTTTGGAAACAGGAAGTTTCAACATCAACTGGCCTTGGCAAACACAAGCTGTTCAAAGTAAAAATGATGATGATGGTTTAAGATGGAGCGAGATGGCTCTGTGGCCCAGCTGAGTGCTTGCTGTCTGTTCTGCTACTGGGTGGGCGACGGGGGTCCGGGCGGGGGCCTGCCCACGTTCGTTAGCATCCTGAAAGGCAGTCTGTGCCTCTGCACCCGACCATTCTCAGTGCTTTATACCTCCATTAAATGGCTGAGATTGTCCTTGTGGACTTGGGTGGATTGATGTTATTTCTAAAGCATGCAGTTCATTTCAAGAGGGGAGAGGGAGGATTAAGTTGGAAATATTTTTCTATTGAGAAGAAACATTAAATATAAGTGGAAATGTTTTCATGAAAATTGTTTTTATATGTCAATGTTTCCTGGGAACACTCAGATCTCAGTGCATCACAGGGCTGTGCTAGATTAGAAGGAATGAAGACAAAATGAATTTAAATAAAATTGAAACTGACCAGCCAGGCTTTATTCTCACTCCCTGATGAAACAACAGAGCAGGGATGGGGTGTGTAGGGGGGATCCACAGATGAGCCAGAAGAAGAAATAAAATCAAGGCCACTCACAATTTAACCTTAAATGAGAGCTTCAATTTTGTTTCAAAATTTCTAAAATCCATCTTACTTTCACAGCCACAAAAGCTTTTGAATGGCTGTGCGTCAACAGCCACTTGATAGAACCTTGAAGCCGTTCTGAGTTGTCTCTCAACCAAGAAACCCACTGGGATTCAGTTACAGAAGATGACTTGCTGGTTTCATCGTTCTTAGGTCATTAGGACTATTTAGCATTTGCTGATAATCAACAATAGCTCCGGAAAATGTGTGCAAATAGACAGCTGGTCTGACTGTGTTGCAGTTTTAAAATTTTGCACACCCCCTTTATTAACCTGAAATATGACAGGAAAAGTAAAATACACAGGTCTTAGTTACCCTTGTGAAAATAAACACGTACTTTAAGAGGAAAGTATTTTGTCAGTTAATCTTGTGTCTGGAACCATATGGACTCGTGGCCACAAACCTCAGCGGCATGTGGCTATTTATATTTAAATTAACTAAAAATGAAATACAATCTGAAATGCACCTCTCAGCCCCAGCAGCCACATTTCAGGTGCTGCACTATCACACGTGGCTAACGGCTCCCTTACCGGACGGGGCAGATGTAGAACTCTGCCATCACCACATAAAGTTCCACAGGACAGCTCTGGTCTAGATCAGAGACCAGAGCTGTGAGCTTTGGGTATGTACCTTTATATTTAAAACTCTGCACAAAATGGTTTACCTGAATTTTAGGGTCACTTAAGGGTGCTAAGCAACACTTTTCTACTTGCACACAACTGTTTTCCCTAAGCCACATCAGTGCTCAAGCCAAGGAAAATCCAATACGTAGTCTCTCCTCCGCATCATGTCTAGTGTACTTTCTATCGTGAACCCCCCTATTCCCTATCAACAGAACCTCTCACCCAAAACACGAACAAGGATTCCTGTTGTCTACAGAGAACAGAGGTGTCCGCAGGCAAAAGGGTAGATCATTATTTTCAGATGGAAACACCTTCCCCCAAGATTCATTTCAACATTAAAACACACAGCAGGTGTTACATATTAAAACACATCCCAGGCTTCCCCCTATATGACCATCATCACACTTCTCTTTATTTAATGTCTACATTCCCTGTCCAACTGTCAGCTTGATGTGAGCAGAAAGCAAGTGTTCTGTTTGCTATTGTACACCCATTACAACCCAGTGCCTGGGACAAAACAGATGCTCAGATTTTTGTGGAATGATTGAATGAAACTTAAGAAGAATGGTATTTTGCTGAAGAATAGCAAACATCCTTTTAGAGACTGGATCCAATTCTTTTATATTTGGAGAGCAATCCACCCTTTATTTTCAGATACAAACTGAAAATAACTCAGCAGACTGATTCATGCAAGTATGCAGACTACAGTTCAGTATCTTCCATCAATGGCTCCTTCCAAAAAGCATAGCACTAAGTATTTTAGACACGTTATCGCCTCTACCACCACCTCCCTCCCCCCACTCTGATATTTTCTCTGCCAGGAGGAGGGGGAAATCAAGGCTTAGGGAAATTAAGTGACTTACCCAAGGTCACAGAGCTGTAGTCGTATAATTGGAAAAGCTCCCCTGGTGACAATTATGGACCAGGTTCATCATAATGCCAGGTTACACAATTCCTGCTTGGGTCAGGAAGGCGATGATGGTCCCGGGCACACTTTCAAGGAAAGAGCTGGGCACAGCTCTGCCTCTTTGTACCCCCAGAGTTTAGCCGAGCACCTGCCCGCAGGTATCCCACAAATGTTTTCTGAACAAAACTCAATAGTCCTAATGGCTCAGGGCTCCCGAGCATCAGAGAATGTGCCTGGGTCCCAGCAGTGGGCAAGCTCAGCACACGCCACACCTCTCCCACAGTTAACAGCGGGCATCACGGTGACCCTGGGCCCGCCCTCTGTGCAGAGCCTCATGCGCTGGACACCACGGCCATCCCACATCAGGGGCCCGCCTGCTTCTGCAGTCTAACCAGCTGCATGGCACCGGGAGGGGCTGTGGGCACCGCAAGTGCAATCATTTTTTTTTTCACTGTTGAGAATTTCCCATTTATTTTTTAACACACACTTGACAATGGTTCAGTAAGGACCCGTTGGGCCCCTGGTGTGTACTGGACCACTCTTGTCTTCAAGCAAGGGGCTCAGATTTTCCTGTTTGGCCCAATTCCTTCAGATGAGGGCTTCTAGTCTCACTTGCAAGTGATTTCATAAAAATCACTATTGACAAAGCAACAGATTTTAAATTTATACACATGAAGAGCTAACTTTTTGTTTGTTTAATAAATATTTATCAAGGGCTGGCTAAGTAGAACACAGAAAGGCATAAAAACAGTAAAGGGCACCTGTTCTCTTGGAGGAAAGGTAGCAACATCAACGGTTCTGCAGGAAGTGATTTTGCATACTTCCTACTCTCTCAGAGGTCCTTCCTACATCTCCATCTATGGCTGACAAAACCCTCTTAGCGTAACTCACACTTCCCAAGTGCCTACTAGGAGAAAACTTGGTGCCAAGCACAGTTAATCCTCGCGGCTCCCCCAAGGGACAGGTATTGTCACCTCTCTTTACAAATGAGGGAAGCCCGGCCCAGAGGATCGGTCATGTGGCCACGGGGCCAGTGTGTCTGGCTCCGGAGCCCGGGGTGCCATTGTGTGACATTTATGACTCAGGCTGGGGGATGCCGCGGAAGTAAAAGATGCCCCCGAGGTCCTGGAGGACGCAGCCCAGGCCAGGCTAGGGGTTCCTCAGGTGCTGAGAATGAGGCTCACAGGGGCAGAGGGTGAGGGGCCAGAGCCGCGGGGCGGGGTGGGGCGGGGCGGGGTGGGCCTGGGGGGCACCCAGAACTGGGGAGGCTGGTCAGGAGTGGCCGCGGGGGCCGCGCCCACCCAGGGGCTCTGAGGGGTCTGGAGGCTGGCGCCGGGAGGGCTACAGCCAGATCACCACGAGCTCCCGGCCCAGTCACGCGGGAAAGCCCCGGGGAACAGGACCCCGGGGTGGGATTAAAGTGATTCCAAACCGGTCTCCCGCCACCAAGGTCAGCAGAGCCGCCGGGGCTCTCCTGCTCCCCCCCCCCCCCCCCCTCTATCTGAACAGGAGACAGCCGCCTGGCTCCCGGACCGCCTGCCCTGGCGTCGGCCCGCAGGGAAACAGGCTTTGGTTATTCAGACGTGACTTACTGGCACACAGAGGCTCTTGGCGTGGAAAAACGAACAGGCTGACCTGGCCAGGGAAGAGCAGGTGACAGAGAAACCCAGCGAAAGACGGGCTCAGTGTGCTCCCCTGAACCAGGAGGAGGCCCGCGGCAAGGGGCCGCGAGAAGGAGGGCTGAGCAGAGGCCCGTCGGGCACCTCCAGGGGCCCCGCAGGGACCAGGCGCCCTTCCTGGGCCGCTTCCCTAGGCCTCACAAGCCTGCACCGGGCGTCAGGCTCTCCATCTCACCCAGGGGGACGCCGAGGCTCACAGAGGTCAAAGGAATGGCCCCCGCGAGCTCAGGAGGGCCGAAGCTGGGGCTCAGAGCATGACGGCGCCCTGCCTGAGACCACAGTGCCTCTCTGCCTGCCTTTGCCCGGTCTAAAACTTCACATGGTGGGGTGACGACGCCACCCAGAACCTCGGGGCCCCCGAGGCTGGGCGGAGCTCTGCCCTGGCCCCTCTCCCAACCCACGGCGCCCTGAGACCCCTCCTCTCAGGAAAATTATCCTAGTTGTGGAGTACAAAGGGACAGAGAGAGATGGGGAAAGAAATCCAAATCGGATGGGACGGCTAAGTTGAAATGGGACATAGGGCTTAAGTGGCCTGGAAGCTGCTCTTGCAAATCATGACGACCACCACGTACCACTCCTTGTATTTATATTTGTGGTGTATCTTTCACTCCTTTCATTCCCAGTAAGCACCTCACACGCCCCACTGCTGACAAAGTACACAGGCTGCAGGCCGCCCCCATGGCTACAGCTCCACAGTGTTTCTGCAGTTACTATAAACCAAGAAGCAGAGGCCTTCTCTTTCTGTGACTGTGATTCAGGCACGAAGGAAGCCTAACCTCCACTCAACAAACCAGAACCTCAAAATCATCATTTATTTTTTGTGGACGGGGCTTCTCACAAAATATCCCCAAACAAGCTCTCTTTATAGAGAACTCTTCCTTTCTTTTGAAAAGAATTGCTAAACAAGACTGGATGTCATCTGGAACAGCCGCTCCTAAAAAAGGGGGGGGGGGGGGCATTTTTTAACCGAATGCCACATGCTCATGCTGGATTTTGCCATTCTGCCTGCGCTTCCTGCTCGAAGCCTCTGTAGCAAAACAGAGAAGCTTCAGACACTGAAACTGCTCCCGGCCGCGCAAACTCCAGTCCGCATCTTCCAGGCAGCCCTGTCGCAAATAATTCCTGTCCACTACGCCCCTATCACACTGAATACAACCACATTGTGCAGCTGGAAATGGGAAACCTGATTCAGACCTCAGAGGAAGGTACAAAAACATTGAGCTCAACACAATGCTGTCTTTCTTGCGTGTGCCGCTGGTGATGGTAGAGCAAAGATCTCAAACCTACTAGTGGGTGAGAGATTCAAGACCCGTTTTGGAAGGAAACGCAGAATTAAAATCGCATTCCAAGGCTCCCCAAACAGTCACAAGAACAACAACAAAAAACCCACCCAGTCCTTCCAGAGCTGCGCCAGTTTCGTGTGCAGGGTTCCTGACCAAAATGCGTCTAGCCCAAGCACGCAATTTAAAAAGGAAGCACGATCTCCGCAGAAAATGGTGCATGTTGACAAAGCGTGACTTGTCCCACATGGGCAGGAATCAAAGGAAAACCAGCCTGATGGCAACCCAGCCTCCTTTAGTCTGCAAGATTACCCGGAGGGAAAAGAAAGGGGCCGGCACGAGGGCAGCGGGGTGCGGGCAACGGAGGACCGGGGCCAGAGGTCCGTCCGTGCCCTGCGAGATTCTGGTAAACAGCAGGCTGTAATGGCCACTGCGAGAAGGAAAGCAGACATGGAGGGAAACGTGTTTACAACTGCGGCGGTGGGCGGGAGGCCGAGCGGAGGGAGGGAGGGATTCCCCGGCTCCGCGCGCCGCTCGCTCGGCTCCGCTGGGCCCCAGGGCTGGGTTACGCTTCGGCGCCCGCACCCCCGTTTTACTGGGGGCGGGGGGCGCAGATCTTGTTTATGGGGAAGGTTACTCCTCCTCCGCTCTGCTGATCGCGGCCCCAACACTCCCGCCGCATCCTTGCGGGATGCGCGCTTGACTGACGGCCGCGCCTGCCAGTCGCCGCCCGGGCCCCTGGCTCGGTGGACTTTCCCAGCGAGCCGATTGGGCGGCGGGGAGGGCGGGCCCTCGTGATTGGCGTGCCACTCGGAGTAGAAAGTAGTAAACAACCTCGGTCCGCCGCGGCGGGGAGGGCGCGGGATGCCCACCACCCGGGTCCTCGCCCCGAGCCCGGGCGGCACCGAGACAAAGGAAACCCGAGGCGGGGAGCCGGCCGAGGGCCCCCCAAAAAAGGAGACACGAGTGAGCACCCTTTAGATCCCCTGGGCGAGAACTGCTGACTTGCAGCTTCACATCATTTTTGTTCCGTGGAAAACCAAAAAGGTTTTGTTTCTACAATTCTCGCTCTCCTTTTTCTTCCTACAACTTAAAAACCCCCGAAAGGGAGCCGGTGAGGGCCGATTCACTTGACTCTCCCTCTCCCCCCTCCCTCCTCAGTGTACAGTTTTGTCTCTGCAGAAGTGATTTTAAACCCTGGTACTAAAAATTGTTTGCTTACATAATGTGCCCTTCACAGAGGTGAATTAGACGCCTTGTTAGACCTTTTCATCGCAAGTTTTTGGAGCTGTGATCTCACTCAGGGCTGACCGTGTTTGGAAACATACATATAAAAAGAAACTGAGATGATGTTGTATTAAGCTCCTTTGACAAGAAATAAGCAGTTAACTTGCATTTTCTATAGAGGGGGTAGTTCACCCAGGATATGGCATGCCACGGTAACTCCTCATCTGGTTTGACTTGAATCACAATCCACTCCTGGCCTCACCATCCTCCTGGGACCTCAGCAAGAAAATCGGCAGCTTCCAGCATGGAGGTGCTGCTCCCCCAAGCCCGGCAGCTCCTGGGGCTGCTTCCAGAAGGGGTACGATCAACACAGAGGTCTCCAGAAACCACCTTCCTGGGAGAAGGTCCACAGAGGGGCCTCCCTGCGCTGATGGGGTGGGGGGCGGGGGCTGAACACAGGTGGGGATCTCCACGACACTTGTTTGCCTGCTGACTCTACACTCTTCATGGTAAGCCATGTTGCCACCCGTGGCCAGACAGCCAGAATGCTGGAGAGCTTTAAAAATAAAGATACAAAGGGCTCCTTGCAGGACCCAACTTAGAGTGAAACCGGGGGTCCTCTGTATCGCCCCCCCCCCCCCCCGGATTGCCAGCCTCTGTTGTCTGCCTGCTGCAATAGCGCACACTGCCTGCAGCGTGGAGTTAGTGCCCTTGTTCCTTCCACCCTAGACCCAACCCCCAGGTCTGCAGCCTCTTTCCTTCCAACCAACCTCCCTTCGGGCACTCGGTTCGGGTCGCAGGCCCCAGTGCCCACCACACACACCCTTCACACCCTTCACTCAGTCTTCTCCTTCTGCCTTCTGTGCTATCCCCTGCCAGCCCGGGAGAGGCCACTGTTTGCCACCACTTCCCGCCCCTGCAGCCCGCCTCTCAGTGCCCCTGACAGCCTGGCCAATTCTGCATGCAGACTCGGATCGCAGCTCTGGCCGCCTCGCTAGACACTGAACTTCCCGAGGGCAACAGTGGTGTCGGCTTCCGATGTGTGTGTCTACGGGGATGCAGGCCTGCAGTAGGCATGCTCTGGCCTTGCCGCACCTCTGCGCGGTCCTCAGCCTCTCCCCGCCCCAGCTCATTCAGAGTGTGCTCTCGGAGCTGGCTTCTGGCTGACACGTACCCCCAACCCCCCGACCCCCAGGTGGAGGCCCTGGCAGTTCTGCCCTCTCAGTGTTCCCTGCACACACACGGCCGTTCCTGCCGTCTCCTCTGCCACTTAGGCCCTTTTCAGCTCTCCCGAGAAGAGGCAAATTCCTCTTCTGCCTAAAAAATACTGCCTACCTTGGGCAGACCTTTCACAAGCTCCTGCCACCCCTTCCCCCAGAGCATCTCAGAGACAGAGGCCTCCAGGTATCTGCTCCTCTCTCCGCCAGGCCAAGACCAGTGACAGTCCAACAGCTGGCGGGGTGTACCCAAGAACCAAGAACTGAAAGGCAAATCCACAAAGTGCTTTGCTCCCCGCCACCAGGTGTCCACAGACCGGTCCATTCTGGTCTCCAGAGCCGACAGTGCACCCATTTCAAGCTGGGCTCCGCCACAGGGTCCCTCCCCACTGCCTCCCCCTGAAGAACCCCCTTTGTCTGTCTGTGGGCGGGCTCCTCCTCCCCTTTCAGCTCTCTTGCTCAAATGTCACTTCTACCCCCACCACGCCCACCTACCAGCCACGATTACACAGATCTGTTTCATTTCCATCATGAGATTTAACTACCATCCTTCCTATCTGATTATCCACTTGCTGGCTTTATAGTCTGTCTTCTTTTTCTTCTGTTGGACTCCCGACCACATCCCCAGCGTACGTAGATCCAAAGCAACTCTGGGCACCATAAGGGACAGCATAGAAGAAGTCACTCAGCAACACATTCAGGGCATACAAAACTCAGGAATACGAGTTTTCTGGGAGAGTGTGCTTCAGAACCGTCAACCTGACACTCACAGAACCATACAAGGCGGGGACAGGACTAAGCTCTGTGGCCCCACTTGACCCAAGGAGTCCCAGTCGTCCTGAGAATCCCAGGTTCTACAGCTGGAACCAGGGGTCCCTCTTTGCTCCCTGTGTAACATGTTACATGTATCATCCATTATGTAACTTTCCCAAACAAATACAGATTAATGGTGGAACAGGGTGAACTATTATTGAAAAACTTAGCACTTTCAACAATAAAAATTTTTTTTTAAATTTTGGCATAGGTAGTAACTTTGTAGCTCAGAAATGAAAAAAAAATATATATATATATATTAGTATATCAGATACAACACAGAATCTTCCTTCCCATACTTTGCTTACAGTATTTGACAAATATGAATGTTTTTGCTTTTGCCTTTCACACAAGTAAGAGATTGAGAAAAGGCAGAGGAACCAGAGAGCAAATTGCCAATATCCACTGGATCACAGAAAAAGCAAAAGAATTCCAGAAAAAATCTACTTCTGCTTCATTGACTGCGATAAAGCTTTTGACTGTGTGGATCACAACAAACTGGAAAATTCCTCAAGAGATGAGAATACCCTTACCTGACTCCTGAGAAACCTGTATGCAGGTCAAGAAGCAACAGTTAGAACCAGACATGGAACAACAGACTGGTTCAAAATTGGGAAAGGAGTACATCAAGGCTGAATATTGTCACCCTGCTTATTTAACTTATATGCAGAGTACATCATATGAAATGCCGAGCTGAATGAAGCACAAGCTGGAATCAAGATTGCCAGGAGAAATATCAATAACCTTAGATACACAGATGACACCACCCTTATGGCAGAAAGCAACTAGGAACTAAAGAGCCTCTTGGTGAAAGAGGAGAGTGAAAAAGTTGGCTTAAAGCTCAACATTCAGAAAACTAAGATCATAGCATCTGGTCCCATTACCTCATGGCAAATAGATGGGGAAACAATGGAAACAGAGACAGACTTTATTTTCTTGGGCTCCAAAATCATTGCAGATGGTGAATGCAGCCATGAAATTAAAAGATGCTTGCTCCTTGGAAGAAAAGCTATGACAAATCTAGACAGTCTATTAAAAAGCAGAGACATCACTTTGCCGACAAAGGTCCGTATGGTCAAAGCTATGGTTTTTCCAGTAGTCATGTATGGATGTGAATGTTGGACCATAAAGAAGGTTGAGTGCCGCAGAATTGCTAACTTTGAGCTGTGGTATTAGAAAAGTCTCTTGAGGGTCCCTTGAACTGCAAGATCAAACCAGTCAATCCTAGAGGAAATCAATCCTGAATATTCATTGGAAAGACTGATGCTGCAGCTGAAGCTCTAATACTTTGACCATCTGATGTGAAGAGCTGACTCACTGGAAAAGACCCTGATGCTGGGAAAGATTGAAGGCGGGAAGAGAAGGGAACAAAAGAGGATGAGATGGTTGGATGATATCACCAACTCAATGGACATGACTGAGCAAGCTCCAGGAGATTGTGAAGGACAGGGAAGCCTGGTGTGCTATAGTCCATGGGGTTGTAAAGAGTTGGACACGACTGAGCAACTGAACAACACACTGTTCTGCTTATTATTTTGCTCACTTAATCTATGTTGAAGATATCTACTTCAACAGCTAAATAACATTCCACTGTATGGATAAACCCTAATTCAATCGTTCTCAAAATCTGTACAATGAAATCACTTGAGGGACTTAAAAAACAAAACAAAACATGAAATATGTGTCCCACCTTCCAGAGATGGATTTAATTGGTCTGGGGTATGACCTGAACTTTGAAATTAAGAAAATAATAATAATTCCCTAAGTGGTTCTAATAAGCCCACAGGTTTGGAAGTCACTGCCCTTAATTGTGTGTTAGTTGCTCAGCTGTGTACAGCTCTGTGTAGCCACATGGACTGTAGCCCGCCAGGCTCCTCTGTCCACGAAATTCTCCAGGCGAGAATGCTGGAGTGGGTAGCCATTCTCTTCCCCAGGGGATCTCCCCAACCCAGGGATTGAACCCCGGCCTCCTGCATGGCAGGCAGGTTCTTTACTGTCTGAGCTACCAGGGAAGACCTTTATTACCTATTACATCACTGATGGATATTTGAGTTATTTCCCATCTACTGCTATTTGAAACAGTGGCATATTGAATAACTTTGCACAATAGTCACTTTGCATGTATGCAAGTATATCTGGGGTAAATGCCCTTCCCCAAGTTGCTGAGTCAAAGGGTATATGTATTTATAACTTAAGAGATATTGCCAAATTCCCCTCCACAGATACGGTACCATTTTGCAGTCCTCCCAGAAACTTGGGGTTGTTTTCCTGCAGGTTTGCCAAAAATGTGTGTTATCAAACATTTTAAATTTTTTCCAATATAAGAGGTAAAAAAAAGGTATCTCTGTGTTGTTTTAATTTCCATTTTTTTGTGAGTGAGATTAAAACATTTTTTTCATTGCTTAATAGTTATGTGTATTTCCTTTTCTACAAATTATCTGCTCAATATTTCACCCCAAATCCTTTGGAATTGTTAGTCTTTTCTTTATCAATTTCCAAGATTTCTGATTTTTCCTTTTCTTTGTTTTAACCAGCACAATTAGCTGTCTGTCTCAGACAGAAGTTGCATATATTTTTCCCAGTTTAGCATTAGTCTTTGCTCGTGGTTTTTAGCTATGCAGAAGTGTTTTTGTCTTTATTTTTAATAATGTATTCAGTCCTTATGAATGCTTTCTTTTCTGCCTTCTATATTTTGTGTTGAAACCAAAAAGGCCTTACCCACTTCAGGATTGTAAAGGAATTTCCCCCATGTGTTGTTTTAGCACTTTTATAGTTTTGTTGTTTACATTTTTTCCTTGGATCCATTTGGAATTCAGTATGGTGTAGGGTATGATGTATGGACACAACTTTACTTCTTTTCCAGATGGTTACCCATGCCCCAGTGCCAGTAAGTGAAGAATCCATCTTTATTCCACTGATTTCAGAGGCAGCCTTTATCAAATACTAAATTTCCTTATGTACTTGTGTTTATATTTGGACTGTCTATTCTGTTTTAATGGCCTGTTCATGCACCAGTATTTCATTGTTTTAATTATTCAGACTCTATGGACTATTTTAAAATCTGTTAACACTGGGGCTCCTCACTGCTTTGATACAGTTTTCTCGGCTAACTTGTTTGTTTCATGATAGCTTTAGAATTCATCTAACTGGTCTTTGGATCACATTAAATTTACAAGTTAACTTGAACTGACATCTTGATAACATTGATTATTCCTGTCTGATAATATGTCTTTCCATTTATTCAAGTTGTTTTTGTATTTTTTTAATAAAATTAAGTTTTTGTTAATTCTGAGGTGCTTTTTCATTTTCATTGAAAATACTCTTTTCTTCTATAATATCATCTATCAAGTTACTTGCATATTGTAGGATTAAATTATGATAAATGTGTTTATGTTTCTAGCAGAAGACATTCTATTCTGTGCTGTTAGAAGAATACAGTGGGATGGAAAAACTCAAAGGCTGAATACTCATTAACAATAGAAAAGGGTTAAGATCCTAATCAAGCATCCAAGTTACATATTTTGAGTTGGCATTCATAAAACAAGTAAGTTAAATGGTGTGGGGTATATTACTGGAGGGCCAAGGCAGGGTGCTGGCAGAGAGAATATGGTATCCTCAAGCTTTAATACACAGAAGAAGAAAAAAAGGACTCATTCTAACAGTGATGAGCAGCTGACTTCATGCCTTCCTGGAGGAAGACAGTGTTGTCCTGGTTGTGTGTATGTGTGTGCTCAGCCCCTCGGGCGTGTCTACCTCTCTGCGACCCCATGGACTGTAGCCTACCAGGCTCCTCTGTCCATGGGATTTTCCAGGCAAGAAGAGTGGAGTAGGTTGCCATTTCCTCCACGAGGGGATCTTCCGGACCCAGGGATAGAACCTGCATGTCCTGCATTGGCAGGCGGATTCTTTACCGCTCAGCCACCTGGGAAGGGCACTCTCTTGGCTAGGCTGAGTAAGCTGACTGTATCAGCAGTGCAAATGTCTAAACCAGCTAACATCCAAGGAGACTGACACTCACGTGTGAACACGTGGGTAACGGCCTGTATTCCCTTGAGGTGATGACTGCAAGGATCTGCTGGCATTTTTATTAGTCAAGAAAGAGCTCCCTCTCCTGCAGCCATATGTTTTAAAGATATACCCCCTCAGGAATAACCAAACTCCCACTGAAAACACATAGTTTTCAAATTGAGAGGCCCCAGCTTAAAACAAGGGCTATGTGACCAAAACGATGCACGGTGTGGGTCCTCCTCCAGAAGGGACTCGGCATCTGGCTGCAGCGCCGCTCAGCCTCCAGCTGCTACGTCTTCCCCTTTGAGGGCAGTCCCCTGGCCAGGAACTGAGCATGGCAGTGGGGTTTTCCGAGGGCCTAGCTAGCTCCATCCCACAAGGACTCTTCACATGGGCGCTCTTTGCACTGATCTCCGAGCGCTGGCCCAGCCTTTGTCAGACCAGCATCCCAGTTAGACGCACATGTGTCCTGCCTCCCTACCCCATCATTATCTTCCTCCCCTCTCCCTTTCACAAGTCTTTCTCCTTACTAATCTTTTGCACTCCTAACATTACCCTGGAGTCTGTCAGAGAAGCTAACCTGCAACAAAGGTGCTTAATAATTAGCAAATATTTGGGTGGGAACAAAAGGGAATAAAAATCCCCATATAATGCAGGGCCAGACAATTCTGAGACTGGAAGTAGAAAAGCCTCAAATCACATGAATCAAATAAACGTATTTCAAAGGTTAGTGTCATCAGATTTCAGGCATCCTGCAACCTCCATGGCTATCAATGAGCATTTACTACATGCTTAGCAGTTACACTGCTCGTCCAGGTAAATTCATCTTCACTTCGATCTTCGGCAGCAGGTCTGATCATTTCCATTTCACAGGTAGGGACCACCTGATGTACAGAAGCGGTGGAGCCCAGATAAGCACGTCTGTCTGGTTCCGAAGGCTCTTCCCTCCTGACAGCACACTGTCCACCCCTCTTAGTTCATCAGCGCCGAGTCAAAGAGCTGCTGTGGTCTGGGCTGTCGGGGCATCCCTGAGCGCTTCTCTACCTATACTGAGACGTTTCCCTGCACAGAATGGCCTGCTGCGCCTGGGTCTTAATAAGCCAACATAATATTTGGTAGCCAAGTAACGTGTTCCCGGGTCGAGGCTGTACTTCATTTACACCAGGCCAAAAACTGAGCATTCACACATTTGCTTGAAGACATCCTGAGAAAATGTTTGTGTATAGCTTCCCTTAGTCATACTAATTCACTGACTTGCTAAAATTAATCTTGAGTGGGGGACACAGGGGACTATCCGGCAACTTTCAAACAGTTCTTTAAGGCAGCACCAGAGCAGCAGCACTGCCCGTGCAGAACTGGGTCATGATTCACTGGTACCAGCCCCTTCTCCACTGTGTCTCCCACACAGAGACCTCAGGGAGCCCTGCCCCCGCCCAGGGACTGGACAGCATCTCAGGGCTCCTAGCACCCTGCAGTTGTGCTAGGACACACCAACAGCTCACACCAAAGGCGCCTACTTGCTAGTGATGCTCCTGGAAAGGGGTCCTAACTTCCCCGTTGTTACATTCTCCCTACTGCAGTTGAAGCTACAGGCACAAAAGGGAAGACCAACTGAATTCAGCTAAATTACCCTTAAATTCTCTCCTCACTCATTTATTATTCCCAAATTTAGTAAGGCCACACTGTTGTGCCTTCACGCCTCCCATGGTACCCTTGATAACTTTATCAGAGCAAGCTAGCAGAAGCACTAAGGAGTCAACAGAAAATGTTACAACTGCTAAACAACACAAGATATGAGTGGATCCTTTTTACAAACCTGCTTTTTATGCACGGCTTGTGCAACTGCTGTAATTTTAAATTTTTATAAGCCATTTGAAAGAACAAATGTTGATACTAAGGTCAATAAATGGAAGGGAGAAAAATATACATAATCAAAATAAAGTTTCTTTCCTTTGGTTGGTATCAAAGAAGCTATGGGAAAATGAATATATCTTATAGAAGAACAAAGACTGAATAAAGACAGCCACTGACAGTAGTCACACAACGGTAAGATAGGCAAGGCAACCTAAGGATGCTGTTAGAAATTATGAGCCTTCATCTACCCGATACCTCTAACCTTTTAGTCTGTAAAGCTGCCAACTCAATTTTACAGTAGAAATTTCAGGCAATTAGGGGACATTTAATATTCACTGTATCTACTATGAAAGAAGAAAATATCTTAGAGGAATTTTTAAAAATACTACTTTGGAACACTTATGGGCAAACAAGAGCTGGAGCCCTAATCACTGTAATTTCCCCACCAGGATCACTAGGTGAGGCGTTCAGAAAGCTGACAGAGGCGAGGATGATTCAGCTGCTGCAGCAGAAGGGGAACAGAACGTTGCCAATCAGTTGCAAACAGGGAGCTTTCACAGGCTCACCTCAACTGACAGCAAGGGCTGCAAACCAGGGGTGAGTGGGGCCGGGGAGAGAGAAGAGAGAATGCCTCTGTGAGTGGGGGAGCAGCAGCAGAGGACCAGCTCAATTCCCACCTTGCGCAGGCAAAGCTCCTCTAAGGTCGTCAGGCCGGCTCTGATCCTGAATCAGGGTAAAAGAAAAATAAATTCCAAGGCACAAGTCACAGGAAAAGTCAGAATGCCTACTCTGTTAACAGCAACTGAATAAAGTGTTAGAAGCGTATTTGTATTCGTTTCCCGATTCTCAGAGTCACTGAATACCTACTGCATATGAGCTACAAGAAGAGTCTGCCAAGCTTGAGGGCACTTCCCAGATCCCTTCCGGGTTTAATCAGGCAAAAGTATTTGAGGGGAATTTCACTTTAAGGTGAGGCGATAGACATAGTCATGAGCTCAGCTGTGGGGAGCATCTCACAGTGTATACACGCACATGAGGACCTTCAGCTGTACACCTCAGTCAAGCCGGGCAATTTTCGTTTGTCAGTTACAGCTCAGTAAAGCTGGGTGGGGGGAACCCTCATATGAAACCTTTGGTGGATCAACGTGTGCTGTGAGGAGAGGGTCTCCAGGGTGCCCGAGGAAACCTTCAAGATTTTACCTTTACACTTCTCAGGTAACTCAGAGATCTGGCTGTAGAACTACTAATATTTCAAACAATGCAAATGTAATTATATTTGAAGCGTATTCTCTAACAGAAGGAAGGAAAGATTGGCATTTAGAAGCTTCATTAAACTTTTGGCCTTTTCAAGGCTAAATGAATCTTAGGGAAGCAATAAAAAGTTCTCGTTGATTAATTTAAAAACAGATTTCTTACAATTAACAGATCCACATCTATGAAAAAGGGAATATTAATAGCAATTTGAATATTCTCTCACTTTCTCTGGCTATTTCAATGAATGTATACCTCTCTACATATAGAATAAAGATCTATAATAGTTACTCAGCAAAACTTAACTGTCTGTTTTCTCATATCAGGGAAACGTCTCCTTTGCACAAACATGACTAGCTCAAGCAACTTATTTACAAATGCAGACATGCCTGCTAAAAGATTAGGGGGGGAAATGTATAAATACATTTGCCTATATGATACCACCCCAGTCATCAAATGAATTTTTTTTGTCAGCAGAAGAGTTAAAAAAGAGTTAAACTTAATGTACTTTAATGGAGTATATTAAAATGTTCAGCACTTAGAATATTCCTTTTCTCATGGTTCTAATTCCAACACAGAAATGACTTGTTAAATAGACATAACTAAACCATCAATTCTCTTCATCTTCCAAATTTATTTAGACTTGCTACCCTGTTTTTCCTCGGGAATTTCCTTTTGCTTTTCCTTTTGTGAGTAAAGCTCAATTACTTCTCCTCCCACATGCAGACAAGTATTAACTTATAAAACACACAGCCATATGTCATAGCTCATGTAATTCTATTTTACATTTCACCACCCCCCAGACTTATCTAACGTGAACAAATAGATATTATTTACTGGAGTCAGAATGAGAATTATCTAATGCCACTTACATAGCCATAAATTGATTTTTGATTAACGTTTAAGCAAAAAGCAAACAAGCCCATCTGCTCCAAAAACAAGCAAACAAAAGCAGAGGACACGGTTCGCAGGAGTCTCTTCAGTGTGTTTCAGCTGCTGGTAAGATTTTGTTTTCTCCATTGCTATTATGAAAATGCACTGCTGACAAGAATATAATCCAGTATCTAGTTTCTCTTCTAGCAACTGTTAATTTGATAGACTGCTGCTTAAGGTAAAACAGAAAAACAATCGCACTCTGCAGAAAGCCCAGGAGACAGGTGAGCAGCAGTGAGTGTCTTCTGCACCACCAAGGACAGCAAGGCGAACCTCCACGGTCACTGAAGTTGCTCTCCGTGGTCGGGTTAGGAATGAAGAGGCACCACATGGCCCAGCAGCATCCCGGGTTGCTGAGCAGGGCTCCCCAGGCATGGACCCCAGCTTGCCGGGGCCCAGGCCCTGGCTTTGCCCAGCTGAGCACTCTGGTCAGGAGAAAGAGACTGAGAAGACCAAGGATCCTCAAGCTTGGTGGACCACAGAGCACCTCTCCTGACGGTCTTGCCCATGGTGAAGGCGCCCATCTGAAGAGGGGCCCTGCCGTGGCTGACGGGGATTCTGCTGGGGAACCGAACGCCTGGGAGCTGTCAGAAGGGGTGTCCGGCCGTTCACCCGAGGAACAGGCTGCCGGTCTTCTCAGCGAGGACTGGGACCCGGGACTGAAGGCAGGCCACAGGAATCCAGAGGATGCTGAAGACATCCGGAGCTGCCTTTCTGCAGAGGTCAGACCTTGGACGTGACCTCTGGCCCCAGCTCTGCCTGCCTCCACATTCCAGGATGGCCTCTGAGTGACGGTGAGAGTGCCGAAGGCTGACGGTGCAGCTCAGCCTGGGTGGGGGCCGCGGCCCCTCCAGACCCAGGGCAGGGTGGGCCCCCGCTCTAAGGAAACACTCCCCAGCGAGCCTGAGTCGGGCACTCAGGCTGGTGTGAAAGGAGGTCCCCAGTGCTGCGGTCACTCCTTGGGATGTCAGTGTCAGGAGGAGGAGCTGTGTCCTTCACAGATAAAGGTAGAGAAACAATTTAACAAGAAAAGAAGGAAGGAAAGCTAGGCATGCACCTGCACAGGGAAAGTGAGCACTGTAGAGAAGACCACCATACTCTAAACCAGCCATCTACTGGGCGCATAGCAATTTCCCTTCAGGTGCCACCCAGAGGCGGTAAGACTCTAAGGCGAGGAGAAGGACCCACGAAAGGGCTCCATCCCGTCTCTCTCTGTCCTCCCCGGGGCTCCCTCGGCGGGGGCACACCGTACCTCACACCCAGGGCAGGGCCGACAGCTCTCACCCACTCCCAGACTCAGAGTGAACGCACGCGACCTCTTTGTAGACGTGAGAGGGTGCACAGCCGCATACTGGGAATCTCACTAATACCGACGAGTTGCCAATATTCTAATTTTCGGGGGTGGGGGAAGAAAGATGTGATAAGGAAACAAAGCTACTGAGCAAACCTTAAAACCCACCAGCTGGTTAGTGGAAATGGAGCACACACCAGTGAGTGAACAAAAGACACATCTTACCTAAGAATGGCAACTTTCTAATTTAGATCCCAGACCTCGAAACAAAAAGAGAACTCTAAACCCCACCCACCGTGTTACGTGTATACTGTCATCTGTTAATAAAGACAAAAGAGCGCAACTGAGTTGCTACAGATTTTCTGGAAAGGTTCACTCACAGACTGAGAGAGACACTGTCAAAGAGAACAAGTCCTGTTATGACTGTGTTTCCACTTTGCACAAATCCTGTCCCGTCTCTGCAAGAATGACTCTGGAACAGCCTTTCGTCCTGATTCATTTCAAAATGGTTCTTTCAAACGTTCCACACATACGCACACTGGCCTGGAGAACAAGGACTTTTGTCTTTGCCAAAAGACAGTGTTTCTTGAGGCCTATTTTTTGCCTTTGATGGACAGTTCTGATGTTAGCTTCAGAAAAATACGTACATGGCCATCCTAAGCCAGAGAGAGAGAAACTTCGGAGATTGTTAACACATCAGTTACACCAGCCTTTTCTAATCACAGCTCTGCACTTCATTGTTCTTCAGGCAAAATAAGTCCCTTAAGTTTAGAGTGCCAGGTAAACAAAGCCGTGCACTGTCCTTGCTTCAGAAGTTTGTTTTTATAAACATTCCCCCTGTCCCCCAGCCCACAAGGCGGCTGCACAACGGCCCCATTGTTGAGCACAGCTTTGACCGCTACAGGACAATAGATTGTTTTTCTCTTAGCCCCCTCAGAGCAAAATCCGTTTTAATAAGGAAGTCTCTGCTTTTGCAAAGGCAGTAAAGAGGTGAAAACCAAAAAACAAACGTCCAAAGCGTCGATTTCACGGCTTAGACTGTGCAACAGTCGTGGGTGCTCGGCTTGCCAGGAAGACACATCATCCGCTTGTCTAGGGGCAGAGATTGAGGGGTCTGTTCTGGAATTTTCCAAGGAGGCCGTTTTAGGTATCATAACAGGGTGTTTCTAAGCAGGAGGTTGCTCTCGTCTGTGGGAAGAACAAAACCAAAGCAAAACAAAGCACCCAGAAAAGTGCTTCTTGAAGGAGTCCTAGGAAGGAGTTAATCTAGAACAAAGATGCCAGGGGTCACCCCTTTCCAGGAAGACGGGAACAGTCCTGCTCAGGAAGCCAGCAAAGTGGGCGCCGACATGCTGCAGCGTCGGTGAAGCCCCCTTTCCAGGTGGAACCTCTGGTTAGATGTACAGCACAGTGGTGGGGTTGGGGGGGGGGGGTGGTCCCCACGGACCACAGACGAGGAGGAAAAGCAGCTCACAGCCCTGGCCTGGTAGCAGGTGGCCAGAGAGAGGGGGCAGGAAATAGACTCCCCGCCGCACCCCCACCCGGGCCAGCCGCGTCCCTCAGACACTCCGCCCCAAGGCTTGCTGCCACCATCGTCTGGCTCTGTGCTGGGAAGGCACTGCACCCGCAGAGGGCTGGCCACACACCGGCAGGGTGACTACTCAAGTGTCCCAGCGGAGAGAAGGCAAGACGGAGGAGACAGCTCTCCCGCTAGCCTGGAGAATGCACTAGATACCGTCAGTATGACTGCTGGGTGACTGATTTTCAACACACACACACAGACACACACTTGCAGAAACACACACACTTTTAAAGACAACTCGTGGCAAAGCCAGCCCTTCGGTACATTTTCTCACTCTGTCTTCTCTTTTTCTCTGAAGGTTACTACTTACTCACTTTTCCCCCACTGGTTTAGATAATAACAGAAGAAACAGGCAGATAATTCCAGAAGACTTTTCTTTCAAAAGAATTTCTTTCAAAATAATTCTTTCCAAAGAATACAAAAAGCCTGTTTCGCTACCACAGAAAGCAACGTTTTAGGGCGGTCAGGTTTGATAATAGCACACACTGTTTTTGCAGTATCTTTCATCAACACTGGCTCTCATCACGTGCTTTGGGCACATCGAATGCCCTCCTCTGCTGGAATGCCCCCATTCAGGGTGAGGGGATCCCTGATGGCTGCCAGCCCCAAAAGTGCCAGCAGTAATGTCCACGAAGACAGCAGAGAATGGAACATGCAGTTAAAACTATAAGGGCGACTGATTTAAGTACAAAGTTAAGCACAAGGGCCATGCCGAAGTTTGGTGGAACAACTAAGCTTTTGGAAAGCAGGTGAAAAGAGTAACTGAAAAACTAATAATATGGTAGAAGTTTTGAATATATATATATAAGATAAAATGACAGCACGCAAATGATTTTCCTTCTGAAATGAAATGAAGACCCAGGGACCATTTGAGCGGAGATATCCACCCAAGATGGGAGGTCTTGGACCTGCCATTCACGGGGTCAAAGCAGAATCGGGGGCTGTTGGATCTTCCACTACTGGCATCTCTACCACCCTGGGGAGTGCTGTTGCCCCCCAGTCTAGGAAGAAGGGGAACGCAACTAAAAAAGGCCCTCCTTCCTCCACACAGAGCCACCCGCTTATCTGAAGTCTCAGTGGCATTTGAATCTAACATTTTCACGTCTCACGCATACAGAGTTGAGATACCACTTCCAGCCATCTGAACATCTGAGCCATCGGGCTAGAGTCAGAGCGTGTCTGGCAGGGGGTGCGGGGGAGAGTGAGCGGGGGCATCGCTCCCAAGAGGCCGCCGAGAGGAGGGTCTAAGAGAAAGTGCTCTGGGGCCAGGCTGATCGGGCTCAAAGCCCGGGTCTACCATTTACTAACCATGCTTCCTTGGTCAGGTCATTCACCCTTTCTGAACCTCAGTCTTCTCACCTCTGCAATGGGCACAGTCGTGCTATGCGAAAACTGATTCAGTTTGTGCAAAGCGCTTAAGCGTCACACCCGGCACCCAGAAAATGCTGAAATCCAAGCGGGAGCTCACCGGCCGCGGGAACCCAAGTCCTGAACAGCTGACAAGCTGCAGCTTGGCTGGCAGCACCGCTGTAAAACCCGGGGGCCTCTTCGCCCTTGAGTCCCCGGGTCCTCCCGCCTGCCCTCAGTGGCCTTGGCAGGAGTCGGGGGCTGCGTGAGGACTGAGATACAGACACTCTCCCAGCACAGGCAGGAGCCTATCTCTCCAACCGACACCGAACAACAAATTCTTGTATTTTTCCGTGGTCAGGAGGAGAAAGCTGAGGGACAGAGTGTCAGGCGTGACAAAGGGGCCCAAGCGGCGCCCAGGGGACTGCAGCCAGCTGCCTCGGGATGGCAGCGGACTTCAGTTGTTCCAGGTCTCCTGCTCAAAGGATGCTCCGGGCCCTGGGCCCGACCGATAAACAGAGGTGAGAGAGGCAAGGGTAACACCACGCTCAGACCAGCACGCTGCCCAGCCCTCTGACCCTGGAGTCCTGAAGAGGCCCCTGGGCGAGAGCACGAGAAGGCCGTGTGCTGCAGAAGCGCGGGTCCCGGGCCGTTCTGGAGCCTGGCCCAGCTGTGGACGGGCTGCCATCTACCTTCTAAACAAGCAGTCTGGAATTCAGGAAAGCAAGCAGGCACCCCTACCATTTCCACCTCCTAAATACTGTATGCATATTCCAACAAGTCCTAGAACTGCCTGAGTTCTTAACATTCCAGACATCAGTTTCAACTGCAAAACCGAGAAATGGGAGGCAGAGACTTTTCAGGGTCACATGTTCGTTTTCATCACTTTACATACAACACATAGAGGATATTTTCTTCTTTCTAAGCATAGTGAGTTTGCATACCATCTCTGCTGAGGACTCTATCTTGATCCCACAATTTAAGCAATTGTACATCAATAATATATCATTATCATCATTTGGTAGAATTTTTGGCAACCTATCTCTCTTATCTCCTTGCAGGATGGCCAGCTTTTGATACTCTGCGGTAAGCAAGGCCAAAGAGCATGGCTAATTGAAATCTACAGATAATCTCAGAAATCCCTTTTAGCCAATAATGTCAACTTCTTTTTTTTCTAACCTACAGCTTATACTTCTGATTCAACTCTGAAGAAATATATTTCATTTTATTTGCTGACCTTTCAGTATTTGGTGAAGATGCTCGGAAGCACTGAGACGGTTAAATACAGACAGATGATAAAGAAAAAGGCCGGGATGGTATCTTAAAACGCTTGCAGGAAAATGGAAACACTGAAATAGAAAAATCTAAATTGTTTCCAATAAAGGTAAGCACAAAATATGTTCCATAAAACCCTACTAAATAAGGTTGTTGGTAAAGAGATACTAAGAACAAACAGACAAAAAACTAAAAACAGTATCAGAGGACTCTAAACGCTTGGAATCTATTTTTCAAATCTCTAACAAGTTTGGTAATCCAATGGCTCTAAATCAGAATGGTGGTCAAGGCAGTCTGTAGATTCTTAATGGCTGGTAAGGACATTGTTGGGATTCAGTGCATCGCTGTCCTCTCAACATTTAAGAGGCATCTCCATTCTCTGTAAATCACTTTCAGCCAGCCAGAAAGTTAAGTGGAGAAAAATGTGGTTAAAGAGCACATTCAGGGGGTGAAGGGGAAGTTCTTCCTTACAAAAAAAGTCCCTCTAAGTACACATAGAAGGAAACAGAAACTCACCATTAGAACATCATAGCAGTAACTGTTGCAGGTAAGGGCCACCAAGGGGTGCCAACATTAGCAAATGATGAGAAAGAGGGCATCTGCACCATCTCCAAGTATCATCCTTCCACCCTCAAGGAGTTAGGTTACAAAGGGGAAACTCCAGAGCAGAGAAACCGGCTCTAAACCCCGTGATCAGAGTTACCTTCACCTGCGGTAAACACACTGGCATCACCCTGACAGGACGCTGAGAGGACGCTCAGGCCTGTGGTCCTCCTCCCCCAGACACAGAATTTGAGTCTAAGTATGAGACGACATTGGAGAGGCACAAGGGGAGGAGCATGCTCTAAAAGAAAAGATCGATAATCTCCCAGAGGATCCAGGTAAAAGCAAGGGAAGACAGATCTGTCAGAACCGGAGCAGACCACACAGATGCAGCAAACAAATTCAGTGATGCCTGGAAAAATGACATTCGTGGAGAAACTGATGACATCCAAATAAAGTCTGTAGCTAATAGTATCATGGCAATGTTCACTTCTTGGTTTTGGTAATCGGGTTATGGTTATGTAAGATGTTAACATTACGGATAACTGGGTGACTTTTTAGGAACTCTGTGCATTTTTTCAACTTTCGTATAAGTCTAAAATTATTACAGAACACAAAGTTACTTTAAAAAGACAGAAAAGAAAGAGACTGTTCCGTTTCGCCCTAGTGAGTGGGGTCATCCTCAGTACAGACGTGCTGGCTTTGGTTCTAGCACTCCAGACGTTCCTCCCTTGATGGACTTTATAATCTTCAGCACTGCTGATGTCACATACTGAAATTCAAATTCAAGAGACTGAAGGAAGAAGGTGCATAAAGAAGCCACACTGACATTGACAAAAAAGGAATTACTGAGAAGTATAAAATTCTGTATACGCAGCACAATCCTCACAGTTCCCTTACCCCCCACCCCTTCAGTCGGCATAGCTCCCTCAAAAACATGGCAGTAATTGGGCTCAATTCCAGAGCACAGTCTTTATCCAGAACTTGGCTTTGCGGAAAATAAAGTCCTGACAAGGTTTTGGTAAGCTACTGAAGGATGATGCAGCGACTTCCTCATGCAGAAGTCAGAGGCTCTGGGAACCAGTCTTCCTCCCAGACCACAGATGCATGGAGAGCTGCTGGGACAGCTCTGGCATTCCACCCTTCCCAACGCCCTTCCAGGCCGAGCCAACTTCACCTGTTTCTAGGACGGGTAACGCTCCACCTTTACCCTCCCCTTTGACCTGGTGTGCCTAAAATAACTAAAATTAACTTTAACTGAAGAGGGTCACCGTGTTTGCCCATGCTAATCTGTGAGGGGAACACAAACACTCTTCAACAACTTTGGGAGCCTCTCTCCTACTGAGAGGAGTTAATCCTTCCAGGAGGAAATCTCCACTTTAAAGCCACATGAAAATTGCATCCCTCTTCTGCAACTTTCACTAAAAAGCTAAGATGAGTGCTTCCCCTTTGCTGCTAAGAGTTGGTTAGAGTTAATGGTAGGCAGTCCTACCTGTATCCTTTCTTAACAGTAACTTACAGAAAAGAACAACAGCTGTATTAACTCTATCCTCTCCACGGAGCCCTCAAATTCTGTGTGTTGTGTTTTCTCTTGCCCGGCCACCGAAAAAGCCTGAGTTCCTTTTGACGAAGATCTCACTGCTCACAATACAGCCTATGAGGCAGCTCAATACTTTCCCACTTAGAAACACAGGCAGGCACCCAGGTGTGTCCCACTGGACTCCCCCACACCCCAAAACCCCAACTACAACGGCTGTAACAGTGACAGTCGTCTAAGTACAAGTAATAGTATGTACCCAGCATGCTGGGTTTATGTCTGCTAGGTTATGAGGACAACCTAAACTTTCACAATGAATACCCTTCGAAGTCCAAGGGCAAAGGGCCCCCTTGGTCCCCAGTGCCCAAGCCAACTGAACCCCACAGGACTGCTTGGGCTGGCCCATCTAGCAAGGCTGTCTTTCAGAACTGTTAAGGATTTGCAAAGAATGCTCAGAGGTCTCCACCTAACAGAAACTGCTCTGATTTCCGATATTTCTGGTAACCCCCAGAGTTCAGTGTCTTTTCCAGCTCTGTTTGTGCCAATAGGGCTGGACGGCCTTATTGACCCATGCATCAGTTGTGGTGGCTAAATGGTGAATAAAACAGAACAAAGCAGAAACAAGCATGAAGCCAAGGGTTCTCACCAGAACCTGATCCTTTAGTGAAATAATTCACACAATAAAAGCACACAGATTATATTGTCGAAGCTGGATGGTTTTAATGGCCTCCATTTTCTTAAGAGTATCTCCCACTTTGAACAGCTGACAACTACCACGGCCAGAGGAGGTGACTCCTCCCAATACTTCTCTCGCGAACATGTAGTGTTTCTATCATAAGTGTAAATCCTACTGTGTGTCAGGTATATGGTGATGCTGGGGGTACAAAGATAAGTCAGAATTAGCTCAAAAGTCTTAAAAACCCTTTAAAAAGCCACAGTCTAGCCAAAGATCAAGCTGTAAACATATAACAACACAAACTGTTACATGCTATGAAGACAGAATGGATTCATTTCCTGGGGGTAGGGGAGAAGAGTGGTCGGGGGTTTTAATTAAGAGATGGCATTTAGCAAGTCCCATAAACCCAGCAGAGTGGACATCTGGCCATAATAAAATCAAACCCTGTATTCAGGGTCCATACTATTACTCAACAAAGATAATTCAAGCAATTACTAGAGCTATCATGATCCAACACATAAGTTCACTTGAGGACCCCAACTATGTAAGCATGAATATTTTTTTGGCTGCCTCAAGCTAACACATTTATGAAAAACAGGTTAAGTTACTGGCTCCAAATTACTTTTTAATAAAAAAAAAAAAGCAAACAAAAAAAGCTTAAGCTTTTAAGATTTCTTAAAAAAAAAAAAAAAAAAACATTGGAAAATAATCTCCCTGTCAAGAGCATGCATGATTAATGATTTGTGTGATATAAGCTTGCATATCTGTGTTGCTATTACATGCTCTTCCTAGCAGCCTAACACTGCCCTAAAGATTCTTGTGGAACTGATACATGCCCCTCCACCACGCCTACTCCCACCATACTTTAAAAATTCTTTGTGTAATTTCTGGAAAATTTTAGACTTCAACTATCCACTGAATAGTTGAACTCCAACTAGCCATTCAATAACAGGAACTACTGTCAAGTCATTAATATGGAATTGTAAAGGTATTAACCATCAAAAATCACTCACTTTCCACAAAACACCTGATGCAAATACTGTACTCCAGTGGCTTAATTGCAACAAATATTAGGAAGCTCTCTACTTATAAATCCATTCTGAGGTGGAACTAAATCAGACTGACCAGGTCAACAACCAAGACTGAATCAATCAGTAGAGTCAATCTAACACTAAAAACTGTCATTCATATCACTTCATAGGACTCTCTCCTGGTGGCTCAGACAGTAAAGACAGTCTGTCTGCAATGCTGAAGACCTGGGTTCAATCACTGGGTCAGGAAGATCCCCTGGAGAAGGGAATGGCTGCCCATTCCAATACTCTTGCCTGGAGAATTCCATGGACAGAGGAGCCTAGGGGCTACAGTCCATGGGGTCCCAAAGAGTCAGACAGGGCTGAGCAACAAACATTTTCATTCTCAGAGGACTCTAAGCAATACTACAGGCAACGGTCTAGAACAGAGAATATGCTGCAACTGGTGACTCCATAAATGGCAGCTCTTAAAATTTCCACATGGGGAGCACTGAGGTTAAAACTGCTCAAATCTCTTTGTTTGACAGATGAGAAAAGTGATGTTAATGGTGATCAAATGAGTTAATACAAGAACCTAAGTTTGTTTGCTTTTCTAGTATGGCCCATCACATCGCATCACTGCATTGAGCTTCAGGAGAGGGTACCAGGGGACAGGACACTCCAGCCCAAAGTGACTTGTCTTTGGCAGTTCTGAATGGGAGGGAGGGTCCATAATGCACCCCCACCATCTCCTCCTAGTAATAGCTAGCATCATCCAGTCAGTCCAAGCCCACCACACTAAGTGAAACCCAGTGGCCCAATGAGCAGCCCAGTCAAGGCCACTGATGAATGTAATCACTATCACAGATACAGGCTGTTTAGGATCTGAAGCAATTAAACCGATAACAGTACTATCTGCAGTAAGAAACTGGTTTTACAAATCTGTGAGGAATAGGGACCCTATGAATGTGTCAGAAATTCTGTAAGCCCTGGTTTATATTACATCAATTTTTTTTTTTTTGTAGACACAGCAAGTAAACATTTAAGAAGCCAATTTACATTTAGCATAAGGTAATTCATTGTGTCCTAAAAAAGAGAAAAGAAAGCTGCCTGAAGCTTCATGAAGCATCCCACCTAAGTTTGCTTTTCTAGAGAAAACTGAGCACCCACGAAAGGCAATCAAGATTTACATAGTTAATTCATATTCACAGAGACTTGTCAACATATATCTGTAAAAGGATTATCCTTAATCTTTCCGCTGCTTGAGTAGGAATAAAATGCCTAGACTGTAACTCTAAACACCTAATTTGTGAGGAGGTTAAACATCTCAGTGATGATCTAATAATGTAAAATATGAAATATTTCCTTCCTGGCCTCTCTCCTCCGTTCAGTCACTCGCCTAACTGTGTAACGAGCTCCCTGGGTCTGCGCCAGGTGCCAGGGACCCAGCACGGTATGAGACACATGTGAGTCCTCCCCCTCTGAGTGCAGCGGGCACTGTAAGAGGATATTAAAACACCTGTCTGCCCTCCAGTCCTGTGAGACCCGATCCTGCCCTCCAGGAGGCTGTGAGCTCCGTGGGTACACAGACTGCACGCTGAGGCCCCTGGTGGTTTAGATGGTAAAGACTCTGCCTGCAGTGCAGGAGACCTGGGTGTGGTCCCTGGGTGGGGAAGATCCCCTGGAGAAGGGAATGGCTACCCACTCCAGTATTCCTGCCTGGGAAATCCCACAGACAGAGGGGCCTGGAGGGCTACAATCCATGGGATTGCAAAGAGTTGGACAGGACTGAGCGACTAACACTTTCACTTTCTTGGGTACACGGAAGCTGCACATGGTGATAAAATTAAACAGAAGCAGAGCACCAGAAAGAAGAAAAAGATCTTCACAACCCAGATAACCACGATGGTGTGATCACTCACCTAGAGCCAGACATCCTGGAATGTGAAGTCAAGTGGGCCTTAGGAAGCATCACTACGAACAAAGCTAGTGGAGGTGATGGAATTCCAGTTGAGCTATTTCAAATCCTGAAAGAGGATGCTGTGAAAGTGCTGCACTCAATATGCCAGCAAATTTGGAAAACTCAGCAGTGGCCACAGGACTGGAAAAGGTCAGGTTTCATTCCAATCCCAAAGAAAGGCAATGCCAAAGAATGCTCAAACTACCGCACAATTGCACTCATCTCACATGCTAGTAAAGTAATGCTCAAAATCCTCCAAGCCAGGCTTCAACAGTACGTGAACCATGAACTTCCAGATGTTCAAGCTGGATTTAGAAAAGGCAGAGGAACCAGATATCAAATTGCCAACATCCACTGGATCATCAAAAAAGCAAGAGAGTTCCAGAAAAACATCTACTTCAGCTTTATTGACTATGCCAAAGCCTTTGACTGTGTAGATCACAAGAAACTGTGGAAAATTCTTAAA
Source organism: Dama dama (assembly GCF_033118175.1). NCBI lineage: Eukaryota > Metazoa > Chordata > Mammalia > Artiodactyla > Cervidae > Dama > Dama dama. The sequence continues at coordinate 17,079,622 of NC_083693.1, read as the reverse complement.
CAGATGGGAATATCAGACCATCTGACCTGCCTCCTGACAAACCTGTATGCAGGTCAAGAAGCAGCAGTGAGAACTGGACATGGAACAACAGACTGGTTTCAAATCAGGAAAGCAGTGCAGCAAGGCTGTATATTGTCACCCTGCTTATTTATCTTATATTCAGAGTACATCATGCAAAATGCCAGGCTGGATGAAGCACAAGCTGGACTCAAGATTTCCGGGAAAAATATCAATAACCTCAGATATGCAAATGACACCACTCTTATGGCAGAAAGCAAGAAAGAACTAAAGAGCCTCTTGATGAAAGTGAAAGAAGAGAGTGAAAAAGCTGGCTTAAAACCCAACATTCAGAAAACTAAGATCATGGCATCTGGTCCCATCACATCTATGGCAAATAGATGGGGAAACAATGAAAACAGTGACAGATTTTATTTCTGGGGGCTCCAAAATCACTGCAGACGTTGACTGCAGCCATGAAATTAAAGGATGCTTGCTCCTTGGAAGAAAAGCTATGGCAAACCTAGACAGCATATTAAAAAGCAGGGACACTGCTTTGCCAACAAAGGTCCTTCCTAGTTTAATGAAGATGACTTGATGGTCTAAAAGCAAAAAGAACAAAACTGAGTGGCAGTGCATGAGGTTTCCTATGTCTTGTCTGGCTTCAGAATTTAAATTTAGCAAAAGAAATTTCTTAAAGCCATATTCTTATTTATGGGCCTTCCTAGTAGTAGTACCACCTCATCCGAACTCTTCAAGAGATAATGGAGGTTGTTTCTCATGTTTTATTTATTCCCACACATGGACTCACTCATTCAATAAACAAACATTTGTTCTCTGACCCACTGTGTGCCTGGAAGCAGGATAGATGAGGTGTCGGCTGTTAGTAAATATTTCTTACTGTTAGTAACCTAAGCTCAACTCAAATTAGCTTCAGCAAAGAAAGAATTTATTGGCTTCTGTAAGTTTCAGTGGAAATCAGCTTCAGGCATGGTTGGTTCCAGGGGCACAAGCAATGACAATCAATATTTAATCTTCATCTCTCAGCTATGCTTTCTTCTGTGAAGGCCGCACCCTCTCAAGCAGCTTCTCCCCAGAGATGGTAACAATGATGGCCTCCAATAACTCCAGAATTACCAGCTTAGCCACCACAAGAGTCTTTTCCCCAAAAACTCCAGTGAAAGTGCTGAATTAGCTCTAACTGGGCCCATCTTGAGCCTCGTGCTTTCGTCTGACTGAGAGATGCAACATGCTGATGGGCAGTCACATGGTCAAACCAGGGAAGGAGAGAGCAGGGTCAGTCCCAGAGAATCACAGGGATTAGGCTGAGAGGTGGTTTGGGACGTCCCTGGCGGTCCATCTAGTCAAAGCGATGGTTTTTCCAGCAGTCATGTATGGATGTCAGAGTTGGACTGTGAAGAAAGCTGAGCGCCGAAAAATTGATGCTTTTGATTTGTGGTGTTGGAGAAGACTCTTGAGAGTCCCTTGGACTGCAAGGAGATCCAACCAGTCCATCCTAAAGGAGATCAGTCCTGGGTGTTCATTGGAAGGACTGATGCTGAAGCTGAAACTTCAATAAGTTGGCCACCTGATGCAAAGAACTGACTCATTGGAAAAGACCCTGATGCTGGGGAAGATTGAAGGCAGGAGGAGAAGGGGACGAGAGAGGATGAGATGGTTGGGTGGCATCACCGACTCGATAGATATGAGCTTGAGTAAGCTCCGGGAGTTGGTGATAGACAGGGAGGCCTGACATGCTGCAGTCTGTGGGGTCACAAAGAGTCGGACAGGACTGAGTGACTGAACTGAACCGAGAGCACCAGAGGGTAAAAGCAACGTGAAGTCTGAGAGCTGAGAGGAAAAATTTCCTGAAATATGTATAAAAAAAAGGACGTAGACACACAGAAAGAGAGTGAGCTCTATTTTGGGGAAAACAGAAGAGATGCTGGGAAGATACTGTAGGGGCTGCCCACCCCAGTAAGCAGGAGAGGAGGTCACGTGAGAAAGTGGGGGGTGGGTTCTAGAACCGGTAACAGTGAGCAACCTTCCTGCCTGAGCAGGATCTATGCAAAGGAGTATTAAGCTGGCAGGTGGGAATGCAAGACGGATTTGGATCTGGAGAGAGTGGGTGTAGAAAATCCACTCGGGATGCTAGAAATCCTGGGGTCGGATGAGGGTGGAACAAATGGAAAGGTAAGCTTTTAAGTAGAAAGGAAGTGGCAGGATTTGGTGCCCGATGACAGATTTCAAGATTTTGAGCTGAGGCCAGTTCATCACTGGTACATTCCAGAAGGCATGCTGGCTTTGAAGAAGCAAAGTACGTGGTGTTTCACTAGCTGAGCATGAGGTGATGGGAGCCTTTCCCAACACCTCATGATGGTGAGCCTGGTGGACGTGGGAGACATGGGGCAAAAAGAAAGAAAAAAAAAACACTCAGGGGAAAGACAGGTCCAGGCAGGACACACTTTGCATCCGTATCAGATAAAGCCACGAAGGTGGCTCCCACTCAGACAGAAAGGTGGAAGACAGAACGACTGCTCCAGAGGCTTGGAGGTGGGTCCAAGAGTCCGGAGTGCAGAAACACTGCACTCCAGAGAGGCTGGAGCTGAGCCCAAAGGGTGGGTCAGCTTTGCTAAATGGAGGGGAAAGGGCATTCCAGGCCAGGATACAGTGGGGACAAGCAAACAAACAAGACTTCAGTGACAAGCTACTTGCCCCTGTTGTCTCAGTATTGAAAAATCAGCTTTAACACATTTATGATAGACATCCGATTAGTCAGTTGGCTACAGCTCTACAGAACTGCCCCTTAACTTATACTTTGTTTTTCATACTTGGTTATTTTCATAAATAAATAATTTCCCAATAAAATACAAGGTACACGGAGAAAAGCGAGGGTTTCAGATTTCACCAAAACACTGAGCTCCAAACACAGCAGTGGTCAATTCTGGTCCGTCCGAGATGACCTGGTCTTTTTGGCACTGATGCATTAAAAATTTTTCAATTTGACAAATGCCGCAATTAGAGTCACCCATTTTCAAGGTCATAATTGCTGCACATAAAAAGAACAGAATCACAGACTGTCCCCAAACAGCAGGAGCTCCCATGGCCTGTCTCTCCCAGGATCCAAGAGCTACACTGTTCTCCTGTTTCTATTTAGAGCATCATGAATGCTAAACAGCAATGTGAAAAATTATTCCACAAAACGAAGCAAAATAGACATCATCCCCCCCCACCCACGCCGCCCGCCCCAGACCCACACTCCGGAGTGGCTCACCACTTGATTTTGGCTTGCAAATGCGTTCTTAAATGTGGATTTGTTGTTTACCATCTGTAACCCCCAAACAGCCTAAATATATGTTTGTGTAACACCTTCACACGGGAGTGGGGCAGGGGAAAGAACTCAAGTTATTTTTTAAGGTAACAGCAGCTACTTCGGTGGAAAAGTCAGGGAGCAATTCCGTCAAACCAGCACTAGGACCACTCAGCATCATGTAGTCTCGGGCATGGATAATGCCAGAGGCGTGAAGGGAGCTGATCACCGGAATAACAGGGAATCGAGCAAAAACAATCTCCTGTTACTGAACACATCAAAAGTGTTTAAAAAAAAAAATCTCTTCCAGCTGGACTTGCTGGTAAAATGACTTGTTTGAATACAAGTCTGAATTGGAGATTATTTTCAAATTGATGAAGTTTTTCAGCTGGTAAGGATGTACAACTAGAAGGACTTCTAATAACAAGGCGCAGTACCCCAAGAAGCCCTCAGGGACTTGTTTCACTGAATAAGAGTAATGTGCAATTAGGCCAACAATTGTAACTAAGTGTTTCTGAGGGCTTGAAAGTAGTCGTTCTCTAGTAGTTCAAATATCATCAAGTTCATCTAAAGGACTGTATGGCATTTAACTGAATTGGTCCATTCAGCCATGCACTGTGAGGTTAAGATGAGCCAGTGTACTAAATAGCACGTAGTAGGCCTTCCCTAGGATTAAAAAAAAAAGAACAAGCTTCAAAATAGGAAAAAACAAACATGCTCAGTAAACACAAAATTAATCAGGACAAATATGGATTAGAAAACTATTCACTTTAGGATTCCTTTGAATAATAGGTCCCACTCATACCTGTAAGTGTTTCTTTGCAAATCATTAATTACTTGGCAAGGGAGGTAGGGCCCAGAGACGCCCCCAGCAGGCAGGGGCACAGGAGCTGAAGATCAGTGTGGTCAGAGGGGTTCAGAAAGCGTGTGTGCTCCTCCAAAATGGACCAGCCACCCCTGTCCTCCCCAGTGTTTCCAGGGGCCATTCTGTCTAGAGAGAATCCAACAGAGTCAGAAACGCAAGACGTCAGGTTCAGGGGAGTCATTTCATGCCATCCCGCCTCCCTGTAGAGCCAGGAGCCAGCCCATCCAGGGGCAGGGACCCAACCCAGGGGCCCTGTCTTGTATGACTGGGAGAGAGGGCTCTTCTTAGGATCCTGCCCGGAGCCTGACTCCGGGGGACTCAAAGGAAAGCCTTTCCTAAGGCTGAAGGAAGAAAAAACTTAGGCAAAGTATCTCACTCCTTTCCAAGTCAATAGAGTCAAACTGGGCAGTCTTATTCCTTCGAGAGGGACCACTCTAAAGGGCACGCTTGTGCAGCACGGAATGTTCTGGTGAGGTCTCCTGACTACATTTCTTAGATCCCACCCCCCCCCCCCCAAACTCCCACCACCAAATTTTGGAGGCCAGTTAGTAAACTGTTAGTGACTAACACTCAGTACTACTAATGTGCTTAGTCGCTCCGTTGTGTCCAACTCTTTGCAACCCCATGGACTGTAGCCCCCAGGCTCCTCTGTCCAAGGGATTCTCCAGGCAAGAATACTGGAGTGGGTTGCCATGCCCTCCTCCAGGGGATCTTCCCGACCCAGGGATCAAACCCAGGTCTCCCGCTTTGCAGGCCGATTCTTGGCTGTCTGAGCCCCCAGGGAAGCTCACTAAGGGAAAACTAGATGTGTGGTTGGTGCATCCGTTTTCAGCAGGGGAGATGGGGATGGGAGGAAACGTCTCTTTTCAAGTCTCCCTCTCCACTGCGGAATACCACAATGGGGACGTCTTTCCTTCTGATTGTTGCCAGCAGTTGAAATGACCACATTTAATCAGCTGAGCAAGAGATGGTTTAAAAGGCCATTTACTCCTCCTTTTGTAAATGGCCTTTAAACCAATTCACACTACTTCCAAGTACCTGGTTCACCAAGTCAGAGGGTTTCCTTCAACCCTCTTCATAAGAATTAGAATGACACCTAGTCCAGGCTCTTTGGCTCATAACTTAAAAGCAAAAAAGCTACCTGGACTAGGGTCTGAATGGAATCGGGTCCTCAGGCGTATATTCAGACCCCCACTCCATGTATTCCACACAGACTGTATTCCATGTATTCTCTTTCCAAGAGCTGTGGGTTCTCAAACTCCTGAACACAGGTATGAAAATGCCGCATGAGACTCCATGTCATGTTCATTTGTTATTTCCTCTTTTTTCTTGGACAGGGGGTGGGGGTGTTGGAACACTGCCGAAAAGTTTTAGCCCATCAGCATCTGTAACAGATAATTGTTTATTCTTGGTACTAAATTCAAATCTTAGTAATACACCAAGTGCGTAGCAAGATAAACTATCTTTCTGTTCTTCTAAGCAGAGTGTTGAGTGTGATATGGGAGTGGCGTTGTAGGCAGCTGTATGGTCAGACCCATTTTAAACCCTGTAGACACCTCGCAGAGAGCAAACTGCTCCAGGCCTGGCGTGTGCCTGTTCAGGCGCTCCAGCACTTTCAAGACACCCTTGTCAGCAGCGAAACACAACGCTTCCTTCCGTCTTTATCACAAAGGTTGCCAGACAACTGCTCAGAGCTGGCGTGGGGAATGTTGCAGTAAACACTTACCCCAAACCAGTTATATGTATCATTAATAAACAACAGAAAATTTAAAAGAGATATAAACGTACTCCTAGAACCTTAAATCTTCCTCCCAGTGAGGCCTAAGAACTTAAGATCTTCATACACCTGGCAGAGAAGAAGGAAAACAAATTTCCCCCAAAGTCTATAGATTTATAGTCTAAATACGTCTTCCTCTAGAACGTTTAACACACTTAAGCTTTAGTCCTCCCGTATACTTTGAAAATAAATTACAGCAGTTGCATCTCTCACTGCAGCTCACATAAATATAATTTTGCTTTCGGGGAACCAATTATAGAAGAGTAAATCATTTTTACATTGCTTTCCAAAAATCTTTAAGTTGCAATATGGACAGTAAGTAGAATCACAAGAAAAACACAGCTTACTTATTCTATCATTTTCCTACATTCAGCAAGCTAAGTCCCTGAAGGAAATGTACAGTTGGGCTAGTTTTAAAAAATACTCAGGTAATTTCAGCAGGTACAGTAGTGTATGCAGACATGGATGCAACCAGTATTTCTTCGGTGTGTAGGCATCTGGACTTGCGAGGAGGATGGGGGATCTCCGGGTCTCCAGGAGTCCAGCACGGTCCCATGACCTGCACTTTGTGGGCGCTGAGGATGCACCAGGCACTGGCTGGAGCACTCGACACACACAGGCCGCACCACACCATCCCCACAACGTCCCTGAGAGACAGACGATCATTCTGCCCGAAAGACACGGCAAGTGCTCCCAAGTCCCAGGAGCTGAGCAGCCCAGGGCACCAGCATGACAGCCTCCGGATTATACCAAGCTTGTGAAGTCAGAGGAAAAACCAGCTTGGTACCCAATCAAGTCTTAGGCGAGGGACCGAAAATTACAACTTAGGGAGAAAATAGACCTTAGTTAGGGAGTGATGGTCAAGGAAGGAGCGCAGGAAGGAAGTCCCATCACGGAGGAGGAAGCATGCATGGAGGCTGGAGGGTGGGAGATACCGAAGCAGAAATTTCCAGAAAGCTGCAAAAAATAAACCCAGGCCTGGAGCGGGGACAGCTTGAGTCTCACAGTTTAGGACTTCACATCAGAGACAATAGGGAGCCCGTGTGGATTACTTAGAGTGGGCGAATGTCTTAAGCAAAGCAGTGCTTCAGCTAAAATCGTTTGGCTACTTTGCAGGATGGATTGGAGAGAAGGAAAGGCTTGATGGTGAGGACTCTACCAGGGTGACCCCGAATTAAGGAGACAGGCAGCGGGGCTGAGACAGGGAGGGAAATGTTGGGCATTTGCATAAAAGGAAGGAGGGGGCAGAGAAGAAAACTCCTTCCAAGTCCTATTTATCAGGAGCTGCTTGATACCCAGGAAAGCGGGAGGAGACAGGCGGGGGTGCACATAGGCCTGGCACTTGCTCTCTGCTGGCTGGGGGGTATCCTGGTCATCTGATGTGCACAGATGACTCACTGGGAGGGTCCCCGAAGCTGGGGAAGATAGAGGGCAGAAGGGGAAGAGGGCGTAAGAGGACGTCAGAGGACAAGACGGCTGGATGGCATCACCGATGCGATGGACATGAACTTGGGCAAACTCCGGGAGATGGGGAGGGACAGGGAGGCCTGGCGTGCTGCAGTCCACGGGGTCGCAAAGAGTCGGACACGACTGAACAAGTGAACAAGACAACAGCCTGGGGCGTCCACCGTCCTCTCCTGGGTGAGCTGCAGTCAGCCCGGCAGGCAGCCCAGGTCGCGACCACGCTCTCCTGTTACCTCTGCTCGTTACTTCCGTCCAGATACAGCAAACATATTTTAAGTAAGAAAGACTGTTCTCCTTTCAGTTTTGCTTGAACCACATCATTCACAAATAACTGAGTGATAAAAGATCAGTGCAGTTCCTCCTGCTTGGTTTTAAGGAGGTCCAGTCTTTTCTCTCTCTGAGAATATGCCTGAAAGTGGTAGTTTAACCAAGTTGTTTGTTTATTTTTGTTTTTTGTGGTGGTTGTTATGTTTTCTTAAACCAGGGTGGTCCAAGTGAGAAGCATGTCCTGGGAGCATTTTAACTATTAGGTCACAAACAGAAAATTGTGGAGGCTGTGCAAAACCTCCCCATGCTAATGAAACCAAGAGGTTATTGCTCTAAGCTCTGGAAAAGTAACGTGAGTTTAAAACCCCAGGGGTCTGTCACCTGGAAAGGCGCCACAAGACTCACAGACCAGCCCTGCTCAGCTTCCCTGGGTCAGCTGGAATCAGGGCTGACCCTTTCCCAGTTCTCACTCGCTAAGAAACGGTTTGGCCGGATCGGTAGGGCAAAAACAGAAAACAAGCTCTGAATGAGCCCTGATGCTTTGTGAGAACGCGTGAGTTACGTTAAGCCGGTTACAGTGAAGCTCCATGAACTGCCAGGCCTGGCACGGTAACTGTTCTGTCTCTGTTCCTGAAAGATGCCGACCAGAAGGGAGGAAGGGGGTCTGCAAGGGGTCTGAAGCCCCCACTCTTGTGTGATGGGCATTTCAAGCCGCTGCCAGGCACCTGGTGCCAACTGTTCCAAATGGCTCCCGGTGAAATCACTTTGTTATTCAACTTCGTACTTCAGCTTCCCCTTGTCAGGGACTTCAGGACCTCACCAGGCCAAGCCATTTAAAAGAGAAAGAGGGAGAGGCACATCCTGTGGAGGCATCAAGGGTCAAACAGCCTTTGCTGAAGTCACCCAGTTTATAACAGAACTGGTGAGATGCAGGTTTCAATCAACACCACCCCCGAAAAAGACCTTTCTCCTGGTCTGAGGGGGGGGATGGGAAGAGGAGCAAAAGGTTGCTGCTGAGACTTAAAGTGAGTTAAATCGGATTGACTTAAATAAAAATTCTGACAGTTTGTTTTCAAGCAGGAAAACTGTAAAATGGAAACCACATGCAATCCTCTGCCAGAGCCGCATTTAAATCATTCACACGTCAAAAACTCAGCGAATGTTTCTAATTTAGTCAAACACTACCTCTCTTTCTCCACAATAAGTCATCTTAATTTATTTCACCTAACTCTACTGTTCTCGTGTTAACAATGTGACCACCAGAAGTCTGAACAATTCCTTTCTGATTTGGAAAATAAAGCAGTTTGTTCTGATTTTTTCCACCTTCCATAGAGCCAGTGACCACACAAGTCCCAAAGCATTCAAGGCTCCCAGTGTGAATTATTAACTTTTCATGTTCAACTCAAAGCAAAATGCTTCCTTTTAGGATAATGTGTTTAAAAAAAAGAGAGAGAGAGAGAGAGAAATCAACAGACTTTACAAACCCAAACCAATAAAGAAGCCCAATGACTCACCAGCTTCCAATACCCATGGTTCAAAATGCATTTTAAATTCTAAGTTAAGCTCAGTCATTCTCACTGGGATCTTGTAAGACAGGAACTCCTATCACTCTAGAACTGGATCAAGTAGGAAATGTAGCCACATTAACTTGCAAACATACAAAGGCCTCAAGGCTAGAACATGCCTGTGACCCCAATCTCGTACTTAACTTGCTCCCTGCAGAAACATCACCAAGAGATGCATGAACACACGTGGGGACTCCCCTCCGCAGGCCAGGGGACCAAGCCCCACACTCCACTGCTGCCCTGGGAGCGAGTCTCAGGAAGGCAGGGCCTCGGGAAGGGCTGCTCTCTCGGGCCGTCTTCACTGGAGAACACTCACTAGAGAACGTTTGCAGGTGGCTCAACCACTTGAAAACAGTGCCTGCAGAGATGAAGGGAATTTTCCCCTTTTCCAAAGGCTGGACACCTCTTTCCTTGTGATTGTACAGATCTGCTCTGCCCAGATTTGCCTGTCAGTTATTAGTTACCGCTTATAGAGTAGTTCATATTTGCAATATACTCTGCAAATGTTTTTTAGCACTTTATATCCCTTGTATGCTCACGACTACCTGTGGAGGACAAGGAAAGCGAGCCGGCCCGGAGCTGGGATTCAGTAAACGTGTGTGTGTGAGAACACATCTCTCCACGTGCTGGGCCAGTAATTAATTCCCTTCCACCCTGTGATACTTCAGAGCTTGGCCTGTTGGCCCAGGCATCCTATTCTTAAAGCTCCTTGAAGATATCAAAAGCAAGTTTAGTATTTTGAGGCTGAGTTTCATGAATGAACCAGCAGCACTGCTATCACGGACAAAGGTCAGAGAACCACATCTCATTTCTCTGCCTTGGCTTCATCATCTGTGGAAAAGACGTCATACTAGGTGTAAAACATTTGAGGCATCTTAGAGTACAATCCACATCTCATACCTCCCTTACCTATAACTCAATTAGCTAGCAAGTCACCTCCCTTACAAACCCAAAATCTAGCAAGGAAGAGTCCATGGTGACTATGTATTCACAATTCTGTTTCACTCATCTGATTTCATGGTTACTGAACATTAACTTGCACGTACTTTAAGCATGATTAAATATTTAAGTTCCAAGCCCACAGCAGATCATAAGCAGCCAATTTTAGGGAGTGAGGCTGGAGATAGTGGTAAAATCTGAACAAAAGTTAACATGAAGAATGCACAGAAATGGCAACTATACAAAAAAGCCAACACAAGATCTCCAACCCCTGGCACTCACAGGCCATTCAGCTCAGGGCCGTGTTTCACACATCAGAGCTTGTCAAGCACACTCCTGCGGGCTTGAGAGTTCCCCTTTATAATTTTCATTTTGTTTGTTTCCATTCTGAATATGATCTACCTTTCTAACTTCGAGTCCATCTATTTAACCCTCTTAGAATTTAACGCTGTTATTTTAGCATCAGCATTTACATCCGAAACACACCGGAAGACAATTGTGTTATTAAGCTGTTGCACACCAAGAGGAAGAGAAAAGGTGCAGTTAATATACAAACACGTGTTTACACACCCATCTGAAGACCACATTATGTCACGGTGTTCTGTGGGAACTGAGGCTCTTCCATACCTGAAGAGAAAAGCCAACTGAAATCCAAAGAGAAGCATTCCACAGCTCACAGGCACTCACGCCTCTGACGGCAGTTGATTCATGTTCTGAATGCTAATTTGGTCTTAGCAAAGGATCACCATGTCACTAAATTGATGTTTGGGTTTGAATTTTGGAGTCTGCGTTTAATGTGTACATTTACAGTTGTAAAAAAGATCCAGAATCATAAGACATTTATCCCTAATGGTTGTAGTATTTAAGTATCTTTATAGCAGAGTAATTTATAATGACACTGAGGGGCAGTGAATATCTTTTACCTTTAAAGGGGTCTCAACTGCCACACATGAAAACAGCTGCTCTGCCCACCTGGGAACATCACTTTATTATCTCATCAGAAAATGAAGTTACTTTCACTGTGATGACCCTACATACTGAGAAAAGTGCGATTATATTCATTATATTCTCTTCAATGCAAGCAACTGAAAATGTCCTTTAGAAATAGTTCCTTTAAATATAATTATTTTGTGTTGCTTAAAAAAGATGACTCTTTCACTATCCAAGTAACTCAGTTATCATCTATATAATGAAAACTTATCTTCATTTCCTTGGAATGTTTTCTGCTGTTTAGGATGTATTTCTGGAATATGAAGGTACCAACATGTATGTGTCTTTTGATGAGCAGAGAGTAAATCTAAATTTATACACATATGGAAATGGTTTCAGCAAGTCCCTAGTTAGACAGGGCCTAACTAAAATGTCAGCTTGGGGTATAGAACTCACTATCTGTGGAGAGGGAGTGATGAGGAGCCCCAGTCACACGCTAAACAGCATAAAAATCAGGGCACTGAATCTCTGGACGGTGGTTCTCAAAGTGTGGTCAGTGGACCCCTGGGGGTTCTGCATCCCTTGTGTCCGGGTCAGAAATGTGGAGGAGCGGGGACTGAGATCAACCAATTTCAGACCGCTGCAAAGACAGCACTTGCCTTTTTCACTCACACTGTCTCAGGAGTGCACAGCGGACTTTTCCAGCGTGCGATACTGACAGCAGACTGAACGTGGGAACAGATGCTGGGACCCAGCTGAATTCCATTAAGCCAAACAGCAGAGAGATCTGGAAACACACTGCCTCCCTACTCACTGCCCTGATGGAGGGGGTTAAGGTTCCCCCCATCACAAACACATGTTTACATGTGATGGGCTTATTATTTTCAGATGAATTAATCTTTTTCTTTTTAACCTATCCAATGCTTCTCTTCATCTCTGTGTGCTGAGCTCCAGACTCTGATATTCAGCTCCGATGTCTAAGAGACATTTCAGACTCTGCAAATCCAAGACAGCTGCAGCTCCTTCTGCACGCACCAGACCTGCCCCACCACACTGCCCATCCAGCTCAGGAACCAGCACTTCCATCTCCTGTTCTGTCCAAGCCACGAAGTCTCTCTTGGCTTTAACTTTTTCTCCCTCCATGCTTCATATTCTACACATTTTATAAATCCCCAGATATTTCTAGACCATCCCACCATCAGATGCCATCACTCTGATCCCAAGGTGATCATGGGACCATTTTGCCCCAGCCCACCTGTTCCCACCCCCTTCATAAACGCTCATATGGAGGGAGCGCTGTATCTAGTAAGCATAGACTAGGGGTGCTGCTGAACCCCCAACAATGTGCAGAACCACCCTCTAGCCAAGACGTACCTGAGCCCGGCTGTCACTCATCCCCAGGTTGACAGCGAGCTCTGGTCCAAGCCCCCGGGCTGTCTCCACTGGGTTATCCCAGCAGCGTCCTCACCAGTCCCCTGGTCCCTTCTCCACACAACAGTTAGCATGTTGTTACAACATGTACATCAGAGCGTGTCTGTTTCCAGCCCATCACTGGCTCCCCGCTGACATCACAGAAGCTGTCACTCCTGCCGCAGCCCACAGGCCCCACCTGCTCTGGTCCAGCCCATCTCAGAACTCAGAGCTACGGCCTCGTTTACTGTGCGTGTCCCGACCTGCCCTCCCAGCTCCAAACTGCTGGGGCGATGCCCTAACACCCCTGTGTGACTGGACTGGATGGTCGGCCTTCAAGAAGGTAATTAGGGTTAAAAGAGGTCATCAGGGTAGAGGCCTGATACAACAGGACTAGCGTCCTCCTGGGAGACAGCCTCTCTCCCCCACCACGTGCGGACGCAGCAGAGGCAGTCATTTACACGCCAGAAGAGATGCCCCCAGACCCCACCGTGCCTGGCACCCCGACCTCAGGCTTCCAGCTTCCCAAGTGTGAGCAGCAAATGTCTCCAGCTGAAGTCACCTTGGCTCTGGTATTCTGGCGTCACAGCCTGAGCTAATTCACACACCGTTTCCCTTCTCTGCCGAGGTCCAGCCTGGTCGTCGGTCCATATCTGCTTCACAGCCTTTTGTTCTTGCTTCTCCCCCTTAATTTCTGGGGGCTGACCCCTGGCAACCCTTCTCAGCGAGGCCTCCCCAACTCCCCAACCTAATACAGCACCCCTGCCCTCCCAGCCATACACCTACCCACCCCACACGCCTCCCTTCGAGCACAGCGCCCCGTTTCTTACGTTCTTCTTGGGGAATCCTCTCTAGCTTATTATTCTGTTTATCGTCTGTCTCCTCACCCCCATCCCAAGAGAAACCTATTCCATCTCCTTCACTGCTACCCAGGGACAGGGCACAGCGTAGACGCTACGTATCAGTTTAGTAAGCACACGGTGACTTTGCTTTTGCAGGTTTCAAATGGAAACAACTGAGCATTTCCAGCTATTTTCTGGGCCTGGCCCACTCCCACCTCCCAAAAAAGTCATCGCGTTTGTGCCAATCTCAGGGTCCTCTGGGGGTGGAGGGGGACAGGAGAGAATAATTAATGGCAGTATCTGCAGAGAGTAGTTACCCATGTCTATTCACTCTGGGGAACATCAGATCTCAATGTCATGCTGAAGCACAGGCCTGGGGAAAAAAGGCCCAAGGAGGCACAGAGGGAGCCCCCAGTGTCTGTTCTCCCCACCCATGGACTGAGGAGGGGTCCATGTGTCACGTGAGTAAGGCTCACAGGCAGCTTCCCATGGACCCAGCCTCAGCTGCTGCAGAAACCCAAGGCAAGTCGTGCAGGCTGGGCGGCCGGGAGAGACCTGCCAGCTGGGATCGCTGTCCGTTCTTTCTACCACACTCCATAGGCCCAGGTGCTTCCAAACTACTGGATCTCGTGTCTGATGCTCTGTGACCCCATGGGCTGCAGCCCACCAGGCTCCTCTGTCCATGGAACTCTCCAAGCAAGAATACTGGAGTGGGTTGCCATTTCCTCCTCCAGGGGCTCTTCCTGACCCAGGGACTGAACCTGGGTCTCCCACATTGCAGGCAGACTCTTTACGATCTGAGCCACCAGGGAAGCTCTTGAAAAGGGAGTCTGCATACACGCAGAATGAGGCATAAGGATTCTGTAATGGAAAATGTACAGTAAAAGAAAGTCACACACAGTCCTGATGGCCTGATGTGGGCAAGGCACCCATGAGCTTGGGAATTTCAGGGAGAGCCCCGAGGAGGGCGAGGCACTCACATCACAGAGGGTCAGGGAAAGCGGATGGCAGACCTTGACGAGGGCCCCCGGGAAGCCTCAGGGGGAGACGGGAGTGATGAGGCAGAGAAGGGAGAGGCAGACGTTTCAGGGGAGATGAAGTGAGCTCAGGCACGAGGGCTGTAACTGTCCAGGCACGAAGTCCGGTCGGAGAGGACAGGAACTTGGGCTGGGGGCTCAGAACAGGGCTTCGCGCGATGCCCCCATCACAGGCAGGAGGAGGCAGGACGGCCGGCTGCAGGAGGCATGCCGAGGGCGAGGGGACACTGCAGACGCGTGCTCACCCCCACCGACGCCAAGTGAGGACCTCAGCCAGGCCGGGGCGGTGGGGACAGCGGCTCAGGAAAACACCGAAAGGTCGGAAGGACTGGTGGCCCGGGGACACAGCTGCCTCCAGCAGCCTCACCTGGGGAAGGCGAAGCCCTCTCAACCCTGGGATCCAAGCCAGGGATGCTGTGACAGTCACTGCCTCCAAACATACCCCAACACGCAGAGCCACCGGCCATTCTCTCCACCAACTGAGACAGCGGGAATAGACGGCCCAAGAGGTGAGCCTCCTTCCCTCCCACACCCAACCCCTTCCAAAAACATCACCTCTTTTCTTCCATAAATAATTGCAATAGGATGCCGTAGCTTTCCCCAAACAAACAATAGCCAGATTGTTCCCTGTTTGCAGGGGCCCAGCCCAGCACACACAAAGGCCTGCTTTCACAGGCCAGCCTCTTTCCGCTGCAGAAGGGTGCATGATGCCCCCTCCTCATTATTCAACAACTCCACCGCAGTGATTCCTTCAGGAAAGGAAGAGGCTGTGAGCAGAGGAAAGGGGCAGTGCCCATTCAGGACAATGGTCACTGTTCCCCAGGCTTTCCTCTGCCTTTGACCTCGCCCAGGAAGCTCTCCTTTCACCATCTGCTCTAAAATGCCAACCATGCGATTTTATGCAGGGGATTACTTGTAAGCTTTCTATGGAAATGTCACCCATGATTTTAAATTGTAATAAGTTGAAAGTTTCAAAATAGTCCTGTTTTTATGTCTTAAAACTTCATACTCTTTCAGAATTAAACAGAGTTTAAGTGAGCGCCTATATTTTTCTGCTAATCATTAATACTCTTCCTGGTTAGGAAAAGGTGAACTAAAGAACCAAACTCATTACTTTATAGGTGCTGCTTGACTTGTGTTTAGAAACACAGAGCATTATGACCCCCTTTCAGAATTTAAGTTTGATTTTCCCCACGGATACAAGGAAGTCCCTCAGTCAGAATGCCCTATTTACCAGCTGGAGTGTGTCCACTGTGGCGGGGGTGGTTCAGTCGCCAAGTTGACTCTTGCAACCCCATGGACTGGAACCCCCCAGGCTCCTCTGTCCACAGGATTCTCCAGGAAAGAACACTGGAGGGGGTTGCCATTTCCTTCTCCAGAGAAGCTTCCCGACCCAGGGATCAAATCTGGGTTTCCTACAAAGCAGGAGGATTCTTTACCGACTGAGCCACCAGGGAAGTCTTCAGCGTATTTCCACCAAGGAATTCTGAAAATCGTCTTTCTATTACCAGTAATTCAAAATGGCCACTCTTCCACTCTGAGCCAGTGACATTTGACACAAAGAGATTTCTTCTCCTATTTTAATGGTCTTTCTCCTACTCACCTCTTTCAGTCTCCCAATTTAGATGAAATGGAATTCCAATTTGCCAACATACTAATAAAGCCTCTGAAAGCCATCTGGAGAGCTTATACATTATTGTTTTCTTTCAAACCATGTAAACAAACCACATAAAGCTACAGTAATCAGTGCAATGTCGGGGCAGAAAAAGGACCTTCAGCTGCATGGCAAAGTGCTCTTCTGAGGGGATTTATCATTCATGCCAGTAACTTAAGACTAAATGTATTTTAAAGTTTAATCTTGGTTTCTCGACAGGACCTAGTGAGGCGAGCAGGCCACAATCATGTGCTTCATTTGTTACGAGGCTCAAGCAGCAGACTCCGGTTTACTCAGCATCACGCTGACTTCACTTATCTCACGACTGACGAAACACTGGAGAGATGCCTCCACATTGGCCTGGGCTTCAGCATATCAAGTAAAAAGTCTCAACTACGGCAGACCACAGTCTGTTACAGACCTTTTCCCACTGGAGGGAGCTGGGTTCTCAAAACTCACGGTGATGTTCAACATACTGAGTCGTAATGATGAAGCTGGGTGGGGTTATCTCCAACCTAATTCACCAAAGGAGGAAATTCTCAGGACCCAGGCACCTCCCACCTTGCGTCAAGTCTCAGAGCGCAGACACAAGAAACCGATGGGCCCCCTCTGCATCGAGGAAACTGCCCTCGTTTCCATCCGTTTCCCAGCATAAGACAATCCCAACTTGTTTTATAGCGGTGCATTTCTTGCTCCTCGGGTATGGTGAGACCAGCAGACCAGGAGACGACTGCCGCTGAAAGGCAGTGTGTGGCCCCGGTTCTCGAGAGGAGCGTTACACCCCGCCGCTCAGAGCCCCACGGGGAAGTCCCGGGGCGGCAGGCGGCAGAGGGGAGCTTTCACAGCGGCGTCTGCAGGAAGGCGTGGGTGAGGCAGGTAAGCAGGCTGAGGGTCGGCTGGAGCTGAATACTGGAGAGGGCACTCGGGGCAGGGCTGAGTCTACTTGTCTGGTACCCGGGGTGAGAAGGGCCGAGTGTGAGAGCCCCACAGAGGAGGGGGAGGACGGGGCCCGGGCTCCGGGCTGCTCAGCTTACACGCGACAGGTGCGCTCACCTACTGCCCGAGATACTGGCTGGCTCTGGGAGGGGCAGTCTCAGCAAGGCCTCAGTGTATTAAAGCAGCAGAACCACAGAGCACAGAAAGGCACGATTAACACAGAAAGGCGGCGGTGGTGGTCGTTTGGTCGCTAAGTCGTGCCCGACTCTTGCAAGCCCATGGACTGCAGCCTGCAGGGTAGCATATGTCAGTTAAGTCAAAACTTCCAAGGCCCCGGGTAGGAACCCTCGTTCAAGTCAAAGAGGATGATGAGGACAACTGAAGAGGAACTCCTAATTCACCAGAACAGCCAGCAAAGCCACTTAAACCACTGCTTTTCAGCTGAAGATTAGAAACAGCATAAAGGAAAGGAAGTGCGTCCACGGACTTATGATAATGGGCTGATGGTCGCTTGCCAACAATAGTACATTTCATGATCCTTGTGAAGGCAGCCTGCCTGGAGTCAAGCCCAAGGGGATGATCCACTGGTGAGCCCAAGGACAAGGCCTCAAGGAGAGGCCTGGACAACATGTGTATAAAATTCAAAGATAAAGTTGACAGCAGGGGTAAATAAGTTAGATAAAATTGGGTATCAAAAGGTCACGTTAGAAAGGGGGTCCAAATGTTAAACAACAAGGTTTAAAACAGCTTTATAGAAAATAACATCGATGTAGACCACCATCAAGCACAATACATTGGTGATGTGGCTAATAGCTGAAAGGGTCAGAGGGTCCAAGGTGCTTTGCTGACTCATGTCTACGAGCTCCAAGAAAATGACAGACTTCAGCTGCATCACAGGGGCCGTGGCATCCAAACCAAATCAACAGTCTGGGCCTGATTTCTACTGGCTATGACCATCAAACATGGTATTTTAATTCTCAGGGACATGGTTCAGAGGGTTGTTAAACTAGAATTTATCAAAGGGAGACTAAAAACTCTGGAGTAAAGAACAGGTAAAGGAACCAGAAATGTTTAATCTGGAGAAGGAAATATTCAGATGGGACAGAAGAGCTGTCCTCACACATTCAAAAGGGCCATTATTTTGAAGGGATATTTGACTTATTTTTTATGGCTCATAAGATACAAATAGAACCAATAAAAGGAACCAAGTTACAAGCCAGTAGGGTTTTGTTTGTTTCTAAAAAGGAAGAGTCTTCTTGCACCCCTAAGTTGTCCGAAAATGAAATAAGTTGCCTCATTAGATGAGGAAGTTCTTGGACACGGAGGTGTTCAGGCAGAGATCAGTTACTTCTCTACCAAATACATGGATGTTCAGCAAACTTTTTCTGAAAAGAGATTTGAAACTCGTGCTGTTTGTGTGGCAACTACTTGGCAGGGCCATCACAGCAAGAAAGCAGCTGCAGAGGCAAGCAAAGGCATATGACTGTGGTCCAAGAAAACTTATTTACAAAAACAGGTGTGGAGGGATAGGTCTGGCCGCGTGGGCTCGAGCTTGCCAAACCTTGACTCAAACTTGAGAAAATCGTTTGGAATCTTTGGTTTACAGGAGAGTTGCTCACTTGACGAATACGATCTAAAGGGGTGGCCATATACATACGTGAACACTTGACAGGTATTGCTCTTCTCAACGTTAACTTGTTCTAAAAGACTAAAACAAGACATTTTAACTCTTCACCTTTAAGTGGCAGAGTGTTACTTTAAGGGTGAGGTGGGGAGTCTTGTCTAAAGTATGTCGGTACTAGCTTCACTATGCAGTAACTTGACAATAGGCTCGAATAGGCTGGGCTGATATACTGCAGATACTAAGCAAACAGCACAGCCGCTGCCACGAGAAAGCAGAGAGCAGGGGGCTGGTCAGGTTACGCTGAGATGCAAGGGAAAACTGCCCCCCGCCCCCTACACCTCCCACTGTAACGCCTGATACCCTGGGCCCACCTCCCAAGGCTGGCCTGCACTCAAACCATAAACATGACTTTCACGGTCTCCCCTGACCACTCTTTGCTTAGTGCACCCCAAATCCGCAAAGTGAGGACCTGTGCGGGCCCCCTCGGCGTGGAGCACCCTGAAGGAGCGGACGCCAAGCTCGGGGTCAGTGCTGGGTGAGCCGGTCCTTCTCCCCCAGGCCCCACGGCGGGGGTGGCGGGTCCTCACGGCACGAACAAACCCAACACGGGGGACGTGATCCCGGCAGCCAAGACGGAGGGTGGGAAACCCACTGGAACCACTTCTCTCCAAAGCAGCCGTGTCCACTGCAGGCACTCCCCAGGACGGTGAGGACGCGCCTCGCGGGCAGGGCAGGGCCCTTCTTCAGTTCTTAACATGGGAAAATGGAACTGACCCACTTTTTTTTAAGCATTCCTCAAAAGCCAACTGAGTCTTCCCTGGGGTTGAATCCAGCAACTCTGAGACGACACGCACAGCGTTTATAACCTCATGTCCACGCAGCAGAGTTACAAAAACACAGAGTGGAGGAAAAAATAAAGAAGAAAGAGCCCAAGTCACTGCCGGTTCACCGCAGTGGATCACATCTCTCGTCTGGCAGGCAGTGCGTCCGATGCCCTGGGCCTTGGCGCCACGCAAGCCTCCGGAGCCAGCAGGACCCGGGAGGCATGGACCTCACGCTGATGGCTCCTCTCCCGGGTCTACCAGAGGAGAAGCCAGCCCTTCCAGCTCCTGACCCTGAGCTGGTGGAGTGCAATCTCAGGTGCTCTGGGAAAGGCTAAGCCAAGTTTAGAACAGGAGGTCCGTAAGCCTCCCAGCACCCTGCCGGGCCACTGGCCAAGGCCTGAATCCCTGTGCTGCCCGAGGCTGACTCCTGGCCCAGGACACTCCTGGGAGAGTCAGCGTCCTGGCCTTGTGGAAGGTCAAAGGGATTGAGCCAGAGCCCTGGGACTCATATCCTGCTCTGATTTCCACGAGCCACACCACAGCAACCCCACTGCCTCCTCACCTAGCACCTGCGTGGCCTGGCATGTTCCGGATAGGTGTGCATCTTAAAAGCCCCTAATTTCAACTGTCTGATAGAAATCTCTCAAGCACACACTTGCCCTATACGTGCACAGACTTAATGTGAAGGTCATGTCACGGTCACCATCCTGACTCCAGCACCAAACCCCATGAGGGCCGATTAGCATTCTCAGGGGATGGATCCGCTTTTCAGGTTCCCATGTATTGCTGGCAACACAGGTACACACAGTAGTCCCGGGGGTCTAAATAATCATTCCTATAGCCACTGTTCTTTCAGTGCAAACCCGCTGCATTGGCAGTATTAAAACTCAAAGTGAAACAATTCCTCATCGTTTATCCCACAGTTGGAAACATTTTTGAGGGAGACAAACAGAAATCTTTCAACTTCAGGTTTCAGAATTAACGAAATGCTATTTTAGTTGTAGTTATCTAATTTGGTGCTAACTGAGATCCCAATACCTTATTATTACTTTAAAATTCTTGACAATGTTAATAGCTCTCACAGCAACAAATGTGACTTTTCCTTGGGTGGATCCACGCTCCTGATGGGGATTCCCAGCATCACCCTGCCCCGAGCCAGGGGTCACACGGCTGTCCTGAGCAGCGTGTATTTAGTATCTTTGGATCACAACTTCTTTCCCACGCAAAAGTGACACCTCGGCCATCAAAAAGGAACGTTCAGTGGAGTTGCTCTTAAGACAATTTTCCAACTACAAGACAAAATATCTACAGGAAAACTTGTGGCTCAAACGTTCTAAGTTCACAAATACTATTTTCATACAGCTTGCTCTTGTTTCCTCTGAACGTACACTGTGTGAAACATAGAGACTTTCTTTATATTGACAGAAAATGCTACTGCTGGAAGAAAGAAAGAAAAAAAAAAGTCAGGGACAGTGCATGCATTAGCGACTGAAGATGCTGACAACGGTGGCGATGGCTGGCGCTTCCACGGACGGTGTTCTACTGTGGTCCTGGCACCGCAGTGCGGTCCTCACGGGCACGGGCTCCCTTAAACCTCATAAGCCCCCGAGGGGGCACCCCTGTCCGGGCCATCTTACAGAGGGGGAAAGAGAGGCCCCGATGCCGGAGCCAGGATGGTCCGAGGGTACAGCACTTCCATCACCGTGCCAGGAATCTAACTCTAACAAGCTCCACACCAGCGAATGCATTTCTTGGACAACACTGCACAAGGAGAGTCTCCAGAAAGCTGCCAGGAGGCATGTGGTTCAGGCAGGCGAAGAGAAGGTCCTTCTCACAATGGGGTTCCTCTGCTAATACATCCACGACGCGGCCTGTGTTCAGCACCCTACTTGGGAGAATCTAAGCTGGATGATTAGTATGTTTTCAGCTGTTAAAAATGTACAACTACGCCCGGCTTATTTGAATCTATAAAAATCCCACCGTGCTGCAGTGGACGAAGCATCCTGAGGAGCAGCTGCGAGGCAGACGCAGGGGGATGACCTGAGTGGGCCTGGGCTGAGCGGGGCAGCTCCGACTTCAGGGCCCGCAGGCCACACCCCCTCAGATCTTACGGCCCTTTCAACTTGAGTGGTACTGAATGTCACCTCTGGTTTAGTGAGCTGTGCCCTCACTCATGTCAATGTTGTGCAGAGGCCTGGTATTTGTGAACACACACCCTCGGCCATCTCTTACTAAGACCAGATAATGGGCCTTTCCAGCCACAGGAAGGCTCCTGGTTTTCAGCACGCGCCCACGAGGAAGACCAGGGCAAGACACGTCCCGGGCTCTTCCTCCCTCGACGCTGAAAAGCATCGTGAGAGAATCCCCACAGGGTGCTGGTCACACCTACCGGAAGGTGTTTGTTTAATACGCATTCCTACACACGCCAGTTAGAGAGAGAGGCTCCTACTATTCAGTCAGAATTCCTTTTTTAAAATGTCAGTGTCTCTCTTATGAGGAAAAAAGGGAAGGGAAGGGAGGGGCAGAACTCTCAGCTGGGAGACACCAGCAGAGGCACTGCAAGACGGGCTGGGTCTGTGCCGGTCTCACGGAGTCAGCATGGCACATGGAGCTGGCGAGGCACATGGAATCAGCGTGGCACACGGAATCAGCATGGCACACAGCGAGGCACACGGAATCGGCGAGGCACACGGAATCGGCGAGGCACACGGAATCAGCGTGGCACACAGCGAGGCACACGGAATCGGTGAGGCACATGGAATCGGCATGGCACACGATGTTGGTGAGACACACGGAGTCCACACGGCACACGGAATCGGCGTGGCACACAGCGAGGCACCCAGAATCGGCGAGGCACACGGAGTCCACACGGCACAGAGTCCATGCAGCACACGGAATTGGCGTGGCACACAGCAAGGCACACGGAGCCGGCGAGGCACACGGAACTGGCGTGGCACATAGCGAGGCACACGGAGCCGGCGTGGCACACGGAATCAGCGAGACACTCGGAGTCCACACGGCACATGGAGCTGAGCTACCTCATGGGGGCTCAGCAGGTGGACAAGGCATTGCAGCTTCCCCCCTCCCGTCTGAGAGGCCTGCACGCCTCTGACAAGCGTGGTGCACGTGCTCCCAGCTCCGCCTCCAGCACCCCCTCCCACCTTCTCCCCAGGGAGCCCCAACTTCCCAAATGCACGAGAAGGACGAGGATGGGGGTGCGGGGAGAGGTTGCATTTTGTGTCGGGGTGCTCGTGGGCTAGCTGAGAGTGACAACCACGGGGGGCCTCCTTGGAGCACCCCAGAAACTGCAGCACTCCCTCAACAGCCGGCGGGGAGCACCCGGGAGGCGGGGAGCGGGCTGTGGGGGCAGCCAGGAGGGCTGCCGAGCGCACGGGGCCGACCTGCCCCTTCTCTGACGCATGGGACAGCCCTGGGCCGCTGGCCGACCGCTGGGCCTCGGCACAGTCACTGTGCTGACCCGGCCTCCCCAGTGCTCCTAACTAGCTCCCCAAAAGCCCAGGAAAGATTCAGACAGACTCTCACAGAAACTGCAAACAGATAAGGAACCAGACGCTGGATGGGGACATGTGTGGGTCCACGCGGACTCCTGCCCCTCACAGACACACGTCCACGCCTGCCCCCAGGCCGGGGCCCTAACAAATTCCGTCCAGTATTCACCCTCCCGAAGGGCCAGGAAATGCATGGCCAGTGCTTTCCTAGTTCAAAGGGCCAAAGATGCGTTTGTCTTCCCTAATGGCGAGTACCACGATTAGAAATGATTTGGGTCGTAAAGCCCACCAACCAAAAGACAAGGATATTTAAGCTCTTTATGTTAGCTAAGAAAAAAATAATTTATGGTAATAACTTAGAGCTACTTTAGGGTTTCAGAGGTTCTTTTAAGGGCCATGGTTAAAGGTTTAGTTAGTTAAGCAAGACAAGCAAAACAAATCCTTCTTCCTGAAGCTATCACAGGTCACCACTTACAGAGAAACTAAGAGCCAAGAAGGCTGCATTGCAGGGGTGCTGGAGGTGAGGCTGGGCAGAAAGAAAGTGCCTTGAATCACTCTCTCTCACACACACACACACACACACACACACACACACACACACCCGCCGTATAAGCAGACCGAGACCTCACACACACACACACACACACACACACACCCGCCGTATAAGCAGACCGAGACCTGACACACACACACACACACACACACCCCGCCGTATAAGCAGACCGAGACCTGACACACACACACACACACACACACACACACACACACACACCCGCCGTATAAGCAGACCGAGACCTCACACACACACACACACACACACACACACCCGCCGTATAAGCAGACCGAGACCTGACACACACACACACACACACACACCCCGCCGTATAAGCAGACCGAGACCTGACACACACACACACACACACACACACACACACACACACACACACACACACACACACACACACACACACACACACACACACACACACCCCGCCGTATAAGCAGACCGAGACCTGGAGAGGATGAGCAGAAAAGCACATGACAATGTAGCCTGCCTTTGGGAAGTCTGGTCGTGTTGCTCTGCCCAAACGTAGGGTCTATGAGTGCACGCTGCAGGGAAAACAACCCTCAAGGAACACTAGGCTCTGTGAAGAAAGAGAAACCCTCCACCCAAAGTGAAAGTCAGCCTTTCAAGGGGTTGGGGTACAAGACCTATCCAAATTTCTTTTAATTTTTCACTTGCCTGCCAACTCCAGCAGCAGAAAGTTTAAACAGGTGCATCTTCACATGAAATTTAACCTGCTCGTCTATGAGATTCCCCTGTACCTTACATACTCCACTAATCCCTCGGGATTTGGAATCACGCATCTAAATGCAAATCTTAACTACAAAACCACCCCAAAAGAAAACATCCTTGAACATGGTGATGCTTTCAAACTCCGGCGGATGATTATCCTGGATTTCTTATCCGCAAGAATCTCCCGTTTTTGTTTATCCTCTCCAGTTCAGTGTATCTTCTAACAAGCGGATTAGCGAGTGTCTTCTGAGCGGTTCTGACGCTCTCAGCGCTCCCCCTCCCCACTCCAGCCCCGCTCACACTCCTGCTGTGTATGGACAGCCCCCCACCCCGCACCCTCTCCTTCAGGGTCCCCCCACAGCACTCACCCTGCGGGGAGCGCTTCATCCTCCACCGTCTCCAAGCTAAATTAAGAAGTCAACTACTACCCTGCTTTTAAGACGAAAAGGCATGTGTTTATTTCTTCCCTTCTGCCCCCTAAATCCTTTGTCTTAGTCCCAAACCGGTCCTTGGAAAACTGGCAACACAGAGCAACATTCAGAAGAGAAGCTCACCCTGCAAAAATGGCACGATAATACCTCAAAGAGACATTTCACAGCATTCTAGAACTACAGAGGAAGACTTGTTCATTCCTCTCAATGAACAATAACGTAATAAATACATAAAACAGGCTACTCGTCACCCCAGTGTTCTCACCTCCTATCCAGCCATTAGACATGAGCACTACTCAGTGAACCCAGGACCATGAACATACGTGCCTTTCCGAGATCTGTTCATTTTTAATTACCTCCAAGTTACTGAATCCAGCTTAAGGGGAAAAAAGGAAGCGGCAGCAGTAGGAAACCATGTTTTCATTGTGTTTCAAGCCAGGTACAATTAAAAAATCATGAGTTCAGTGTCGGCCTAAAGTTGAAACAAACAATTACCAATAGAACATGACACATTACATTTACTTTTCGTTTCAAGCAGCACAATTCCTGTCTGAGAAAACACAAGGAACTATGTGTAAAAAAAATTGTAAGATAAATGAACCAAAAATTCCTGATTTGCTGAAGACCATGAACGCGAGAAAGAAAAATGTAACAGTATAAATAGCAATGACTCAAAATCTAAAATCATTAAAAAGACGTATTTCCCATTTGGAGTTCATAGCCAAGTATGCATTTTATGAGCATGCGTTTAACACTCTATGGATCAGATGGACAGAATTCTATTAACAGAATCTCAACCACGGAACACGTGCAACCTGACGCCAACATAAAAGCAATCACAAAAGTCCTCTGAGCTTCATGGAAAATCATCTATAAAAACTCACCGTTATGGAAAATCATTTATAAAAACTCACAGTTATCTACTTTAGGAAGAGATATAGTTAGACTACGCTCAGAATTAGCAATCCCAGCAAACAGGAGAATATACCAAATGTATAAAATAGACACATGTATAGATGTCCAAGGCCATTCAAGGAAAAATCAGAGCCCCACAAGGCAACAGATTCTGAAGCACCAGGTTTCACAATAGCGCCATGGGTTGCCATAAAGATGATCTGTTTTAAAGAAAGCAAAGTGCTGTCAAACAACAACAATTAAAACAAAATTGCAAATACCGTGCACTCTAAAGTGAGCTTTGATTACTTGGGAAATCTACCCAAGCACAAAAGTTATGTTTCAACGAGGCCCAGGCATACAGAAGATGTCTACAAGCACACACGACTATGGCTACAATGGGATGCATGCTTTCAGTGTGAATTTCCACACATTGTCTTTCAAGGAGCCAAGTTCAAAGTCTTTGCTCCCCAAAGTTGCTGTTGGTCAAAATATCTCCGAGATACTTCTTGAATTTGAGAGTTTTGGCTCTCTTGACCTCACTGGTGAAATCCTCCACCTATAAGCCAAACAAAACCAAACCCCAAACATTCCTCAGTCCTGCTTTATCTCCCCACTTCCATCTTCTAGTCATCTTTCAGAAAGAAGAGCCCACAGCCCCTGCCTCTGCTGACACTTAGCCACTGAGTCCTCCAGGGAGCACGCTCGCAACTACAACGGTTTTATCACCAGTGGCACAGTCACCCACTCCCACACCTCAATCTCCTAAATAAGGAAATACCTGCTTTGGAAATGCTTTGCTCCCTCTCCTTTGACAGCAGTCCTCTCCTGTTCCTTCTTTTAGTTGTTAGAGCAATCCTTCCCCATCCCTCTCCTTCCTGAAGTCCTCCAAGGGCCTAGCCTGCAGGCTTAAGTGACCTGCCACTGATACCGGTAACACTCTGAATGTCATCTTAGAACCTGCCAGGCACACCCGGGGTCGGCTCTGACTTTTTTCTAATCGGGGCCCCAGCTGAACTTCAAAGTCAAAGGCATCGCTGTGCCCAGGGCTGGCCCACACAGCGGGCCTTTAGTTCAGACCCTCAGGATGCGGACACGGTGACATCATGTTGGCTGCTGGCCAAAAGAGAGACTGTACAATTAGGACCCAAGACTAGCTATTTATATCAAGTCCTCAATGCATTCCTTCCCATCCCTTCCTCTGGTGTAACTGCAGTGAAAGACTTTTCTTTCAGGGTAAAAACCAAACCAAAACAAAAACCCAAGTCGCATCACCCATGCCTAAAACAGCCCAGGTGTGGCATTCAAGGCTGGGGCGGGGCCGGGCCCCATGCTGATGGGACACACCACACCCACACAGGAGAGATATCAGGGCCACCAGAAAGTGTCCTGTGGACTGCAGACCTCGGGACAACGCACTGTCCGCGCTGACCGCCCCGCGCACAGAGAGCAGAGCCCAGGCCGACGGGCTGTCCACACCGCCGGCAGAGGGGGAGCAGGAAGAAGAGAGCTGGCCAACGGAAGGGGGCGGGAAGCCTCCACGCGGGCGCTGGGCAGGGGACCTGAGGGTTAGCGCCGATTCCGTTTATACGCATCAGAACACGGAGCGCCAAAGAGAGGCACCGGCACATCTGGAGAGTGTGTGACGTCAGGCATCAGGTGTCTTAGCATCCGGCTGCCACCAGCAGTGGGGAGGGCAGGGTCCTATTTAAAGGCTGGGGCCAAAAACCAGCCTCACACCCTACTCTCCGTGTCCGCGGTGGAGGGCATGCTCACCCTCTATGGCCACACGACTTTACAGCAGTCCCTCTCCATATACACGGCCGTGAAGCCTCAGAGCAACTCCCTTCCCAACAGCACCCATCTGGCACTTCTGATCTGGGGAATCATTTTGAGGGTGGTGTGGACGGCCAGCCAGTCTGGGGTTTGCTCTCTGCATGTGGGACAGTCAGGGGGACAGGCCCCACCCAGGCCCAAGGCCCTCTCCGAGGACAGCGGCCCTCTGCCGGGGCTGGGGGGGCACTGTAACCCCGCAGCCCTCTCTGGAATCTGTTTCCACAGAGGCCCGTTTCCGCCGGGACAATGCCTGCCCTCTGGGCTCCGCTCCCAGCGGGAAGCGGGGGCAGGGAGGGCGGCCAGCATTGTCACACAGCATCCAATTCACGCCAAACAGTGGCCACAATAGTGAGGCTTCAAGGGCCACACGTAACGAGCTGCCCACTGGGAGCAGCAGAGCGGGCCGGGCCGGGCCGGGGGCCGGGCAGACCCAGGCAGCAGGTGGCCCAGATCAGCAACCCCTCTCCGGTGGGCACAGGAACCCCGCCTGCCTCCGCGGGGGTGGCTTGGGGACAGAGACGTGGCCAAGGGCCCCGGGGATGACAGAGCTTTGCCTTCCCTTTGCCAGTTCACTTCCCTTGCCATTCCCTCCAACTAAAGGAGCAAACACTGAAGAGAAAATAAAGAAAATCAATGCACACACCATGCTTAGTGTCCGAATTTATGGACAGTTGCATGGGGTGGGGGGGAGAAAAACCTAATTTGAATTGACAAAAAATGAACAATATCCTTTAAAATACAGCCGGGGCTAGAAGGCTGGGCATGAATGAAACGCATTACCCAACCGACTGCGGCAGTAACACAAGCCCTCCCTCCCCCGCCCGGGCCTCATTCATAAAAAGCCGGCTCTGCCTCAGCAGCTGCGGAGCCGGCACTGGGTCTGTGTCTGCATTTTCCGAGACAGAGGAACCCCGCAGCCTCCAGCCCCAAGGGGCCTGCTCTCTGGGGCTCCTGCGCCGCTCCTCTCCGGCTCCAGGTACGCTCCCAGATAGAATTGGCAGAGGGCCTCTGCAGAGCGGCTTGGGGGAGCAGGGCTGAATCCAGTGCCCCTCTTCAGGGCATCTTCCTGACCCAGGAATCAAACTGGCATCTCCTGCATTACAGGCGGGCTCTTTACCAGCTGAGCCACCAGGGAAGCCGGCTTTCAGGCCCAGCTGGTGGTATTAAAGAAATTCCCCGTCTGCTGAGTCGCTCGCCGACTGTCTCACCTCCCTGCTATTTAAAAAATAATCACAAAAAAACAAAAATCGAAGGTTCTTCCTTGTTGGCAAAATGGGGGCTGCCAGTTTACCTAAAGACTGCCAAATTGGGGTGGAGGTGGCAACAAACCTCCAGAAGAGATGGAGTTTTTAAACTGTCTGCTTTCAACTTGATAGCACCACGCTCGAACTTTTCACAGCCACGGTAGACATCTCCAGGAGGTTATGCACAACTGTAATTCTACTTTTTACATTTCTACAGAGAACAACAATGGCTATGCCACTTTCTGGTGGGAGTCTCCCCACGTCCACCCCTTTTCCATGTCTCCCCTCTCAGCACAGCTTCTCTCACCGCCTCCCAGGCCACCTCCTTCCTGCAAAGGAACACGCCTCCTCGCTCACACACGCCTTCCCTTAGGAAAGTCAGAAATCACCATGATAGATGAAAGGCTCTCCATTTTCTTTAGACTCCAAAGCCTTCTTCAAAACAAGGCCCGAACACAAAAGCATGTTCTAATTTAGCAGGAATGGTTTTAATGCAAGAATTAAATAGGAACAGAGTGCAGGACAGGGAGACAGGAATAAAATCATTCTTGTTGCCCTAACACCAGATTTACTGTCTTCCAGTAAATTGAGATATAAATTCTTCCCAGAGACAAGGTGATCAGTGCTATTAACTAGTCCCCTCGCTACTCTTACAAAAAAACACAAGCAGGGTTTCAAAATCTCAAATGGCAAGGGGTGCAGGGGAGTCTGTTACACTTCCAGAGAATCCTAACTTTAACACTACCGTCCCACGATAATCCGGCCGTGCTCATCAGGGCTGGGGCCCAGGCAGCCGTGTCCCTACCCACCCCCTGCCAGCCCCCCGCTAGATGGGACAGAGGCCCTCAATGCTCCTCACAGAGCATCCATTTCTACCACATTCCCTCCCCCACCGAAGGTCTCCCTCCCCACCTTCACCCAGGGACTGACAGCCAAGGAAATGAGAAAACAGCATGGAGACAGCAAATGAATCTTGTGAAATACCCAGTCTGTAATTAAATCACAATAATTCTATAACCTCCTCAAAGGCAGCAATGTCAAGATAACAAACTGAGAGCAAAATAAACAAGTCTTATAGAAATTACACCAGCCTTGATAAAGAGATTACTTTAGTGGCTGCTACCAGGAATCCACAATCTTTTTTTTTTTTTTAAACTCATCTCAGACCTTCTGACCATCACATGAGAGTTCCCACACAGAAACCTACAGGTCTGTGGTTCTCTGTGGCTTTACAGGTAAGGGAAAATTACCCACGATCATTCTTAAGGGGTCCATGGAAGGAGGAAGTATATGAGTCACACATAATGGATACAGATTTAGGGAGATTTTAATACCTAAATTGTCTCTGGCCCCACTCCTAAACAACTGCTAATCAGTAAAATGTTTCTTAAGTCCTTGGGTGTGGGTATAGTTACCCAAAGACATGGCAACTTCCCTAAAGGAACACTAAAATACACCCTAGGGTGCACATCACTTAGTCAAGCTTGAGCTCAGTTCAGTCGCTCAGTCGTGTCCAACTCTTTGCGACCCCACGGACTGCAGCACGCCAGGCCTCCCTGTCCATCACCAACTCCCGGAGTTTACTCAAACTCATGTCCATTGAGTCGGTGATGCCATCCAGCCATCTAATCAAGCTTGATCGGAACTAAATGTGTGGTACAGGGCAAGATGGCTAAGCTCTCTGTCCTCCAGCCTCCTCCTCTGTAGCATGGGTGTAACAATGGAGCTGACTCGCAGGCAGTCATAAGACCCGGTAAACAGTAAGTGCTCAATAAACGCTAGTTGCTCTTGCTCAGCTTTCACTGTGTCATCTCACCGTCCCACCTAAATTCTCGGCTGACTTTCCAGCACACAGAACGAAGCCCTTTCTTCTGTTCTTCCCCGTGTGATGATTGGCCTGGCCAGTCCTCCGCCCCTCGCTGGTGGGCTCCAGCCCCGTGACCTGCCTCTTCTTCCTTCTCTGCCATCCCATAAGCATCCCATGTGCATCTGCCAGTCCTGCTGGCCCTCTGGGATGCCGACTGCTTCTCGCAACCACCTCCACCCCCATCCTGGTCTAAGGTGCACGCCTTCTGCCCTTGGTCAGGGCACGTGCCTTCTCCTACTGGCCTCTCTGCTTCTGTCTGGGCCCTAGGGTACACGGTGAACTCAGAAGCCAGCACTGCGCCTCTGCTCAGAACCCCGCTATCGCCTGTCCTGGGCAAAGACAAGGTCCTCACCATGGCTCCTGGCCCTCCAGCCTCCTGGTTTTCCTGTGCCCCTTCCTTTAGGTCTCTGCCCAAATGCCGTCTCCCTGCAGAGCCCCTCTGAGCACTCTATGGGAAAGAGCGCCCCACCAGGCACACCCCCAGCCCACCCTGCCTTAACAAACGCTCCACGAAGGCAGACGCTCCCGGCTCTACTCTACCGAGAACAGCGCCTGACACCGAGCAGGTGCCCAGAGTGTCAGGCACGTAAACAGCCCTGCCCCGCCACACACACACCCTGAGATCACCCCCGCCTCGGGAGGTTCCCGCCTCGGGTCCCCTGCCATCACGTCCCAGCATCTCCTCCTGACTGACTCACACTCTCAGGGCACACACCCCTCCTCAGAGAGCCCAACACCAAGCCCCCCAACCCCACCCCACACACAGAGTTCCTCATCTGTTCCTGCTCACAGGGCGCATCTCTTTCTAATGTGAGGGCTTGACTATGATCTATCTGTGCCACTAGAATGGTTCCATCCAAGCGGGCATCTACTCATCCCTGGGCCCCCAGTGCCTATAGCAGCGCACCCGAGCACTGGGCTGGGTTTGTGAAGGATGGTGGTGCGCACGCTGACCGTTTTTTACAAGGCAAATCTGGGAACAGAATGGAAGGGCCTGTCCTTCCCGCACCACACACTCTGAAGGTTCTCTTCCAATGCAACACCCCCGCCGCCTGCAGACACCTGTGTGCTGGTGGGTTCCGTGGTCACTGGCAGAAGCACTCAAGAGCTGCGGCTTATTTGTGCGCAAAGGAAAACAAACCTAAGTTACTAAATAACAGCTCGACATCTGTCACCACAGAGGAGCAGCTCCACACACAGCCAAGGATCCCACACGGCGCGGCCTGTCCAAACACCAGGCGTCAGCTCCCCTTCCCCCTGAGCGGGCTTCAGCGTGCTCATCACGGCTGCCCGGAGACGGGCTTAGAAACCAGCGCTGGGACCCCAGCACCCAGGCCCCTGGCCTCGGATGCACTCACCGCCCGCGCAGCGGGAACATCCGGCGACCTTCCTAACAAGACCAGCCGCCCATCAGGCCGCACGTGGGACTTGAATGGTGGTGCTATTGCGGTGGCGGGGAAGCCGGGACCACGAATCGGGACTCTGCAGGCCCCGCGCATCAGGGCAGGGGGAGAGCCGTGGAGATGTGGGGGACCCACTCCTGCACCAGCGTCCCCAACACGAGATGGCAGCAAGCTTGCTGTCCCCCCGGGCCCCTGGCCTTGAGAGTTAGACGCGCTCTCAGAATTCTAACAGGATTCGTGAGCAAGAGTGTTCAAACAAACCCAGTGTGAACGTGCACTCGGCAAACACTGACCGCAGCTGTGGTGACCGGGGCTCCGCCTAGGTGCCTGGGAGAATTGGGAAGAAAAGCAAGGGGATCAGATCCCTGCCCGTGTCAAGTGAAGTGGGGCTAAGGGGGATGCAGAGAGAAAGGACCCAAGAGACATCATTATTCAGTTAAATCATATATTAGAATATAAGAAGTGAAATATAGAAAATAATCAGATTAAAATCACCAATCACGAGAACTGAGCGGCTCAGACCGTGGATCCGGGATTCTGAGACATCTGAGGAGTGATGCTGTTTGCAGGACAAATATGCTCCCGGAGCAATGTAAACCGAAGGACCAGGCTGAGCGTGCGGCTCTGGCTCCCTGCGCGACTCTCAGCTCAGGAAGGATCCCCGGGCACAGGCCAGATTTCAGCAGCATTTGCTGCAGACACGAAATGCTCTGCACCAAGTTCTCACTTCTGCTACATGACCAGGGACCCTCTCGATCTGACTGGAGTTAATCCAGAACTGAGAGAGGGGTGGGCTTTTACAACAGATCCCAAACACCCCCCAACTGCTCCCCCTACACACACCCAGGCACCTTTACCTCTCCTCCACCCCACCTTCCCAGGGGGGCACAGAAAAACCCACTACAACCCAGCCAGCACAGTGCCCAACACAACATCCAGTCCCCGCCGCCCAGGTGCCCTGCTGACACCGCCTCCCGCACTAGACCTGCTCAGGGCCCCGCGCCACCACCTCCCGCTCTAGTCCCGCTCGGGGCCCCGCGCCATCTCCTCCCGCACTAGACCCACTAGGGGCCACGGCCCCCCGCACTAGGGCTGCTCAGGGCCCCTCACCACCGCCTCCCGCGCTAGACCTGCTTGGGGCCCCGCACTAGACCTGCTCAGGGCCCCTCACCACCGCCTCCCGCGCTAGACCTGCTTGGGGCCCCGCACCATGTCCTCCCGCGCTAGACCTGCTCACTGCCCGCGCCACCGCCTCCCACACTAGACCTGCTCAGGGCCCCGCGCCACCCACTGGGCTACATGGCGGAGCACAGTCCATCCACGAGAAAGAGACGCTGAGCAGACAAGCGCCGTCCTTCAGTATCGCCAGGATTTCAGATATCCAAAAGGTACACTACAAACCTCAGTGGTGACCCGATTAGATTGTTTGCAAAAGAATAATTTAAATAGGTGTTTCAACTTACTAGGCAGAGAGCATGAGCAACACAAGGGTGTAAACCCCAAGTATTTGGCATGTTCCATCCAGAAGCAGTGGCTCTCAGGAAATCGCATTTGTAAAATATGCTCATTAAAGTCAGATCATTTCTTCAAGAAACATAATAATTCTAACAAAACTGTGTATTGTTAAATTTTTAACTTACTAATACATGTGGATATGTTTTTAAAAGACATAAAATACATGACTATTTAACCAAGCCTAGAGGGCAAAGTTAAAATAACACCGCATCCAGGTTAAAGTGAGCCTTCTTAATGACTCTCTCCTTTCCCAGATTCCTTCATTCCACCTTTTAAAACGTCAGTTACATAAAAACTTACCTTTTAGCTATTTCCTAGATAATTTACAACTGCTATAAAACATTCAATTCTTTTCCCACTACTTTACTTAAGGAGCTGAGGGCTAAAATATTACTAATTTTCACATAATTTAGTGCTTATACATCAGCCGATCCAGATTCTTCCTTAAGCCAACCCACAGTGAGGTTAAGGTCGGGGAAAGATTCATGACTTGTGGTCCGAACTGATAGCAACGCTAAGGTATAAACAATCAGGCCACAGCTTGGAAGAGAGCAGAGAAGGTCACAGATTACACAGTGCTGACGTCCGCACCACGAGGTTGAACACTCAGGCCTCAAATGACCAGGGTCAAGAGGCGAGCGGTTCTTGCTTCGGGGAGACAGCAAGCACATTTTCCAGTTGAGCTCGTGGTGAATCACGGTCACGTGGTACTGCACGCGTTCCCCAAACTACTGCAGAGGAAGAGCTCTGAAACGATTCCATTTTGAAGCCCACGACTACAACGAAATGAGAGCAAACATTGGCAGAGCAGCTGTACACAGACGTGCCTCGGAGGAGCTCAGCTAGGAAGCGGAGCTCTGCACAGACAGGTCAGAACGCCACTTGTGTGGAGGAGACGGTTTGTTTACTGCTTCTCAAGTCCATTTCGTGAACGGCAACAGTGACTGCCCCATCCTGGAGAGCCACTCGGCTGTTGTCAGAGCTGTCCGGGACATCCCGCCTCCCCCGGCAGCCCTGCCCCCTGGCTTCTCACACGCGCTGCGCTCGCCTGAAGGCTGCACCGTCTACACCGTCCACACTCGGGCAAGACCAGCTCAGACATCCAGCGTGAAACCCCTGTCTCCTGAAGAGCACCTCTGAGAGCCATCTCATCAAGCCCAGAACTACGGCCCTGAATCCCAAACTGCGGAAGCCGAGACTGGTTTCTTTTTTTTTTTTTTTTTTAAGAAGCCAAGGAAAGTCCTCTGTGTGCAACATCTTATAAACCCACAGCTGTTGAACAACGTCTTTCAGTCACGGAGCTGAAGTCAGAAGAGACGGCGTTTTCACAACTGCCTTTCCCTTCTGGAAGGGCGCGCACAGGACGCTTGTCATGGCCATCGGGTCCGCAGCGAGATCAAGTCAACTCCCCACTGTGCACCTTGCGTCAGCTCAGAAACTAAAGCTGTACCCTAAACGTCACCCCTGCTTTGAGGCGTTTTGCAAAAGTGAAGCTATTAAAATCTAAGCAAAGGGAAAAATACACATATTTCAGGACATTCTACCTTTAAGGGTCACAGAGTCAAGGGTGTTCCCTCTTTGAATAGAGTTTTATCTTCATTGAAATAAAAGGGTCTTCACAGAGAATTTTTTGTACAGATCTCTGGATATAAATTACAGATTGATGTCCACACGGTGGAAGAAATTTGAGGAAACGGATGTTTCTTTCGTAAAATATTATATACACCAGAGTATACGCTCTAAGCTATAAATATTTTAGCAAGGGACAATATGACATATTTACTAATATTTGTGTCAAAATAAAAACATCTGAACGGGCACTTTAACAGGCTGGCATCTCCTTGCGTTTTAGTATAGGGAAGTGTTGGGACGCAGTCTCTCTTTACAGCGAAACATACAGCGACCACTGCTAAGACCAGGAGTAACCTGAGTCCATGACTTAAAGGGCAGAACTAAGCCCTATTGCTGCAGTGATAACAGTAACAGGAGCATCTGATTACATGCAAGCCGGCTCTCCCTAAGCTCTGAAACATTAGAAGCCTCCATTTTCATTAGGAATGTTTGAAAATGCTTTTAAAACAGAGTCACTTATTGACAATACAAGGTGTTTAAGAGTACTTGTGTTCCTTTCCTAAAAGGGAGACTTTTTTCTTTTCTTTTTTTTTTTTTGCTGTTTGTTAATTTTCACATCTGTCAGCAACTGACAACTGGATCTATTGAGCAATCGTTTATTCTTTTTGACAACGAAACGTCATATAAAATTGGAATGGAATTCTGTGATCAAGAACAAGAGAATTGGGAGCAACTTCACAGACAGCAACATCTAATAGTGCACGGACCCGAGGTTCTCTGTAGCGCCCCTGGGGAACAGGGCAGCCTTTGTATTGGTATCGAACAGACAGGCCTGGAGCTTTTCAGGAGGGGTAAAAAAATCAATACAGTAATATACAATGGCAGACAAAGCTACAGGTGTTTACAGAGTTTTAGTACATAGAAATATCTGGTTCAAAAGTCTGTTGAACTCCAATCTGTATTTGGTCTCTCACAAGAAGCAACCCACAGCCACCCTCCACCCCCAAATATCAACTCACTGAACATATTAAAAAAAAAATTATGTGTTTAGGCCCTGAATATTGGTACAAAATATCCAAAAATGAAAGTGAACTTTTCCAAGGAAACATCCAATAATTAAGAGGAATAATAATTGCTAAAAATTCGGGCTTTAGAAATTTGGCCTCCCACCTGTCCCCATCTAGGGATGTAAATCAAAAAGATTGAAGTTGTAAGATAAAAAATACATATGAAAAGATCCATCCTCATGTGGTAACCTGCGCAGTAACTTCCCACCAGGATTTAGCCTTTGATGCTAACGGCTACACACTGATAGCTTTTACTTTAAAAGCCTCTTTCCAAACAAACAGACATCAAATCAAAACGCACACTTTAAAATTAGACATGTTTTGCTGATTTGTCTTCTACATTTCCAAAGATGAATCTCAGGCAGAAATCCCACTTGTGGGTACTCTTATGTCTCAAGATACACGCGAGTGCCTCAGAAATGCTGAGTTCATGTAACAGTGGGCATGTGTGGGTGCCAGTCATTTTCACTTCTCTCGAGATTAAGCAGCTACCATTTGAAGGCTCCGATTCTATCCCCCCTACGTATACAATATTCTGCCAGTTAACACTCATTTGGATCAGCAAATAAATGGCAGGGGGTGGTGTTACTGCCAACCCTTCATATCTTAAACCTGAATGTCAGGAAGGCAATCTGACTCAAGTATTCTATAGGAAATGAATTTGGGGATTTTTAAGGTAATAGGAGGACAAAAAGAAACTTTTCTCTTAACTGCCTGCTTGGCCCTACCAAGAAAGAGAGACGTATAAACCCTACCCAGTGTCTTCCACCGAATCCCCGGCCAGGTGAGGAGCTATGACGAGAGTACACACAGAGGCAATTTTGACGGATGTCCACTCTCCTCTCACCTTCCGCTTTTCCTGCAAACCACACCACCAAGACCCTCCACCTGTGCTTGTGTAAAATAACAGGCACCTTCAATGTGCTGCCTGCCTTTTGCATCACTGCCATGCAACACGGTGCTGACTGTCCGATCATTAACTATGCCACGCGTGCCTGTGAATTCTGACTCATCCCAGCACTGCAATTCTGTTTACTGTAAGACACTCAGCCTTTATTGATCACACAGCCTCTTCACTTTTAACTTAAAAACGCCATCAGACGACAGGTGGTCTTATGTGACTGACTTCCGTCACTTGGACAGTATCTCCAAGATCCATCCACCCATTTTACTTTCTATCAGGTGGCAAAATAGCTTGTCGATCTGTGATGTCAAAGGTTGGAAAACTGTCCTCTTTCACAGTCCATGGGTCACACGTTACATGGCAGGTGGTCACAGGTAAGGACTTTAATGCTTGAACAGATCACCACTCTTCCTGGCTTCATCCTTGTATGTATAAAATTTAATGAAAAATAAACTGCTTATTAGGAGAAGGAAACGGCAACCCGTTCCAGTATTCTTGCCTGGGAAATCCCATGGACAGAGAAGCCTGGAGGGCTACAGTCCATGGGGTCACAAAGAGTTGGTCACAATCGAGTGACTACACAACAACAATAAAAACTGCTGACTCAGTTTAATAAGTTACAAATAATAAAAGTCAATTATTAGAGGAAAAGATACAAAGTAAGTTGGTTGCTGCCTTTTTAGTTCTTTTGAGATACCAGAGTGACATTTGTTGCATCTGGTAAAGGCAGAGCACCCTATAAGGAGGGCAGCCACACACACAAGGCTTCCCTGGCACCACAAGGGTGTGATCTAGCCACTAAAGGAAGACATGCTAACATTCATTAGTCAGTAGTTCACTAGGCACTGTTAAGTCATTTGCACTCAAGAATCCATGATCATGGTGCCATCTGAACAGGAACTAACAGTTATGAAAACTTTAAAGGAAATTTGGGGACTAGCTTCAGTCTCATGAAAACCTGGGCATGGTCTTGTATGCGATTATAGTTACCTGACCAGGAGATATCAAGAACATAAAGAGAGAGGAGACCAGGGAGACAGGGTCCATCGAAACTGCAAGGACGAGGGCCCCCGCTCCCCGGTCAGCATCCTTCCCAGGCCCCTGATGAGGGTGATGGTTCCCTGGGCGACTCGCCGCGCCCCAGCACCTGTGCACGCAGCTAACTGCGCTTGAGACGCGCTCCCCCCGTGTGCTCCCACGTGGAAGTGCAGGCTTCTTCTGCAGGCCTGTCACAGCCCCATCGAGGGACAGGCCACCTGGAAAAACGGGGGAGATGATCCCTGACGGCTCCATCACACGCTCTGTTTAAACAAAGCGATGATCTTTCCAGGCCAAGACACAGGTCACCCAGGTGCCCCCTGCAGTGTGCACCCTGCTTCCCTGCTGTACTCAGACCCGCAGCATCATGGCACATGCCTGCACCCCCAAATGCACACTGACATGGCCAAGACTTCCTCCTCTACTCACCTGCCCGGCTCCTTCCCAAACCCAAGTGGAACAGAGCCACCTGCTCCTTCACAGACTACCCTTGGGACGCAAAGTCCCAGAGCAAAGGCCACAGGAACTCAGCGGCCGATATGCACTTCCTCCGGCTAAGTCACAGATGCTAAATGCTGGCAGATGGAGTGCACCGAGAGCAAATCAGGGCATTTTCTGAGTATGGGCTTTCTTTCTTCTCTTGAGCTCCAAGAGCACCCCCCTCAGACCATCTCCTCCAATGGTACTTCCCCTAGGACCCCTCTCTCATCAGAGACAGAGACCCTCGAAGGCCACAAGAGAGCCCCTGGGTTAGACTAGGGATCCTGGTCACAGGATTTAAGAACATATCCATGTACACCCTGCTTTTTTTTTCTTATTAAACTGTGAGACCATCCAATGAAAAAGCGCCTTCCCCAAAGAAAAAGTTCAACGGCATACGTAAGTTTAAAGGTCCACTTCAATAGTCCTGGTTGCATTTAACTACATTTAAGAAATGGAATGTCACCTTCTTCACAAGGTATGGAATTTTCAAATGAAAGACAATCCCCTCCTCAAAGGAAAGGGACTAGAGGAGGAACAGGGAAGCAGTGGGCAGAGCAAGGGCAAACAGGAGGCTGCAGCTGTGACATTTGACTTTCTGAAACACACACTACATACATAATGAAAATGATTACAGTATAAACAAAGATTAAGGATTTTTGCCTTTTAAAAAAAGGCAGCTAGCCAGCTGACATCAACTTTATCGCCCCCATGGTTCCAAATGGAAAAAAGCGTCACAGACACAATTGTACAGCCTTAGAACAACGAGTTCTTGTAAACAGTGTAAAGGTTTTTTTTTTTTTTTGTCTTGCAAAGATAAATAAAGAAGGCATAACCTAGAAATAATATATCTATACAAAGAAAATATTACGCACAAAGAAAGAAGTTGGCAATCATGACGTGAATTGGGTTTAAGGGTTTGCTTGTTTGTCTTTCCATTTTAGAGAAAGGTAAATGACCAGGAAAGTCAGCTGGGAAAAGTAAGCCACAAACTCACGTGTTCTCTTCTGTTACGAGCAGGATCTGCATTCAGAAACTTAAAAAAAGGGTGAAGGGGGTTACAAAAGAAAAAATAAGTCACTCTAAAACTAATTTCTAAGTTGAAAGAGAAAATAATATTTAACTGACTCCTGAGCATAAAAATTCTTGAACCACTGTAATCAATTGAAACTGATGCTGGAATAACTGCTGAGAAATGGCAAGAAATAAACACTAAATCCACTGCTTTGCTGGAGACCAGGGAGATACTGAGCGAAGAGAAAGGAGGAGGAGAGAGAAGCGTGTTTTTGCACAAGGATGGCTGCCAAGCTGCTTCTGCACAGTCCCCACGCCGCGGAATCATCTGCAGCAGCTCAGGGGACGCCACCAGCCCTCACCCCCTCCGCAGGGCCGTCGGGGCTCAGCACGGCCCAAGGAGCCTCAGGGAGCCCCAGTCAGGCCGAGCAGTAAACAGACAGCTTGAGAAATCGCACAAACTGCAGAGCTGACATCATTATTTACATGCAATCAGAGAAAAGATCCCCCGACAGAAGGAGACGTGCATTAGATAAATGCCTTAAAAATCCTTTAATGGAAGAGATGCACGTACTATGTAAACAGACACTGGTATCTCTGACTAAGCGCACCATGCCTAAGTGACGGGGCTCAGAGCACAGGAAGGGAGTCTGGGATTGCCGGAAACAGCAGAATGACTCGCCCTCTGACCTTAGCTGGTCCCAGCTCACGGCTCCCCACCAGGGAGATGCCCGCGACTCCTCCTCCAGCGTTGTCCGTGCCCACGATGCGCCCCTGAGTCCCGGGGTAAGGGCAACGGCAGCTTCCATGCAGGCTGCTCTCTGACTCTGGAAGTGGCCCCAAATCTACTGCTTTCAGGTTAAAATCTATCCATTCAGAGGGTGTCTCTAACTTCTGCTTCTGCACAAAGCCCCTCAGTCCAGCTTTAGCACAAGCAGGTTACCCCAGTGTTCTTCACCAACCTACAGCAACCATGGACCCGGTTACCAAAACCAAAAATGCCACAAAAGGGAAAAAAACAACCCTGGCCATCCCTGGACCGTGACCCCAGGCTCCGGCGGTCCCAAAGGCAAACTGGGGATGCCGCCATTCCTCACGAAGAGGGGGCCTCGCGACTCACTCCTGCTGCCCGCCTGCTCTCTTCAAAGGAGGGGCTCTCACGCCACAAAGGGACTCCAGGCACACGAACAAAATGCTTGTGACCCATTCAAGAGGCAGACACACACCCCTCACAGAAACTGCCTTCTGAGAATGCCAAGGTTTTCCTTCTGAGTTGAGGATTCTCAAAGTTTCCAAAGAGTGTTTCCAATGTAGAACTGATCTGGGTTGGAAATACACCTGGGGTGAGGGCAAGTGAGTGACCGTGTGAAAGCGTCAGTCGCTCAGTCGTGTCCAACTCTTCGAAACACCATGGACTGTAGCCTGCCAGGCTCCTCTGTCCATGGAATTCTCCAGGCAAGAACACTGGAGTGGGTGGCCATTCCCTTCTCCAGGGGATCTTCCCAACCCAGGGATCGATCCTGGGTCTCTTGCATTGCAGATGGATTCTTCACCATCTGAGCAACCAGAGAAAGGGTCACCTTTCTCAGGCTTAATAAAAACAGGACACTCAGTGCCCATTTTCCATGGGTTCAGGGCTCTAGCAAAGGTGGGGGCAGGAGGGCTGGG
Source organism: Dama dama (assembly GCF_033118175.1). Classification (NCBI taxonomy): domain Eukaryota; kingdom Metazoa; phylum Chordata; class Mammalia; order Artiodactyla; family Cervidae; genus Dama; species Dama dama. Next base: position 17,038,442 of record NC_083693.1, on the reverse strand, counting down.
TAATGTTAACTTGGACGCTGACAGGCAACACTGCCTTGGCCATTTCCACATGCTCACAGCCCAACGCCTTCTCCTGGATTTAGTCAACCTGTTCAGATCAGTTCAGTTGCTCAGTTGTGTCTGACTCTTTGCGACCCCATGGACTGCAGCACACCAGGCCTCCCTGTCCATCACTGACTCCCGGAGTTTACTCAAACTCATGTCCATCGAGTTGGTGATGCCATCAAACCATCTCATCCTCGGTCATCCCTTTCTCCTCCTGCCCTCAGTCTTTCCCAGCATCAGGGTCTTTTCAAATGAGTCAGTTCTTCGCATCAGGTGGCCAAAGTGTTGGAGCTTCAGCTTGAGCATCAGTCCTTCCTATTTTTCAGGACTGATTTCCCTCAGGACGGACTGGTGGGACCTCCTGGTCAGAGTTTTGAGGGGGGCGCTGTGACAGTGTTTGCACTTGTCTGAAGGTGTTTATTTGGAAGGCTGTGGGGGCATGCTCCACCCAAGCCCCAGGTGCAGAACACTCAGGTTGGCCAGAAGCGGCCTGCATGGCAACTTCCTTCTCCCCTGCAGGCCAGACAGACGCCAGGGAGGACAGAAAATGAGCCGCACGGTGACTCCTTCCCCGAGCCAGGGCGGGAGGCTCTACCCGACTCCCTCCGGCCAGGTCTCATGACCGAGGACTCACTGGTGGTGATGGATCCAGGGCACTCCTGGGGATATTTAAACTGAGCCACGGGCTTTGGGAATGTCATCAACAACCAGAAATAGTGCCGTTCCTGCCCTGAAGGCAGGCCCCACGCAGTCCTCAAGTGGGTGAGAGAGGTGAGGAATGCCCGTACCAGGATCGGTTCTCCGCAGCTGAGCAAAAGGTTAGGATGGCAACAAGCTGGGAGGGTGTTCACATTTCAGAGGCAGCTCCAAACAGCCCAGCTTGCAGTCCACCTGCTGGGTCATCTTGTGACCGGCTGGCCCGGCAACAGTGTCCTCCCCCAAACATGCCAGACAAGCCCTGTCAAAGAAAAAGCCTCACACGAACCCGGACTATCTCCCGAACGTGGGCAAAAGGGGATGGAGGCTTCACGGTAGCATGCAATCTGTAAAGACGCTGCATGGAGGGCCCCACGCTCTGAGACCTGGGACCCCTCCTGCAGTCAGCGACTGTTTTTCCAAAAATGGCTGACCTGCTCAAAAAGGTCAAGATGTTAGCTGCTGTTGTTTTGACTCCCTGCTCAACAGTAAGACCACCGAGTAAGGACCGTTTGCAACAACGATAATTACTCTGAGTCTGAGGTCCATGAGTCAAGGAAACCAAGCTGCGTCTTCAAATTTCCCTGCCCTTGCTCTGCATCTCCTGGCCTCAACATGGGTGTCCAACCCTGAATAGCTGGAAGGAAGAAGCCCCGTACAGAGGTCACGAGCTGGCAAATCTAATGCTCAACCAGAGACCTCAGAACTTGCTTCTGATGCCTCTGATTCAGGAGCCTCTACATGGTGAAGCCCACAAGTGCACGGGGGTGTCTGGGGCAGGCATGGACCGTGCTCCAAAGGGGGGAGTGAGACAGACAGCAATGAGAAGGCTGGGCAGGAAAAGGCCATCCATGATCGGGTCAGAGAGCCACCAGCAACCCAGGCAGGCAGCGCCCCGGCCCAGCCAGGCTGCGGCGCTCAGCGAGTGGCTGTGCGGGTGTGTCACTCCACAAGCACAACACGGAACCTGTGCTGGGCGTCCCACGTGGTCAGACCTCCTGCCCCTCTTCCCCTTACTGCCTGGGGAGGCATTCAGACCGCAAGGAGTTCCGAGGGGAAATGACACAGGCTACTGAGAATTAACATTGAAAGTGAAAGTGAAGTCGCTCAGTCGTGTCCGACTCTTTTCGACCCGGGGGACTGTAGCCTACCAGGCTCCTCCCTCCGTGGGATTCTCCAGGCAAGAGTACTGGAGTGGGTTGCCATTTCCTTCTCCAGGGGATCTTCCCGACCCAGGGATCGAACCCAGGTCTCCCGCATTGCAGGCAGATGCTTTACCCTCTGAGCCACCAGGGAAGCATTAAGAGTATAAAAATAGCAAGCTAGACTGCTTTACCCACTTATATGTTTGAATCCTCAAGATGCCTCTAAAGGTGTATTTATTCTCAATGTACTGATGAGGTCTCTGGACGAGTTTCACAACACCCGTGGGAGAGATCATCTCACACCTATCAGAATGGCTATTATCAAAAAGACAAGCAATAAAAAGTGCTGCTGAGAATGTAAAGAAAAAGGGACCCTTGTGTACCACTGGTGGGAGTGTAAACTGGTGTAGCCACTATGGAAAACCATACGGAGGTTTCTCAAAAAAATTAAAAATAGAAAATAGGATATAATCCAGCAATTCCATTGCTGGGTATTCTTCCAAAGAAAACAAAAACACTAATTAGAAAAGATGCATGCACCTCTACATACTGCAGCATCATTCATAATAGCCAAGACTTGGAAGTAATCTAAGTGCCTACCAATAGATGAATGGATAAAGAAGATATGTTACATACATAAATACACAATGGAATATTACTCAGCCATAGAAAATGAAATCTTGACATTTGCAACATGGACAGACCTAGAGGGTACTATGCTAAGTGGAAGAAGTCAGAAGAATAAACACAAATACCATGTGATTTCACCTATACATGGACTCTAAAAATGAAACAAATAAACATAACAAAACACAAAGAGTCACTGACACAAACAGGGGGCTGCCAGAGGGGAGGGGGTGGGGGAATGAATGAACCAGGTGAAGGAGATTAAGAAGCACAGACTTCTGGTGACAAAACAGTGAGTCACAGGGATAAAACGGACAACGTGGGGAATATAGTCAACAATAATGTAATATCTTTGTATGGTGACAGGTGTTAACTAGATTTATTTGTGGTGATTATTCTGAAATGTATAGAAATATCTAATTACTGCGTCGGACACCAGGAACTAACACAGTGTTGTAGGTCAACCATACAGCAAAACAAACAAACTCACAGAAGAAGAGAGCAGATTTGCAGTTCCCAGGAGTGGGGTGGGGAGGGCGGCAACATGATCATGGTGATCAAAAGGTACAAACTTCCAGTCACAAAACGAGTTAGCACTGGGGATACAACATACAACATGGTTAACATGACTAACGCCGCAGCACACGTTATGTAGGAAAGTTGTTGAGAGTAAATCCTAAGAGTTCTCACGACCAGGAAAAGTATTTTTTCTTTATTTTCCCTTTCCTTTTCTATCTATATGAGAGGATGATGGTCACTAGCTTATTTCATGGTGCATGGAAGTCAAACCACTATGCTGTGTACCGTAAACTCACAGTATGTCAGTTACATCTCAGTAAAAGCAGGAGGGGAAAACCCTAGGAGCCAAGAAGTCTGTGGGCTCTCAGAGCCCATGCCCCCGGGTACCGATCCACACCACGTCCAAAGACGAGTGAGTATTTTCTACAGATGCTATCACTTGATGCTCCCAAATTCAGTGTACACACACTACTTTCATAAGCTACAGGGAAACAGGGAACTGTAACATCTGAGAGAAAAAGGGGTGAAGAAACTCACACCTCTAAAAGAACCTGCAAGTACTTGACTGGGTACATTCAATTCTTGGTACAAACAAGATATACACTGCATTGTTTCTAAAAACATCCTTCATGTAAGAAAATTAGATTCCTTGTAACAAGATGAGTTGGAGGTTAATTACTATGAAACATTAACCAATCAAGACAAATTTCAGTTGGAAACTGAACTGTAACCATAAAATTACAAATGACTAGGAACTATTTCCCATGTTTAGCTGCCCCCCTCTTTAAATGCACACACACACACACACAATGTATGTGTGTTCATATTCTTTCTACTTTAAGTTGTCAACAAACTAGGCATGTTGTAAATATACAGTTTCAAATGATAAGTGATTTAAATTGTAAAAATAACTCAGGTAAAAGATTACCATAAACTGGGACATGCGGTCAAGTATGAGTTAGCCTGGCCTAAAGGACTCAGCAGGATAATCCGTGTTTTGGCCAATCCTGATAAGCCTGGTTTTTTCCTCATCCTGACACTATTCTTTCTAGTACAAAAGAAAAAAAAAAAAAGATTCTCAGATATTTTGTATTGAAAAGTTGGAAAAGACTCCCCTAGGCCTCCTCTGTTTACTGCCGTAAGATGGAAAACGCCAGTTCTTTGTACCATATAGCAACTAATCCCAAGGTAGAGAAAAACTTGTTATACTTAAAAACTGGATTAAATGTCATTTGATATGTGACAGATCAATCAGAAACTGTGCATGCACACAGTACCCAAATAACTTCTAATCTTTCCTAAGAACAAGGAATTTTACAGAAAGAGTTGTTTTAAACATATATAAACTCATTTTTTCTGGGAAATAGCATCAGTATGCTCCATAAAATTTATCAGGTGGTTCTTAATAAAAATAATAGGAGTTTACACACATACTGTGCATAAACTAACTTCTTTAGACTAAATTAAAATTAAATGCCATGGCGTGGTGATAAGACAGCGGTTAGTACCATCTAGTACAGGAACAGACTTTGAAATAGAAAAACATTCTACTCTATCTTTAGGAAAAGTAAGATTCTATTTTAGCTTAAAGTTTAAAAAAACATGGAAACCTTTCTGAGATCATAAAGAAGGCAAGGAATTCTCCCCTCATCGTCTTTATTCAGTCACTACAATAAGACAAGAAAAAGAAATTAAAGTCATACATACTGTAAAGAAAGAAAGAAAACTTTTATTTCTATGTGCTTGTCTATGTAGAAAATTTCAGGAAATTCTAAAAACAAACAAAAAACACCCACCACCACCAACAAAAACAAGCCCCAACCCACCTCCTAAAACTAACAGGTGAATTCAGCATATTGTATTTTGATACACTGGAATGAAAAAAAGTAAATACTTAGGCACAACTCTAACAAATATACACAGGAATTGTATACTGAAAAGTACAAACCGCTAATGAAAGAAATCAAAGAAAAATTAAAATACATGGGGAGACACATTGTGCTCAAGGAATGAAAGACTCAACATCATATAGAGTCAGTTCTCCCCCCAAATTGATACATAAGTTTACTGTAATTCTTAACAAAATGCCAGCAAGATATTTTAAAATGTAGGCATGTTTATTCTAGATTTTATATCAAAAGGCACAAAGGACTAGAATAGCTAAAACAATTTTGAAAAAGAAGAATGAAGTGGGAGGAATCAGTTTACCTGTTTTCAAAATTTACTATAGAGCTACGAAACTCAAAACTATGTGCCACTAGCAGAGGAAGAGACACAGAGATCAATGAATGGAACAGAAGAGGGAACCCAGAGACAGACCCACACAAATATGCACAGCTGAGGAGCAAAAGCAAGTCAAATGGAGGAACGAGAGCTTTTTCCACAAATGAGGCTTAAGCAGACATCCTTGGGGGGGGGAAACTCAACCTACATCAAAAATTAACTTAAAGTGGGCCATGAGCCATGTAAAATATAGAACTATAAATCTTTTAGAAGTAAAATAGAAAGTCTTTTAGGGGTTTAGCACCAGGCAGAGTTCTTGGACACCAAAAGCACAAACTACAAAAGAAAACAATTGCTAAATTACACTTTAGCAAAATTTAAAACATTTGCTCAGCAAAGACCTTGTTAAGTAGATGAAAAGATAAGCTACAGATCTGAAGAAAATATTTACAAACCATAATCGAGTGAAGGACTAGTCTCTGGAGTACAGAAAGAACTCTGAAAACTCAACATTAAAAAACAAACAATCTAGTTAGATAATCAGCAAAAAATAGGAACAGATGTTTCACCCAAAAGGATATATGGATTGCTAATAAATGCATTAAAATCCTGATGGCTAAAACCATTAGCCATCAGGAAAATACAAATTAAAACTCAATGAGATAGCATCCCCTATCAGAATAGGCTAAAATAAAAAATAACACCACCACCAGATGCTTGCATGGATGTGGAAAACCTGGGTCACATACATTGCTGGTGGTTCACAGAATGGTACAGGCATTCTGGAAAACAATCAGACAGTTTCTTAAAATACTAAACGTGCATCTCCTATACAACCTGGCAATTACATTCCTGGGCATTTAACCCCTTAAAATGAAAACTTACATTCACACAAAATCCTGTATATGAATGTCCATAGCAGCTTAAAAAAAAAAAAAAAAAAGCCCCAAACTGGAAAGAATCCAGATGTCCTTGAAGAAGTGAATGGTTAAACAGGCAGTGGTACATCCCCGCCATGGAGTACTGTTCAGCGATAAACGGGACACACAAAGACCTGGGTGACGCTACAGAGAATCATGCTGAGAAGAAAAGACTAGTCCCCAAACGGTATGCACTGTATGATTCCACTTCAGAAAGTGAACGTGTTAGTCCCCCAGAAACTGGGGTCTGCCAGGCTCCTCTGTCCATGGAACTCTCCAGGCACGAATATGGAGTGGGCTGCCATTCTCCAGGGGATCTTACTGACTCAAGAATCCAACTTGGGTCTCCTGCATCGCAGCAGATCCTTTACCACCACCTGAGTCACCAGGGAAGCCTGATTCCACTTAAAGAACCGTCTTAAAATGACATTTTAGAGATGGAGGACAGATTAGTCGTAATGAGGGGTTAAAAACGTCAAGAGAAGTAGAGGAAGTGGATGTGGCTATAAAAGGGCAAAAGGAGACAGATACCCTTGTGGAGATGAGAATGTTCTGTATCTTGACTACGCTAATATTAATGTCAGTATCCCAACTGTGATACTGTAATATAGTTTTACAAAATATCATGATGGGGGGAAACTAGTGTATAGGATTACTCTGTATTATTTCTTATAACCATATGTGACTCTATCATCTCAAAATCAAAAAAAAAAAATTAATGGAAAAAATCTTTCAACGACAATACATTCACGTGCCATCTTCCACCAGTCTAGGCAGACAAATGGCTTCTTGCAAATCACATCATTTTCCCCTGTAGGCTGTCCAGATGTAAAACAGATCCTGCCCATGCATTACCACTTCATCAGGAAGTCACAGCTCCAAAGAGGTTAATTTTTAAGTCTTTATTTAGCAATCTCATCTTTAAGCTAAACTGCATTCTTAGCAGAAGGGCCACTTCAATCTTAATAGTTTAGGATTATATACTACAAAAACAATAAACTAAACACAGAATTCAAAAGTAAGCAATCACAATAATTAGTACAAAAGAATTTCTAAGCCAATTATTGAGCAACTTTCTGAAGGAACAAGACTATTTTAAACTAAAAGAATGCATATCCAAGACATGTTTATTGCAGGGTTATTTGTAATACTAAAAAACTGGAAGCAACCTAAATGCCTAATTTGGAGTGATTAAACAAACTGTGCCCATCATTCCAGCATTACGCAGTGGTTAAAAATAACAAGGTAGATGTACTGTCACTGAACAGTAATCAAGGTAAATTATTAAGCTGAAAAAAGATTCAGAACAATGCAGAAGAATGATCCCACTTCAGTTTTCAAAACTATATTAGAATATGTGCATATAAAAAATAATCAGATGTAAATACATGAGATAGAGCAAATACATGAGATGGAGTATTTTTAAAGTTATTTGTAATAATTCAAGGGAAAGGAGTGGTGACTTGGATGGCTGAAGGACTTTTTGCTATGACATTTTAAAATGTAATCTTATTGTTAAAAAAAAAAAGTAAATCAGAACACAACTTTAGAGTTCTATCAATCAACTGTGATTAAAATAAGGTATGTTTTCCATTTAATTCAACTTGGTTAAAAAATAAATAAAGGTACTTCTTTTCATATCATCTCTCAGATTCAGGCATTTATCCAAATCTGTCACTGAATTGCTCCTTCTTAAAAAGTGACTAGAACAGGGACTCATAAACTCATGTCTTTCAAGGAACCCTACATATTAATAAGAAAGTTATTTGCTCTCAGAGATTTAAGAAATGCTGTTTAAAACATAAACAGGAAGAGGCTAAGATAATCGGCCTGTTACTTGGCGGGTGCGTGAAAAGATGCTTAGTGGATTTCAGCGTTTGAGAAACACGGAGTGTGGTCCTCGTCTGTGCAATGCCCCGACGCTGCCCATGCTGCCCGTCAAGGAGACAAAGGCAGGAAGCGGGCTCGGTATGAGCTCAGTGCCTGGTGCTATGATAGCACAGGGTGTCCACATATTAATACAAGGCGTACGTGATGTGTATGCGCAAATAAGTTATAAAATCCAGAAGGTGCATACATAGTTCCAAGTAGTTTACATATCTGCCTTATAATCTTGTTAATACTATCATATTTACCAAGGTAAAGTAAATGTGACAAGTCTATTTCTTTTCAAAAATCATTTGATAAAGCCAGGTACTACTTTACAAAAAGTTCAGTTCAATGAATCAGCTGAAAGCTGGGAAACTGGGTTCCACAAGTGATAAGCAGAGTTGTCCCGTTATCTGGTAGTTCTCCTTAAAAGGTGAAAGCCTTGTGATGGATTTAAATACGATGTGAGGTGCAACGTTAGCAGTATGGAGGCAACACTCAATCCTAGCAAAAGTGCTCAGACTAGCCCTCGCCACTCCTCAATCCCAATACATTCCTCTTTTTTCCAAAAAAATTTAAATTTGTCTCACCTACTGAAGATTCCACATAAAACTTTAGCATCACTTTATTAAGCTCCAAACAAAGCACAGAAGCAGTGAAACTGATTTTAAATTATAAATCAATTACAAAAGAGTGACACTGGTAATTTTCCAACTTCCCACCTAGGAAAAATGACATTTCACTATATTTAAATCTTTTTTCTATATTGCTCAGTAAGACTGGATAGATTTTCCATAAATACATCCTGCAGTTTCTTATGAGAGTTATTCTTTTGTCATCTGGATTATATCATTAAAAAGAATGCAGTATTATTCATCTCAAATATATTGAGCAAGTCAATTAAGTCGTCCATCTAAACCTTTAGAGAATCCTTCAGAATCAACCTGCTTGCTTGAACAGTGCAAGATGACTTGTAATTAGCATGTTAATTCCACTGTAAATAAAAAGTAAAAGTCGTCAAGGTACTTAAGAGTTCTGTCAAGGCTACACAGTCACCTTACAGTCTCATCTACTGTATTAATTTACAATGTTAAGGATTATTAAGTCAGATAATACACTGCAAAGCACTTAAGAGGCGTGTCTGACAGACAGAGATATTTTTAATAAATACGAATGCCTGTCGTTATTAGAGGAAAACGTCTGCCTGGCTTCATTCTTGGCCACTAATTTGCATAGGTGGCATTAAACTGTATGAGGAATGTATTCTGAGTAGACCCTGCTGAACCCGCTGTCTGGAGTCTGCCCTCTGGTGCAGGACTCTCTAGATGACAGCTTTGTAAGGCTGCACGCACGTCACTCCAATAGCTGAACATTCCCAAGCCAGAGAACCTGGTGTTTTAATGATCAAAGAAGAACAGGCAACTCCAGCTCTACCCTCAGACTTGCCCACCAAGGCCTGGCAGGAAAGCTCCGCTGCTAATGAAATTTGCCGCTGACTCCTCTTTGCTTGGGTCCCTTCTGGGCCCTTCACCTCTGTTCCAGCAGGACTCCCAGAGACGGGCAGAGCCCCTGGAGGCCTGCGGTCCGGGAGGCACTGCAGACCCTGCCCCAGGTCCCAGGGGCATCACCTTCCCGCAGGGACACGTCCAAGCCACGTGCTACTCTGCTATCGCTTGACTCTGGATGAAGAGACGGCACTGTTCGAGGGCTGGTCTGCATCAGCAAGGATTCTGAATGTGCAGCTCTAGATAATAAAATTTCACAGCGGTCATCTGAGACTTAAAAAGTAATCAAAACCTCCAACTATCCATGTCACTTGAGTAACTTATTTTGGCCTCCCTGTGGTTCAGTTTTCTTATCTGTAAAGTGGGCACAGCAGTACTTACCAAATGAGGCTGAGATTAAATAAACTGATCTTTGCAAAGCACTTGGGATGGTACCTAGCACAGAGCAGTACTGTGTAACTATTTCTTGAATGAATGAAACAAACAAAAGTCTACCCTAAACTTTAAGAGAACTTTAAAAAAAAAAAATAGTCAAAATTTTTAAAAGCTAAATTTTAGAATCAATTGCATTTTTAAAATCATTAAACATGAGCTACTGCATTCACTTGTGCTGGATTATATAACAGACAAAAAAACTTATTCTCTTGGGAATTTCCAGAACCCTGAGCACAGCCAAAATACACTGACCTTGAATACATTGTTCTTGAACAAAGTGGCTGTACTGAACGGAATTGATGTTACTACTTGGTACCTAGCACACAGTGCTGAAGGCTCTCGTGCTCCATTATCTGACAGTGATGCCAGACTGGAAGGATAATACATAATTTTTAATCTCATTTAAAAGGTATTACGCACTCCCAGAGCACTTACAAGGAACTACTCTCCTGCTCTTCTGGTGTGCTGTCTGCTCATCAGCAGGAAGACAGCTGGTTTGGGGGCTGGTGATGGGTTTTCCATTGTTTTCAAAAGACAGAGAACTACCCACACGCTCACTTCCGAAGACTCGAGACAGTGAGCCATCCCCAGCAATCACACTGCAAAGGTCACTGTCCAAGGCCCGACACGAGGCTCCAGGAGCTCCCGCCGCGAGGCCACTTCCACCCTGTGGCTCCGGGCAGCACTGATAAAAGGGAAGGCGGTCAGTGCCAGGGGAGCAGCCTCACCTCCTACTCCACAAAGAGAGCAGGGAGGGGGCCTGCTCACTCAGAGACCGGCGCGTGGACACCCAGCCCAGGGTCATCCCCATTCCCCACTCTGCTCCCCGGGAAGGCGTCCTTGAATAATAAAAAATGAGGGATTATAAATGAATAAACCAAGTCTATCCATACCCTTAGCATCAAAGATTATGAAAAAGGACCCAAAGGAGTGAGACACTCTTAATTTTCTAAACAATGAAAGTGTCGATACAGGTAGATTGAACAGGCCTTACAGGTTCTCTGCTCCCTACTAGTTAAGATAGCCAGACGCCACACAGGTCAGAGGTGACAGAGCCTGGAGCAAACCCCCTGCTCCGTGAAGCCCTCAGCAGCCCAGGGGCGGAGCTGCTCAGGATGCCCACTGCCCCACTCTTTACATTCTCCGAACAGAGCTATAACTGCCCATGTCTGCTCCCTTTTGCCCCTGCAGACTGGTCCAGGGCTGGATTCACTGAGTTCTGCAGTGTCACTGTGAAATACTCCACCTGGCATGCAGTAGGTGCTTAATAAATGTCAACACCCCCACCCCCACCAAAACACATTGGTACACATGGGTCTTTGTACCATCAGGATCTGCTCTCCTCTACTTCCCCCCGTCAGTCCTCATCTAGGTCTTACTGTAACCATCTCCATATGGGATCCTGACAGTGATCTTACCCTACTCTCAGAAAAACAACACAGCTGCTCCCGCTGCTCCTCTCCAAGTCCAGGGCAAGCATCTGCGTCCTCCTCAAGCTAAAAGGCCACTCTCCCCCTGAGTTGTCGGCCCGTGCCTGCACTGCCCAGCTGCCCGCCTTGCCATCTCCCGACTCTGGGTGGCATCTACAACGGGCATCATTCTGAGCTGCTCTCTCCATCAAGGACACGTGTAGCTGTGATGCCAGAGCCATCTGCACCCCGAGGCGCCCCTCAGGTCACCATCCCTTCCTTCACTAAAGACTTCTGACGCAGGCCACGAGGCTGGCTCCCTGACCAGTACGTCCATTCCTAAGAGCCTCCTCTTCCCCTCACCACCTTCCCCAAACTCCCCAACCCTGAAATTAAATTCAAGGCAAGTTCTTCCCTCTTTGAAAGCTCACAGCTAACAGCTTCTAGACTTTAAGCCTGGAAAAGCACGTGGACCTACCCTACGCAGCTTCAGGGTCACATGACACTGAGCGATGGCCCATTTCAAACAAACCCCACTGAGCAGCTCCAAGGAATGTCTCCGTCTGGGACAAGTGCGAAATTCAAACACAGGCTGCGATCGGGAATCGAGTGCACTTCTGCACGCTGCCCCCAGGCCCCCTGCCGCCTCGGACACGGTCTGTGCGCACACCCCGGGAAGCAGACTGTAGCCCTCCCTGGCGCCCGGTGATTACAGGGCCAGGCTGGGCGCAGCCGCGAGAACCCAGAAAGAAAGCCTTCTGTGAAACCAGACACCGTGCAAGGTCGCAGAGACAGCCTGTCGGTCCCGAAAAACCTTCAGGGAGGAATTTTCCTAAGCACCTGTGTCCAGCCCAGCACGACGGCGGGCTGGACACACACCTGGGCCGAGTGGAGCGCAGAGCCGGCCACGCGGCCGGAAAGACGGTCCTGGACCGTCAAGACTCGGGTCTCCGCCGGGCTTTCCTGTGGACTGACATCCGGGCACAGACCAAGCAACCAGTCTGAAAACAGCCTTGAGACAAGACAGAGCCCCTGCCTTGCTCACGGCCGTGGCCTCGGCAGGGCAGAGAGGAGGCTGGTCAACATCACCACAGGTGCCCAGCGGGGCAGCCCCTGCGGGCCCAAGCTATGCAGACCCCTGACTCCACCCGGGGCCCCGGGGCTCCTGACGGTAAGGCTGCTGAAGTCAAGAACTTAGAAGGCAACCCTGCTAATAACTAACACGCCTTTTGTTTTGGTTTTTTCCTTTTTTAAAGAAATACCATCTTGCCCCACCTACCCTCCCTTCAGGAGTTTCAAGAAAATCACCACAAAGAGAAAACCAAAGTCAGTCAAAAGCTGCTTAAAAGATGTGCAATTGCGTGAGATTTAGAAAGTCTACGTGTGATTAAAGCCACAGGGAAGGCCGTGTTCTTGACAAACGCTCGATAACGTATTCAAGCAAACACTCGCTCCACTCCCGATACCCACCTCCCGTGGCACCCTAACTGGCACGCATTTGTTCAGCAGGCCAGCGGTTCTCAAAGTGCCGTCCACCACCAGCAGAGCTGCAGGGTCCCTGGAGAGCTTGGAGGAGACCCGCTGAGTCAGAAAGCCCTCGGAAGGGGGGACCCAGCCAGGTGAGTCTTCACCAGCCCCCAGGGGTCGGGTCCCAGAGCCTCAGCACGGGGCTGTGACACGCGGAGAAGGACCACACGGGCCGCACCTGGGACGCCCTAACCCAGCTGACCATCGGGGAGAAGCAAAGTGGAGTCACAGTGAGATGTCGCCTGGCCCTCCTGGGACGGCTGTCCTCGGAAAGACAGGAGACAACAACTGCTGGGGAGGATGCGGAGAAAAGGCAGCCTCTACACACTCCCAGTGGGAATGTAAACTGGTACAGCCACCATGGAAAATAGCATGGAGGCTCCTGAAAGCATCAGAAGTCCATCTACCATATGATCCGGGAATCCCGTTTCTGGGTATAGACCCACAGGAAATCAGATCAATCTCCCAAAGAGTTGTCTGCACTCTCACACTGAGTGCAGCATTATTCACAATAGACAAGATATAGAAACAGCCTCATGTCCATCTCCGGATGAATGGGTAAAAAAAATGTAGTGTATACACACAGTGGAATATTTTTCAGCCGTAAGAAAAAAAAGATCAGGGTTACCTGCTAATCCCTGACTGATAAAACAAGAAGGGCAGCACAGAGAGACACCAGACACAGGGATCTGTCCTGTGACCCAGAGGACAGACCCCGGGCTGGACAGGGGCTGTGACGTGTGCGGGACAGTAAACTGAACCTGAAGTCTGGCTTAGGACAAGTCAGGTGTCACCCGCGCTGAGGGCAGACGGGGTCCCAGCATCACCAAAGGCTCGATGCAAATGCCTCAGCTCTCATCTACCTATTTTCCTTATGAGGAATCCGGGGTTAAGGCAGGGCAATAGTTACACAGCCCCCAACTGGAGTCAGGACTCACACCCAGGACCTCCCAGCAGCCGTGTGAGCTCAACCCCAGGCTCCCTGAGCTACAGAATGAGCACGCGAGACCCTACCTCCTGTCTTATCTAATGTCCGACGAGCAGCTCAACACATTTCCTCTTGCTTTGTTTTTTTAATTATTTTAATTGTGGCAAAACACACATGGACAAATCCCATGGACAGAGAAGCCTGGCAGGCTACTGTCCGTGGGGTCATAAAAGAGTCGGACACAACTTAGCTTCTCAACAGCAAACATAACAGTTACCATTTTAACCAGTTTTAAATGCACATTTCAGTACTGTTCAGTACATTCATACTGTTGACCAACCATCATAAATCATCACCCATTTCCAGACATCAATTCCTCTCAAAACACTGAAACTCTGTACCCAAGAAACGCTAACTCCCCACTCCCTGCTCCCCTGAGACCCTGGCAGCCGCTCTCCAGCTCTCCGCCTCTAATCTGATTCCTCTCGGAACCTCACACAAGCAGAATCAAACAGTTTTTATTTTTGTGCCTCCTCACTTCACGTAGTACAACATCCCAAGGTCCATCCTTATTATACCGTGCAATGGAATTTTTCTTTTTTAAGGCTGAATAATATTCTACATTTCTTCTTAAGGAAACAATTATCAGTTGAAAGATACTAACCTCTATAGTCAAGCTCTTCACTTCCCATGCCTGAAAACACAGACATTGCTCTCATGCAACACACCGTTCTCATGTCATTTGTGGTAAATAGATCCTTTACTCCTCTGTGGGACAATGTGAAAGATGTCCTCTAATTTTCAATCTCTGCCTCATATCTTGGCCCCACAATCAAACCAATGAATCCAACCTGAATCACGAGGGACCCATGATAGCGCTATGACCAGCGTGATTTAAGATACAACATTCCTAAGACTTGGATGGGAAGAAACTAAAATCCGATTTGAAGGGACTGAGGGAGGGCTCATAAAACTTCAGTGAAGGGCCCTCTTCTAAGATTCTCTTCATTTTGTCATAGTACTGTATGACCCACAGCTTAATTCTTCAGCTATTTCCAAATTGGCCATTGACCAACAGTCAGCTCCAAAAGAATAACAACAATTGATTCAAATGGATTATGCAGTTAAGGAGATTTGCAGAAAACTGAAACATGCAGAAACAGGGTGGATTTCAGGCAGAGTTTGCTCCGGGCTCCCACTCCACCTTTCAGGGATTCCTTCCATCCCGCCCTCGTCTCCCCACTGGCTTCATCTTCAGGCTGGCTTCCCTTGTGGTCACAAGAATGCTTCAGCACAACTGCATCATACAACCTCATTCACACTGCTTCTGAAAACCCCCAAAGTCCTGAGCAGTATTCTAATGAGTCAACCGAAATCATACTGCTTACAGTGGCCAGGAAATGCCTCCCACTGATTATAATGTGGGACTGTGTTAACAGCGCGTCTCTGGGGGACGGGAGGATGCTCTGATCCCCTTACGCCAAGTTTGAGATTAACGTCATCCAATTCATGACCCTACTACACAGGACAGATAGGGTCCTCAAAGGAAAATCTGGGTGCTGCAAGCAAAAGGAAATGGGTGCCAGACCATACACCCCCAAGGCACCTCATGGCTTGGGCAACACTCCATAGCAAGCCTTGTGTCCATGTTTCACGTACTTCTTAAGAACTTTTTGATTAGAATATTAAGCTTGTAGCATTACAATTCCCCTTTCTGCCTCAGGGAACTGATCCATCCCTTACGATCAAGTTAGAGTTTACAGGTGCCTTAATTTTTCCTAGTTATGTCTATGTTTATAAAGTTGAAATTTCAGGCCAACGGTAGCCACATTTATCTTTTAGAAGATGACAGTCACTTGGCACCCCGAGCTTTGCATAGCCCCCAACATCCTGAATGGGAGCACACGACCGGTGGTCTGGCTGAGAGCCCCTGAAACAGAAGGTACTTGCCCTGCAGGGCGACAACAGTGACCCAAAAGTATCTGCGTGCCTCAGCCACGGGAGAAGGTGGTAAACACTGGAAACAGTCTTTTCACTTTCTTATCTATCCTTGACCTGATCTTACTTAACCGTATTTATTCAGAAAGAGAAGCGTGCAATTGTGAGGCAAGATTCTCTAACTCTGAGGTTAGAACATAAACCTGTGTATTATAATGCAAGGAGCACTCTGAACCAAGGAGTTGCAATGGCTCTCCCCACGGGGGAAGGAGAAAGTCAACGTCCCCTCACTCAGTAGCAGACAATCCTGAGATCAACAGGCTCTGGGCCTGCTCTTTATTCACATGCCATGGAAAGAATAACAGTAAATCGTGACTGCTACTCCTGGCCCACTTCCCCCTCCGCACCTTGCCCACCTCCAAAGCACCTTTTGAAGTCTTCCTCCATCAATTCTTCACAAACCTTTCTTGTGATCAGAATAGTCTGTTCAATGTTAATCCGTGGAACAGAGCCTACTACTCCATGAGAAGTTAAAAAAAAAGTACAGCAGAAGTCCCAGCCACTTTCAAAAACCTCCTCTTTTACCAGGGACTAGAAAGTATTAATAAATCAACTGTAAGAAACATTCACACATGTAAAACAGCCAGTTTTAATAACATTGTTTTAAGGTTTATTGCAAAAATTCTGTAAGTCAGGAAACGGATCCTCAAACACCTGTTTCATGTTTTCAGAAATTTTCAAATTATTCCACAATTGTCATGGGGTTATATCTCAAAGAAAAAAAATTCATGCTTTTAGTTCAACTAAAACTGTATGTTTATTCACAGTCTGGGGGTCTCGGTGGAGAAGCCCTCAGCGCAGGCGTGTAAAGAACCAGGAGCAGCTTGTTCATTTGAGAACTCAGCTGTGCAAACTGGTCTTTCCACACCTAAGCTGCTACAAATACACCACTAGAGGGGAGGACACTGAAGCAATTCCCATGCTGCTAAAAAAATTAAAAGCCTTTCTGCCTACTTAAAAAAAAAAAAAAAAAAATTGCAGGCACAGCAGGAGAAGGAAGGAGGAAGGGAAGGAGGGAAAGTCAGCCTGAACATCCGTAACCTGATCTGTGCACGGCTGGTAAACAAAGAACACCCTGGGCTTTATAACAATTGCCAGAATCTAAACAAGCAAGCAAACAATCCAAACTTAACCATGCCCTTTGTTTTCTTCCTCTCGCTTATCCCTGTACTTGTTCCTTCTGAAACAAAGGCCTTATCTCTGGCAGAAGTCCCTGCTATCTGCAGATGAACGTCATGGGCAGCAGGAGCCCCGCCTGAGAGCCGCTCTCTCCGGGATGCGTTCAGGCTGCACTGGAGTTTGCTCTGTGGGCACCGCCTGGCCCGGACCGACTGCCTCACGTGCTGCACCACTGTCCTGTCCCGTTTTCAAGTCAAACACACATGCACATGTAAGTACACACATCTGCAAATGCGTTTGCTCCATTTGGAGAAACCGGGAAGCCCACAGGCAACAGCAGTGAGGACAGAGAAACTCAGGGACGGACAGGCAAACAAAGGCGTTGGGACTTTGCCAACATAGATCCATATAGTCAACGTTGTGGTTTCTCCAGTGGTCATGTATGGATGTGAGAGTTGGGCCATGAAGAAGGCTGAGCGCCAAAGAATTGATGCTTTCAAATCATGGTGCTGGAGAGAAGACTCTTGAAAGTCCCTTGGACTTCAAGGAGATCAACCCAGTCAATCCCAAAGGAAATCAATCCTGAATATTCATTGGAAGGACTGATGCTGAAGCTTAAGTTCTAATACTTTGGCCACCTGATGTGAAGAACTGACTCATTGGAAAAGACCCTGATGCTGGGAAAGATTGAGGGCAGGAGGAGAAGGGGACAACAGAGGATGAAGTGGTTGGATGGCATCACCAGCTCAAAGGACATGAGTTTGAGCAAGCTCCAAGAGATGGTGATGGACAGGGAAGCCTGGCGTGCTGCAGTCCATGGGGTCACAAAGAGTCAGGCACGACTTAGTGACTGAACAACAACACAGGAGGGGAGCATGCAGGCAAAATAGCCCAAATCCTATATCAACTTGTTCCCCAGACTAAATATCAACTGTCCCACCACAGATCAGGACAGTGCTGCAGCAGGAGCAGGAAAGACTACGGATCAGCCCCTTCCTGATCTCCACATCGGGCATGTGGACAGAAAGATGCACAATGAATGGATGGACAGAGTCAACAGAAACAGCAGGGCCACAGCCAACCAGCCCCACGGCCCACCCTGAAGACCCCGTGAGATGGACAGCTGCACCTCCCGATACGGCAGTGACCTGGTTCTCAGCAGCAAGCCCGCTCAGGGCTCCATCCACAGGGCAGAGCCAGAGGGAGCCAGTCCCCCAGAGGCCGCCATGGGGACTAGCAAGACACAGCTGGAACCGTCACACTGACAGGCGGTTTCTGAAGGTTTAGGGGTCAGAAATCTCGGAGAATGTAATGACTAGAAGGGACTCTCCAGCTCGGAAGAGTACACAAAGACAAACTGTGACACAATATTCCAGTTTCACAGACACCCACACCCTGAACCTACCCCTCCGCTCCCCACTGCAAAGGCCCTTGGGATACAAATCTGCTCAAACCCCCGTTCCCCGAACTTCTAATTCCTGCAGAAGGACATCTGGTCACCGATGGTGACTCACCACCACCTCCAAACCAGGGAGTCCACCGGTGTGGACCCCAAATTCCATCTCCAGGGGGAGGTCCACGTTAGACGCCACCAGCAGGCAGAGCCAGGAGACAACTGGGAGAAGGGTCCTGAGAGGAAGTTAGCGGCCCACTGGCACCAAGTGAGCCACAAAGGACAGGAAAACCAAGAAGGGCTAAGACAACAAGCCCCAGGACAGAATGGCCAAGAGCCTCAAGTCCCACTTCAGAGAAGCTGCGCCTGGGGAAACTTTTGAGCATGTGCCATGATGTGTAAGTTTAAAAACAAAACAAAACGGCCATGATTAATGAGCATAAAAGCCATGATGCTGGCACACTCGTCAGAAGGCGGGAGAGACTCAAATTTCCAAGCAAAGACCCATGTCAGTGCTGGTGGATGCAAGTGCCAATAAGCCCCCATAGTATTCCGATCTAATGAAACCTTTTTCACAAATGCCAGGGATCAAAAGAAAAATTCACCTCTCCTTCAATTTGGGCCCCAGTTTTAATTACCAGCGGTGCAGCCTGTTATGATTCTGACAGCATCTGATACGCTGGGACACCTTCTTTCCCAAGTCTAGAAGGAAGGATCGACAGTGGGTCCTTTCCCAGTTCGCAGACAGCACTCCCGCTCAGGAGGCTCCCGGGAGCAGGCCTGGGAGGACAGCCCTAGGAGTTTTTGCAGGAAAAGAATAGAAGGGAATCGGCAGAAAGTGTGAGAATATGAGTTAACGTCCATTCACTTTCTGATGCCTTAACTTGTTGGAGCAGAGAGAGGTGAGTTTGATAACATTTTAAAGGGTTTTAGTGATTTAAACAATACCACACAAAGCATATTCTCTCACCGACAAATCAGTCGCGAGATGCAGACCAGAAAAGCAGAGAAATGCTATTTTTCGATGTTGTTTTTGCTGGCAAAGAAAATGTTAGGTCTTTCTGTTTAAAAGTTTTCACAACACTGAGCAAAATACTTATTCACAAACTTAAAACTCTTGTTGACTATTTTGATATACTCTGTGTCCAAAAAAGTTAAAATAAGAGGTGAGATAAACTATACTTTTTTGCAACAAACATCAAATGGGTTAACATTTCACACTGGTTAAATGTATTAATATGCAAGCTTGGAGCAGCCAGCAAGGCGTGCTTTTACTTTAAAATCTGATACCTCTTGCACAATGCCATGGTGTAAAAAGGGAATCTGATGAATACTATCTTTGGAGAGACGACATATCAATGAAATCAAAGTTACAGGAGGAAACGGAAAGCCTCAGCGAGCTGAAGATATCAGGAGACCTCCGTCCAATTTCCTGGAAAAATGAGCTCATCCAGGGTCCTGACGGGTGACCCTGTGGGAAAAGGACCTGTGGGTTTCCAAAGAGTCCACCTCCACCTCCACCAGAGTGCTTTTTTAAGTCTGGCTGTCTCCCATTAACCTGAATCTTACTCACTGCTGGAAGGCAGGCATCACTCAGCTGTAGGGTGCAGGCGGAGGAACTCTGGGAATCCCTGCTATTTAGCGGCATTCTCAGGAGAACACCACCCCCACACAAACACACAAATATTCAAGCAATGCTCAGGGTCTGGGCTGGGAGGTGGGACAGACTCAGCGCTCCCCACCTCCCCCTGTCCCGCCAGGACCAGCAGGAGGCTGGGCCCACCAGCCAGGACCCTGGCTGCCCAGATGAGAGGAGCTTAGGGCCAAGGACGAAGCTTTGTTCATGCTCTCCATCCCATGACAACCTGCCTTAATTAAGTCATGCATTTTAATATATTAGATTCCATCATTTCTAACAACATATCAAAATAAAATCTACCTATGAGACCATTACACTTGCACACTGCTGCATATCAACAATAAAAAAATATATTTTCTGGGTTATTTGTAACAGTCATATAGCTTTTTCATTACATTTTTAAAAACTGTGTTGGGGGGGAGGTGAAGTAGAAAAGAATAGCTTTATTTCCAGGCAAAGGGGGCCACAGTGGGCTAATACCCTCAAAACTGTGTGTCCCCTACATTTATTTTTTTTTCTTTTAAAACAGTTTTTAGAGGGGGAAAAGGGAATCTCACTTTTGGACTCAATTTTTCAAAATTTCATGAAGAGGCGCACAACTATACAAGTCACGCCCAACCAGGTAACTATGGTTCTGCCTCAGGCACTGACATCTGCTTCCTAACTTCACAGTGGTAGCGACCTTGACAAAAACACCACTTCCAAACAAAACCACAGCACAGAGTTACAGCCTACCTGGAAAAGAAAGATGGAACGGAAAAACCCATGCTCAGAAAAGATAGTTCCTCTGAACCATTAAAAATAACACTACCATGATGGTTCTTCCCCTAGCGCACTTATTAAGAAATTACACAAAGAATCTAACACAGGCATGTAAAAATGGACTATTTACAGCTAATGATCCAGAGAATACAAAACAAATACAGTACAGATAGGAAAACTAATGATTCCCACTGGCCCATGCAAAACTCTTATGAGTTTCCAATAGCTCAGAGGGCATCCTGAGAGGGCAGGGGTCAAGGGCACATCTGGAAAAAGCCCACTCTTACATCCTGCAGCCCTGGGGTAAAGTGGCTGGCTCAATGAGATGGGTCTTTCTACAAATAAAATTATAAATCTCTCACATGCTTAAGTAAGCTCCTGTTGAGTACTGTGAATTAACAAAGTAACAACTTGGTGCAGAGTTGTGGTAGAGATGATCACAACAAAACACTTTAAGGGGGGCGGCTGCTTCTGATGCCTACAAGAATAAATCAATAGCTTGCTTACTACCAGCCACAGTAACTGCACCCACTTTGGCAGAGGTTAACACTGTGAAATTTTTAAAAAGAAGATTTAAATAGGGATATAAAGACAGGTCCCTGTAGATCCATTGAGTGAAATAATCAAGAAATGAGTTATTTGATCACCAACTCAAATACTTAGATAAATGAAGCCATTTTAAGAATAACCCTTAAAAAAAAGAGAGAGAAAAAACCACCACCACCACTTCCACAACTACAACAAAAACAATGATTAGCTTTTCTCTATCAATGGATGAAAGTTATTAGCCATTCATTAAATTTGAATTTTCAGATCTATTTCATCCTTAGTTTCTTAAAATATAAATCCACTAAGCAGAAAATCAAGGAAAAGCTAGGGTAGGAATCAGAAGAAAGAGAACCAAAGAGTAGACCTGTACTCAGCAAAGTCAGGTGGGAGGGGACCACGACTTCCAGGGACGAGGAAAGCCTTGTGGGACTCAACTCATCACTTGGGTTCATCAATACTGAATTATTTAAACTTTGGAATGAATGAACCAGAGGCATGCTGGTGCAGTGGAAAACCCTCCCGGAAAGCCCACTGCCTGCAGAAGGAAGAACCCCGCCTGCGGTCCAGCCTCTCCTGCCCCCGCCCATTCCCACCACATCTGCACATGCAGCTTCTGGCGCTGGACTCAACCTCTGACGCCAGTCTCCCTCCTAGGCCAGCCCAGTTCCCCAGCCCTGCCAGCTACTGCGCAGGACTGGGAGCCCTCTCCCACGTGGGCCGTCGGCATGCCCACCACGGAACGCTCATCATTTACCCACCTGTCTTCTCCCCGCTGGACCAGCCAGGCCAGGAACTTGAGTGTGGTGCCTGGTACACAGCTGACGCATAATACATGCTGGCTGAGGTGTGAGCTGTCAAATGTTTACAATGCTAGAGGATTGTACAGAATACAGCCACTCTAAATTAAGGTACCATTAGCCTGAACCATGAGAACACAAGCTATCTAGCAACTGTATAATATTTTCTTTTCAAAGTCCTTTCATTTCTATTGCTCAGAGGCATTCTCACTATTTATCTAAATAAATGTTGGCATGATTGTTTCGTTTTAGAAACAGAGAAAGAATACACTAACTTTGCATTCATCCCATAACAAAGATTGAGATGTTAAGTCCTGGGTTTGTGCAATACAGAGCAAATCTTCTGGAAAAAATGAATAAATAAACTGTAATATATGCATTCAATGGAACATTACTCAGCCATTAAAAAGTAATGCATAGCAATGACCATAATTAATAATACTGTATTGCATGTTTGTAAGTTGCTGTGAGAATAAATCTTAAAAATTCCCATCATCAGAAAAAAAATTTGTAACTATGTGTGGTAATGGATGATAACCAGGCTTACTGTGGTGATCATTTTATAATATACAAATAATCAAATTGGTATATGTCAATTATACTAATCTATACAAACTAATATATGTCGATTATACCTCAATAAAAAAATGAACTAGACCAAGAAGGAGATTATATTAAAATTACAATTTAAAACATTAAGATTATAATGTCAATTCTTTTAAAAAAAGGAATGGAGGACTGATATATGCTGCAACATGGATGAACCTTAAGAACATGGTAAGTAAAAGAAGCTAGGAAGGAAAAGTCACTTACTGTACACTTCCACTCACATGAAAAGTCCAGGGCAGGCAAACACACAGCAACAGGTCAGCAGTTCTGAGGGGCTGGCAGCAAGAGGGAAGGGAAAGAAGCGCTCAGTGGGCAGAGAGCTTTCTGCAGGACTGATGGGAATGTTCTAGAACTAGACAGAGATGAGGGCTGCACCACACCATGAAGAACTAAATGTCACTGAACTATTCACTCTTCAAGGGCTAATATTATGTTATGTGAATTTTACCTCAAAAAAAAATAACAAACTTTATTTAAAAAAGCAAATGTCCCACCACATACATCATGAAATCTTAAGACAGACTCTCAATTGCTCTGAAAACGCATGGCACCTCAGTGGAGCTATGAATTCGAAGACAATATGAAAAATTATCACTGAAACAGTGTTATTAAAAAAATACACTAGAAATTGGTGAAACCAGGTTAGTATTTGCTGTTATTCTATTATCTCTAAAAACTCGTCACAGTATTTATAAAGTGTCCCTGTCTCTGTGCTGAAAGCCTGTATTTGTAATGAAATCTAGTTTCTCTTATTCAGTAAAGTCCCCAGCATTCTCCTGTATGTAATTCCTTTGCTGTAAACACTAGGCCAACTTTCATCAAATGAATAATTTATTTTTACTTCCAAAAATCCTCTTTTTTTCTTGTCTTGTGATAAAAGTAGTGTAACAAAAAAAAAAAGAAGAAAAATAAGATTATTTGTGACTATTCCTCCCAATTATAACATTCTTGGTGACTTTTTCTGATTAATAAGGAGAAAAGTTATATCCCAGTTAAGACAGAAAAGCTCCATGTAATTAAAAGCTGTATAAGCAATGAAAAGCTGATCCTATAGTGGAGGTGTGGGCTGAAGGAAGATGGGATGTTAAACACACAAACTGAGTCCTTATTTATTGCTAAAGCAACACATCAGATGCAAGCGAAGCATTCTCATTATCAGCAATTATGTTCTCCAGAAGAATAAAAAAAGCCGAAACATGTACCCCTACCTGCCACACACACATGGCAA
Source organism: Dama dama (assembly GCF_033118175.1). Classification (NCBI taxonomy): domain Eukaryota; kingdom Metazoa; phylum Chordata; class Mammalia; order Artiodactyla; family Cervidae; genus Dama; species Dama dama. The sequence goes on along the minus strand of NC_083693.1, from coordinate 17,014,500 downwards.
GGACTGATCCTAAGGGACCCACAAGGGGAAAAATGCTTTAAAAACAAGACACTTTCACATATTAACAGGGTCACACTGGGCCGGACGGCATCACTGCCAGAGAGCACTGCTAGAAGCTTATGGCAATGCCACAAGGCTTCCCATTGTGGAGAGTGCACCCATGTTCATTGCAGCATTGTTCACGAGTCAAGTTATCCATATCCACCCTACTCATCCACTGGTAGATGAATGGAAACAGAAGGTGTGAGCTATCTCTATATCACATATATGCGTGTGCGTGTGCATGTGTGCATGTGCACACACTAATGTACGTATGTAGGTATATATGCCATGCCCACGTGCATGCTAAGTCACTTCAATCACGTCCAGCTCCGTGTACTCTTTGGATTGCAGCCCACCAGGCCTCTCTGTCCACGGGATTCTCCAGGCAAGGATGCTGGAGTTGGTGGCCGTGCCCTCCTCCAGGGGACTGAACCCATGTCTTACCTCTCCTACACTGGCAGGCGGGTTCTTTACCACTATATACACATATAACATTACTCAGTTATAAAAGGGAAGGAAATACTATCATTTGTGATATCATGGATGAACCTGGTAGACATTATGCTATGTGAAATAAGCCTGACAGAAAAACAAATACTACACAATCTCACTTATATATGTAGAATCTAGAACGTCAAACCCATGGAACCAGACACATTTGCCAACTGTTGTGGGATGGGGGAAATGAGGAGATGCTGCTCAAAAGGTACAAACTTTCCATTATAAGATGAATAAATTCTGAGGATCCAATGCACAGCACAGGGACTACAGTTAATAACACTTTATTGTATAATATTTGAAATTTGCTAGGAGAAAATTTTCTAGAACTTAAGTGTTCTCACCACCAAAAAAAAAAAAACCCAAACAAAAAACCAAAATAAAAGCCACATAACTATGTGAGGCAGAAGATGTGTTAATTTCATTGGGTGCATCAATCATTTCACGATGTATACATATATCGAATCATAATATTACATACTATTAAAAAACTAATTGTGGTGACGGTTGTATAACTCTGAAGGTACTAGAAGTCATTGAATTGTACACTTGAAATGGATGAGCTGCATGGTATGTGAATAGCATCTCAGTTAAACTGTTACCTAAAAAAACAAACTGGTCTGTCATTTGCAGGCACGTGTGAAGACCAAGCAGCCTGCAGGCAGCAGAGGTAAGCAGGCCTGACTCAGCCTGGTGGTCTCCAAGGGTCTCTCCAGCCCCAGCATTCCAAATGAAGGCACAGGGGAGGTTAAAACCACTTAGCCCAGTTTTAACAAGCAAGTGTGGACCAGAATTTAAGGCTGTAACTTGGATGAGACCAAGATCCATGGACTTTCAAAGGGACCCTTCATCCTTCCCAGGGTGGGAGGCTGCTACGCATTAACAAAGTCACAAACAAAGCCTTACAGATGGCGGGGGCGGGGAGCACCTGTCCCACAGTGGGATGACAACGACACAGTGCTCTGTTGTAAAAACACAAAACAGGAGTCCCAGCCATGTCAGTTGTACAATGTCAACTGTTGCTAAAAACACACAAGCAAACAAACCACGGCCCCTGCGGAGGTCCGTCTGCTCTCCAAGATCATTTGTGACCCCTAATTCACATGACATCACAACACTGAAAATTAACACAGAGAACGGAAGAGGATCTAAATACACCTAAGAAAAACAAAGCCAGGCAGAAAAAAAATGAAAAGATTTCCCCTGGCTAGACCAAGTCAGATGAACAGCAGAAAATGTTAATATTAAATAATTAATATTTTAATTAAATTTTATTTAATTTAAATTTTATTTAATTAAATAAATAAGATGTTAAATATTAAATAAATAATATTAAATACCTACATTTATAGGTAATACACTGGTTTTCATTTTCTCTCAGATATGCACTTTTTCTTTTAAATTTAATTTACACATTTGAGTGAATATGATGTCCAGAAGAGAAAAATTAGCTTTTGGAATGCGTGCATTTTTGAAAGATGCATTCTTTTTAATTTAAAACTTTTTTTGAAATAGGTGATATAATCACATGGTTCAAACATCAAAATGATACATTTAGGAGGTAACAACTTGCCTGAGTTTCCAGGACACACTTCACATTTCTTTATGCAAATATAACAGTCACCATGCACAGATAAGAATTACTGATAATGAGTAATTCAGGCAGGTAAGTGGGATCATTACAAGACGTGGGAAAGGCACACTGCAGTCTCTGTATGGAAGCGCCACAGGCCTCAGACACACTCCAGACAGGGAATAAGTGATAGGAAGGCAAGACTGGCTGATAAAACAGGTAAGGAATAAAAGGCTGTGTAGTTAAGACGTAAGTTTTCTCCCTGTCTCCCACTAGACCATCTGTGCTCTCAGAGCAGGATCAGAGGCAAGTTCATCACTGTCCCCTCCATGCCTAGCATGGTTCCTGGCAGTGACAGGCGGCTGATAAACGTCTGTTGAAAAGATGCATCGATGAGAATCATCACAGAGGACTCAGGGCTGAATGGGACCTGCAGGGTACCCCCAGGACGAAAGGCTTGTCTGGCAGGGGCAGGAGCTCAAGCCAGGGCTGAGACCACTAGACTACTGGGTAGGACTGTGGCTCGAAGGCCCACCTCCGACCCGAGCAGCAAAGGGCACAGTCCCCCAGAGCTGGAGGCTCCCGTGGGCTCTCCCAGCCGGGGTGGGGGGGGTCACGTCTAGCCTGTACCCTGCCTCTGATCAGTCCCCCAGGAGCCTATCCCAGACCAGCTACGAATCAAATCCAGAGGGCCTCGCTCTCAGCAGGGCCATCCTCTGTGAACTGTGGATGACATCACTTCTCTACCTGCTCTCACCCTAGCCCCTTCCACCTCATCCTGCCACGACTCTGTAACCCTTTTTTCTCTTCTCCAGTTTGGCTCGGGACTGTATTCTTCGCCCCTCTCTGCCTCTGTCTCTGAAACTCGCCGGGGACTCAGCAAGAGCTGGAAAGCTGTAAGGCGACAGGGAGACCGCGGAGAGGGGCAATGGCACATCTCCCTGAGACCCCGAGCCATCAGAGCTAATGACGGCCAGTGGCAGACGTGCAGAGCTCACCCTTGCAGGCTTTCCCACAGGAGCACACTCTGGGACTGAGAGCCACGGGCACCTTCCACATGAAGCTGCAGGTCCCCCAGCTCAGCCTGCGGCCCCTGTCCACGGGCCACACGGCACCGCGCTCACCGTCCAGACAGCTCTGGGCTCCGCTTGGCTCTAGTTCACATTGGCAAAAAGAGACTGTTCGGAATATATATCCCTTGAAAATGTCAAAATAACTTAAGACATCAAGAAGCCAATGATACCTGCAAGGGAAGAGGAGCGATAGTTCCCTTCCCCTTTCATCACTGAAGCGTTCTTTCTTTGGTCCCTATCAAATGATGGGCAATCAGAAAACAGAAGAAGTAAAACTTCTTACATAACACTCTCCAAACCGGGCAATGCCTCAGAGTTCCCAAAACAGAAACTCTCTTTTGCCAGAAAAGAAGATATCCTAAGACATCCTCCATGGCAACCGGGAACTGGACGAGCCAGCCCCAGCATGGCAACACGGTGCAGGCCAGCCTCCATCTCCGGGCAGAGGGAAACCCGGGCCGACACCCATCCGAGGACACGGTCTGCAGAGATGCACGCTCAGTTCAGCTGGAGATACGTGGGCACCCAGGGAAGTAGCCAGAGGGTTCAATCCTCCCAATAAATAATAGCACTTGTATTACAACTATCATTATAAAAATCTATAACACTTCAAGAGACCATTATGCGGCTATTAGAAAGATTTTGCATTCAGCTTTTGAGATGACTTAGGCAGAATGCCATCGCTGTAGTAATTACTTTATCACTATGTAAACGGACCTTAATGCTTCATTAAAAAAGAGAAAAAGTATGGTTCTCTCTTGCAAAAACCAAGTAAAAGTGACAGCAAAGGCACTGGCCTTGTCTGCAAATAGTGGTCAACTTAGATAAGAAGTAAGTCTCAAAGCACTTTGGGATAGGCAGCTAAACTGAGGAATAAAAAGCTAGCAACAGTGGGAGCGGGGATCAGGATGGGGAATACGTGTAAATCCATGGCTGATTCATATCAATGTATGACAAAACCCACTGAAAAAAAAAATAAAATAAAATAAAATTCAATCTGAAACTGCAAAAAAAGAAAAAAAAAAAAAGAAAAAAAAAGCTAGCAACACCCAGTAACCCAGCAAGTCGTGCAGTGGTTTAACCACAGCTGGCCAGTGCAGACACCGATTTTATTAGCAGGTGACAGGCACTTTAACTTTGAGACCTGATACACAGAGATGCTTTAAACAGAATATGTACCCAAGGATCTAAAAACGTGGTGAAAATAGGCAACTTTATATGATATACTCCCTCAGATGCTTACAAAACTTTAAAAAAAAATTCTTTAATCTTTTTTTAAAACTCAGTGTGGAAGTGGTTAAGAAATCTTCTGACATACATGCATAGCAACAATTTCCAGGTTCGTGTTTTGGCAATTTTGCAAGGACATGAAGCTATTTCTATAGCATCTTGCTGCAATAATTTGTGTGTTCACCAAATGGACTACACAGAGGGCCCTTATCCTGTGATGCAAGGGAAGGCCTTTCCCACGCTGGACCAAATCCTGGAGGTTCTTGGGCATTTATATTCTAAGATACTGGAGAGCAGAAAAACACACTAATTCCAAAGACAAGATTCATTAAAAGGAAGCATCTGTGGCCTTAACCTAATGCTGCAGTCCTTTCTGGGACACCCCAGTGCCACTTTATATAAATAGCCTGTAAACATAAGGACACAGACACCACCCCTGAGATGCAGACAGTAACATTACCCAGTTTGGGCCAAGCTGGTTACTTATTTTCCCTCAAGTTTTCAAGCTGTGAAGGGTGAGAAATTCCACTTTCCCTCCAGGGTAGGGGGGGGCGGGGGGGAGGAGTGGTGTGTGTGTGTGTGTGTGTACACACTTACAGGTGTATAATTGACGCTGATTACTCCATTGGTAGGACATCTTATTCTCTTACTGAGTGCTGTCGGGGAGAAGGTGCTGGGGATAAAGGTAAGAAAGAGAGTCTTCTCTGTCAAACAAACCTACTGTGTTGGGCTTCCTCCCTAGAAGTATACTAACTTCACACAGTTAAAGGAAGGGCAGGCCTGCCCCACTGATGTATTATCACTCTGCAGAGCTGCTTCCAAGGGCAGGTATGCACATCTCTTTCCCCTTCCATCTCACATCACACACAACAAACACATTTCTACCCTGACACATTCTCTTGGGGCACGTGGTGGCCTGAACACATAGACATGATCCTACTCTCTGCCAGATCCCCTCCTGAAGTGACAAGACAACCATCTATCAGGCTTGCAGGCAATGCCTGGCGTTGAGGGACTTCAAAGGGGGCGTGGTGGGGGCAGCGAGGATCTCCAGAAGAGAGAAGAGGTGTGAGCCTTCACAGTCAGGGCAGCTGAGGGGCCGCCTGGACGGAGGAAGGCTTTGGGCCTCGCTGAGACCCGCGGGAAGGGAGCTTGGAGGGGAGGGGCTCGGTTCCCGAGCCTGGAGGCCAGGAGATGCTGGGACGGAGAATGCCGCAAGGCTACCTGGATCCGCCCCCAGCCATCCTGGGTACCACACTGTTAGGCCGCCAGCCTGGTGACCCCACCTGGGGCCCAGCGCCTGCCGAGGGCAGCCAGAAGCAGGGGAGGGTCAGGGGCTGGGGGCCGGGCCGGACTGAACTGCAAGCGCCACCTGCACAAGGAAAACTAATGCAGCAGAGAAACTTTACCCAGAAAGGGCTTGAGAACACACACGGAGATGCAACTGCAGCTTAAACACTCTCTGAATTAAAAAAAAGAAAAAATAACAGGAAGGCATAAAGTCTCAGTTAAACAAGATGACTGAATTCTAAAGACCTGTTTTACAACACTGTACCTATAGTCACAAGACCGTACTATACACTTCTATCTGTACGAAAGTAAATCTCATGTCAACTGTTCCTATCAGGATAAAATAAAATTTTAAAAATAAAACAAAATGAAGAGAAAATGCCTACTGCTCTAAAGTATCAAATAAACGTACCAGAAGATTAAAGAGAAGAAACACAGGCATTAAGAAGCAAAGAATAAGAACGTGGAACTGGAATTCAGGAGTCAAAAGATAAAAGAGATCTGAAGACACACCCAGGAAATAAGAGTTACGGGGACAACAAGAATTCAGCACATTCTGGTGGACAAATCAGTGACTTCATGCTGGTATGTGAGAGTTTTATTTCCAACTGTTAGGCTCTGGCAGGATTGAAAACAGCAATTCCTTTGTTAATTTAAAAACCGTGTTCAACTAACATAAGAATTGAGAAAAACAAAGTAAAATAAGGGGTAACCACTGAATAAGATGAAAGCGATAAAGCAAAATTTATCAGTTATCAAAATAGACAAGCCAGAATATTCCTGTCAAAGACAAAACTGTCACCTTGGACTTTTAAAATCTGCCTCTATTTAAAACAAAACATGGAACTTGCCCAAAACAAAGTGATAAAGAGTTCAGAAATGAATAGTTGGACAAAGGTATACCAAGCAAATACAAATAAAAAAGAAAGCAAGGATGGCAATATAAAAATCAAATAAAGAGTTCAAGGCCATACGTAATAAACTGACAAAGTAGGATATCACATAATAACAAACATGTAATCTGAGGCAAAGATAAGAATTATACATCTTTATGCATCAAACAAAATGGCATGAGTACATTAAGGAAAAGTTCTTAGAAATATGAGAGCTTAAAAATCATAAAAGGTACTTTAACATAACTCTCAATTTGGTAGTAAAAACAAACACAGATCTGCAGGCTCTGAATATAATACAATCAATAAGCTTGATTTACTAAATATAGAAAATGAAAGCTGTGTATTTTACCAAGGATATAGTCTTTTTTTACATCCATGAACAACTAAAAACTGATCATGTACTTGGACACAAGTGTGTGTGTGCTCAGTCATGTCCGACTCTTTGTGACCCCACTGCTGCAGCCCACCAGGCCCCTCTGTCCATGGGATTCTCCAGGCAAGAATACTGGAGAGGGTTGCCATTTTTTCCTCCAAGGGATCTTCCCAATCCAAGGGACCTTCCCGATCCAGGGATCCTTCCCAATCCAGGGATCAAACCTGTGTCTCCGGCGCTGCAGGCAGATTCTTTACCACTAAGCCACTGGGGAAGCCCATACTTGCCTGGACACAAGTAAACTTTAATAAATCCTCTAAGATAGAGATTTCAGAGCTACATTCATAGATGGTAGTAAAATATCAAAACACACCCCAAAGAAAATTTAGTAACATGCCTCTAAATAATCTCAAGATCAAAAAATAATAATTTAATTATAAACCATCTAGAAGATAACAAAGAGGAGATGGATCTCTAAAACCAAAGGTACACCATTAAAGCTGTTCTTAAAGAAAATTTATAGCCTTAAATGTCATTATTTTAAGAAGACTAAAATTAAAATGAAGCAGGCATTCAACTTAATAAACTTAAATCAAAAGGAATAGTAAAAGTGAATTAATAAAGATCACGTACTGAAATTAAATTAAATATATTGAACATAAAATTAATATGCCTAGTTCTTTGAAGAGAATAAAATATATAAACTTCTAACAAGTTTGAGAATTGGACACAACTGAGCAACTGAACTGAGCTGAACAAGCTTGATTAAGGGGAAAAAATGCGTCTGACTCTTTGAGACCCCATGGACTGTAGCCCGCCAGGCTCCTCTGTCCATGGAATTCTCTAGTCAAGAATACTGGAATAGGTTGCCAGTCCCTTCTCAGAGGGATCATCCCAACTCAGGGATCGAACCTGGGTCTCCTGCATTACAGGCAGATTCTTTACCATCTGAACCAAGGGAAATCCTCAACAAGACTGGTTAAAGGGGGAAAAAGACAAAAGCAAAAGCTTCCTGCATTAGTAATGAGGAAGGGATTATTACCATGGTTATCAAAAAAATGTTTAACAATATTACATACAACTCTGCAATAAATTTAAATCTAGGCAAACTAATTTCCTAGCAAGTAAGAAATATCAAAAATCCAGAGAAAAAGTAAAAAAGATAAGTAGAACAACTGCAATATATTCTGAAAAATTAAAGAATGTGCTTTAAAAGATTTGGGGGTTAGGGCTGGGGAGATATCAAGCCAAGGCAGTTTTCAAGTTGATTTCACCATAATATTTAAAAACTAGGTATTTCCTCTATTACACAAATGCTGTCAGACTTTAGAAAAGAGGAGATTCCTCTTAAATCATTTTAAAAACAAAATCCTAATATCAATACCTGATACAGTGCAACTATGGAAGAAATTCCACACCCATCTTAAGACTGCAGTCATAAAAATTAAATAAAGTATTAGCAAATCAAATTTAGCAACATATTAAAGAAATAGCACACCATAACAAATCAGGGTTTATTCCAGGAATGCAAAGATGATTCAGTACTGGGAAATCTAATCAACATAATTTATTACACCACAGAATAAAGGCAAAAGCTTACAATTGTATCATGCTAAAAGGGCATTTAATAAAATCCATCAACTTCTTTCAATAAAAACTAAAAACTGAATGGATACATGATACTTAAATATGATCAACTGTATTTATCAAAACTTAACAAAGGTATATTCAATGCTTAAGACACTGAAATATTTTTACTAAAACCAGGAGCAAGGTAGCAATGCCCTTTCCTATAGAAAAACAGGTACCAGCAAACAAACAAGGATATACACATACACGGAAGTGAATTTACTGTGATCCTGTTTCAGCAGTAAGACAAAACACAAGAAAAAACAAACAAGATGTTGTTGTCCATCAACATGAGATGGCTGATCAAATTATAGTACATGCATATTGGAAACTGCGAGAACTTTGACTCATTTCAATATATGCAGCTGACCTACAGTGACATTCGTATTTTAAGAAAAATCAACAAAAATCCTACATTTATACTATACATTTATACTATATATATACTATACATTTATATATATATATATATACATTTACACTATATATATACTATATATAAAGATACTATTTATATAATACTCTTTATACTAATGGATGAATCCATTTTTATGAAAACATGAAATTATACTGTATAAACGTGCAGATTTTGATATTCCTAAAGAAACACACTGGAGATGTGTTTTATACATTTTTTATCTTTCATGTGTACGTTTCATGTTTAATTATCTTCATTCTGTTAAAAAAAAACTTTAAAGGGATCCTCCCCCCAAAAGAAGTCTGTTTTGATGGCACAAAGAGCCTTCCACAACTTAGGAAAGTGATTGTCTGCACGCGGTTATTTCCTGGGAAGGTAGGAAAGGAGTAACCTTGACGCAGCGGCCTCAGACCCACCTCTAAGTCTGAATCTGACTTCTCGTAGGAGCAAGTTCCTCAGCCTCCCAGAGCCTCTGACCCCTCATCTGTAAAATGGGTGTGTGTGTGCTCAGTCGTGTCCTACTCTTTCGTGACCCCATGGACTGTAGCCCGCCAGGTTCCTCGGTCCATGGAGTTTCCCAGGCAAGAATACTGCAGTGGGTTACCATTGCTTCTGCCAGGGGATCTTCCCGGCCCAGGGATCCAGCTGCATCTGCTGCATCTGCAGGCAGATTTTTCATCACAATGCCACCTGGGAAGCCCCTTAGCTTCTCCCATCCCTCTTTGTCTTATTAAGAGAACTGTCTAATCTCACCTGCAAAAGCTCATCATTACTAAAGTCTTTTTATGAACTCATTCCTTTTATTAGCTCTTTCCTCTCAAAAACAAAGACAGAAACAAGGAACTAGACTTCCCCCTGTGGGCTTCCAAGGGCTGCCTGGCAGTACCTAAATCTACAGCTTTTGCTGCTTCCAACTACAGCCAAGATTTTGTTCAGATTTCTTTTCAGTGTTACCACCATGGCCATATTAAGAGTCAAAGGTGACCTGAAAATGTTGGCGGTCCTCAGTTACCCTGGGAATGGATCACGACCACACCACCAGCCTTGAACTTCGCTATTTAAAAAGCCTTGAAAACAAAGAGAGAGATCATTCTGTCATTTTTGAGATTGCACCCAAGCACTGCATTTTGGACTCTTTTGTTGACTATGAGGGCTACTCCATTTCTTCTAAGGGATTCTTGATCACAGTACTAAATATAATAGTCATCTGAATTAAATTCATTCACTCCAGTCCAAACATTTCAGTTCACTGATTCCTAAAATGTCAATGTTCACCCTTGCCATCTCCTGTTTGACCACTTCCAATTTACCTTGATCCAAGTCTATGCCCCAACCACTGATGCTGAAGAAGCTGAAATTGAATGGTTCTATGATGATCTACAAGACCTTCTAGAACTAACACCAAAAAAAAGATGTCCTTTTCATCATAGGGGACTGGAATGCAAAAGTAGGAAATCAGGAGATACCTGGAGTAACAGACAAGTTTGGCCCTGGCGTACAATATGAAGCAGGCCAAAGGCTAACTGAGTTTTGACAAGAGAACGCACTGGTCATAGCAAACACCCTCTTCTAACACCACAAGAGATGACTCTACACATGGACATCACCAGATGGTCAATACCAAAATCAGTTTGATTATATTCTTTGCAGCCAAAGATGGAGAAGCTCTAAAGAATCAGCAAAAACAGGATCGGGGGGTGACTGTGGCTCAGATCATGAACTCCTTACTGCCAAATTCAGACTTAAATTGAAGAAAGTAGGGAAAACCACTAGACTATTCAGGTATGACCTAAATCAGATCCCTTATGACTATACAGTGGAAGTAAGAAACAGATTTAAGGGACTAGATCTGATAGAGTGCCTGAAGAACGATGGACGGAGGTTCGTGACATTGTACAAGAGGCAGTGATCAAAACCATCTCCAAGAAAAAGAAACACAAAATGGCTGTCTGAGGAGGTCTTACAAATAGCTGGGAAAAAAAGAGAAGCTAAAGGCAGAGGAAAAAGGAAAGATGTATCCATTTGAATGCAGAGTTCCAAAGAATAGCAAGGAGAGATAAGAAAGCTCTCCTCAGTGATCAATGCAAAGAAATAGAGGAAAACAATAGAATGGGAAAGACTAGAGCCCTCTTCAGGAAAACTAGAGATACCAAGGGAACATTTCATGCAAAGATGGTTACAATAAAGGACAGAAATGGTATGGACCTAACAGAAGCAGAAGATAATAAGAAGAGGTGGCAAGAACACATAGAAGAACTATACAAAAAAGATCTTCATGACCCAGATAACCATGACGGTGGTGTGATCACTCACCTAGAGCCAGACATCCTGGAGTGTGAAGTCAAGTGGGCTTTAAGGAGCATCACTACGAACAAAGCTAGTGGAGGTGATTGAATTCCAGATGAGCTATTTCAAATCCTAAAAGACGATGCTGTGAAAGCAAATATGGAAATTTGGAAAATTTCCAATATGCCAGAAAATTTGGAAAACTCAGCACTGGCCACAGGACTGGAAAAAGTCAATTTTCATTCTAATCCCAAAGAAAGGCAATGCCAAAGAATGTCCAAACTACTGCACAACTGCACTCATCTCCCATACTACCCAAAGTAATGCCCGAAAATTCTCCAAGCTATGCTTCAAGAGTATGTGAACCAAGAACTTCGAGATTTAGAAAAGCCAGAGGAACCAGAGATCAAATTGCCAATATTCGTTGAATCATTGAAAAAGCAAGAGAATTCCAGAAAAACATCTACTTCTGCTTTATCGACTACACCAAAGCCTTTGACTGTGTCGATCACAACAAACTGAGGACAATTCTTCAAGAGATGGGAATATCAGACCACCTTACCTGACTCCTGAGAAATCTGTATGCAGCTCAGGAAGCAACAGTTAGAACTGGACATGGAACAATGGACTGGTTCCAAATTGGGAAAGGAGTACGTCAAGGCTGTATGTTGTCATCCTGCTTATTTAACTTATATGCAGAGAACATCATGAGAAATGCTGGACTTGATAAAGCACAAGCTGGAATCAAGATTGCCAGGAGAAATATCAGTAACCTCACATAATGCAGATGACTCCACCCTTATGGCAGAAAGCAAAGAAGAACTAAAGAGTCTCTTGATGAAAGTGAAACAGGAGAGTGAAAAAGTTAGCTTAACACTCAACATTCAGAAAACGAAAATCATGGAATCTGGTCCCATCACTTCATGGCAAATACATGGGGAAACACTGGAAACAGTGACAGACTTTATTTTATTGGGTTCCAAAATCACTGCAGATGGTGACTGCAGTCATGAAATTAAAAGACGCTTGCTCCTTGGAAGAAAAGCTATGGCAAACCTAGACAGCATATTAAAAAGCAGAGACATTACTTTGCCAACAAAGGTCCATCTAGTCAAAGCCATGGTTTTTCCAGTGGTCATGTATGGATGTGAGAGTTGGACCGTAAAGAAAGCTAACCACTGTAAAGAACTGATGCCTTTAAATTGTGGTATTGGAGAAGACTTTGAGAGTCCCTTGGACTGCAAAGAGATCCAACCAGTCCATCCTAAAGGAAATCAGTCCTGAATATTCATTGATGCTGAAGCTCCAATACCTTGGCCACCTGATGGGAAGAATTGACTCATTGGAAAAGACCCTGATGCTGGGCAAGATTGAAGGTGGGAGGAGAAGGGGACGACAGAGGATGAGATGGTTCGATGGCACCACCGACTCAATGGACATGAGTTTAGGTAAACTCTGGGAGTTGGTGATGGACAGGGAGGCCTAGCATGCTACAGTCCATGGGGTCGCAAAGAGTTGGACACGACTGAGCAACTAAACTGAACTGATTCAAAAGATAGCAACTTCTCTCCAACATTCACAGGCAGGCTGCCTGACAGCAGCCAGGGATATTGTGGGGAATATCACTTCAGACTCTTTTGGACAATGAAAGAAGACAAAGCAAGCAGAGGTAGAACCCGCTGCATCCAAATCCCAGAAGGAAACATAGAAAGAAAACCTCAGGAAGAAACCACTGCTACTGCTTCCAAGCTGCCTGTTTAATGAGGGGTCATTAAAATCAGGGAAAATAAAAAGGGAAAGAAAATGTTGAGACCTGGTCCCCTCGCAATCTTCATTCATTTATATATTTTTTTATTGAAGGATAATCGCTTTACAGAATTTTGCTGTTTTCTGTCAAACATCAACATGAGTCAGCCATAGGTATACGTATGGCCCCTCTCCTCCCAATCTTGATACTGGTCCCATTCTGTAAGATGGTATTCAAGAACAAAATACAGAGAAGCAAAAAGTAACAATAGGGAAGGGAGTTTAACTGGGTGTGAAAATACGTTTGAGTTTCCAAGAAAGAAAAATTGGGCTTCCCTGGGAAAGAAGCTGGACAAGAGGGTGAGGTGTGGACACTGCAACACCAAGACGCAGACACTGTCCTCGAGCAGAAAGGCACAGAAGCTCTCAACAAAGTCGCAGCCAAGGGGGAAAAGAAGAAATACCGCAGCTTAAACTGAAAGTATCCTTTCTCTAACAGAGTGCTTGCTTACATGCACAGAGATCTCCCAACTCACATCTTTGCATCTCACATTTTCCAAGATACTTGTTTCATGATCCAAGCAATGTCACAAAAAGGAAATAAAGCCATCTGTAGGAAACATAACTCACCACAGTCTCACTACCAGGGAACTCCTCGCAATCTCCTCCCAGATGATAAGTTAAAAACTAAATAAAGTGACTCAAAAGCTGCTTTCATGTAAAATCCCACTAACTTTATAAATATACTTTAGGAAAAAAACCTCTACATTCCTCTAGGAATTTGTCAAAATTTATCTAATTTTCCAGTCCCAAACATAGTCCTCAACTCATCTGAATAACTGTTTTATTTAATTATGATTATAGGTTTTTCTTTCTTGAAGGTTTGATATTGATTGAAATAATGCATTTTAATTAAAATCCAATTACATATCATTTACAATAACTCAAAGTAAATTTAATTATATATAATCACTAATTTGAGCTATATTATTCATATGTAAATACATTTAGGGGATAAGATTTAAGTATGGTTTCACTGATAAACACTCCATTCCTTAAAAATAGATTTAAAGTAAGACAATTCCACAGAGATCAGAACCCACTGGCTAGGAGTGCGAACCCATCCCCTGAGTTTTCACAGTTATGTGACCTAGTTTTATACAAAATGACCTGGTTTGGGGTTTAGAATATAGTCATTAATGTCAAAAGTCCACAAATTCAGAATGAAAAAAAAAATCAACTATACTTCAGCAGAAAAAAGAAAAAATAAGTCCACAAGTGAATGCTTAGTTGAAAGTTTTGATTTGTCATCAACTAACATCTGCGGCAGGGAGATGTGAAGAGTCAGGGACAAAGCCAGGAGTGTGGGAAGGTGTCTAAGTGGGTCTGGGGTCACCTCGACTCCACCCCCAAAGAACTAAGAGGATACACTATACACAAAGGGCGGGGAGGACCCCCAGGACAGCCCGATGCTCTGACCGCCACGGGAATAAAGGCTGACGGCGCTGACCGATGTATAATGCAAACAGGAAGGGGTCTGCACTGTGTATGCTGATCATCTGGAACAAGACTGGCCTAGGCTGGAGGGAAAAGAGGCAGGAGGGACCCAGCGGAACCACAGCACACCCCCAACAACGGTGCTAGTCTGGCTTCTGGGGGCTGTCTTACTTGTGCGGTGGATACTTCCCACAAAGCGAACGTGACCATCTCACAACAGGATTTAGGAGCACAAGTCAGAGGATAAAGCGGGACAGGCCGTCTGGGCAAGAGCCTTAAGTTCATACCTTTTCTCAGAAATCCAACTTCAGGGAATCCGACATCCTAAGGAGCTCGTCTGAAGTAAAGGACAGGACTTCAGTATGGCAGTGTTCACTGCAGCCTTACTTACAATTGTGAAAGACTGTGAAAAACTGGAGCCCATGCAAATGCCAACCCTGGAGAATGGTTAAGTACCCTGTAGGCTTAGGATGACTTCATGGCACTGATAAACTTTAAGATTCCAAGAAATAAACATGCCACTAGAAGCGGCTAGACTATGGTAAAATACGCTTTAAAAAGCTAGAAGAAAATATACGCAACTGTTATCAGTGATGAACTTAGAGGCGGCTTGACTTTTCTGAATGTTTTCTAAATTCTTCTGCTTAGAGACAAACTTTTATCCCTAGATACTGAGTAGTTATAAATAATTTTAAAAAACAGAACAAAGTAGGAACAAGGCGTGATGGAAGGAACACCATGAAGACGTGGGTTGTGGTCCCAGCTCGACCCTTAGACAGACTGCAGTTTTTATACCTGAAAGATGAGGAGCTGGATGAGCTCATGTCAGGGTTCCTCTCAGGCTAAGCCCACGGGTCCTGAGAGACCATCCACCTTGCCTGAGACCCACAGGGCCTCCAAGGTGGGGAGGGACCAGTCAGTTGGGCACCCCAACAGAGGCATGGCAGGGTGCTCCAGAGTCACCCTCGGACCCTCGGTCTGTGCGGCCCTGGCCTGCACCGTGGACTGGCAGCTTCTCCATGTACTGGGGGAAGGGGCGCCTCGGGTCAGAGGGCATGGTTAGCTCACTCTCACGGCTCACATCCCTGACAAGTAGGCGAAGACGAAAAGAAAAGATGGCTGCTCTTGAATAAAAATCCAGCAAAGACCTTTATGAACTAAAAACATGGGAAGAATAAACCATCCAAGTAGAAGCAGTTTTTTTTCTTTTTAAGTAGAAAATCTAAAGTCTGAAAATATTTATTTTAAAAATCTAAATCACATGATTTTCCCGGGTGATACAGTGAACATGATGGTGGAATAAGTGACTCAGAAAAATGAGAAGTGTTATACCACCTGTCACCTGCCTAGCCCAGCCTAGTCACAGCCAAATCTAATCTCCTAGGCGAAATAGGGTATGATAGGATTACATAATTAATTTTCCTGTTAGGCATAATTGTTACTGACTTTATGTCATTACAGTGTCAGCTCATCCGGTAGATGATTGCTATCACATTCTAATTACGAAAACACACAAACAATTTGTAGCCATTCATTATTAAATAACGAGTCAGTCCACAGTTGCTAATGGAAACTTAGAAAAATGAAAATTAAAGGCAAACTGGACAAGAGGGGCTTAAGAAATTAATAAATTAGTCCTGATAAAATTTCTCAGTGGTGTTACTAGTTATCAAGCTCTCAGATTACCTGCTAGACATATTTACTAAGAGCCATACCGTTTAACTTGATTAAATGTCACAGTGACCCAAAGCACTCCGTGTCACCAAGAACAAACAGAAATACAAATATTTAGGACACAGTTTAAACTCTTACCTCCACACTTAAAAAGATAGCATTCTTGCTTGGTTATATGTTAGGCAAGTACAAAAAACCTAAGTTTTAAAAACAGCTAAACTAGAAGGTACTATTATAATAAAAGGACATTTTTTTAGTTCCTGCTGAGTACTAGTATACTTTCTAAAGCATTAATAACAAGAAGGGTGTCACACGGAGGAGAGCATCACAAACTGGAGTGTTAATTTCTCCTGCCAGGTGCAAAGCAATCTCAAAATGAAAATAAAGCATCTCTGAAATCAACCACTAGGCTGTTAGCCCCCAACACTGCCTACGCTGACCTGTAGGTGTTAACCTATAGAATCTGAGCCAGTGGGGTAGGTGGTATTAGTCCCATCTTACAGATGAAGAGCTTCAGAGAGGTGGTCAATAACCTATTAAATTATTCTGCTTCAACAAGAATCCTGCCTAAACTCAGCTTTTTAAACTAATTGGGGGGAAAAGCAGCAATCATAACCTCCAGGAACAACAAGTACTTGTTGAATAATGAGTCAGCAGGAAGCACTTCACTAGTGGGGTCTCATTGAAAGAAAAGAGATGCATCCAAAGGGTCTTCTCCCCAGCCTGACCCAGAGCACAGAGCCCCTAGACACCCCACATGAATATGTGAGAGCGCCCACCCAACCTAAATGGAATTTAAATAGCATCTCCCTCTGGCTCTTAATTCTAATAACTCCTGGAGTAGCCACGGTAGCTGCCAAAAATCAAGTCCTAGAAGTAGGGCAAGGATGGCTCAAGAATAAAAGCAATTAGCTAAATGTTTGCAGCAAAGACACCAAAACACAGATTAATTGCCAATGGATTAACTCTACTTACAGAGGGAAAAGTTTTAAAACATTCTGAATGCTGAAAAGTGAGCTCTACAAGTGAATATTGATGGTGGCTTACTCACTAAGTTGTGTCCAACTCTTGAGACCCCATGGGTTGTAGGTTCCTCTGTCCATGGGATTTCCCAGGCAAGAATACTGGAGTGGGTAGCCATTTCCTTCTCCAGGGGAACTTCCTGACCAAGGGATGGAATGCATCTCCTGCATTGCAGATGGTCTCCTGCATTGTAGGCAGAATCTTTACCAGTAAGCTACCAGGGATTCAAGTTAGGAGTCATAAATGGGATTTGTTTTAGATCCCACAGTTTTCAAATTTTACAATGAAAGTCAATAAAATAAGACGATTTGCATGCACATCTGTGTTTTATATAGTATCACTGAGGAATACACTTGATGGATAAAGAGAGGACATGGAGAAGTATATACGTGAAAGCATATTTTGGTCACATAAGAATCATTCCCTGGTAGTAGTAAGCAAAGCAAATCAAAATTAAGCAGGGGGGTATTTTTAGCTTTAGGATGATTCAATAGGCAAACATATATCTCCTACAAATATATTTCAAACATCTTTGGCCTAACCCATCCCCTACCCATAACACCCCTCAACACACACACACCATAAGGGAAGCATTCTGCTACTAAAACAAGAATTATAGGTGATACTTTAAGAGTTAATAAGGAATCACTCAGTGCTGTAGAAGACTCTTGAGAGTCCCTTGGATTGCAAGGAGATCAAACCTGTCAATCCTAAAGGAAATCAGTCCTGAATATTCATTGGAAGGATTTATGCTGAAACTCCAATACTTTGGCCACCTGACACGAAGAACTCACTCACTGGAAAAGACCCTGATGCCGGGAAAGATTGAAGGCAGGAGGAGAAACAGAAGACAGAGGATGAAATGGTTGGATGGCATCCCTGACTCAATAGACATGAATTTGAGCAAGCTCTGTCAGATGGTGAAGGACAGGGAAGCCTGGCGTGCTGCAGTCCGTGGGCTGCCAGAGTCAGAAACGACTGAGCAACTGAACAACAACGAATCAGCATTCAACGCATTTCTACATCAACGCTTATTAGTCAAAGAGTCAACACCATTCAAGTGCCCAAAGAGGGTCAAAGAAATAACTGTGAGACACATCCACGTGGTCCTTTGAATTCCTCAACCCTCTGTTTAAAGTAAAACAGAGCAATCAGAAAGTAAGTTCTTGTAAAACATGGGAAAATATTTGACCAGCAGGCCTTGTGACCTGAATGATGACAAGATAAGAAGCCAAAAGGAGAAGACAAGCACGTCTGGAAATAGCCCTTTCTAAAAACTACGAAACGCACAAGGTCCTCCTCTCCTGGTGCAGGCGATGTTAGAGCAGTGTGGGCCGTGGGAGACACGCTCCCGCAGCACGGAACACCAACGCGATTTCCGAGAAGTGTCCTGGGGCAGCCACTCAAATGGCCCAGAAGCTACAGAAGAGGGAAATCTATCCAAGGGGCATGGCCTTGCCTCCGTCACTCGGTCTTTCTACAACACGGAACGCCACCCAAGACCGACGCAGAGGGAGAGCCAGCGCCCCCTGCTACCTCAGCAGGAGAAAGCGCAGCAGTTTTTTCTAAGTTTTAATACATAATGTAAGCACAAGGTGTGGGAGGCTTCCCCAGTGGCTCAGCGGTAAAGAGTCCACCTGCAATGCAGGAGATGCAGGAAACGTGGGTTCGGTCCCTGGGTCGGGAAGATCCCCTGGAGGAGGAAATGGCGACCTGCTCCAGTCTTCTTGCCTGGGAAATCCCAGGGACAGAACAGCCTGGTGGGGTCCCAAAGAGCTGGGACACAACAGAGCACGGATAAACAGATAAGCACAAGACAAAATAAAAAATGATACGAAAATGTACACTGAAGTGTGTCACCTCCCCCCTGTCCCCACCCGCCCCCAGGAGTCCTCACATTAGTCACTTTCTTGGCTTTCCTTCTGGTGTCAGTCTATACAGACACAAGCAAGTGCAATGATTCAGTCCTATTTCCACTCCTTAATTTTACAAAAAAAGAAGTAAATCTCTTCTTTGTCGGTTAATATCCTGGAGATCTATCCACACAGAGAACAGAGTGCCTCTGTGCCTCTTTAAGCTTCGGAGTATTCCATCCTGTGCCCGTATCTTAGTTTATTAACCAGTCCCCCACGTGGATTGTTCCCAGTTACCACGATCACAAGCCATGCTGGAATTTGTCTGTGTGCAGGCGTGTCATGTGACAGATTCCCAGAAGTAGGACTTGTGGGTCAAAGGTTACTCAGATTTACATAACTTTCATATATACCGCTGCCAAACTGTCTTCCACAAGAGCTGGGCTATTGTGCATTCTCAACAGCAATGTGTAAGAGTTGCTATTTTTCCAAAGTCTTGACAATAGAGAGTGTTGGACGAATTTTCAGATTTTAGAGCAGCTTTAACCTTCAAAACAGGAAAGGAAGAGGCAACAGAAGTTTCTCCAAAGAGGAATTTGAACAGCTCCCAGCAGCTTCAGCCTGACATCTTTCACACAGCATCTGCAATTCCTCAAGGACCTTTTTCTCCTTTATCTTCAGGCCACCCTAAGAGGACCAAAGAGAAGCACAGCCCCCTTGCCCCACCAGGGACCCCACACAGGCAAGTCTGCAAGTCTGCCCTCACTTCAAGGGAAGTGAGAAAGAGAGAAGGACCCGGAGGGAGAGACCGCTGTGCCGCCGAGGACTCGGGCCAGGCCCTGTCTCTGTGCTCCCAGCCTCCTAACCTGCAACAGGTGTCAGTGCAGACACACAAACCCCAAGACGATGCCAGGGGTGTCAAATGGGGCTCACGCAGACAATGCTCAGTGCAGCCAGCGGCCTGATGCGTGCATTCCAAGAAACAGTAACCAGTACCATTTGATAATACATGCATGGCCATCATTTCATAATACCAAGAGTCAACAAAGTATAAATTAATGCCAGTAACTGAGCAGAAAGCTCAGTCGAGTAAATCAATATACAGACCTGCTATTTTACTCCAACAGTGCTTAGCTTCCCTCTCCTGACACTAGTTAATATTACTTGGAAGAGAACTAATCATTAAAATAAATGCAACCATCTCCCACAGCATTGAGTTCATGTCAACGTTTACTGGGTAGGAACGCCACAGTGCAGCTGCCACTACCCCCAGGCCCCTGGGTCAGGGCACCAGGGCGGTCCAGCCCCTCGCCAGGGCTGCAGACTCCTGGAAAGGCAGTGCCCGGGGTTGTGTCCTCCTGGGGGACTGTGGGCACTGTTCTGAAGCTTCCCCAGGACTCAGCATCCTCCTCCATGAGCATGGTGGCTTCTGCTCACAGGCCTCTGTAAGGAAGGAGGAGAAAACGTATGCACACCCAGTCGATGCCACAGTTTAGCACCCAGCAGGGAGCGCCAGCACCAGCGCCCCTCCTAAGGGACCGCCGGCCCTTCCTCCGATCTGAAGCAGGTCCCTCCGTGTGTTCTTCGCAGACATCCTCGGCCTCCGGATCCCCCTGGGGCCTTCCGCCCTTCTTCACTGACCCACCCTTCCCTCTCACCCAGGCCACCCCTGGACTCCAGGCTTTGATACAGAAAACGAACTCCACAAGGAAGTCCCTGGTGGTCCAGTGGTTAGCAGACCACTGCAGGGAGTAGGGGGTTTGATCCTTGGTCAGGGAATTAAGCAGAGAAGGCAATGGCACCCCACTCCAGATCTCTTGCCTGGAAAATCCCATGTATGGAGGAGCCAGGTAGGCTGCAGTCCATGGGGTCGGGTAAAGAGTCAGCCAGGACTGAGTGACTTTACTTTCACTTTTCACTTTCATGCATTGGAGAAAGAAATGGTGACCCACTCCAGTGTTCTTGCCTGGAGAAACCCAGGGATGGGGGAGCCTGGTGGGCTGCCATCTATGGGGTCGCACAGAGTCGGACACGACTGAAGCGACTTAGCAGCAGCAGCTGCAGGGAATTAAGATCGCAGATGCCACAGCCACAGAACAAATTCCATCTCGGTCCTCCCGCCCGCGCCCCAGCACCAGCCGTCAGGCCACCTCCTCAAGGTTTCCCTGCAGGAAGAGCCAATGGACACCCTCCTTTCTCTTCCCAGAGGCGGCTCTGGGCCCTTCGGACCGCCCGCCCCCCTAAACCCTCTGCCCTGGTCTCAGACACCACTCCCCGCCTTCCTCCCCTTGGGCCCTCACTCTCCTAACGGTTCCGTGCTCCCGGCCAGGCCGACCATCCACACACCTCCGGCTCCATCTCTGGCCCAGCCGTCTCGCCCCTCCACCCGTCCGGTCCGCATCGGGACCCGGCTCTGCTCTCAAGGGCCACCTCCTCCGGAGGGCTTCCCAAAGAGGGGCCCTCGGAGCCCCACGCACATCCCACCCACGCTGCAGGGGCGTGCAGCCTCGCGGCCTGCAGAGGCCAGCTCCCGCTCCTCGCCACCCCGCGCCTCCAGCGGCCCGCTCAGGGGCAGTGGCGCCGCGGCCGCGTGCAGCCCGAGCCCCGAACGCCGCCCGCCCAGCACAGCCTGCCCGCCCAGCAGAGCCTGGGCCCCTGTCCGCTCACCCTCTCGTCTGGGCCACGGATGCGCTCTGCCTGCCGCTGCTGATTGCTTCAGTCCTGAACTGTGGCCTGCCAGGCCCCTCTGTCCATGGGGTTCTCCAGGCAAGAACACTGGAGTGGGTTGCCAGGTCCTCCTCTAGGGGATCTTCCCCAGCCAAGGATCGAACTGGTGGCTCTCAGGTCTCCTGCCTTGGAAGGCGGGTTCTTTACCCCAAATGCCACCTGGGAAGCCCCTTGGCTCCTCCAATAGCTTCCTAATAAGCCTGCTCTCTAATCTTGTGGGGGGGGTGGGGAGGGGACACACAGGGTGATTCCTTACACAATATTCCTCCCCCATGAGCGCACCCGGCAGCTGATGTCTCGCTGCTGACATGCACCCTGGACCTGGCCTGTGGGCCCCACTCCCCACCCCTATTCCCACCCTGGGCCCTGGCTGAGTTCCTCTCCCCCTGGGCTCACAGCACCACCTCCGGCCTCAGGGGCCCTGGTCACAGATGTCACGTTCTACAGTAGCCTTCTCTTGTCCATGGGTTTGGTCACCTTCAGTCAACCACAGTCTGAAAATGTTAAATGAAAAGCTCCAGAAATTAGCCGCCCGTGAGTTTTAACTTGCACGCAGTCCTGCCGACAGCCCGATGAGACAGCATGCCCTCCGGTTTCACACGGCTCGGGATGTGAGTCCACCTTTTCTCCAGCACATCCATCCGTTAGCCACCCCGTAACCATCTTGGTTATCAGATCAATGGTGTCACAGGACTTGTGTGCAAGTGACCCTTATCTTATTTAAAATGGCCCTAAAGTGCAAGAGTAGTGATGCTGGCAACTTGGACACGGCAAAAATAGGCTATACAGTGCTTCCTTTAAGTGACAAAGTAAAAGTTCTAGACTTAAAAGAGAAGGAAGAAAAACCATATGCTGAGGTTGTCGAGATCAACGGTAGGAATGAATCCTGTAGCCAGGAAACCGTGACAAAGCAAAGAAAAAACTTATGCTACTTCTGCCCGCACATCTCATACTGCAGAAGTTACGGCCACAGAGTGTGATCAGTGCTTAGTTAAGATGGGAAAGCCATTAATTTTGTACGCTAAGATATTTTTAGAGTGAGAAAGACCACATTTATATCTTTTATTACAGTATACTTACAACTGTTCTATTTTATTGTTAATTATTACAGTTAATCTCTTACTCTGATTAATTTATATACTTTATCACAAGTATATAAGTATAGGAAAAAAACACAGTATATATAGGGGTCAGTTTCAGGCATCCACTGGGGGTCTTGGGATGTACATATACCCCTCAAATAAGGGGACACTAGTCAATCCTAAAGGAAATCAGTCCTGAATATTCATTGGAAGGACTGATGCTGAAGCTGAAGCTCCAGTTCTTTGGCCACCTGATGCAAAGAGCTGACTCACTGGAAAAGACCCTGATGCTGGGAAAGACTGAAAGTGGAAAAAGAAGAGGACGGCAGAGGACCAGATGGTTGCATGGCATCACTGATTTGCTTGCTCAAGCAAGCTCCGGGAAATGGTGAAGGACAGGGAAGCTTGGCGTGCTACAGTCCATGGTCTTGCAAAGAGTCAGACACAGTGAGTGACTGAACAACAACAGTGTATCTGTTTGTGGTTGGTGTGATTAATGCATCTCCCAATAGTCCATGTGGGCAGGCACCCATGGATGTGAATGACTCCTGGTGCCCAGTGAGCATCTAATATGTGTTTACATAATGAATGAATCAATGAAATAAGAGATGAATGAGTCACTGGCCTGCCCTCCTCCAAATGACATGAAAATCCTAGTTACCTCAAGGTACATTGTAAGAACTTGATGATATATCTACGTCATGGAAACACTGTTGTGTTTATGTTTCTAAATCTTAAAAGCAGCAAATTATAAAAACAGAAATGCATTTCCATCTTACCTCCCTTATGTTTATATCCACCTAATCTGTACTTTATTTTCAAAAGGCAGACACAGAAGTGCCAGTTACTGGAAGAAGGGGCAATTTAAAAAAAATCTAAAAATAACCTGTTTACCATGAAATCATAATTAACACATGTTTCCTTAAGGGATTCGTTATGAGGGCAATTATTACACAGGTGAACTTAATTTTTATAACAAGTGAAAAGAATATTATTTTAAAATAATACCAAATGATCAGAACCTCTTTTTAGAAAAAAATAAGAAAACTACATTGAAAATTTGAACTTCAGAAAACCTTACGCTAATCATAAATCACAGGAGTTCTGGCTAGGGCTGGTTCAGATCAAGTCACATTAGCCTAGAGTAAATGCTACAAAATGATCTCTAACCCCTTCAGAAGTGTTTACGCCACCTCCACAGCGTCACAGCACACAGACGCCCCACGAGCGATGCACCATCCCCTCAAGCATCTCACCGCTCCGCCAGAACACGCTGCCTGCTGCTGCCGCCTACTTTACCAAGGAGCAAGAGCACCATCAGTTCTGGTGGCTTTATTTTCAAATGCTGCTCAATTCCTTGTTTGTCCACAAACTGATCTGTTATAAACCTGGCTCCATGTTGTCTGCGCTAATTTGAAACTGATATTTCACAGGATACACATGCAGGACTGCTGGACACACTCCTCGGGAAGAAGACTGACCTTTGAAGAGGTGTTTCCTACCCAGACAAGAGGAGGGTGAACCATTTCAGGACCCAGCTCTGGCAGGCTGCTTACAACCACAGGTTTCCAGGGACAGACTGGTTCTTAAAGCCCTAAAGTCCCCACCACACACCAGCTCACCGTCTGCCCCCTTCACCTGACTGCTTAGAGGCTGTTGTACACTAGGCATCTCAAACTTTGCAAAGATGCTGGAAGTCTGTCATTAACACAGGTGTATATATGTATCCATGCGAACAGGGACAGATCACAGAAATTTAGATAATTAAATGTATACGATTGTGTTACTAACCACACAAAAATCCACGTGTAGGAAGAGAACTCGATGGACATGAGTTTGAGCAAGCTCCGGGAGTCGGTGATGGACAGGGAAGCCTGGCATGCTGCGTCCACGGGGTCGCAGAGAGTCGGACACGACTGAGCAACTGAACTGAACTGATCAGAGGAAGAGAATGACAGGGCTATGCCTTTAAACCTGCTTGCTGAAAGCCTGAGACCAAGACATGATTTTATTTCTTTATGATGATCTTTCACAGGATCTCCTGGGAAAATCCAACAACTCGGAGAGTTCGTCTAGTCCAAGAAGAATGACTCTACAGTCATGGGGGCAATGCAGGACCAGGAGGCAGCGATGGACTGGCATCAGCCAGTAAGCACAGGAGCGCGCCTGTCCCCCAACACAGGCGATGGCACGCTTGAGGAGCCCTCCGATGGCCTGGAAAGGACTCGGCAGTTTCTTCTCCACGAGGGGATGCTTTTGCTAAGAGTCTGCTATTTTCCTACATGGCCCTCTGGGTACTTGACAAAAGGCAATACCCTGTTGCTGAAGAAGGAAATGAGCAAACCAAGCAGAAAGACTAGATGGCAAATGTCATCTAGGAAGGAAGTCTTCTTTTTCTCCTCTCAGAACAGAATGACTGATTGATTTTCACCTCTGCAATCACATTTATTCCCAAAAGCTTAAATCTAATTATTCTGTAGAATTATTTAATAATTTTTTAAATTTTCATACAATTTAAAGGTTACTCTCCATTTATTATTATTACAAAATATTGGCTATATTTCCCCTGTGTCGTATAGTATAATACGTCCTTGTGGCCTATCTCATACCTGATATTCTGTGCCTCCTACCCCCAGCCCCTGTATTGGTCCTCCTCTCCCACCGGTGACTGCTGGTTTGTTCTCCATACCCATGAGTTTGCTTCTTTTTGTCATATTCACTAGTTTGTTGTATTTTTTTAGATTTCACATATAAGTGATATCGGGCCTCCCACATGGCACCCGCCTGTCAATGCAGGAGACACAAGAGACGTGGGTTCAATCCCTGGGTCAGGCAGATCCCCTGGAGTAGGAAATGGCAGCCCCTCCAATATTCTTGCCTGGAGAATTCCATAGACAGAGGAGCCTGGCGGGCTACATACAGTCCATGGAGTTGCAAGGAGTCAGACTCAACTGAGCACACAGACATATATAAGTGATATTAGACAATATTTGTCTTTTTCTCTTTTACCTAACCCTGGAAGAAAGTCACTTCCCTATATGGTGTCTAAAAGTTTTAGGAAGTCATACAAACAGAAATCAACTCTGAATATTCATTGGAAGGACCACTGCTAAAGCTAAAGTTCCAATACTCTGGCCCCCTGATGCGAAGAGACGACTCATTGGGAAAGACTCTGATGATGGGGAAGATTGAAGGCAAAAGGAGTAGGGGGTGACAGAGGATGAGATGGTTAGACAGCATCACTGAGTGAATGGACATGAATTTGAGCAAACTCCAGGAGACAGCAGAGGACAGAGGAGCCTGGCATGTGACAGTCCAGGGCTCACAAAGATTCAGACATGACTTACTGACTGAACAGCAGCAACATAAACAGAAAAGCCAGGGGTTTTTGCTCTTAAGAGTGTAGATTCCTGGGCACTCCCAATTCTCAGGAAAACCTCACTAAAGCCCTAGTAGAAGTCCTACGGTGGAGGCAGCTTAATGGAAAGAAAACGCAGGTCAACACCATCGTTTCTGCTAATTACTTACCCAAGAAGTTTACTCTAAAATGTGGAGTCTGGAAATGTGAAGTCAGACTGGGAACTACAGAGCATAAAACATCTTTAAAAACAAAAGTTGAAGCAATATTAAATACCACCCTTTCATTACTTCTACTCAGGAAGGAGGTTTTTTGGTCTATAGATATTCTGAGATGTGCCAACCAGAAACACTATTCCTGTGGAATATAAACTGGAGGCTTCCCTAGATGATTACATTTCACTCGATCTCTTTAAAGAGCCAGTTTCGATTCCTAACAGGGAAAGGGGGAGAGGCATTTGAGGGTGCCAAGGAGCAGGAAGGAGAAATTCCCAAATCAATCATTTGTCTAAACGGTGTGAATTCTAGAATGTTTTCACACATGTAGCCCTAATGGAAGCTCCATAGCACAGATATTTTAGTATCCTCCCCTATCCTGCCTTCCAAACACTACCAACCAGGCTCTGCCCTACAGAGCCCAAGCCGCACATTCACTATAAATAAAACATCTCAAAATAAAACATTTCCCTCTGTTGCCCTTTTCTCCTCGAAAAGAGAACCCCCCTTCTCTGAGACGCATCGATTCCTCCCGCCACACGTGCCCAACCACAGAAGTCTCTGCGGCTCTTAGTGTGAGTGAGTGCGGAGCCCCGGGTTTGGATGGCTTGTGCTTCAAGACTGTATTTCGGCTTTGTTTGGGTTCCTTGTTTATTGTTTTTTTTTCCTTCTCAAAAGCCTCAGACACCTGACCTGTTCATGATTTTTTAGCCTTCGTTTACTCTGGGCCTCATTATCATCTTCCTAACCACAGCCCCGACATGCTGTAAAAGAAAAACTGGAAGGAAGAGTTCCTAAAAAACCACAGGCATCCCATGGTGAACTCACTGCCTGCACAAAGTACGGAGGTTACGTCAAAGGCTACATCACAAGCCCAGCAGCACCAGGAACGCTAACCCGTGTTCAAGCATCAAGATAACTAACCAAAATTTAGTAGGACATTGAGTCATAAGGCTTTTACTTTCTGAAGTACATAATGAAGCCAAAATATCTCCAGTAGAACGCTGACACTATGTAAGCACATTCTCTGGGCTTGCATTCTTCACAGAGGACGAGCTTGAACCCTGCCCGTCATGAACGTGGAGCAGAGGGGGCCGGATGAAGGCTGGGCGCCATCACAGGAACCCGTCCTCTCCTTCAGGCCGTTTCCAGTCGTGAAGTCAGGATTTTCTCCAAGCAAAGGGACCTCGTTTCAAACTATTTTACATTTTCATAATGATCTCATACAGGTAATATAGGTTCAAGAGACAAATATTTAAGAAAGAGCGTGATGAAGCACCAAGCAAATTGTTATCAAAAGATATAATGTCTTATCAATTTATAATTTTGTTTATGATGCAGGACTCTGAGGAAGTCCCAAAGTGCCATTTTGAGGAATATGATGGAAAAATAACATGTACAAGTAATATTCGCTAAGAGGACTGCTGACAAACAGGAGAGCAGCAGGCTCTCCCACGCTGGACTGTCACCAGGTCACCCAGATAACGCAGCACGTGAGCCTCAATTTCACAAAGCCAGGGGTGGCCAGGATCAGCCATCACCATTTCCTGGATGTTCTGCATAGTTCCTGAGTCAAGCATTAATCAAGGTCAGTTCTGTCTAAAACTCACAGAGGACAGCCTTCAGATGGTACACCTATGAGGCAAAAGCAATGAGCATGTCGTTCCCACGCTCAAAGCTAAAACTAACTTTTTTAAAGCAATGTAAACTTTGAATTTTAACTAGAACGAAAGGTCATCTAGACCTGGTTCTTATTTAGTTTTGTTTTGTTCATGTTTCAGGATATAAGACTACACATCCTGGCACTGGAAGGATGTGAGGGTTCACATTTAACCACTTAAGAAGCCTGGGCAATGACACGCACAACATTCAGACTCCCAGAATGTAAACCGGAGTTAATTACGCCCACCTAAACAGCTGGTAGGAGGACCAAGTGAGTATGCTGGGCAAATCCCATAAGATGGGATTCAAGAGAGTGTTGGACATCATTAGGTATTCAAGTGCAAGTCTGAATTGCCAGCCATTTCAGTCTTTTATAATCTTAATGGAGAAATTCAGCTGAAAACGAAACTGAGATTCATCCTACATCCTGAATGGGAGGAGGGGGATGGGGGTGGGCTGCAACTTGGCCTCAGAAGGGAGACTATGGCCTAATAATGCACATGTCAGGACTGAAGTTCTGTGAGGCACCTGGAACATAAAGGAAATGACCGCACACAGTCATCCACAGCCTCTCTGATGTTTATCAGGCTGAGCCCCGGGCCAGGCACAGGATCCAGGGCCGCCACCAGCGGGACGTCGGCACGGACAGACCCCGTCTGAGAGCAGGTCCTCGGGCACCGGCTGCTCGTGCAAGTCTAAGGTGAACAGGCCAGCCGTCCTGCGAAAGCGCTGCATCCGCGGCCTCTGCCCCGGCCTGACGACCGGAGCACAGTGAGGAACAAGCCAGGTCTCACTCTGGGCGAGGGTAGCTGCCGCCTCTGCCGTCATTTGCTGTCATCAGACTCCTGGACCAAATTTAGAAACGCAGCGAGTGCCTGTCATGGGCTTTCAGTCACACGCGCGTGAGCGGGCACCCAGACACCCCTGAGTGACGAGGTGGCCAGGGGAGCCGGGTTCACAGGCGTCGTCAGCGTGCCTGGGGGAGAGGGGTCACGCCCGGGAGACCCTTCTGCGCCCGCGACGGACACCAGTGGCCAGGGCGGCCTGTTAGCGCCACACAAACGGCCAGACACGCAAGGCTCCAAGGCTGTCCTGGGGCCAGAGAAGGGGTCAGAGGAGGCTGCAGAACCGCCCCCACCCCGTCTAACGCCACCCGACAGGCTCAGACTGCAGACACATCCGTGGCAGGAAAAAAACGTGCTTCTAAAACCTGCCTCTCTTCATCCTAGGATCCCAGTGAGGAGGGGGCAGGAAACAAGGAGGCAAAATCATTTCTTTGTTCTTTTAAAAATGACTGGAGAAAAGTTCCAATTGAAAACCTTAGCTGAGGGCCTTTTGGAACATATCTGACAGATCTCATCCTCAGCTCCTACCAGGCATTCGGTTCCCATCAGGTCACTCCACCACCCCTCTGGGGCCAGAGAGAGACAGGCACGTTCCCAGCAGAACAAACCCTCGCTGAGCTCCTAATCTGAACAGTGAAGGATGCCGAGGAACCCAGTGGTCACCAAAGCGGCACCAGTCAGAACCTTCGGCGCACTGCCAGCAGAGAAAGGCGCCTGATGTTCCCGAGACGCCAAGAGCACGGAGCAGGCCGCGCATCCTCACTGCTCGTCACCGAGGCGGGCACCGCAGGGGCCCCGGAGACCCCTGGGGCGGAGCGCCCCTCCAGAACACCCAGCTCTCTAGGACGCTGCCTCTAGGGGCTGGCTGGTTCTGGAGAAACAGCCAGCACGTGAACACCGTGCTCCAAGTCTTGATAATTCATAGAGGCTTTTAGAAGAGGAAGGCTGTTAGCACTGGGGGTGAGGCGATCTGTGTTTCTCTCTGAAAATACCCCAATGGTCAGGAAGACATATGCAGCCCCCTCGCCAGGCTTTCAAAGGGAGAGAAGCACCTTTCATCACGCGGTCTGCTATGTCACACACCAGACCACCCGGTCAACAGAGGGCATCCAGAACTGCCTCCCCACATCAGACTAAAGAGAAGAAGAAGGGATGAAGCATCTTTCACCAACAGCTGTTTATCCAGTGAGTTACAAAAGAAGCCACTGGGTTTTTATTATCCAAGCTTTTAGGACAGTTCGAGTTCAATACACACAATGTTTCATTCATGCTGTTAAATTGATAATATTAACCTTTCTTGCTGAGACGCATTAAAAATTCTGGCTTTTCAGAGCAAATGTAATTAGTTCACATTAGTGACTTCACCAGTGGCAGCGACAGAAGCAAAGGAAACTAACAGGATATGGATTAATGTAATCAAAATATCATCTCCCATCATCTCCCCTCTTGAGACAGCTGGCTGCACTTCCTCTGATGGTTGGATTTTTTTTTTTCTTTTTAATAAAAACAATAGATCAATGAAACGGATGAATAACTACTTGCAATCCCCCCTCAGGGGAGTACTGTACAGGAAACCATGTTGGTGAGTGAGCCCAAAAGTTTTTAATTTGATGTGCCTGTTCAATGCAACTCAGAACAGAGCGGAGGCACCAGGCCCTCCTCGGGGCAGAGAGAGCTGGGTGGAGCGGGGAGGAGAGGGAGAAGCCAGAGGCTGTCTCTGCCCCACAGTGAGTATCTCTGAAGAAAGAGTATCTCCCTCTCTAAACTCACGAAGAGAAAGAAACCAAAGTCCTGTTTGCCTTTGAAGTAGCTCCAACCTGTTCACACGCTGAAATACACTTCTGCCGGCCCCGTGCAGCCCGTCTCCAGCGGGTGGGTGTCGTTCCCTGACCTCCATCCTTCTGATCAGAGCATCCACACTTACCCCCGGGGGATCGCCTTGTCCTCCTCCTCCGTGAGGTTCGGGGACCACGCGGCCTGGGCTGGCCCATCCTGGCATCACTTCCCTGGAACACACTGATGGAGGGAGGGACTGGGGCCTAGCTCAGCCAGCGGAGACGTGAAGAGACGAGTCTGTGCCCTTAGAACAGACACGTGGGCCCCAAACCCAAAGCTGGGCGGACGCTGGATGAAGATGCAGACAGCCCTCCCGCCACCACACGTATCCTAAGGGTGAAGCCAGGGCACAGGCACGTCAGTTGGCAGGTGAGGGGAGAAGGGAGGTGCCCAGGGGTTCTCCTGAAGCCTGATCCATTCTCAGACTTTTTCATTAAGTGAGATGAAAAATGCCCCCCTCCCTTTTTTTTTTGCATTAACCAGTTGAAACGGGTGGGGTTTTGCTTAGAAATGAAACTACATTTTCTGTTTCAATACAACACATTTCCTATGAGGTCAAAGAGCTCTCCCTGAATTGGAAGGGCTGGGGAGTGGCTGCGGCAGGAGCCCCCCCCACCCCCCAACCTTGGAACCCACGGGCAACAGAGCCACGACCCGGTCAGCACTGCCGCAGGCACGCGCCCGCCGCCTACAGCCACCAGGAAGCTGAGACGAGAAAAGGAAGACTGCTACAGATACATGCTTTCTAAATGCAGGAAGCTGCCTGTAGAGTTTCACAGTCCTTTCTCAGGACTGCTTTTCACACTTAAGCTTATATAGTTTTGTTTTGTTCTTTAACTTACAAACTTGTCTTAGTGTGGACAGGAAATGCCAAATTTAGAACCACCAGCATAAAAACTAAACAATGCAAAGCTTGCCCTTAAAAGAAAGGGATCCATGCCCCTCCCCCCCCAACCAAAGTCCTTTAAAATAAATGCACCATATGAGTTTAGCTCTCGTCCAAACTCAGGGAGGTAATCAAAGGTTACCCACAATCAGCCTCCTGGCACGCAAGGGCAGTTAATGTTCAGAACGGTGGTCACCAATTAGTCCAAAACACACACTGATTTATCAAGCTCACACCTCTGTTTAAGTTTTAAGTTGCTCGGTTAGCACTTGACCAATCCTGAAGTGACACAGGTCTGGGGTCAGTTACTTTACTGCAAAGTTTATGCCACCTTTACAAAGCCTCCTTGGACGCAAACTCCATAAGGCATTCTGGGCAGCACTAGGTGAGCCAGAGGACAGAAACACGTGACTTTCTCCCATTGTGCTTCCACTTCAGGAAAAAAAACCATGATGAGAAATATTGAGACTTGACTGAGGTGGACCTGCTTTGAAATAAAAAAGGATGCATTTTGTGGCCAAGTATTTTAAACATTAAAAAGGGGGGGGGGGGGGGTGCTGAATAAAAAGGGTCACGTCCTATGACTGTAGCCTAATAGGACTAAGAAAAATAGCTAAAGGAGAATACCTGTGATTATGCCCGGCCACAAAGCCCAAGTGATCTTCACATTAAGTGATACCCTTATGGAAAATACAAAATCCAAAAAAATGACAGTACAGCAGAAACCTCAGATGGAAACACACACTCCCATCTCAGGACGCAACATGCTCGGCGGCATCCGAGGGTCCCCCGGGGCAGGCTAGTGTTACCTGCTGCTCAGGAAACTGGTCATGTTTGCAAAGGACTTGCAGGGTGTGTAATATCAGCCCCTCATGCTCCTGCCTCACAGCAGATCGAATACACTGAATTACCTGGACAGCAGGCTTGCGAGAAGGGGGAAGGAAGAGGTGATCAGAGGCAAACCAGACAAAACCCTCAGGCTCTGCCTCCCAAAGACACCTTGGCAGTCACTGTCTGGGGTTCCTCTCCCGGTGATTTCGGAGCCAGAAGTGGCTCACAGGCAGCCCTGTGTCACCTCCAGATCTTGTTAAATCTTACTGAGTGTGGTGGAGTGGAGAGGAGTTCCCGTCTCTTCTCACCCTTATCAGACAGTCAGGCTCACACTGCCTGTCCTGAGGATTCCTCTCTCAGGTAACAGTGCTGGGGGAAGGCCGCAGCAAGGGGACGCCCGGCTCCCCCACGGGTGAGTGAGTGGCCTTGGACGCAGCTCCCTTCCCGACCTCCTCTGGGCCACACGGAGCTTAAGCTAAGCTTTCTCGGTGGTTCCTCCGTCTTTCCGTTTGAAACCTGAGAGGAAGAGCCGGGGCCCTTCAGAATGGCCTCCTCCCCTGCAGACTCGGAGATACCCCTGGACCCAGTGCCCAGGCCAGGGGGCGGTCCAGCTGCAAAAGCAGGGGTCACTGAGCTCCCCTCCAGGGAGTGTGCCAGGCGCCTGACTATGGCGCAGCCTTCTGTGTATCAGCTGTTCTTTCTTAAACCAACTGTTTAAAAGATGAAGATCTATCCTGAAAAATGGGCCCCGGGACTCTTCTTCCCACTCTGCACACCCCTCCCAAGTCCTGGGATGACTCCCAGAACAGCACCCACGGCTCTCTCTCTCCAGACACACTGGTGTTTCCAGAAGCCTCCGAGACTGTCCACCTGCTTACAGCAAAGCACCCCAAACTAACAGGTTGAAACTGTAAACACTCTTCTTCCCTCCTTCCTTCCCTGCTTTCCTCTGTCTTGGTCAATGGCACCAGCGATTACACAGTTTCTCCAGCTGGTCTTGGTCATCCTTGGGCTCTTTGCTTTTCTCCTGCTGACCCAGCTCCCTCGTCCTTCACTAGGTCCTGCTAAAACCTTTCTCCAAAAGGTCTCTGGGGCTCCCTCACCACCTAGCAAGCCCACCAGCCTCTCTGTCCCCCTCCCCTAATGACTGAATACAGACCTGCCCTTAGCATGCTCCTGCTTCTAGCCCCCACCTGTAAAGTCAGTCCAGGCTCCTCACACACAGGTAGACCAAGAAGCCCGGCCTCCCTGCCCTTCTTCTGCAAGGCAACGTGCCGCTCTGATTTATTCCCATACTCCTGTATTTGCCTCGCCCCTCAAGCTCCGGCACCTAGTGAACTCCTCTGCCACCTGTTGAGGCCCTGCTCATCGGTGACCCACCCCTGATCCCTCCATGCCAACCAGCCCCTCCCAGGTTCTCGTGACACCTCCTATGCAGCCCTGATGAAATTCATGCCACGCTGCTGTGTAGTTTATGAACACGGCAGTCTCTGCCAGGACAGCAGCTGAGGGCCCTCCTCCTCATCCCCAGAGCCGAGCTCAGGGCCCGCAGAGGACCGCGGCCAGCCCACAGGGGCTGCATCGAGAGCTGGAGGCGAGGACCGTGCCAGTGAAACACACGGACCAGGCCTAACGCCCCCTACTCGGCAGTGAAGGTGGACCACCACCGCCTCCACCAGGGCCAGGAACTCCACTCGACACGGAGGATCAGCACCACGACTGTGTGTAAACATGCTGTCAGCCGTCACGGCCGACCACACTCTCCAGCGGCCTGCCTCGTGTCCCGGACCATCAGCGAATCGCTATTTATGAGTTCTGCAACCTGTATTCCTCTACCTAGAGAAGGGACTAATATAGACTCTCTTAATTATTACCCTGGGGTTCAGGAGCGCAGCGGGCAGGGCAAAGCTGAAAGGGTGCTCTGTCCACGGACGTGCCCACAGTACATTCCAGGAAACAGGACGTGGCTGGTGCCAAGTCCCAAGCCTCTGCGAAGAGGCGCCACGACCTGGTGGGGGCGTGGGGTGGGGGGTGAGAGGCCAAAGTCCCAGCCACAGGCCCAAGGAGACAGGCAAACAAGCCCATCCATGGGAGCAGTATCAACGGTGACCCATCTCTGGTCATAACCCAACTTCTGAAAAACTCACCAGAAGGAAGCAAGGGGCAAATCAACTGAATTCAAATGAGGGGGAAATTGAACCATTTCTTAAATGCCCCTCATTCCAGCGGGTTAATGATTACGTGGATAGATGACTTCCGTCAAGAAGGGCAGCAGGGCACCGAGTCCCTAGTGAGGATTCTGGGTCAACCGGCAGGTTTCTGCAGCTGGTATAGACCGCGGTGTTGGGAAAAGGGCTCACACGACCCATGACGTCTATTTACAGCACACAGCCCAGAGTCAGCCACATCACTTTTAATGGCTTGAGATTCCAGAAGAATTATCACTATGGTAACATTTCAAAATGGCCGTCGGAGTTACCAGGCGCCAGTCCACGGGCTTGGATCGCGCAGAGCCTCTCAGAACAGACCAAGTTATTTTCAAAATTCATCTAATGACTTCACATGCCCAGCAAAGCTTGGTGAGGAGTTGGCTAATGGGATTATTTGCAAGTGTGAGTTAACGGAACACGCACCCAGTGCACAATAATTGTCACTCTGAATCAAGCTCCTTCCTAACAAAAAGCCCTCAGTATAAAATAATTCACTGCTGGTTATAATGCTGCAATACATTCTTTGTGTTTTTGGTATGTATTAAAGTAGTATGAGGAAAGACAGGAAGGCATAAAATTTGCCATTACTTCTGTTACTTCAATAACTGACTTTAAGCTATTTTATAAAATAGGAAGTAATAGCAAGTATATGAGATATTCAAAAACGCTTGTGGGTGGACAACAGAATACACCCTTCCACTGGGAACACACCCTCAAATTCTGATAACCCTCCCATTCTTGGGGGAGCCCTGAGAAACACGGAGCATTCTTCCCTCCTGATTTCTGTAAGAAAATGGAAAGCTGAACTCAAAGGCCAGTTTCACAGGCACTAGGGTCAGGATTCTCAACTCAGAGACAACCAACTCAAAATCAGAGCTCAAAAGACCTTAATAATGTGCTTTTCAAACCCTGAGCTGCTGCCACCAGTGATAGTTCTCAAAATCAGTTGAACCCATTTCTCACCATTGTCAGACTCAAATAAGAAAATATTATGGTACTTCTTAGGTAGGAACAGTGAGCGCTGTTTCAGATAAGAAGTGTTTTGGAAACACTTATCTTAGTCAAATCCTTATTTTGTCCTGGGGCTAGAATATAAATCTATGTCTTACTGTGGGTCTGGTCAAAAGCCCTGCAAAACACCGATGGGGTACAACACCTTTACATGTTTCCAAGAGAGGCAAGGTGACCTACCCAAGGTAATACCCGTGAAGCAGGGATGCATTCAGACATTAAAATGTGAAGCCTCCTGGTTTGTAAACATTCTTTCCCTTATGTAATCTTGCCTCCTTCATCAACAAAATGTTCAACACAAGCATCCAATAGGAGGCACTGACAAATAACCATATTTGAGAAATTTAAGGCAACACTGACACAAGTTCTGTTTTTACCTGTGTTGTTAAGGCCAGACGCCCTGTAACTGGGCCCTTGGGATCCCATAAATTTTTAATTACAAAATTGTGGACCTGCAGAAACAGGGTGTTACAAGTGAGAATTGTTCTTTCCAAGGGTTACGCAGGGAAAACCTTATCCAAGCCTGCCAAAAGCACACGGCATTTTCAAGGCCGTTTACCAAGGAAACACACACACTGTCCCAAGGGCATTCTGAACTGAGGCCTCTGCCAGCGCCTACTGTTTGGGCTCTTACAGAGGATGAAGGTGAATCCCAGGCTCCTGTTCCCGAGAAAGCCCAGTTCTTGGTGGGAACAGCAAGGAGGTCTCCAGCTGCCGTCTCCAGGGAGCCAGAGACATCACTAAATTCCCATACAGAGCCGGCTCTCTGGGAAGGACAATCAGACATGGGGAAAGAGGTCTACCTAAGAAAACAAACACAAAAAAAGTTTAATGCAAGGAAGTAAAATAAAGAAAAAATGGATGATAACCCTATTGTCCAGGTAATACCTACTGACCTTCAAAAAGAATAAAAGCAATAAATGAGCATGGTCAGAAGACCACAGAGTGTTTCAGCACAAGATGAGCAGTGGGGGGTCACCCGGCATCTCCAGCCACTTCGCACAGAAAGCAGGTGCTTATCCCTGTCTGGGAGGTTGTTTGTACTTCCTGACTGTACCAGCCTTTACCAGATAAATATTCTTTTTAAAGGTGGACCTGAAGGCTTGCACTACCTGCAGTGGTCTGCACCTTTTTACACCTAATTTATATCAGCATGTGAAGATCTAACTGTAAAAAAAAAAAAAAAAAAAGCTCTGTCGTGAGAATGTCACTCTCTGCAGACGGATCCAATATCCAGACCATTCAATATTTGGCGCCTACCTTGTAACCCCCTCACCCTAAGAATGGCTCCAGTTGCACCCTGGGGGTCTGCTAATTCCGCTGAGGATGGGCGTGGCGCGGGCCCTGCCCTCTACTCCCGCAGCCCGGAAAGGAAGGCAGCCCGGCTCACGGAAGCCACAGAAAAGGAAGCTCCTGACCGAGGTGTCAGCGCTGGCGCTGACAGGGCCAGGGCTCTGGGCTGCCCTGCCTGCTCCACCACCTCCCACAAGAAATGCCCGCAGAACGGACGACCCTGGGGGCTTCCCCGCTGCAGTAAAGGAGCCGCTGAGAGAGCTGCTGGGGCAAGGGCCAGTGCCCACGCCCAGGGGTCTCGGTCAGAGCTGGCTCAGGGGGAGGGCTGGGGCCCCCATCGTCTTGCTCTGCTGCCCCACAGACAGGGTCTCATGGGGGCCCCGGAGCAGGAGACCACCCAGGCCAAAGCCTCGGAGCTGATCTCTGCACCCCCACCACGCCTGGCCTGCTTTTCCTGGACAGGCCATCCGATCCAGTGGGGAGGGTTTCTTGCTGGAAACCTCGCTTTTCACTAAAACGCCTGTCTTGAATAGCCATGGGTGTTTACAGGCCCAGGAATGCACACAACAAAAATAGGCATTTAAAAAGTGAGTTGAAAAAGTCACAGCCAGGGAGCACAGTGCTGGCCAGGCAAAGGAGAGGAGGGGGCTTCCCTTGGCCTCAGCGGGCCGCCTGCAGAAGACCTTTTCCGGCCGGCGGCCCGGCAGCGGGCATTCCTTTGGGGTGACAGCAGCCTCCACGGTCTCCCCATCCTCCCACAGCCTCGGCCCGGTGACTAAGCACACAGGAATCCGCGGTGCCCGGCCCCCCGGACGGCAGGAGGACGGCTGGGCAGACGCAGCGGCCCAGGGCCCCTTCCCCGGAAAGAAAACCTGAGCTCTGCCCTCAGCCTGGGGGAGAGCAGGAGGGACAAGGGGTCACAGCCCCCAGGCCGGGGAGAGCAGGAGAGACAGAGGGTCACAGCCCCCGGCCTGGGGAGAGCAGGAGAGACAAGGGGTCATAGCCCCCAGCCTGGGGGAGAGCAGGCGGGACAGAGGGTCACAGCCCCCAGCCTGGGGGAGAGCAGGAGAGACAGAGGGTCACAGCCCCCAGCCCAGGGGAGAGCAGGAGGGACAAGGGGTCACAGCCCCCAGCCTGGGGAGAGCAGGAGAGACAAGGGGTCATAGCCCCCACCCCGGGGAGAGCAGGAGAGACAAGGGGTCACAGCCCCCACCCCGGGGAGAGCAGGAGAGACAAGGGGTCACAGCCCCCAGCCTGGGGAGAGCAGGAGGGACAGAGGGTCACAGCCCCCAGCCTGGGGAGAGCAGGAGGGACAGAGGGTCACAGCCCCCAGCCTGGGGAGAGCAGGTGAGACAAGGGGTCACAGCCCCCACCCCGGGGAGAGCAGGAGAGACAAGGGGTCATAGCCCCCACCCCGGGGAGAGCAGGAGAGACAAGGGGTCATAGCCCCCAGCCTGGGGAGAGCAGGAGGGAGAGGGTCACAGCCCCCAGCCTGGGGGAGAGCAGGAGGGACAGAGGGTCACAGCCCCCACCCCGGGGAGAGCAGGAGGGACAGAGGGTCACAGCCCCCGGCCCGGGGAGAGCAGGAGAGAAGGGACAGGCGTCACTCCTGCAGAGGGCAAGGCACCCAAGCCCAGATGACAGCCCATGACCCCCCAACCCTCCACAGGGCTTGCAGAGGCCTACCTTTGCTGAGGCATCACAGAACAGAGTTTTGGAGTGCACCTTTATCTCTGAATAAAACTCTGAGCAAATGATGGTGGTTTGCTCCAAGGAAGCAGAATTAAACACTGGAAAGGCAACAAGTTTGGTCTGCCCAATAAATAAAAGAGACTAAAAAGCAGAAATGTACGGAGACTAATTCATGGTGAAATTGGCCATCCAAGATTTGATTTCAAGAAATCAGTTCCTGACACCTCATATTACTCCCTGTATGACTTTTACTCATTTCTTTAAAGAAAAACAAGTTTCCTTTCTGCCTTTATCACAACCTGCCCTTCATCAGAGCTAGAGCATCCACTTGTTTATTAAAGATATTTTTTTACAAGATTAAAGAAGGGTTTTAAAAAGAAAACAATTCTCCCAGTTACAAATCAGCCAAACAAGGGTACCTGATCACTGATCAGCATCAAAGTTCTGCTCCCCATGTGAAAATCATCCATCAATGTAAAAATAAATCCACCCTAAGGGGAGCGGATGGGGGGGGGGCGGTCAAGTCTGAGACACAAGCACAGTATTTGAAATTCAGAAACAAGTTGTTTCATGATTAAGCATCTGTATTCTGACTGTGCTTACATCACTGTTTCATTTTCATCTTTATCTTTAGTCTTACATTTTCTGGTCACGTAAAGAAGGTTGGGAGAGAAGGGTGAGGAGGCAGGAGGCCGTGCAAACGGAACCCTCACGACCTTCACTCTGCAGCTGTGTTCTGAAGCCCCTTGGCTAGAGGAGGACAGCAAGAACCGGTCGACCATGGACCTTGCCTTCTCCAGGGCAAGACAGGCCAGCCGGTCACTGCCGGGTGTGTGTTCACCGGCTGGCGCAGGGCAGCTCCCGGGAAAGTGGCGTGGTGTGATGGGGAGAATCACAAGCTACGGTTGTGATTCTCCGTAGCTTGTCAGTCAAAAGCAGGTCTGACAAAAGCAGGTCTGACTCCAGGTTGGCTGCCTGGCGGCATGAAAACTCACCCGTGTCACATCAGGTCTCCCTGCCTCAGTTTCCTCACCTCCAAACAAGGCGGG
This sequence comes from Dama dama, assembly GCF_033118175.1. Lineage (NCBI taxonomy): Eukaryota > Metazoa > Chordata > Mammalia > Artiodactyla > Cervidae > Dama > Dama dama. Next base: position 16,974,702 of record NC_083693.1, on the reverse strand, counting down.
GCGGGGGGCGGGCAGACCGTCTGCATACACCCCACAGGCTGTGACAAAGCCTGAAGCAGACTACTGAAGAGGTGACTCCAGCAGCCCAGTTACTCAGTTACCCCACGAGTGCCAGCTATGATCAGAAACCCAGTCCTTCCTCGGGGCCACCGGGCTCCAGAGGGGCAGAGTGCGGCTCACCCGTACGGAGACAGACATCTCACACCGAAGAACTCCCCGCCAGCTGGCCCCCATCCGCCAGGGTCCCCACACCAGGGTTAGATCAGCAGGCTCCTTGGAGGCCCCCTCTTTCGGGACTTGCAGAAGCCCGGCGGGGTTCTAATCTGCAGAACCCCTGAATGTCGGGGGATCTTCTAACAGGTCTGAAGAGCTCTAACCAGAGTAGCAAAAATTGCTCGTTTGTCAATATTGTTAGATGCCTGGGATTTAGACGCGGACCTTTTTTTCTGAATCATGAACAGAGACAGAACGAGGAGACAGATTCAGGCCTCCTAAGATGCTGTGGCTCTGTATCTGCCATCAGGCAAATACCTTTCTCTTACCACTCACAGCATATCGCGGGGGCCAAGTGCACATGCCCATCCTTGCATCAGGCCCAGAGCCCCGGAGCAGACAGCAGAGCAGGGCGGATGGTGTAGGGGAAGGAGGCCGTGCCCAGCCCGAGACGGCGGATGGGGGCACCCCGGCTTCTAACACAGCTCGACCCCCAGAACACCGGGGCTGGCCCTGTCTCAACCTTCCAGACCTGTTCCAAGTTGAAGCTTCCCTCTGATTCGCTGTGACTTCTCAGGAGGATTAGGCAGGGCATGTGAAGCGAGTTCCTAGAAAGTGTTCATGGAACACAAAGTTCTAACTCAATTTCTATATATTCCAGGGCCAGTGGCTTCTGTTTTGTTCTAACAGCACCACAGCCTTGAATAACTGAAGCCACAGATACCCCGGCAGGGCTAAAGGGTCCCCAGGGGGAGACCAGGGCTGTCAGCCCCTTGTTTCTCCACCGCGGGACAAGCCCTCTTCCCGCTTCCTGAACCAGAGCATGTCCTATGAGGGCAAGGGACTCCGGAGCCCTCCGTCTGTCAGCTCCAAGCCAGACCCCTCTCAGCTAGAAGGCCTGGCGAGCATACTCCAGACACAAGGCGACAGGTCAAGGGTGCGTCCACTACAGAGGTCTCAGCACCACGGGAAAGGGAGGCTGGGGGCTCAGGAGAAGGTCACCATGATGGCTGCAGCCAAGAGAGAATGGGCAGATACGGGAACGCACAGGCTGAGGTCCTTGGAGAGGTGCCTTCTGAACCAAGTCGGGGTCAGACCTGACGATCCCCCAGCTCCCTCTCCCCTGTGAGATCCACACAGACAGATGGGCAGCAGCTCCCTCAGCCTGCACTGGCACTGCCAGCTTCAGAACTGTCCCAGCGCCCAGGGGACAACGCCCAAGGCACCGACCCAGCTGGGGAGACGGCCTCTTCCTCCCAGGCTGCTCTCGTTCCTGGGGCCCGCACCAAAAACTCCCTTACCAGGGAAATCCAGAAAGCTGAGCCTCCTCAAAAGTCAATCTTGCAAGTTCACAGGCTTTTTTTTGGTTCATAAGTGATACGGAATAATGTGCGGGGGGCTGGAGGGAGACACACGGTATGAACAGTTCACTGTCACCTGCTGTACACTTCTACTAGTTCAAAGTTAACTCATTTAGTATCTCCTAGTCTACTAGTTCAAAGTTAACTCATTTAGTATCTACTAGTTCAAAATTAACTCATTTAGTATCTACTAGTCTACTAGTTCAAAAGTTAGCTCTACTAGTTCAAAAGCTAACTCATTTAGTATCTACTAGTCTACTAGTTCAAAATTAACTCATTTAGTATCTACTAGTCTACTAGTTCAAAAGTTAGCTCTACTAGTTCAAAAGCTAACTCATTTAGTATCTACTAGTCTACTAGTTCAAAAGTTAGCTCTACTAGTTCAAAAGCTAACTCATTCAGTATCTCCTAGTCTACTAGTTCAAAATTAACTCATTTAGTATCTCCTAGTCTACTAGTTCAAAATTAACTCATTTAGTATCTCCTAGTCTACTAGTTCAAAAGTTAGCTCTACTAGTTCAAAAGTTAACTCATTTAGTATCTACTAGTCTACTAGTTCAAAAGTTAGCTTTACTAGTTCAAAAGCTAACTCATTTAGTATCTCCTGGTCTACTAGTTCAAAATTAACTCATTTAGTATCTCCTAGTCTACTAGTTCAAAATTAACTCATTTAGTATCTCCTAGTCTACTAGTTCAAAAGTTAACTCATTTAGTATCTACTAGTCTACTAGTTCAAAAGTTAGCTCTACTAGTTCAAAAGTTAGCTCTACTAGTTCAAAAGTTACTAGTTCAAAAGTTAACTCATTTAGTATCTCCTAGTCTACTAGTTCAAAAGTTAACTCATTTAGTATCACCTTAAACAACAAAACAAAACCCTAGGAGAAATATAAATTTGTTCAATTCTTTCCATTTTCTCAAAATCTTAACCACTGATCCAATTAACTGTGGATGGACCCAAACGGTTCCAAAGCTTTTCCAACCTGCTACCTAAATGTGATCTCATTACCATGATAAAAATTCTGAGAAACTTTAGTCTTCTGAGCATACAACACAGGATAAGAGAATCAAATCCATTCAGTTTCAATCTACTGCTCCACTTAATAAACAAAAAATGTTAACAATGTGCATTTTGAAAAGAAATTTAAGTGGTTTCATAATGGAGATACTGTGAGTTTTCCCACGACGTTAAGTGAAGGCTTATGACAAGAGTTTAATGAGCTGTTATCCAATATCTTCCAGGCCTGGGGATTTCAGCTTCTTCCCCTCTGGAACAGAGGTTGCTCAGAAAGCATGATCCGTACTAAATGGAACTGCCCTCCTCAAATGTCTTCACTTTTATAGTCTGTAATCCAAGTCACTCTACTAGCAGGCAGAAAAATCCCAGTCAGCTTCAAAACTCCCTCATCTTTCTATTACTTCAAATGACAACCTGTTCCCAGTACTTCATCTTCGCAGTAAGCACCAGGAGCTGAAAAGATGAAATCAATCTCACATTTCTCTCTGCCGGTTTACATGACTTATTTGTTTCAGCAGATCCTCTTTGCCACAAATCCTCCCTTTGCCCATTCATGTCTGCATACTTAACATAGATTTGATATTTCTCTACGCCAAAGATCGTACGCTGAGTTTTTCTCTAACTGGAAGACAGGCAGGAAGAGAGGGAGGGGGCTGTCTGGGATCCCTTTGTTGCCACAAAGAACAGTTCATGGCAAGACAAGTAACGCAAAACTTCAATCGGCAGCCCTACACATCAGATCCAAAGAGGGGGAAAAGAGAAGAACTGAGATGTCCTGAGCCTGTTCTGGTTCCAGACACTTCACTGACCTTATGTAATAAAACTTGCTTGGTGGCCCTCGTGGAACAGGGAATCTAATCCAGACATGGGTCACAAATCCACACTTCATAAACATCATGACGTGAGTAATGAACCCAAAGTCTGCCACGTAATAACCAACCAGAGTCCTCCAGGGGCAAACATCGCACCTTCTGGTGGACATGTCCTGGAATCAACTTGAAATCCGCCCCCACCCCGAGGCTGAGCGGGACGCCAGAGTGCTGAGTCCTCACACTGCTGTTCCCGCTGCACACCCAGCCTAGTTCCCCAGGTCTGACTACCTGGGAAGTGCTAAGCCCTCAGGGAGGATTTTTTTAAAAATCAGATATAAAGTGGAAACCACCAACTTCCCATCATCACCCCTGCCTCAACCACCGGTCAGCAAAGGCACCACCTTCTGGGATAAAGTTCAATAGGTCTCTTCTTCCAAGAACCAAGCTGTGGGCAGTAATTCCACGCAAACGATATCTCAGCTGAACAGGCTTGGGGCGGGACCGCCAGCAGGGACTTCAACCACCACTCAGACTTCTGCTTTTGTGAAATGATACCCTCCACATTCCATAGGACTTGCAAAGTTCTGAAATGGAAGCTATTCACGGGTGGAGGGCCGTGTATACAGTGCTAGGCAAACAGTACTGAGTGCGCGGGCACTTGCTGCGTGAAAGGCCTCTATCTCACTTGAGGCAAATGCTCTTTCCACGCAAAGCTCCAAATTCGGAACTCTACCCGCTCTGAGCTCTTAGAGCCTGCTGCCTCTCCTCCTCTTCAGGCAAAAATCGTGGAGTATCTCATCACATGGTATGAGCTGCGTGTGTGTCTCTCTGGAATGTCATGTGCTTTTATCTTATCTCAAGATAAAATGCTAAGTTTCTATCATCTCATATTGCCTGGCATGGGGCTTGCACACAACAGGCTGACTGATGGAAACTGCGGGAATCTTGGCCGGGTAACAAGTGTCAAAACCTGCACAGACGCATCAGGACCGAAATCAGATGCTACTGATAATCCACACCTTGTTGCCCTTCTCCCTTACCACAGGAATGAGATGCACAAAATACAAGCTCTTCCACCTCATTGCTGAGACTGGATTTATGTTAACGAGAATGGGGAGGAGGAGAAACAGACTCAGCAGAAACGAGAATGGTAAGAATCTCCCAAATCTTGTGTGTCCACATCCTCTCACACCCCCCACTCACTCAGTTGCTCTTAAACTCTCCTGACATTTAGTTTATTCATTCCAACTGGAAGATCAGGCAACCAGTCCCATCACTTCATGGCAAATACATGGGGAAACAATGGAAACAGTGACAGACTTTATTTTCTTGGGCTCCAAAATCACTGCAGATGGTGACTGCAGCCATGAAATTAAAAGACACTTGCTCCTTGGAAGAAAAGCTATGAAAAACCTAGATGGCATATTAAAAAGCAGATACATTACTTTGCCAACAAAGGTCCATCTAGTCAAGGCTATGACTTTTCCAGTGGTCATGTATGGATGTGAGAGTTGGACCATAAAGAAACCTGAGCACTGAAGAACTGATGCTTTTGAACTGTGGTGTTGGAGAAGACTCTTGAGAGTCCCTTGGACTGCAAGGAGATCCAACCAGTCCATCCTAAAGGAGATCAGTCCTGGGTGTTCATTGGAAGGACTGATGTTGAAGCTGAAATTCCGATATTTTGGCCACCTGATGTGAAGAACTGACTCATTGGAAAAGACCCTGATGGTGGAAAAGATTGAAGGCAGGAGAAGAAGGGGACGATAGAGGATGAGAGGGTTAGATGGCATCACCACCTTGACGGACATGAGCTTGAGCAAGCTCCAGGAGTTGGTGATGGACAGGGAAGCCTGGGGTGCTGCAGTCCTTGGGGTCACAAAGAGTCGGACATGACGAAGCAACTAAACTGAAAACCATATGTGTCATCCAAAAACATGTTATAAATCCCATTTTATATTAATAAAATTCCTATACCTATCAAGACTGGGCCTAGCACCAAGACTGGCACTCAGGACCCCAAATCCTGACTGGACTCACCCTCATCCCGCCACGACACCAAGAGTGAGGACCTCTTAGTTTGCAAGTCCCGGGCACCTCCACTCCTCACGGCCAGCTCCCCCAGTCTTCATGAGAACCGACCCACTCAGAAGCTCTGCAGGGTCAGGCCCACAGGCAGACGTCTTCTCCAGAAGACGTCCTCCTTGCCTTCCTCCAACACTGGCTGTGAGGCTGGAGAACCAAGATTTATAAACAGAGAACAAGTCGGAACCCACAGTGGCTCATCATCGACCCGGAGAAAGAGACTAGTGACGAGTGCGCAGGGCCTTCTGAAACCACCGACAGAGCTCCGGGAGGCACCGTCACCGACCAGGAACGGGGCACAGGCTCCACACTCGCACGTGGGCCTTGCAGGCCTGTGAGCCCCCCACGAGGGAGACTCAGGGAGGTGTCCTGGAAGAGCAGCCAAGCCGAGCCGTGACGACCCCGCGGACAACGGTAAGGGTCCACCACGGAGAGCGTGGCCACAGCCGTCTGCCCAGCTAGAACTAGCTATGCACACGTCCCACAGCCAGGCTGCAGAGCAGGACACACCCCACTCCCAGGCTACTCAGCAAGTGCTGCGACTCCACCCAGATCATCCAGAAGTGCTCCTGAGCCCACGGCACCTTGGCAGGATCATGGGAGACGTCAGCCGCTGGCCACGAGAGCCGGAAACGCTCGCGGGCCCGTCAGCTTGCTCCGACTGTGGGTGAAGGAGCGCTTGAGTTGAAAAGAATGATTTAAATGAACTTAAATTCATGCAACATAACCGCATTAGATGGGGGTTTCTAAAAGTACTTGTGAATAATTCACTTTGGTTACAGTAAAAGCCAGACCAGAAAAAGTCCCGTCAAAGACACAAGACCAACATAAATTGTACTCAATTTCCTACTCCCAATGCCTGTCTGACCACCTTTCTTGCCCTCCACCCTTGCCCTGAGATGGTTCCTTGGCCTGCGCTCTACCTGCTGCCCCGCGGTGAGCCTGTCAGAGCCGGCTGATTGCAGCCCACCCTCCGAGGCCTGCTTCGCGAGCCTGCCCCTAAGGAAGGGTAGGGCCCATCCCCCAAAAGAAGGCAACCGCTTCACAGCATGGCAAGCTGGGAACATGTAATCTCATGCTCTAGCATGCTTCCTGAAGTCCAGCACCAGCAGCCCCATCCCAGGTCCCCAACACCTTCCAGCGCAGCAGGGAGACAGGGTTGGACTCACTCAGTTCAAGAGATGAGGAAACGGGGAGCAGGCAGGCAAACGGCTGGCGCTGGGCCGCTCAGCTAAGCGGCCAGCGGCGTCTGGCCCGCGCGTTCTGCGGGAAACAGGGATGCCTATGTGTTCACAGTTTCCATGCAAATTCCATCAGCTCATGAGGCAGAAGGCCCCCTACTCCTCCCCGCCTTTTGATCACCCATCACTTGCCTCTCCAGCCTGGCTTCAGAGATGAGACGATGCTGACAAGAGTTTTGCTTTTATTTTGCTAATTGTGGAAGAGTTTAAGACTGAAGGTTGAAGAGCTGGCATACGAAAGTCCAAGCTTCACACTTAAAAAAAAAAAAAACTTGTACCAGCCTTGTTGCAAAGAGAATCTGCACTGGCTCATGCTAAACCAATCACCCAAACCAGTCACCTTTTATTTGCTTGCGGAAGAGGTGGTCTGAATACCATCCCCATCACCATCTCTCTCTCATCACCATCTAATCCCTCCTTACACATCTTCAGTGGCTCCTCTCTAAGCGCCGAGGCTCTCCATGAATTACAACAGTGCCCAGCAAGACAGAGTTGCATTTACCCAAACAGTCTAAACCTTCCCATGAGACCAAGTTGAGTCGAGTGTCTGAAGTCCCCAACTTCACGAGCATGAAGTTCACTGAAGCCGCGACTGCAGCCTCACCAATCCCTCTGCCTGGTAACGGGCAGAGGGCACACAGGCCCAGAGAGCTGTCGTCTCCAAAATGGAACAGCAAACTAATCCTGCAAAACAAATTTATCTTACAATGACAGTCTGTTAAGTTGGCTGTGGCTGTTTTATCAATCGCCTCTCAATAAAATACTGCTTGATGGAAGCAGACCCAGAAGTTCACCCCCCCGCCGAGGCACCCATCTCGGGCATCCAGTGAGTTTTCTAAGGATATTTTTCTTAGGAAACAAGAAATATCTGTGGAGCTAAAGAAGCATTCTTCTGGGGAAAAAAAAAAATGATACATTCTCAGAATTCTATTCATAAACGATGATGGTATCAAGATCCTGAGAGTCTCAACTCCCACAGTGGATGTGAAAGGACAGTCAGGATGAGGGGGTGGCCGAGGACGGGGTGGTGGAGAACCCGGTGACCTCAGAGGATGACACCCCATCACCTAAACTGTACCCCCAGACCACTAGTTAAGTTACTTCCAAGGGGGAGTCCAAGACGCCCCATCCTGCACCCAGGCTGCTCCGTCTTTCCTCGTGAATGGAGGAGAACTCGAGGGCCTTTCCCACCACCCTGCTTAAAAACCTGCTCCAGAGCGTCTCTGACACAGTTACGCAAATGCTTCTAGAGGAGTACCGGTGTATTACAAAATAATTCCATCACTTCTAGTCCACGGAAGAAGAGAACCAAAATACATCCTATAACCTGAGGAGCAGTCTAAGATCTGAATAATATCATCATTTTAGCCAGGCACAAGGGGCCATTCAGAAGTCAAGAAGTCAGGACAGAAACATCACACTGGGAACCTCAGGAACAAAGCTCTTTGCCTTGTCTGGACCCAGGGAATCTGACCAGTTTCCATTTGTCTCCATGTTACCACCCAATACCTTCTGGGGTTAAAAAAAAAAGAGTCTTAATTTGAACACTTTGGCTGTCCAGGAAGTGCTTCTAATAATAGCAACCTTCATGTTGCCTTTTTTTGCATTGCAGGCTCTTTGCTTCCCAATTTTTTTTTTTTTTTTTTTTTTTTTTGCCCTTTTTTACTACTAAGCCCAACTACCCGGTCTCGGCAGCTGCTAAAAACCATCCAAGCCCTTTTCATCTATCCGGAAATCCAGAATGGCAGCCTCGGTTCACAGATCTGCCGCCACGGGCAGGCAGAAGCCCCTTGCAGCCAGGCCCTGCTTCCTGGGGCCCCAGGGCAAGACGGCTTCGGGCCGGGGGCCACACGGCCTCCCTGCACCGGCCCCCAAACCTCCCCCTTCCCCAGCCCCTCATTAGGACTGGCAGAAACAAGCAGGAGACGGCTCCGCATGGGTCGCTCCCCGCGTACAGCCTTAACGTTAACGCAGCGTCCCCAAACACACTGCCTCTGTTCCCATCCCACGTGGGTGCCGCGAAAACCGGCACAAAGAAAGGGAAGCGGGCTGGCTGGCTGCTTGTGACCAAGGCCGAGAAACAAACAGCGACTTCTGTTCCGTAATGAGCTGAAACAGGAGCCAGGCTTCCGGGAGAGGGCCTGCATTCCTGCATGGCGTTTTCCCACCCACCTGATCCCCCTGAACGGAAGGAAGATCGGGGAGGACAGCGGGAGCCAGTGTGTGTTTCCTGCACTGTGGGTGAGAGGAGAGAGAGGAAAGAGAACAGAACAGCCAGAGCAGGCGAGGAGACTGGGTGGGAGAGCACGGTGGTGTGCACACACGCGCGTGTGAGCACACACACAGCAAGTGCTACCCAAAGGAGGGAGTGAACAGGCACACGCTTCTGCAGGGGCACACGCTTCTGCAGGGGCACACACTTCTGCAGGGGCATGCGCTGACCTGCTTTGACTCTGTGGGACCTGCAGTGGTCACAAATAAAAGTGCACGCCCTCGTTATCTTTACCCCAAATTGGCCCATTCTAACCACTTTGCTGCTCTCTGAGGAAAACACAATTTTAACAAAAGATAATACTTAAGGTTAGTATCAAACAAGAATCTTGTTGTTGATATTCTTAATTCTTCCCAACACCAAGCCTGCAAACGCAATAAGTTCATAGGGTTTGATAACCAAATAAACACAGTTCACCTGTAACGGCAGAGGCCCCTACTCACCTCCCCATACAGACATATGTCCTCACTGAATGTTCTTTCAAGATACAGCTTATCTGGACAGACATAGGAATTTGAACAATTTGGATTAAATTAGCGAGAATCACTCCTACACTGTGCCATGCTATTTATGATAATTGAATTTTTGCAATTTAGAAAAAGTAACAGAGAAAGACCATAGAAGACATGGCAATAAACATACACAGTCAGAATGCTCAGAATTTTAAACGATCTCAGAATGCAGCTCTTAGGTACTTAATTTTTAAGAAGACCAGCAGCTGCTGGTCCTTCCTAAGAACCTACTGTGTGCTGGGCACTGTGGCGCTTTACGAGCGCTGGACCTGCTCACCCCCGCTTCAGGCGGAGGACGGGGCCTGGCAGCCGCGCCTCAGCGCCTGGGGCACAGAGCGTGGCGGCAGAGCCCTCTCGACCCACGGACTGCGCTCAAACCTCTGCCACACGGTGCCATGTGTCCGTGCTGGAAGGCGGTTTACTTTCTTGAGTCCCATTTTGTACAAAATTATATATCCCTGCAAACATCAATCTTAAATGCCACGATGGTCCACAGGGGAAAGCCACACTGTCCAGGTGCAGGGCCGCCTAAACATGCCCGAAGACCAGTGAGGCAGAGGGTGGCAGGCACGCTGGGGTTAGCTGCTGCCTCCACGACGCTGCCAGGGATGAATAAACACGCTGGGAGATCAGGAGTGAGGCCCGGCCAGCAACACGGCCCCCTGAGAATGGCAGAAGAGCTGCCACGCTGGCCCTGGAGGAGCGCCGTCTCCTCCAGGTCACCCCACCCTGTGCACGCAGGCCCCAGAGCCCCCATCCCTCCCTGTCGTGAGAAGCCAGCTGTCTCCCCTGACATCCGAGAAGCTCCCCCCTCACCTGCCCCTGCAGGCCAGGGAGCCGCTCCTCCAGGGACTGGGAAGACAGGCCGTCAGCCCACACAAAACCCAGCCCTCCTGACAATGTCCCGCGCAGGCTGCGTTAGCCAGCAGCAGAACCCAGAATGGTCTAGATTTTGGATTTCCACCGGGGGTTCCCTTCTTCCCCATAAAAGACCTCTCTGTGCATGCGTGCTAAATCGCTTCAGTCGTGTCCAACTCTTTGCGAACCCCATGGACTGCGGCCCACCAGACTTCTCTGTCCATGGGATTCTCCAGGCAAGAATACTGGTCTGGGTTGCCATTCCCTCCTCCAGGGGATCTTCTGACCCAGGAATCGAACCCATGTCTCCTGCATTGATCGGCAAGTGGACTCTTTACCAGCAGCGCCACCAAAAGACCTCTACATTTCTTAAATCCAGATTCCCGAGTTAGGCACAGTGATAAACAGATGACTATTCTGTTTAATATCCTGTGTGTTGCAGACAGAGGTTCTATCTCCTGCCCCTGATGTTCCCAGAACACCCGGGCTGCCTCTCACTTCCTCCAAGTCAGGGGGCGCCTTCCGTCCCAGAACGGTGTCAGAGACTCCTCCTCCTCTAGCCTGAGTCCCAGAGTCACACCATGTGCAGGAGGAGGCCTGTTTCCAAGTCATGGGTCCCGGCTCCACCACCAGCCAAACCCAAGTCCTAACCCACCCATGCCCTCAAGTTGAGCAACGCAGTCCAGGACAGGATTAGCCACAGGCCCACACGTTTCACGTCATCCCCACTTTAGCAGGCAATGTCACACTGGCATCCACACATGGAGAGTGAGATAGAAATATTAACGCAACAAAAGAAGGAGGCCTTTTAGGAGTTAAAAAAAAAAAAAAAACAGAATGGTCTTATAAGTAGGCTTAACTAAGGAAATGGGAAGGGACTCCAGAATATTTTCCAAAGATCTAGAATTGCAAAAAGCACCCTAGGAGACATATTCTGAAAGCTTTTTCATCTCCAAGACGAGATCCCTATTAAAAAAAAACAAACTTCTGAAGGGAGCATGGGACAGTGACACCTTAGCTCGGCGCCATCAAGCCCAGAATGACGCCTTTCAGCAACAAGGCCCGGGGACCAAGGTGGGGTCGGCTAAGAGGGTCCCAGGGACACAGGGGCTCAAACTGCCTCTCCATCCGGGGAACACGGTCACCACCAGGGAGCAGAAACGCCCTCTCCACGCGTGACTATAAAAGGCAGAGAAAGGAGGCCCGGGGCATGTGACCCCCTTTCTAAATAAAGAAACCCCCACACTGGGCTCAGCTGACCGGAGCAGGGGCCTTCCAGGGGAGGAGAGACAGGCCGCAACTGACACGCGAGCCGGAGCCCCCGGGCGGCCTGCCCCTCCTCCGGGACGAGCGGGACCCCCTCAGCGCTGGGCGCACGCAGGCCCTGCCTGGCCCGCCTCGGCAACACAACACAGTGTTTCACAGAACGAAAACGAGAACAAGAAGAGGAATTAGCAGAACCGTTGAGATGAAGTGAGGCGTCATCACACACCCGGGGTCTCCCCACCTCATCTCAAGCCAGCAGGCGGTGTACAGACACTAATAAGTCGCCACTCTCACCCATCGGGCCTGACACAGCAAGACAAGCAAAGGGGGAAGGGGGCAACTCCACCCGTCACAGCAGGTCACCCTCGTGAGGAGAGGCTGATAAAAGCCGGAGGACCCACTGGGGGGGAAATACATGATTACACCACCTGCCTTCGTTTTAAGGCCCGGGCCCCTGGGTGGCGAGGCGGCAGTGAGACGTGTTCCACTCGTCAGCGAAGGGAGCCGGCTTCTGCCTTCTCCTTGAAAGCTCCAACCTGTCTCCCTGGTTTCTCCTCACTGAAGGCGGTAGGAAAGCCACCGCGCTCCAGGCCGCCGTCCCCAGACATCCCCTTTAGACGGCAGGAAGGCAGCGCCGCAGCGAGGCCGGCCTGGTGGGGCCCTGGCAGAGCCCAGGCCCACTCACTGGCCACACCGTGACGTCAGGGACCTCACCGTGTTCACTCTGACGACTTGGAAAGTACTTGGAGACTAAGTCTAGCAGTAGGATTTCAGATTTTTTTTTCCCCGTTGGCAGGGGGTGCCATACTTGAAATCTCCTACCAGAAACCTAGAAGGTAAGCTAACACCACACAGGGTCAGGGCATTGCGCCGGGCAAGGAGAGAACTCAGGAGCCCGGGGAAGTCCACCATTCCCTCCCTGCACGCCGCCATCCTCCAGAGGATAAAGAATAGCACCCTCGGGCCAGGCTTCAGCTTTCGGGATGGGTCACACCCTCTCCACCCTTCCCCGTCATCCCCGGCCTTGGGTCACTCTGACCAGGGCAGGGGACGACGGGGGGTGACCCCAGGGAGCAACGGCCATGAAAGTGACACAGGAAACGTCCGCATTTTATAATCCTTGCGGCTTCTGGCTCGCCAAGCAGTTACGCCATACCGCTCTCTGCGCGAGGGGGAAGGTGCATCTTCCTGACAACCCGTCTTTCACAAAGCAGGAGCAGGCTCACCCCTGGGGGACGGCCGTGCTGCCCAGGCGCTGGAGGACATGCCCAGAATCTACTGAGACAGGCGTCCCCTCCTCAGGAAGAGCCCACCGGAGTCCACCAAGCCCCCCAGGCCTCCAGCAGCGGGCGGCCAGCTGCTCAGCGGGGCCACGGACCCGCAGGCACAAGACCAGGTGCAAGGCCCGCTTCGTGGGCTCCCACGGGCTCCTTGACAGGATTCCAGGGAGAGCAGCCTGTGGGTCAGCATGCATGTGGGCAAGGCCACTGGGGCGAGGCGGACAGGCAGGGCGGCCAGGGAGAGGCCGTGTCGCTGAGCCAGCAGAGGGGAGACACAGGAAGGCAGACTGGGGAAACACCTCGCGTGGAAAGGCCTCGGTGTCCGGCTGGAAAAGGGAGCATCCACGTGGTACCCAAGTGTCTGACACAGGCGCTCGGAGAACGGGAACGCTGCCCACGCAGAGGGGAGGCAGGGACAACCCTGGGCTGGAAGTGAGGAGCCAGGGACCCCATCAGACGCTGACACCGCGGAACTGAGCGTTTCTCTGTAACGTCTAAAATCTCACACACATCCTTGACCTGATACCTCTCTCCAGAGGTTCCCCCACTGTCTGCAGCTGCAATGCCCGTGGGGGTCCAGACATGACTGGGGATGGGCTCGAGGGCTCACGGCGAGGTCTGAGCTGGAGATGGGGTTTGGAAGCCAGATGCAGGCAGGAGGCTGCTGAAGCAGTGGGTGAGAAACTCCAGGGGAGAGGACAGTGGAAAGACGGTCCAAGGAGAACAAGGACTAGAGACTGGACCCGGAAGAGGAGCCAGAAAAAAGGCTGCAGCGCAAGCAGGAGGACCAGAGATGCAGGCAGGCGGGGACGGCGGGGTCAGCGTGCCGCAGCTCAGGGGGCCCACCTACAGGCTCAAGGGAGGGAAGAAGCCACACTCATGCTCTTTAAAGGCCAATCACCTCGAGGAGGTGGGTAACTTGCACCCCTTGAAATCGGAAGACAGAAGTGGGCAGGGAACCCACAACACTGTAGTTTCTTTAATGGAGGGGTGGCTGTCAACAAAGCCACTTGCCCCTGCAGAGTCAGGGTCTACAGAGGGGGTTTAAAGGGGGGTGTCAGGGGAAAACTGCCTATGGGCACCCCATAATTGAGTGCTTCTCCATCCTGTCAAACATCTCACACACATCCTTGATCTGACACATCTCTCCAGACGTTCCCCCTCCGTCTGGAGCCAGCCCCGGGAAGAATGGGGTGCTTCTGTGCTTCCTCTTTTCAAATGGCCATCTTCACACTCACGGGGACCCCGAGGCAGACGTTCTGTCTGGACTCAGCGCCCCCCGCCTGGCTCCTCGGACGACCCCTCGGCTCTGCCTAGAGAGGTGTGGAGCAGCACAGCGCTGCGGTGCTCAGCAGAAACAGGACTTCTGCGGGCAAGAACCCAGCACCTTCTGCAGCATGCTCCGAGCCAGCGCTCTCTGAACGTATCACAGCACGAGCTCCATCTGTGGCTTCAAATCCTCTAGGAGCCCCATTGAAAAGTAAAGAGAAACAGGCAAAACTAACCACAGTAACGTTTTACTTCATCCATCTAAAGCATCATTTTAACATGTAATCAATATACAGAATATTGAGGAAATAGCTTTCTTTTCCCCCATATTATGCTCTGACATCCAGTGTGTATTGCACACTTGAAAAATCTCAATTCACACAGGCCACAGTTCAAGTAGTGGACAAGACACGTGTGGCTAGTGGCTACCACACAGGACCCTGCAGGTCAGGAGGGAATCTACGCAAAGGGAAAGAGTTCCAATTCAACTAGAAAACCCCCAAGAAACCTGCCAACCCTGGAGCTTTCAGTACAAGCTGAAGGGAAGACAATTTCCCTGAACGCTGTCATTGTTTTTAAATAAATATTCCATTGTGAAATCACAGAAAAACATGAGCAGGCCTGAGACACTGGCCCAGGAGAAGGTTGCAGGGTGCTGCCTTGAGGAAGAGGTTGTCGGGCCAGCAGGCCTGCCAGCATCAGACGCAGCGGCCTGATGCCCGCCCCCCAGGCCTTTCTCAGGAGCCTTTCCCCTTTTTCTCTCTAATCTCCCAACAGCCTATGACGACACCATGGGGCTACCCCATTTCACAGATGAGAAAACTGAGGGCCAGCCCAAGGTTAAACGTCCAGTCACGGCTACCAGACTTGGGACCAGAACTCATGCCTCGCCCCTGCACCAGATTTCTTCAACAAGAAGCTGGTCAGAAACAGCCCAAAATCCACAGTGAGACCTAAATAAATACTAAATGAATCACTGAACAAGTGCCCACCAAACGACTTTTTAAGTAACACCTCCCTTTAGTACAGACCTTATGAGTTTTCAGAACAGTTCTGCACACACATTTGACCATCACTAAGGAGTACTATGGGGCTGCCCAATGGAGCGTTCTAAACATGGCCATCTACCACCCAGAAGGGCTGACTGGTCCAAGGTCAGCCCTTACACCACATCCAAGTCCAAGGTCAGCCCCTTACACCACATCCAAGTCCAAGGTCACCCCCTTACACCACACCCAAGTCCAAGGTCACCCCCTTATACCACACCCAAGTCCAAAGTGACCCCCCTTACACCACACCCAAGTCCAAGGTCACCCCCTTATACCACATCCAACATCTCTCCACGACACATGACACCTCATTTGAAGATGACTTTTTCCTTTAAAATAAAGTTTTTAAATGTCAAAACTACTTGAAAATATTCTTTGTTGTTTTTTCAGAACCAGCGGGTAAGCTAATGACAGGGTAGAGTTTTAATCAATCACAAATGTGACTTTAGCACAGTATTTTCCCCAACCCGAGCCAACAGGGATGCTCCAAGTGGCCTGATGGTGTTCTCAGCTCTCCGAGGTCCTGGCTGCAGCCCGTGGAACCCCGCCCTCACTGGACCAGTGTTCACCCGCCCGCCGGTGCAGTGACAGGGAGCATGAAAGCCTGCCCTGTGTCAGAGCCTCCTTTCTCTGCTTCTGCCCTGGGCTGGCAGGAAGCTGAAACAACGCTACCTGTGGGGTCTGGCCTTTGCTCTGTTTATCTTACACACGTCACGGTTTAGGCAAGCCTACCAATTCGGGATTTCTTGGCTCTCCGTGGCCAGCTGGAGTACATGGACTCCTTGAGGCTCTAACTGGGCCAACCACTAAACTATTTATAGGTACCACTCTGCCTTCCAGCCAGCGAGGGGAACCCTCCTGGACAACAGACCTAAACATTGCCGAAAGCAAGAAGACAAAGGCCCAGAGTCCCATTTCAACACCCAACAACCCAGCGCTTAAGGCGTGGATCACAATCAGGCGAGAGCTCAGTTATACTCAGAGGAAATCACACACAGCAGATAAACAGACAAGAAGCTTCCAAACGCCACCACCTGACCCCCAAGAGCAGTTAACACATTTCAAAGTTCTTTCACTAAGAGGTTTCACAAGATTTGCACAATTCTTCAAGAAAGAGGTAGACAAGAAAGGAAGCAGAAGCCTGGGGTACACAAATGAGCTTGCTGCGCAGCTAGCTACCTGCCAGGTCAGCCTGAACCCGGGGCTCCTAGACCCGGTCCAGGGCTTCTCTGCCAGCACCGCCCCGGCTACACTCCACTCCATCATAAACCAGGACGCTCAAGCACTGAACTTCATCATTAAGGACCAAGGACGGGGTGCAGCTCACCACTTTCACGGGACGTGAGCCCGTCTTTACCTCTGCTCTCCTCTATAATAATCCAGGTGCACTCACGTAAAGGAAGCCCTGCATTACCAAAAAGCCTCCTTTCACACAAAGGATTAAAGAGTTGACGATACATACACAGCCCCTGACTGGCGGGACTTGGGCACCTCCCAGCGCACTGGGTCACCCTGCCCATCAGAAATTCAAAGCAGCCCATCCACAAGCCTCCAGCCCGGGAGTACAGCGGGTGGTTTCTAGCGCGTCACTGGAAGGGTGTCACAGCTGGGACGGGCTGCACCCGCCGGCTCCCAGATGCGAAAGGAAGCCCCCTGAGATGCCACATTCTCGTGGCAATAGAGCCGCACCCACCCGGGAGAAACACGCACCCAAAGAGGAGGGCGGACGAGGCGGGAGGGGGCGCGGGGAGGCGGGGGCACCGAGGCCGCAGCCTCGTCTTACTTTTCTGGCAGCGGTTTGTGGTCCAGCAGCGGTAGTTGTACTCGTTGTTGATGGTCGTCTTCTCACACAGCGGCTTCTCCTCCATCGTGCCCGGGCACAGGTCCCCACACTCCTTGGGAGGCTTGTTCCCCACGATGTAGTTGTTGGAGACGGCGTCCAGGATCAGGGACCAGTCCACCGTGGAGAGGTAGCAAAGGTCGGCGTTCTTCTCGATCCGGATGGCCCCGCGGGTGATGTTCCGCAGGTTGTAGAGCCCGATGTCCTTGAGGTTGGTCATCTCGAAGATGACCAGGGCGTAGTTGTAGAAGAGCTTCCAGCCGCGGATGACCGTGAGGTTGGGGAAGAGGTCGCCCAGGCTCTCCAGGCCGGCCACGCGGAACAGCAGCAGGTACTCGGTGATGACCGTGAGCTTGGGGAAGCGGTAGCTGCGGTAGTCCTCGGCCTTGGAAATGAGCAGGATGTGGAGGTAGCCCTCGATCACCGTGCAGTTCTCCAGCCGCTTCAGCTGCTGGTAGTCGTTGCGGATGTCGATGCCCGGCCCGCAGACTGCAGGGACACAAGAGGGGAGGCTTCAGTCACAAGGAAAGCACAGTTCACAAACTACGTCCCAGCCCTCCACACGGCCAGTCTCCAGGAATCCTACATCATCGCTGAAGAAGTGAGACCCCCTTCTCACCACCGACTGCCATAGGAGCGGGGCGCAGGTAGACTGTCTGGGGAGCTCATTGGCCAGTTCTCCTTCGGGATGGGCCTGCTGTGGGTCAGAGCACGCAGTGCCCTCACCACTGCGGAAGATGCCATCCCACCTCACCGACGTGCAAACCACAGCCTGGAGCCCAGGGCCACACAGGGACACAGCAGAGGGGCAAGGCTGCAACCCAGGCCTGCCGGCGGGTGCCCAACCACACACGCCCTGCCCCTACTGCAAGGCGCAGTATCCTGCGCCTGAACAAACAGCCCCACAGCCAAGGGACAAGAGCCCACTGCCGCGCCAGCCTCAAGGACACCCCGCCGTGGACACCGGAGAACAGGCACTGTGGCCTGCAGGGCAGGGACCCAGGAAGCACACGCCCATGTGACGCCGGCAGGCGGCCCTGGGCTCTTCCCCAGCACTGCATATAAACAGAAAGGCTAACTCAGCAGTGAGATAAGGACCTGTGATTTATACGAATAAAAGAAGTATCCAATTCCAACTTTAATGAAGTGTTTTCTTAATTGAGAAAGGACGCTTCCTGTAGAAAGATTAGGTGATAGCAAAAAGACAGTAAAAACCATCAATAATCCCTACATCCAAAGATATCACTAACTATGCAAATTATCCTTTCTCTAGAATTTAAGGTAAAGGAAATCAGACAACAATATAATGCTTTTAAACATACTTCATTTCATATGAACATTTTACCAAGTCAACACCCTTCTACATCACCATTTTATGAGGGAGACAGTAACGGTAATAAGTAAATATGCACCATGAGTTCCTTTCTTTTTAAACCAATACCCTACTGGTGAATATCCAGGTTACCTCCATTCTTCCACATCATAAACACTCCAGTGGACATTCCCTGCAGATATTCAAAACTATTTTCTGAGGATAAATCCCTAGAAGTAGACTTTCTGGGCCAAGACATTTGCAGATTATAAAGGTTTTTGATAAAATAACGTCAACACTGGAAACGGTGTTTAACTTTTAAAATTCTAGATATACGCACGCAGAAAAACCCTCGGTTACTATTCTCTCTTAAAAGTGTTAATGATCCCCAAACCTCCCATTACAGCTTCTCAGACAAAGTGACGTTTCCTGATGGGTGTCATTTGTTAGCTTGTGAAGCACCCAACAAGCACAGCGAGGCAGGAGACACAGGAGCCTTGGAGGAGGCTGGTGGGGGAGGAAGGAGCTGAGACCCGTGAGCGGCGACCAGGCGAAGCAGGAGGCGCTCGGCGTGCATGCGGCCGGCGCGAGCCACATGTGAGCGCGGCCAAAAGGCCAGGACAGGGGTGGCCCTGACGCTTCTGCAGACAGAGGGTCCTCCCTGTGGCAGCGCCCAGGGGCACCCTCACACACCGCGGCTCCTGAGGGACGGTCCTAGTTTAAGCTGGGTATAACCTGCCAGAGGAAAGGCAGAGCCAGATACAGTCATGGGGCCGCCAATCGGACGGCCGGGGGCGAGAGGAGGCCGAGGACGGGAGTCCAGCGGAGCACAAGTCCCACGAGGTCACGGCTGTGACCTCAGGAAGGAGGCCTGTCTCAGTACTCCTGGGTGAGAGAGAAGCCACAGCGAGGCGGTTTCGCAGAGAATTAATCCGGTCATCTAGGGCAAGTGGAGGAGACGAGGAAAGGCAGAACAGAAGGCAGCCCAGAGGGGGTCACAGCCACAGCTGGGAAACCAGATAGAGCGGGAAGGGGGAAGCAGTGACCCCGGCTGAACGGAGGGCAATGCATGAGAACCTAGACCTGGAAACTTCTTCATCTGGCCCAACTTCCCCCTTGCACTGGTGAGAAAAAGCAGCCTCTCAGACAGAGGAGCACGGGGCAAACCAGACGTCGGAGAACACCGCAGCGGACAGAGGCTGTGCTGGGCGCTCTGCACACACCCGTGCGTGCCCCCGGCCCCGCGCGGGTCTCAACAGCAGCTCACGCCACACGATGCCACCGCCTCCTGAAGGAGAGGAACTCAGCTCAAGGGTACACGGGCAAGACACCGGCCCCCTCCCCAAAACCTGACACAAGGCTTTCCAAGAGTCTCTGCCCTTAGCGTCCTCACCAACGAGTCATCTCCAGCCCAACCAGTGGCGGTTCCACCCTGGTCACAGCACCAAAGGGTCAGCAAAGCCCCCGAGGACACCATCAAAGCCAAGGACAGTCTCAGGCTTCATCTCACTTGGCCCCGGCAGAGTCTTCTGGCCTCGCCGCCTCCTCTAGGACCCTCTGGTCCCACTTGCCCGCCGGGTGCCCTCCCTCTTTGCCCGACCTCCAGGTGCTGGCCTCCCCCTCGCTTCCCCCACCATCATCTCAGAGGGCAACAGGTTTCCTGCATCCTGGGTCCAGAGCCCTGAGCTCAGGGGGTGAACACCCACCTGCCCACTCCCTGGCTCCACTTAGGGGTCTAATAACTCATGTCCTCCTGGCCCAAGCCTCCCTATTTGGTCACTGACAGTCCCATCCCTGAACTGCTCATATCAAACACCAGACTCATTCGCAATTCTCACCCCCACCCCACGCCACTTGGCACCCAGTGCAGCAACGACTCCTCTTGGGCCTCAGGCTTATTGAAATGTCAGAGAAAGACTAACCCTATGCTCCTACTTACATGTGGAATAAAAAAAAAAAAAAGCCAAACTCATAGAGAGTAGAATGATGGGAGCCAGGGGCTGGGAGAGACGTTGGTCCCGCGGTACAAACTCCCCAGTAGGGCTGGGGGAGTGAACGCACAGCCTGGGGACCACACTGAACAAGTCCTGTATCATATAAACTTGCACAGACACATGCAGAAGTCCTGTTTCTGAGAGGGGACGGAGGTGTTAATGGATCTGACATCAGCGATCATCCTGGCGTGTATACATGGATCTAATAACCACACCGCCCACCTTAAACTCATGTTTATGCCATGTCTTAATGTCAGGACCATCTCAGACCTCCTGGCTACAGCTCCCAAGCCTGTGGGAAGCTGAGAGGTTCAGGTGGTCTTCCTGCCACAAGGCCCCCTCTCTGCAGCACACAGCCCCTCACCCTCGCCACCCACTCCTCACCAGGACCAAGCCCTGGTCCTGCATCCCACACTGACCACTCCCACCACAACAGCAGCTCGGGGAGGACAGGAAGGGACTTCCCATGTAGCCCACAGTTCTACCTCCAGAGCCTGCTGCGGTCCACACGCAGTGGGTGTGCCTTCCCCCACGGCCCATCTGTCTGCGCCCACTGCCCTCACTCTGACCGGAGCCACCGCATCTCTGGCCTGGACGACAGCTTGCCCAGGATCCCGCCCCAACCCCCGGCCGTCCCTGCCTCCTCTGAGTATGTTCCCC
Source organism: Dama dama (assembly GCF_033118175.1). Taxonomy (NCBI): domain Eukaryota; kingdom Metazoa; phylum Chordata; class Mammalia; order Artiodactyla; family Cervidae; genus Dama; species Dama dama. The sequence goes on along the minus strand of NC_083693.1, from coordinate 16,953,663 downwards.
AAGCTCCTTCCTTCACCCCGTGCTGTTCAGAGCCCACACCCCCCCGTTCCCGCCTCGAGCCACTCCACTCAAACGCCCTCTCCTCGGAGCTGTGCCCGCACACCAAAGCTCCACCAGCCCGCCACCGCCTCCCGCTCCCTCATTTCTCTCTGTCACCCATTTCAGAGCACTCTTCAAGCCTGCAGAGTGTCAGCACCTGAAAGGATGCATTTCGCTGAGTGATCACCATCTCTTATCCCCGAAGGCAGAGGCTCAGCCCTGCGTGCTTCCTGCTCTGTCTCTCAGGCCTGGCGTCAGCAAAGACGGGCTGCCCAGCGGGGGCCCGGGGAGCCTCATGGCTGCTTCCCACTCCTGAGTTAAGTCAGCCGAGGGGAAACAGCGACAGCAAGTTCTCCATCAGGTTCTGCCCCTGGAGCGCTCCCCAACCCAGTCGTACCACCCTGCTTCAGGCCACGACTCAATGTGAAAGTCATTTCTTGTTTTGTACTATTTATTTCTTCCTAAGGTTTCAGCTCACTTCAGTCACTCAGCCATGTCCACCTCTTCGCAATCCCATGGACTACCCCATGCCAGGCTTCCCTGTCCTTCACCAACTCCCGGAGTTTACTCAAACTCATGTCCATCAAGTCAGTGATCCCACCCAACCATCTCATCCTCTGTCGCCCCCTTCTCCTCCTGCCTTCAATCTTTCCCAGCATCAGGGTCTTTTCCAATGAGTCAGTTCTTCACATCAGGTGGCCAAAGTATTGGAGTTTTTCAGCTTCAGCATCAGTCCTTCCAATGAACACCCAGGACTGATCTCCTTTAGGATGGACTGGTTGGATCTCCTTGCAGTCCAAGGGACTCTCAAGAGTCTTCTCCAACACCACAGTTCAAAAGCATCAATTCTTTGGCACTCAGCTTTCTTTATAGTCCAACTCTCACATCCATACATGACCACTGGAAAAACCACAGCTTTGAATAGACAGACCTTTGTTGGTAAAGTAATGTCTCTGTGTTTTAACATGCTGTCTAGGTTGGTCATAACTTTTCTTCCAAGGAGTAAGCATCTTGTAATTTCATGGCTGCAGTCACCATCTGTGGTGATTTTGGAGCCAAAAAAAATAAAGTCTATTACTGTTTCCATTGTTTCCCCATCTATTTGCCATGAAGTGATGGGACCAGATGCCACAATCATACTTTTCTGAATGTTGAGTTTTAAGCCAACTTTTTCACTCTCCTTTTTTACTTTCATCAAGATGTTCTTTAGTTCTTCTTCACTTTCTGCCATAAGGATGGTGTCATCTGCATATCTGAGGTTACTGATATTTCTCCTGGCAATCTTGATTCCAGCTTGCACTTCATCCAGCCTAGTGTTTCTCATGATGTACTCTGCATATAAGTTAAATAAACAGGGTGATAATATACAGCCTTGACGTACCCCTTTCCTGATTTGGAACCAGTCTGTTGCTCCATGTCCAGTTATAGCTGTCGCTTCCTGACCTGCATACAGACTTCTCAGGAGGCAGGTCAGGTGGTCTGGTATTCCCATCTCTTTAAGAATTTCCCTCAGTTTGTTGTGCTCCACACAGTCAAAGGCTTTGGTGTAGTCAATAAAGCAGAAGTAGATGTTTTTCTGGAACTCTCTTGCTTTTTTAATGATCCAACAGCAATATGAACTCTGGTTCCTCTGCCTTTTCTAAATCCAGCTTGAACATCTGGAAGTTCATGGTTCAGATACTGTTGAAGCCTGGCTTGGATAATTTTGAACATTACTTTGCTAGCGTGTGAGATGAGTGCAATTGTGCAGAAGTTTGAACATTCCTTGGCGTTGCCTTTCTTTGGGATTGGAATGAAAACTGACCTTTTCCAGTCCTGTGGCCACTGCTGCGTTTTCCAAATTTGTTGGCATATTGAGTGCAGCACTTTAACACAATCTTTTAGGACTTTAAATAGCTCAGCTGGAATTCCATCACCTCCACTAGCTTTGTTTGTAGTGACGCTCCCTAAGGCCCACTTGACTTCGCATTGCAGGATATCTGGCTCTAGGTGATTGATCACACCATCATGGTTATCTGGGTCATGAAGACCTTTTTGTATAGTTCTTGCCACCTCTTCTTAATATCTTCTGCTTCTGTTAGATCCATACCATTTCTGTCCTTTATTGTAACCATCTTCGCATGACATGTTCCCTTGGTATCTCTAATTTTCTTGATGAGATCTCTAGTCTTTCCCACTCTATTGTTTTCCTCTATTTCTTTGCACTGATCACTGAGGAAGGCTTTCTTATCTCTGCTTGCTATTCTTTGGAACTCTGCATTCAAATGGTATGTATTTCCTTTTCTCCTTTGCGTTTAGCTTCTCTTCTTTTCCCAGCTATTTGTAAGGCCTCCTCAGACAACTGTTTTGCCTTTCTGCATTTCTTTTTCTCGGGAATGGTCTTGATCACTGCCTTCTGTACAATGTCACAAACCTCCGCCCATAGTTCTTCAGGCGCTCTGTCTATCAGAGCCTTGAATCTATTTCTCACTTCCACTGTATAATCACAAGGAATCTGATTTAGGTCATACCTGAATGGTCTAGTGGTTTTCCCTACCTTCTTCAATTTAAGTCTGAATTTTGCAATAAGGAGTTCATGAGCTGAGCCACAGTCAGCTCCTGGTCTTGTTTTTGCTGACTGTATAGAGCTTCTCCATCTTTGGCTGCAAAGAACAGAATCAACCTGATTTCAGTACTGACTATCTGGTGATGTCCAGATCATTCCTAAGGCTAAGAGCTGAAGAACTGATGCTCTTGAACTGTAGTGTTGGAGAAGACTCTTGAGAGTCCCTTGGACTGCAAGGAGCTCAAACCAGCGCATCCTAAAGGAAACCAGTCCTGAATATTCATTGGGACGACTGACGCTGAAGCTGAAATTGCAATACTTTGGCCACCTGATGCAAAGAGCCAACTCATAGGAAAAGACCCTGAGGCTGGGAAAGACTGAGGGCAAGGAGAAAGAGTGAGATGGTTAGACAGCACCACCAACTCAGTGGACATAAATCTGAGCAAACTCCAGGAGTTTGTTAGTTAAGGACAGGAGAGTCTGGCGTGCTGCAATCCATAGGGTCACCAAGGGCTGGACATAACTTAGCAACTGAACAACGGCAACGCCCAATCTAAACACTCATATTCTTTCCATGCCATTATAAATTAAGTATATTAGTTTGCTCCTAAGTAGGAACAGGAGTTTTTATACAGGAGTACTTGGATGTAAGTTATTATTGCAGTATTCATACTGATATTCATATACTGATGACATCAGCAAGTGTTAATATCAATTTGTTTGCAATCATTTCGAATAAACCAAAAAACTCAGTACCCAGGGAAAGAGCATAAAAGACCCAAAACCCAAGTCTGCTGAAATTTTCTATGGCCCCCAAACAGCCACGGGAGGAATCCCGAGATGCCGTCCCAGGCCCCTTCCACGGCCAGTATACACCACTCCGTGCACAGAAGCTGAAGTTCAGGGCCAGGACCAACAGCTTCTTCAGATCAAAGCACTGCCTCACACTGGACACTTGCTCACCACTTACAGAAGCAAAGGGAAGAGGCAGGAAAAACTACCCACTTCTTCCGGAACAAGAGACAAGTCCAAGGCAGGACCCAGCCACCAGCTGTTTCGGATTCCGTGAGTGACACTGTTGGTCTCTGGGGTGTCCTGTGATAGGGACCGAAGAGGGGGAAACCTGGCCGGGCCACGAGCGCCCGCATCATGCTCAGAGGGCGCAGGCCACAAACAGGGACGCGAACACGAGATGCTTCATCTCTGCCGCAAGATGACAGAGGCGCCGGGGGAGGGACCGCGCCGCACTGCGGAGGAAGGAGGGGCACAGCCTTGCTGCGACTCACTGGTCATTAGGAGGAGATCGTAAGACACCGCTTTTCCCTTTTCAAAGAAACGGAGAGCCAAAGAAGTCGCAAACCTTAGGAAAGTCGCCCGCACGTGAGAGCACAGGCTGGCCTGTGAAGAATCATGGAAGCCCGTGGAGTTGAAGGCAAGTAGGAAGCAGAGAGAACGAACACAGCTGGAAGGCAGAGGCAGGGGCCTGCGGGGCAGCCCTGAAGCCATGAGCAGCCGCAGCAGAAGTGAAATAGATGGGAAACCGACAAGACCGGGAGTGGGGGCGCGGGCGGGGGGGCCAAAGCGCCGGCGGGGGCCACCCTCAGGGAGGGGCCGGAGCGCGGGCAGCCGGGCTGGCGAGGGACACGGGCAGGGCTCACTCCCCCTAAGATGCCACTTTAAACAGCCTTTCCACCGACAGAAATGCTATTCCTCACAAATGCCTCCTCACAACATCAAAAGGCACTATTTCTGCTCTAGGGACTTGAGTAAATGGCATAAACAAACTATACATCTTTGGAAAACAAATCCCACAAACTGCTCATATAAGAAGGGCTAATGAAAAGCATTTGGCTGAGAAAACCCCTAAAGCTGTGTATCTAAGTATTAATATTTGGAAAAGAAATTCAGTTCTAATGCTATTGCATGCTCTGCATTAAACACAATCCTGGGTCCTAGAAAAAGAAAATGGGTGACTCAGGTCTGAGCCCTGGAGTGTGCTATATATAAAATATATATAGCCTGGTTCCTGACCCCAACAGGTCATACCGCTCCCATTTCTAAGCCTCATCTTCCACACCTGCAAAATGGGCGGCTTATACCTACCCCACTGAAGCTGTCACAGCATCAGATGAGGACTTCTGTGTTCCTATCATAAGAGGAAGCTTGAGGCAATATTACTACATAAATTAGACATTAATAAAAACATTCATCTGTTGTGTTGCCCCAATCTAAACATAACTAATATACCGCAATGGGGAGAAATGAACAAAACCGTCGATTAGCCTTCTAACACCAGCTTCATTAAAGAACAGCCAAGGTAGTTACCTAATTAAAATGTTCTCCACTTTGATCACCTCTTCTTTAAAAATATGGGACAGCCTTGGCTGTACATGGAAATAAAAGACATCGGGAAGCATAATTAGCATCACTTTGCTGCAGGTCTAGAGGCAAATAATAAAGAAAAACCTGCTCATAAGAAAGCCAGTTGTCACCTCTGGTTCTGGGGGGAAAATCCTACAAACCAAACCTTCTGTCTCAGCCTGAGGCCCAGAGTAAGGGTTCTCTACTTCCCTTAAAATGAACTCTTCAGGACCAGTCACTTAGTACTACCAAAATTACCTCCGGACCCTATCACTCTGCGAAAGCCATGCTGAATCAAGAGGTCAGGAGGGGACTCGTGTCTGTCACTGAGCTTTGTATAAGGAGATACAATAACCACCTCTTGGGCTGGGGCAAATAAAACAAGATAAAAGTTTTAACAGTCAATGAACAGGGCTCAGGGACCGCAAAGAAGGGAGCCAGGCCTCCCACCTCTGGGAGTTCAGGAAGCGTTATCAGGGGTGGGGATCGCTAAGGATGATCTGAAAGGTGAGCAGGGTCTTGCCAGGAAAGGGGGGAGGGCAGGGGAGGCACACACCTGGAGCTGGCTGGCAGCGGTTCAGGGGAACCCCAGGGGTACCGCCTGTGAGACAGGGAAGAGAACCAGGGGAACAGCAGACCAGTTGCTGGAAAGCAGACTGAGACAAGTGCTCAGTAGGTCAGCTTCATTTTGCAGGCCAAAGGACAGAATTCAAGACCCTGAGCGTGCATCCGAACAGCCTGGAGGGCTTGGGAAAACAAGACGGTGCAGGGGCCTGAGAATTGGCACTTCCAGTAAGTGCCTGCTGGCCTGGGTACCACCCTGTGAGAACGAGTGCCCCAGAAAATAATCCTTTAAGCCCCCAACCTATCAGTACCCTCCCCCCGACTACACTTGCTATGTGATGGACGACACGCCTGTGCACCTGTGGTTCTCAACGTGACTTTCACCAGAAAATCTCCATAGGAAGCCATGGACACCATGCAGAAAGCACAGCAAAGATGAAGAAAAAGGGGGCAGAGGCGGAGTGTCCCTAGCACTCCCTGGTCTACCCACGGCGGCTGCATCTGCAGCCCCTTCTCTGAGTCAGGATCTCAGCCCAGCCTCAGGGAAGTGGGAGCGTGAGTCTCTTTCTACCCACTTGTCAGCAGACTGCAACAACCAAAAACTCAGAGGAGGGGAGAAAAGACAATGTTGTGATAACAAACACTACGGATACTCCAGAGTCTGTTAAAATAGAATTTTCTGTGTAAATGTAAACAGATACAATTCATGTTAAGCCTTTTATCTTCGTGTATCAATGAGAATGTATTTGCACTGTGTATGTGCGTTTACATTCTACATGGACTACAGACTCAGGATATTCTACAGACTACAGACCCACGCACCTGATGCATTCAGTAACTGCAGGCCATCTTCAGAATGTAAGGGACTGCATTACACACGTGACTCCGGGGACAGAAATTAAAAATTAAGTGAGATTTTCAATGTGCAATGAACAAATTCACTGCCCCCCGTCCTAAGAGCCATGTCTACCATGCATAAAAACAAACCTAGAAACCCGTGCACACATGAGGTGTAGTCCTGAAGGCTCTGAACGTGAAAACAGAGTGCTATGATGTGGCACAGAAATTCCGAAGACCGGTAAGGTGTTTACATCCTGCCTGCCAACAGAGAAAGGGAAACTTCACCGGGAATTAATTCAAAGGCTAGCGCGAACACAAGCCCCAGCAACCCCATCACATAAAGCATCTGGAGCCAGACAGACTGCTGAAGAAGGCAGCTGGGTTTGCTTCCACGGAGGTGCCCCAACCGTTTTCCTTGGTCTTCATTAAGAACAGCTTTGCCTGCTCTGACGGTTACTCCAAATCCCTTTCTGATCTTAAAATATCGAAAGCCCGATATCCTTTCTAAGTCTCTATATTTTAAAAGTGCCTTCATGAGAGCCTCCCATCCTTTCTAGCTATTTCCAGTTCCGACGGCTGGCTGCCTTTTTGACGAAGCAGCACACAGGGACCAGCCTCTCTTGGTTACAGCTACCCACTCAGGCCCAGTGGGGCTCCCCACTACCCAGGCGGGCGGGACGGCACCCCAGCCTCTGAACCCTGAATCTGTGCGGCCAGCAGATGACGCTGGGGGGCCCAGTCCCTGCTGGAGATGCAGGGCCGGGCCCAGCAGAGGGAAGCAGGTGTGCCACAGCCTGACCTGCAAAATAGGCGTTCGTCTGCCTTCTCTCCCCTCTCCCTTAAGGACTTCAGGTTTCCTACTCAGGAGCCGGCAAGCCTTCTAATGAGAATCAGCCCTGCGGCCCCCACTCCATCTCATCGGCTTTTGTAGAACACGTATCAGTGCACATCCTCGTTTCACGAGCACTGTCCTAGCCTCTGCGGTGCTCCAGTTCTCCCAGTGACCTGCACTCCTTCAACCAGCCAGTCATCCAGACAGACTGATGCTCGGGGCAGAAAACCCACACACCTGTTCCCCCGGCCCTGTGAGGCGATTTCTCATAACGTGGTGTTGAAGGTGCGTCCCTTGAGTTGCTGAAGCTTTTTACCTTGATCGGGGCCTTTGATGAGAGGGAGGGGCACCGGGTCAGTCCTCAGCGACCAGGCAACTCTTGGTTCCATCACTGATTAGCCACCACTTGGCCCGAGCTCGGTCCTTCCCTGCTTTGCCTCCATTCCCTCCAACATCAGATGAGAGCACAGGGCTAGATACCTTCATCCTCCCAACAAACACGTATAAAACACCTCCCAAGCGCTAACATGTACTTTCCAGGTGCTGGAAGTCATCAGTGAACAAAACCAACACGCTCCTGCCTTCACGCAACAGCGAGTCCTAAAGGGCCCTAACACCACGCACTCTCTGCCCCCCAGGGCAGAGCCCAGGGTTCCCCTGCAATGACCCCAGCACAGGCAGGCTGGATGCACACTCAGACAAAGAGAACAGTCCCACGGGTGCCCACGCAGTCAACACGTGCCTGCCACAGAGCACCGCCGCACAGACACGACAAGACACCCAGTTCAGAGGCTCTGACAAGCACGGAGTGGAAGAAATACCCGTCCCTTGGAGGAGAGGTGAATCTGCAGGTGCTGGAGCAGAATCATCACTGCCGAGGCTGCAGAAAATGCAAAGGCTTGGCAGGAGCGGGAGGAGGAAGGGGAAAGGGGCTGGGGCAAGGGGACAGGCTGCTCCCCTCACCACACTTCCAAGATAAGGGCTGCGAGGATGTGCGGATGTATCTGGCTACAGGAAACCACCGAGAACGGGAAAGTTAGAAAACTGATGGCCTAGCGAGAGAATTCTGCCCTTGAGTCACATCTGATGAAGTCGGCCACAGTCTCGTTTGCAGAAATGGGGCCGTGCAAGTGGGGTTTTTAGCTTCTTCCCACTTTATACAGAGATGTATGCAGGTGCCCACCTGTCTGACCACTTACACCTCTGGTGTGCTCAGAGCCCATTTCCACGGAGGACACTCCCTGAGGCCCCTGTGTCTTCTAGCTGGACTGGGTACAGCACCACCCCCCACCCCAGTCATGCCTGGCCTGGCAACGTAGGGCTCAATGCCCCACCTGTCCGAGTCAGGGCTGTGGCTGGACCCGCCTTCCTTCCCACCGGCTCCTCCTGGGTCCTGAGTGGTGGACGGACTGTGTACCCTGCGTTAGCTGCTCCTATCAGAGCATCTTAAGGCCGGTCGCATCCCTGACTCCTCCACTGAGGCAGGCCTGGCGGGTACCCTCTGCATTCGGGATCTCTCTCCATGCCCTCGGTGCCTGGACAGCAGCCTCCAGGAAGACACTCCCCGCATCCTGCCAGGAGAAGACACCCCAACCCAGGGCACCCCCAGGCCTTGGCTTCCTGAAGATCAGTGAAATGCCTTTCTCTCAAGCAGTTCAATCCCACTCTACTCCAGATAACAGCCCGACACCCAAGCGGCCATAGTAACATTCCCTCCCTGTACTCTTGGGGTATCAGCCAAAGGCCAAAACAGAAGAAAAACACTGCCGCAGAGTGAAGCCAGAGGTCATAAACAGTAAACCATCATAAGACACAAAGACCTGGAAATTTGGGATTTTTTTCCTTCTTGGCCTGAGGACTTTTTCAATGGGTAGACTGGGGGGACACTAGACTTCATCTACAGTGCCTTGTTAAAAATCTCATCATATCCTCGTCAACAAGGTAAAACAAGACAAACTACATTTGAAGAGCTTGGTAAATACACAATTTACCCTTCAAAGTGCTGACTCGCGAATGACCCAAAGAAGGTCTCTAGTGGAAGGCGACAAGGCTCTTTCTGTATGTTTCAACATTTTCATCAATTACTTGAGTGATGGCACAGATAAAATGTTTATCTAATCAAGGACGACAAGTTTCCAGGAGAGATGGCAAATACATTGGATGACAGAGTCATGAGCTAAAAAGATCAACAGATTGGAATTGCAATAGAGAGGAAATAATGTTATTTGGACACTTGGGTGCAAAAAAAGAAATGCACAAATGTAGGAGGTGTGAAAAAGACTTAGGAGATTTAATTGGATATAATTTCTGTATGTGATGATGGGGCGTTGTGACTGCCAGAAAAAAAAAGCCAGGCCGTCTTAGACTACACTCAAAGAGACTTTGTAAAGTGAGGGGCCAGAGGAGGGGTCCCCAAAACGAGGTTTCTGACTCTGCATTTTAAAAGAGAAGAGAGGAAGCAGGAAAGCACCCCAGGGATAGCCAGGAGGAACAGGGCCGTGAAGTCCATCCCACAGGGAACGGCTGCAGACAGCAAGCAAGCGAGGGTCCACAGGAGGCGGCTGGCTGGTTCCGGGCAAGGCTGAGCGGGAAGGAAAACGCAGAATACAGAACCAACGCAGCGCAGAGGCTTCGGGTTCCGTGTAAGAACACACAGTAGGATTTATGTGAAGTGAGAATGGGCTAAAGAGGTGACAAAGGTTTCTGTGGACCGGCACATTTCAGAGACTCTGTCCTGACTTTACCCACCGCTGGTAACCGCGGGGGTGACATCTGCCCTGTTCACAGCTGAGAACACTAACCAACAAAGGACCCACCCAGGGCCAGTCCATCACCAGGGCCCAGAGCTGGGGCTAAAATACGATTCCCTCACACAATTCTGAGCAGAAAACTCCTTTTGAGAGACAGTTCAAGGCTGGCAAGGATGCTACTGCCCAGGGCCTGTCGCCGAAAGAGGGGTCCTCCCACAGCCGGTGTACCTAGAGAGCCATCTGCCCAGGCTCGGAGGTAGAGACCTCCGTCAGCCCGAAGCCCGGACCCCTCCTGTGAGAGCCTCACAGATACCTCAACCCACGTGGAAAGGCATGAAATCCTGCCATGGGGGGAAACTGCTACTGTTTCTGACCTCATATTCCGAGGAAAAGCATATGCTGTCGCCACAGTTAATTCCACTGCAGAACGTCAAATTCTTGTTTTTGTTCACAAGCCACGGAGAAAAAAAAAAAGACAGAAAACACACTCTATCCAACTCCAGGCCAAGTTCTCCCTGGAGGAGAGAGGTAGAGCTCACAGATTTGGAACGCAAGATTTCAATTGCATCAGATGACCACTGCTCTTCACTTTGCGTTCCCATGGAAGCACATGCCCACCTTTACCTCAATTCTCAAATAGCTTTCCTTCCACCTATCTGTTGCTCTTTATAAACAAGTCAGACTTTCCTCTGCAAGTCACAGAGAAGTCGGCCCTCTGGACCGTAGTACACACACTCTTTATTTGGTGCTGCAATTCTGATCACACCAAGCTGCCCTAATGCTGAGAGAGTTACCACCCAATGAAAAAATCTATATGTTCTTTCACAGTAGTTGAGAAGCTCATTCTTTGTCTTTACAAGTTCAGGTTGAGAACAATACAATCCTCAAGTACCCAGAGAACTCTGAGAAACTGAGCAACACTTGCCTTTTAAAGCAAACCACTTAGTTAAAAAGAAATGATAAAATGAACTTACATACAAAACAGAAAGAGACCCACAGTCCTAAAGAACAAATTTATGGCTGCAGAAGGGAGGGGAGAGGAGAATGGGGGAAAGGAGCTGGTTAGGGAGCTTGGTACATGTACACACTGCTATGTTTAAAATGGGAAACCAACAAGGACCTACTGTATAACACAGCATACGGAACTCAGCTCAACGTCATGAGGCAGCCTGGATGGGAGGGGAGCTTGGGGGAGAATGGATACACGTGTATGTGTGGCCGAGTGGCTGAGTCCCTTTGCTCTTCACCTGAAACTATTAAAACAATACAAAATAAAACGTTTAAAAAAATATCTTTCTTCACATGCTCCTGATTTCATTTTAAAGATCTATATTCATGCTTATAAGCCTCATGTTAAATTTCCTAGGTTGCTCTAGTGATAAAGAACCTGCCTGCCTAATGCAAGAGACCTAGGAGACCCAGGTTCAATCCCTGGGTCAGGAAGATCCCCTAGAGAAGGGAAAGGTAACCCACTCCAGTATTCTTGCCTGGAGAATTCCATGGACAGAGGAATTCCATGGACAGAGGTGGGCATGGGGTCGCAGAGACTCAGACATGACTGAAGTGACTTAGCACACATACTTACTAACACTTTTCTTACCAAACATACACAATTTTTTTAGCCTCACTTCTAACTAATCAGTAATAAAGCACATATCTGACTCTTTAAAAAATTAAAGCAAACCACTTAGTGAGGTGTAAGGGGCCAAATACAGCCACAGCATTTGCATTCTTCTCACCCACGCCTTCCAGGTGGGCGGACTCAGGGGTGCTGGGAGCACCTTCCAGGTGGGTGGGCTCAGGGGGGCTGGGGGAGCACCGCCCAGGTGGGCAGACTCGGGGGGCTGGGGGAGCACCTTCCAGATGGGAGGGCTCAGGGACACTGGGGCCAGGGGAGCACCTTCCAGGTGGGTGGACTCGGGGGGGCTGGGGGAGCACCTTCTGGGTGGGAGCGCTCAGGGGTGCTGGGGCTGGGAGAGGAGCACTGCAGGCTGAAGTCCTAAGCAGGGGAATACCAGACTGCCACTCCCCCTCACTCCAAGAAGGCGGCAGATATTCACAAAGCCACACAGCAATACATCTGTGGGCCTTGAGCCCATCCAAGGCTCCTTCTCACTGGTGGAGGGTGATAGGCAAGCCCACCTGCTGGGCTGTCCTGGAGGACTAAAGAGCCTGGAATGGAACAGGTTGATGCCCCTCACACGACCCTCCGATTCAGTCTCCTTGCACCCTTACATCCAGCCTGCACTGTGCAAATTTGCTTAAAAGTCAGCAGCACGGTACAGGCAAGAACCATTACGCTTAAAAAAAAAAAAAAAAAGAAAACCTGGAGACACAGAAGCATGCCAATTTCGTGCAATAGGGTTCCTTCAAGAGCTCCCTGGTACTGGATAACGGACACATTTCCAAACGCAGACCAGAAACGAGATGAGGGTGCTGCCAGGCGGTTCCCCTTCGGGGCTCTGAGAGAGCCCAAACTTTCCCTCACGTCTCCTCTTCAGGACAAGGCCCGGTGCTCCTCTCAGGATGCCACCGTGGACAGGAGGGAAACAAGAGATGCTCCTCTACTAGGACACACATGGCCCCGGCAGGGAGGCCTCTGCAGCCGTGTTCCCCGCATCCCATGGCTGAAGACAGAGCTTCCTGGACCGCAGCCGTGTTCACGGGCTGCACAGAACCAAGCCCCAAGCACGCGATGAAAACGAAGCTGCTCCCCAAGGGAGGAAAGAGTCTAAACCAAAGCCTCAAGTCTCAACCATCGGCAAATCCCGTCCCCCAGGCGCGGGGCAGCCCACCCGGGCTGGATCAGCACAGCCTGCCTGCGGCCATCCCATGCGCTCAGCTGGTCCAGGCCCACCCCCGGGGGCTAACGGGGCTCCCGGGCACAGCGCTGCGGCGGGAGGTGGGGCGGTGAGTCTGTGGCGGGGGGGGGGGCGGGGGGGGCAGGAAAAAGAGGGGGTCCTCACAGACCGGGCAGCAGGGCTGGAGCGGGGCGAGCAGGCATGTCCCCCCGCCCCAGGGGAGGAACATGGTCCTCCTTCCCGCTCCGGGGCAGTGTCTTGTGGGGGAGACACAAGCCAAAGCCTAGACACCGGGGCCCAAGGTCCCCCCGCTGCTCACACGCGGCAGCCTCCAGGCCTTCCTCGCCCGGGCCCCGGGCACTCAGGGCAGGATGTCCGTCCTTCTCCCCATCAGAGCCCCCACACCAGCAGGCAGCAGTTGCCTCCAAGGTATCAAATGGAAAGCAACAAACTCGGGGGACATGTACTGAGTGCTCCCCACTTCTAAATGTGGGGCCTGTGGGAAAGATTTCAGATAAATGCTCTGATTCCTGGAGAAGAGATCTCTATCTTGTTTGTATTTCTAGCAGAGCTTGGTAACGCAAATGCTCCTGGAGAGTCCAGGATTTGTGGTCCTCCATCTACAGAAAGACTTCCAGGGTGCCACGATTAGACAAATGAGAACCAAAGCATTTTTACCCTATCAGAAGAGCAATAATTAAAAATCTCCTAACACCAAGCTTGAGTGAAGATGGAGTGCAAGGACGCTCCTCCCTTTGGTAGGAGCTCAAGTGTGCGGCTATTTTGAACCGCACCATCCAACTCAACACTCAAGTGCCCAAAACTCTTTGACTCGGGAACTCCTCTTCTGGGGACCCATCCCTCGGAGAAGGTGGGGCAGATAGATAAATGTGAAAGCATTCCCCAGAATCTTAGTTATAAAATCAAAAACCAGGAAAAAACCTCCATGTCCATCTGTAAAGAAACCCCTGAAGTTCCCTGGTGGTCCTGTGGTTAAGACTCTGCACCGTCACTGCAGGGGGAACAGGCTGGATCCCTGGTCAGGGAACTAAGATCTGATGCTGCAGCCAAAAAAATCATGCATGCATGCACGCAAAGCAGCTTCAGTCGTGTCAAATTCTCTGCGACCCAATGGACTGTAGTCCTCCAGGCTCCTCTGTCCATGGGACTCTCCAGGCAAGAATACTGGAGTGGGTTGCCATTTCCTCCTCCAGGGGATCTTCCCCATCCAGGGGTCAAACCCACATCTCTTATGTCTCCTGCAGTGGCAGGTGGGTTCTTTACAACCAGGGCCACCTGGGGAACCCTAAAAAATAAGAAATAAACTGCAAGGTCTCCTTACAGTGAGCAATACAGAGTAATTAAAAAGAACAGAGAATATCAACATGTTGCTGATTTTTTAAAGCCCTTTTACAATAGAGAAGTCCAATAAACACCACCTCAGCCAAGCAAGTCAAGGTTACCATCACTGAAGGCAGGTCATGTTGACAGTGTGTTCCCTGACTACACTGTGACCTCACCTCTGGGGTCTCCCCCTCCCCAAACCTAGGACCCCAGTCTACTCACAGGAAAACCATCAGACAGACCCCAACTGAGGGACACACTGGGTAAAACCTGACCAGTGTTCCTCAAAACTGTCACAGCCACCAAGAACAAGCGATGTCTGAGAAATCGTCACACACCAGAGGAGGTGACAGACACAACTAAATGGATGAATGCAGGATCCTGCCTGGGGTCCTGGGACAGAAAAGAAACCCAGGGCAGAAAAGGCAAAATCTGAAAAAAAGGGCTGAGTTTTCATGAATGAACAGTGATGTGGGAATGCTGACTCCTTAGCTGTGGCACGCACCATGGCAACACGGGATATTAACAGGGTACACAGGGACCCTGTACCGTCAGGGCAACTTCTGGGTAACCTAGAACTACTCTAACAGAAGAAGTTCTCTTTAAAAAGAGACCGCGACACAGAGGGAGGAGGACACTCGGACAAGACGGGTCCTGCTTACGCTTTCTGTTGCTTGTTTCACTTATTTGACTTTGTCGGGTCTTGGTCGCATCATGCAGGACCTTTCCTGGGGGTGCGCGGACTTTCTAGTTGTGGGAGAGGGCTCAGCAGGGCATGTGGGACCCCAGCTGCCCGACCAGGGACCGAACCTACACGCCCTGCGTTGGAAGGTGGCTTCTTAGCCACGGGACCACCAGGGCAGGTCCCGCTGTTTTTTAACTATCGATACTGCTCTGTGGCGGCTTCCCTTCTCACCTGGCAGCAGGTGTAGAAACACACAGGCGCGAACGCCTGGAGGGGACACCCTGAGCTGTCAGCAGTGGTTACTTCCAGGGGCGTGAGGAGTGGACTCAGAGACACGCGGGAGAGGAGAGGCAACGCGACCCCCTCTGCTCTGGGACTCTGGGCTGTTTTTACAAGGAGCACACATTCGTACATTATGTGTGCATGCAAAACCATTTTAAAAACAAAGTAGCTCTCTCTGCCACAGGAAGCTATCTGAGACAGATTACCTTGAAAAAGCACAAACTGCACAGTTTTTATGTTTAAAAAACACCCAGGACATGACATGTTTCTCCAGGTAGTGGGTATCTGTGATGCTTACCTTTGGGAAACAAGCTGGAAGGAGGAGGACTCTAAGAAGAGTGGGGGTGAGGAGTTCAGCACTCTCTCTCCTTACCTTCTGCTCAAGTGTTTTATCAGAAGCATGTATCTTTAAACAATCATCATCATCAAAATGACAACAAATCCTCACAGTTCATCCCTTACTTGCCCTTCCATCTCCTTGTCCCTGAACCACACCCAAAGGAGCCGACAAATGTTATAATTCTGCCTTTAGGGCCCGACACCCCCACCCCTCTGCCTGGCGGCTGCGGGAAGTCAGGGGGAGTGCCATCAAGCAGCACCCCGGACACGGCCCCCCAGCCCTCCCTGAGCTGTTAGCTGGACCGCTGGTAACAGAGCCTCTCTGTCCAACAGGATCCGCGAGTGTGGACACCACTCTCCCTGCAGCTTCCCAGCAGAGCTGGGAGAATGTGGTAACTGATACCCATGACAACAGGAAAGGATGGCAAGATCCTAACTTGCCTTCTGAATCATCTGTAAACTATGCACGGTCTCCTCCTGCAGTAAATACATTCGAATATTTTGGATTAATACTTTCTGATTAATCAACCTAGGACAAACCCCAGGGTCCCCAACCGGAGTATCTGAAAACCTACTGCAGCTGCCCAAAGCTGCTGCTCCTTGAAAGGACATCAAAAGCAAAGAGACAGAACTGTAAGGGAGGGAACAGCACAATAAATATGAGAAATCGCTATTCCAAGTTGCTTTTAAGATCAAGTGACTTAATTTCACTAACATTGATTTTTTTTTTTTTCCTGGAGTGATTTAATTTTGCTAACACTGGCTGAGCTTCTGTTTACTTGACATTGACAACTGGGTAAGCCAAAGTCACTACCCACCTCACAGAGGCGGGCAGGAGACAGGAACACCAGGCCGGGGGTTGGGTGGGGGGGGACCATCCAAATGCGTGTGCTAATGCATGGAAGCACGGGGGCTTCAAGGGAGCCTTGGAGGTTAATCGTGGTTTCTTTTCGAGGATTGGGGTCCCTCCCTGATATAAACCAGGGTCTTCTCTACAAAAGCCTACACTCAGAAAAGACTCTGCAAGCAATTTCAAGAAGAGCCCTGAACCTCATCTTTGGGTCTCCTGAGCCACAGATCACTAACCAAGTACTCTTGGGTCTTAAGCATCTATTGAATATAACACTGCTTCAAAGACAAATCAACTGAGGTGCAGGGAATCAGATGGCTTTCTCGAAATCCCCCCACTAGCTGGTGGCAGGGCAGAAAAGAAGCCCTCATCTCATGACGCCAAGCAGAGATGTTTCCAGAGAACAAGCAGCTCACCCAGCAGAGGAAAACCTTGCCCCCACCCAAAAAAAAAAGCGTTATAACATCATTCCCATATGTGCCAACTCTGCACAACAGTACATCCGTGAAATAGGAGCGTCCTAACATCCCCCCAGTATCAGTCTGCGTAGTAAGCCTGAATGAGAGCTCTGCACAACTGCCCTGCGGGAACCCAGGCCAGGGCTGGAGGCCCAGTCCACACCCTGCACTCTGCTCATGAAGCAACAATCCGTGCTCAGGTCACCAGAGAACACACGGGCGGCCCAGGCCGCGGCCACCTCGTTCCCCCCAACACCGAGCAGGCACGCCGAGCCCTCAGCCGGCAGGGCCCAGGGCCCTCTGCAGCAGCGCCCACCGCCTTCTGGAACCCAGAGCCACGGCGCCTGCGAGGCTCCACAAGAACTGACCGCCGGGGCGCTATGCCCGTGTCCTCGTCTGCTGAGTCCGCCCTGAGCCAGGCGGGGGCCGCAGGAGCTCCGTCTCCGGCTGAGAGGTGAGCGGCTGCGGACTTCCCCATGAAGCCGGAGAGGGCAAAGCCAAAATGAGGCACAGCTCTGCAGCCGTGACTTCTCAGAGATCTAGTCCTTTGTCCACATTTAACCATCACACAATGACAGCCTTGGAGCCAAATGGCACGGATGCCAAGTCCTGGCGGCCGCGGCCACCTCTTCCCTGACAACCCCACAGCACCTGGCTGGGGGCTGGGTCCTGGCTGACCGACTGCGACACACCCGCTACCTGCTACCTGCTCATGAAATGCCAATCTGATGGTGCCCTTTCTTCCATTTCAAGTCCTCCAAAGGCTCCCTGGGCCTTCCAGACAAAACCTAACCTCCCTGGAGCCCTTGTGGTCCGACTGTGCCAACGTCGCCAGCCTCAGCTCCTGGACTCCCCTTCCATGGACAGTACCTGGGGCCACCTCAGGGTCCCAAACTCCAGGACATCAGGTACACAGGCTTCCCAGGAGCTCCTTCAGGCAAAACATTCATTTTCTCCACACCAGCCTTCAACACTCAGCTTGCTGCCAACTTGACCCTTCCCTCTCTGCTCAGCCATGGGACCCTGACAGCATCCATCTGCCTGCGGGTTTAGGGGCTCACTTGCTACTGGACCATGAGCCCCTGGGTGGCAGAGACTGTATTTATTATCTGTCTTTCACAAAGGCCCACCCAACCCAGGTCTAAGGAGTAGCGGGTCTCAGCAATACCAGGCAATGACTGACAAACACAACATCAGCCACTAACTGTGGTTCACGTATCTCTCCTCTCTCCTCCTACCCAAACCATCAGGGTCAAGTCAGTGGGTGCCCAGATCAGCCGGTACATCGGGTGGAATGGCCAAGAAATGGATAAATTAGAATCATCTAAAACTGGTTTCCATTTAGCTTTGTAATATGATTTGGGGCCATAAAACTGACTTTCCTCATTATACTTGGCCTAAGATATTATTAAAATGAATTTGCAATTTTCAAATTATGTTAGCAAATGGCACCCAATTATCTGCAGAGTGGCAGGGCAAAAATCAAAGCTCTGAAAAATCACACAGGAAAGATTTCAAGTTTGGAGGATAAGAAAAGGAAGAAAAAAATGTATATGTGGAATGCATACTGTGGGACCCATCTTTCACCAGGGTATCCCAAACATCTAGAAGCTCAGGGGGGCTACATTAATTTGCTGCAAATCAGTCACTAAGTATTAAGACTGGGTGGAATGCAAGCCCAGGTTTACCGAGGCCAAACCCCACGCACGATGTCAGCATAGGGATGAGCTCCTCCAAGTGCAATTCCCCTCCTAGTCACTAAATGGTCGCATCCCAATGGCTAAATTTGCTCCTTCTAAAAAAGAAAATAAAAACGCTCCCTGCTCTCATCTGGATAAGCTCTAGTTATGTTTGTAAAACATTCAGAAAAGGCCATAAAAAGATCTTCACTGAGGGCTGTGCTAAGGATTAAGTATTATTCAATAAACCACAGCTTAGAGGCTGCCAGCTGACGTCTAGAACCTGGAAAGAGCGCTGGCTGAATACATCGTGTTTTTTTCCTTCCCTGTTTCAATTTCTAGGTGTAGTTTACATTCATCTGCCCCCCTTCTATGAAAACACATAAAACAATAGAGCAGAGCTACAGTAAGACACAACCAGAGTAGGTGGCATATTATGATAAACAAAGATGACAATAAAACATTTTTCCAGCTGTGATAAACGTATTTAGATCTATTGGAGAGGCTGCTGGAGCTACAACTGAAAAAGATCAAAATTACAAGTTGTTTATAACATAGAATTTGTGTCTTTAAAGCTTTCATTTTTTAGGCAGAAGTTGTCTCCCTAGGAGATCATTTCCTTACCTTTTTTTCAAGCTTGAACTTTTTTTTAAGTTGTGACTTTTTGGAGGCTGTCAACACATCCAAAGTGATTTAACAACTGGCTAAGGGCTGGGCAGCACTGTTTGCAAATGAACAAAAGCGCTTGGCTCAGTTCAGAGGCCGGGCTGGTAAAGATGCTGCTCCAAGTGGCCTCCTCAGCCTGCAGAGCTATTCGGGGATCCACACCCACCAGGTGGTCACAACACTCGCATCTCATCACAGCTCGATATTTTGAACAAGGAGTTCAATGAACAGCTGTCTCAGTGTCCCTGAGACCAAGAAGAAAGAGAGTAAGAGAAATGAGAAATTATGTCCAGATGTCTAAACATCCATGCCTTCGTGCCATTTCTTCGCCTCTGAAAGCATTTGGTTTCTATATAGAGGCTTCCCTTCCATACTCAACTCACACATACACACACACACAAAACAAAAAACTTTAAACAATAAACCTTGCCATCCAACTGTGACTGATGAGATGTGCTTGTGAAATTGGCTTGTCGGATGCACTTACATGAGAGGATACCCACTTGATTGCAGTTCATAACATCCCTTACATCTTAAAAACTTCAATAGACAACAATTTCCTCAATGAGCAAAACTATTGTATATGAAACTAAGCTGAGCTAAGATTACCTCATCCCTCAGAAACTGACGGCAGTGAACACGCGGTAGCCCGGCTGGACAGTGCCCACAGGAGCACACGTCCATCTGCGGAAGCCGGGGGACCGGCCAGCCCCCTCCCTGCCTTGTAAGCGGGAACGGCCCCCAAATCCAGAGGAGAGTCAACACAACAGGATAACATCAGATTGAGAAAGACTTAGTTTACTAAATGGAACACTTTACTTTTTGAATCCTAAAGTAAACATCCAGATCACTTGAGGAATCAGAGGTGCACCCTTGAAAAGGCACTTTATCTCCCTTTGAAGTCAAACTAGTCCGATCCTCTAAAATCCTTGTAACGTCAACTCAACCCCACCTGTCTTAATGACCACCTACTATGTGCCAGGCACTTTGCCAGACCCTAGGGAAACAAAAGAACATATCCCCTGCTCTTAAAGAACCCCTGTAACCATGCAGGGAGGGAAAGATAAAGCCATCGCCCCAGTACCATGCAGTGCATACAAGATACACTGACGGATAAAGAGGTCACGGACACACAAGGTTAATCGACTCTAGGCAGGGAGGGCTGCTCAAAAGCCTACTTGGAGCAAAATGCACAGCAAGAAAAGTTCAGCATTACCACCCATTGCATCTGACAGTCCTCCAACAAGCCATTGAACATAACTGAACATAAATTTCAAAAGCATCCCAGAGAAAGATGTTAGTTTCTATGTCCCTAAGGGAAATATAAAAATGTAGACAAGTTCTTCAATTAAATCTCTAACATTTCTGAATCAACTATTTAAAGACTCCTCTTTATTTGACACTTTTCCCCATAAAAAAAATAATCCAAGACACAGACATGCATTTTCAATGTGAAGGCAGGTGTCCTCAGACCCTAAGCAGAACACCAGTTCACCCAACAGGTACACCCTCAGCATCTCCTAGAATGTTCCCAGCCCTTCCTGGAAAACAACTCAGATCATGTTTGTGAATGAAAGGGCCCTGGTATCCTCTGGGAGATGGAAGTTACTCAAAACCATGTCAAACCAGATCATGACGGCAGGCTCTCAGGGGCCAGACAGCACGGGAGACCCCTGTGGGGTCCAGCGTGCAGGCTGCAGGCACATCCACCCTGCCGTTCGCTTACCATCCTGCCCCCAGAGGAACCTGGGACCAGGGACACCCTCAAGGGCACCTAAGCCCTCCCTAGTCTCTCTCCACCCTACACGGACAACCACCCCGCGCAAAAGAAACAGTACAAGGGCTCCATCAAAATCCCAGGTCGGTTTTACATGACCCAAGACAAATCCCAGCACTTCTCTCCCACTCACCCATGCTGAATAATGACTGTCTCCTCCTG
Source organism: Dama dama (assembly GCF_033118175.1). Lineage (NCBI taxonomy): Eukaryota > Metazoa > Chordata > Mammalia > Artiodactyla > Cervidae > Dama > Dama dama. The sequence goes on along the minus strand of NC_083693.1, from coordinate 16,932,689 downwards.
GTTACATGTGCCAGACAGTAATTCAGATGATGTCCAAGCAATCCTAAATTCAGAATCTTGGCTTGATGCAGGTGTAAGCCAGAGACATGAGCAGAATTTTCAAATGAACCTGAGCCAGACTTGCACAGCCCTGAGGTTAGAGCAGAGCCCGAGAGGACCCGAGCCGCCCATTACACCATCAGAGTATCACCCGCGCGACGGTGTCCCAGCTCTGCAGCCCGTAACGACCTGAGGATATGCAAGCTGCCCTCTGGAGCTCCCCAAACACCTAGCAAACGACAATGCTACCTCAACTTGGTCTACCAAGGGGTTACCACTTGGGATGAACCCAAATATGCCAGCATCATCCTCTCCATAAAGCCTGAAAGGTCAATGCAACACGCACCGCACAGATTACAAAATCAATGGACATCTCCCTTACAACAACAGTAACTGCTGATGGTGGATGCAAAACAAGAATTAAACGGGTAGGTGTGGGTCACGTGTCAGGCAGACTGTGAAACAAGCACAAGCGCAGAGAAAGGAGACAGGGCGCTTGGCCTCAAGCAGCTCCCGATCTGTCAGCAAGGCAGACACGCGGAGAGGCAAAATCCTAGCAAGGAAGCTGAAAGACGGAAGGAATTAACTCTGGTTCTTTGCGGGAGGGAGGGAGCACAAAACAAAAAAAGCAAGCTCCAGCAGGTCTAATCAGGAATAAAAGAGAACCTAGAAATAGAAATAGTGAAAAGCAGATACTGAGAAAATAACACCATAAAGAAAATTCTACCGACAACTAATTTTTAAATGGGAAGAGACTGATTTGTCGGAAATTTTTAACTTACCAAAATTAATTAAAAAAAAAAAAAAAGACACCTGGACAGACCAATAGCCATGGAAGAATTTTTTTAAAGTTGTTACAGAACAATCCATTTTTAAAAACATCCTCCTCCACTGTATTGCCTCTATATCAACTGTTGCAGAAAAGGTAAAAAGAAAAATCACTGGTAATTCATTTTACAAAGCTAGCATAAACCTGATAGCAAAATTGGGGAAAGACAGCATACAAACAGAACCACAAAATTATATCACTTAAAAATTTTGATGAAATGTGAGCAAACCAAATTAAATTAGGAATCTAAACAGTTACCCACCACAATCAAAAATAGTCTATCTCAAGAATTTGAGGAATTACGTCCAGGTAATCCATTCCCACATCACCAACAGCAGAGTCTAAATGGATACCAAAATGACATCTGATGACATTCAACACCCATCCTTAATTAGTCACCCATGAAAACAAGACAGCTCTTCAACATGATGAAAATCTCTCTTAAACCAAAGAATATCACACATATTGAAGAATACCATTACCATTACCATAACCCCAAAGGACAAATATCTCCATCATCGGCTTCCCTGGTAGCTCAGCTGGTAAAGAATCCGCCTGCAACGCAGGAGACGCTGGTTCGATTCCTGGGTTGGGAAGATCCCCTGGAGAAGGGATAGGCTACTCACTCCAGTATTCTTGGGCTTCCCTGGTGGCTCAGACGGTAAAGAACCTGCTTGCAATGCAGGAGACCTGGGTTTGATCCCTGGGTTGGGAAGATCCCCTGGCGGAGGGTAGAGCAACCCACTCCAGTATTCTTGTCTGGAGAATCCCATGGACAGAGGAGCCAGGCAGGCTGCAGTCCATGGGGTCAGAAAGACTCAGACATGATTGAGCGACTAGGCACACACACACATCTCCATAATCAGCATATAATACTATTCAGATGAGCTAGCCAATGCAATAAGACCCTGCAGCCAATGAATGCTGCTTGGTTGACCCATCCCCCACAGCAGGCCCACTAACTATCTCCCACCTACTAGCCCCAGGTGGCCATGTGAGGAAGGGACAGTTGGTAAAGCAAGGCTTGCGGGCAAGTCATCCTGCCCTTTTGCCCTTTGCCTTACTATCTTCCTCTTCCTGCCTGAAACACAGACGTGATGTCTGGAGGCACAGGAGCCATCCTGTGACATGAGGACCAAAGACACACAGAGGGACGGAGAAACAGAAGCCTGGACTGTGGTCCTCCATGCCCTCACTGAGCACACTGCAGGGGCCACAGGCTCCTTTCCTCTAGACTTCTCAAACTGGAGACAAGGCAGCCCTCCAATGCAGCCATTTATAGTCCTAAATGATACATAACTGAAACAGAGTTAAGTACTGGAAAAACTGGAGACAAGATTATCCTTATTGGTTATCAGTGACTGCATAGAAAAATCAGGAGAATCAATTGGGAAAAAATAAAAACCTGTAATAAAAGCAATCAACGAATTGGGTAAATACAAAATAAATGCACAAAATTCCATAGCTGTTCTCACATAAACAATAATCAGTTAAAAGATAAAAAGGGAAATAAAGAGTCCTCCCACATTAGCAACAAAAGTGTTAATTACTTAGGAATAACCCAGAAGGAAAAATATAAACCCTATGCCATTCTATGATTTCTTAACAGATAAATTAAAGTTGAATAAATAGATAGACATGAAATGTCCTTGAAGGAGAAGTCCAAATTTTGGAAATGTTATTTTCTTCCAAACTGATTTATTAACAATCAAAACCAAAACCCAATGGATTTTTTATGTTTTAGGAGGGTAGTGGAGAAGACAACTTGCAACAAAATGAAACAACACACACACAAAACTTCATGTAGAATGCCTCCCCAAAAACATTTAACTGAGTGGAGAGTCTTCCTGGAAGATGTTAATATACAGAATGAAGCTATCATACATAAGATAGTATGATTTTACCACAAACAGCACACAGATCAGTGGGAAAAGATAGTTCTTAAACAGATCCTATAATAGAAAATATTTTAGATAACCCATTGAAGATAAAACACCACCATGTTGGGAAAACTGAATATTCAACAGGCAAAGTATCTCATTTTCTTGAGATACAAAATAAATCCTTACAGCATTAAAGAAATAAAAGAAAAAGGTGAAACATAAGCTAAAATTGAAACTGATTTTGGCATGAGTACAAACTTTCCAAGCAAAAGAAGGACCATAATTAAAGATCACAGTGAAGAGACTGCTATTCTCTATTAAAATGAAACACTGTATATTTCAACAAGTGAAAAAACAAGCAGGCAGAAAGCAAACGAGGAGAAACATCTGCAATCCAGAGAGCACAGGGTTAACGTACTTTGCACGGGGTAAAGTGTCCCCGATAGAAAGGTCCACACAAACCTTTAAGAGTGAACTGATAAAAAGCCCAATCGAAAAATAGAAAAAAGATCTCATCATTAATTTTTTAAAAGGAAATTAAAGCAGTGATATTAAATTTTTTTAAACGCTAAAACTGCGAGGCTCAATTCAGCATTCAATACTGACAAACAGCAGGGTGCCGGGTACTGTCGATGAAGTTTAAACGACAGTTTTCTGGAAAGCAATCTGGCAATATTTATCTAGGATCAAAAGTATACACACTTAAAAAAATTCCCAGTATTCCACTCTTTCAACTTTTAGGAGTCTAACCCAAAGAAATAATAACAGTGGTACCAACAATAGTACACATGATTTTATCATATTAGTTTTAATGGCAAAAATTGTAAAATGCTTCAATCTAACAATTATCCAATTTTCATAACTTAACTAAAGACCACATTCCAGGTGATAAAAATACAATGCAGCAGACAAAAATTCACAACGTGATGCTAAGCAGCAGGGGCATGAGGATAAAAATTTGTATCTAGTGAACACTCATTTTGTTTTTTTAAATATACACTTATGTACACACGTAAGTTGAGGGAGATTAAAAAAAAAAAAGACCTCAGGAAATTACAACGAACTATTAACAACGGTTACCTCTACACTGACTACAGATGATTTTTATTTTCCTTTTTTCCTAATGATAGTTTCCAATTTTCCCCTAATAACCATTTATTACTATTATAATTTGAAAAAAGCAATAAATGTAATAATTGTAGTATAAGGTGGCAGGCAAATTTGCCCCTAATTAAAGGTTCATTGTTCATTGTAGTGGCATATTATGTTTAAACAGGTCAAATGTGTGAGGCGGCTGTATTGCCAATGCACGCGGGATTGTTGAATCAATTCTCACTGCCTCCGAACCCTCTCAACCGCAGGCTCGGCTCCAGGAGGCAGCGGGCTCCGCCGAGAGAGCAGTGCGTGGAAGAGGCAGGAGGCCTTGCTGGGGCTGTGATCTGAGGGCTCTCTGGCCTCCATTTCTTTGCTTTTCATAAAACCCATCAAGTATCATGGACCCAACAGTGAGCACGATTCTTGCTTTCATGGGACCTTCAGTTTCTCTTTCCAAAATTTTAGGTTAAAGTGATTGTGACCACGGTTTTGTCCTTTCGATACGTGCGATTATGATTTGATAACAAATCCTATCTCAATACCTGGGTTCAACCCCTGGGTTGGGAAGATCCCCTGGAGAAGGGAAAGGCCACCCACTCCAGTGTTCTTGCCTGGAGAAGTCCACGGACTATATAGTCCACGGGGTCGCAAACAGTCACACACGACCGAGCGACTTTCACTCACTCACTCCCTCCTGTCTCAATGCAAGAATCAGACTGATTCTGCAGTCATTATTTTAAAGCATATCTAAAATCCACTCTTCCCCTAAAGACACAGGTTTGCTATAGACAGCATTAACACTGACCATTCAGAGACCACCACCAACTCATTCTGCCAACCGAACTTGTCTCTGACCCCCAGGATGGCCGTCACAGATGACAGAAACAGGACTCCACAGTTTGTGCAAATATTTCCTAGAGAAAACTGCAATGACAATGTAAAGTTCACTGGCTGAAGAGAAAGGGGAGCTAGCTAGATTTCCAGAGAGAAGAACATGCTGGCCTCAAACACACAAAATGAGAAACCAATCAGCAGAGCCCAAGACAGAGGGGCTGTTTGTCAGGTATGTGCAGTGACTAGTTCGCAGAATGAGCAGCAAGTTTAAAAAGCAGGTGCTCCATCTGCTAGTTCAAAACACCCTGCCCCCAAGAGCTCTCTCTACACCATCAGCAGAAACTGGAAAGATTTCTTCATCCGCCAGAGGTGAGGCAGGTGTGTCTAACCGTAACAGAGCTTGCACCTCGAGTGGGAGAATTCAGCAGTTACCACCTGCTTCAAAAGGTGGTGCTTCCAAAGATGATGTATAGGGTTGTGCTGTGCTGAGCGACTCAGTCGTGTCCGACTCTTTGTGACCCCGTGGACTGTAGCCCACCAGGCTCCTTTGTCCATGGAATTCTCCAGGCCAGGATACTGGACTGGGTAGCCTTTCCCTTCCCCAGGGGATCTTCCCAACCCAGGGATCGAACCCAGGTCTCCCACACTGCAGGTGGATTCTTCATCTTCTGAGCCACCAGTGAAGCCCAAGAATACTGAAGTAGGTAGCCTATCCCTTCTCCAGAGGACCTTCCCAACCCAGGAATCGAACCAGGGTCTCCTGTATTGCAGGCAGATTCTTTACCAGCCGAGCTACAGGGAAGCCCATGTGTAAGGCTACTAAGAGTCAAGGACTTCGTGCTTAAAAAAATAAATAAATCACCAAAAACTAAAAGTTATACCCGGGGATTATGTATTTTTTCCCATTTTTTAATTGTTGAGAGAGGCCCCAAAAAACTAGAGATAGAGAGCTATTATTCCCCCACTGGATAGACAGCTGAGGAAAGATTCTCCCACTTATGATCTTTAGGAAGCGTCCCCCAGAACAGAGGCTGTTCCACCAACATATCAGTTAACCAGATTGTGTAAAACCACGTGCCTTCCAAGTAGATGCTACAGACAGACCATAACCCCAGGGAAGGCAGACAGCAGCACCTTCACATGCTCCTAGATGCAAACACAGGCCAGCAGGTGCAAGTAACAGGCACTGAACCACACACTGGAAGCCAGACACAGGAGTTCTACCCAGAAACATTTTCACATTCTCGTTCACCTTCATGAAAGCCTAGATCAAGTTATCACTAGATATCCTGCTTCAACTTTTTAGACACCTGGATTTGTGGGCCCGCGGGTAGGGGGTCCATTCACCACGGATGAAATGATTCTGGGGTCAGAATTAGTTTACACAACCAGGACCACTCCAGTGGCCATGACATCATCCCTTAAAGCTGAAAAGGTTGTTGTATTTCTCAAAATCTTGCGACTCTTATCACAAATTAGATCAGAACTTTCAAACCAGAGGAATAAAATTTGTAGCATGGAAGCATTTGAACGTGAGACACTTCTGTGGCTCCACACTTTCATTTCAGGAAAAGGGTTGTTGGGGAAAGGGAAAGTCTGACATTCCATCATTTTCTTGATTACTTTGGATCTTTCTCCCTTGTTGCAAGAATTATAAATACTCCCACTTCTTTTATATTCAGAAAGTGTCACTTGTACCTGAGTAAGTCTTTCGAAAATAAACATTATGAGGGAAACAGCTGCATTGTTGCAAATGTGTGTGTGCACTAGCAAACTCACTACTGCTTGGGTTATATTCACACACTCACACATACCATAAAGCTAAGAAGGAACCTAAAATGTCACCTGTGCACTTCTGGGCCGATTAAACTGTAGTTCTTTCAATTGATCGCCTTCATACAGCCTGTCCAAGCAAAAAGATCTCAAGAATTCCTTTGTAACAGCCCAAACAAGAGCCTAAACTTGCAAAGCTATTTTTCAGAGCTCAATAGTACAACAACAGGAAGTAGAACTTCTGGGCTGGGGATTTCGCTATTTACTTTTTCTTTCAATGGCTGCTTTTAAACGAGAGAGAAAAAAATGTCCACAGGCATTACAAATCCTGGAAGCTATGAATCAGGAAGTGGGAAATGGTTGATGCTGAAATGGCCAGCCTGAAAATCCTGGCTCTTTCATGTCATCAAGTCTCCAGAACTAGGAATTTCAGAAATCTTAGGCATTCTGCATTATTTTCTGAATCTTAAAAGAACCAAGATTTGAGCAAGAAAGGCCAGGGAGAATTAAGCAGTGAGTAAGCCCCTAACCTCTGGCTCCGTGCCCCGACCAGCACACATACCTTGCCCCCATAACTAAAGGTTCGGTGGGAACTCACTGTCTACAAATGGGGTTTTGTTTACGATGCTGCTCCAGAGAAGCGGGCGTGGGGTGCTGGTGGGCACAGACAGCTGGCCTCACGCCTCAGCCCCCTCGTTCATACCTGGTGTGGAGCCTGCCGCAGACCTGGGACTAAGTATTTCACATCTCGGAACACCCTGCGGTTGATGAATAATGATGGTCACATTGGTTTTCAGGGCCGACTCTACCTGACAGAGGCTACTAAATCTGAGTAAAACTCAAAGGCCCATGGAACAGAGTTGCGTGAACGCTTTCAGATGTCAGATTTGAGCGGGGCATCACTCCTTCACCTGTTTATTTAAGGATGCTCGAGCAACAGTCCAGGGCTCGCTCTGCACAAAAACACCCTACAAACATCTGCACAGGCGTTTACTATGCTGATCCAAGGGGGAAAGGCCACACTCTCATCCTCCCTGCAAAGGTCTCCCTCCTTCCACGCCTCAACCAGAATGCCTCCCCATTCCAAAGGCCTCACAGTCCGAACACCAAAAAGCTGCCAAGGCTTGGAAAACATCCCCGGTTACTTTCTACGGGGGTCAGACACACCACCTCCACTAGCAAGCTGCATGTGATGACGTATTTAAAACAATGCTGACCGGGGTGCGAAGCAAAGGAAGAGAATGGACGTTTCTGCTTATTCCCATCAGACGTGATAACCAGAGAGGCCTCTGTCTGGCCCAGAAATGAGTAACTCTGGCAAATCAGACAGAGCCGAATCAGCCCCGGATGCAGTGTGATGGTGCTTGGGTGGCGAAGGGACCAGCCTCTCCCATCTCCCACACCACACTTACCACCATCTCCCCAAAACGTCTCTGGGTTATTTCACAAAGACCAGGGGCCGCCAGCGTATTAGTTTAACTTGTGCAAGTAAGAGAACCAGTTTTCATGGACTGTTTTTGCCCGTGAGACTCCATCACATCCGTCAGCCTGGCCTCTGAGGACCCCTGACACCCACCCCAACCTGCCCCCAGCCTCATTCTCCACTCCCACTTCCAGCCTGTTCCCTGGGCCCCAGCACATGTGCGTAAGCCCTCACCCAGTTCACCCCCATGCCGGGTAAACCCCAGTCCTCCCAGCACCTCCTCCAGGAGGCCCCAGGATCTCCTGCTGGGCTCCCATGGCCCGTGCCCCCACCCACTCTGGTCCTGTTCATCACGGCCCGGTCCGCTCCCGGGAGCATCTCTCTGCAGCCACACGGCACGCCCTTCCAAGGCAGGCATGCCCGCCCTGCTGCCGGCACGTCCCTGAACATCCAGACACTCCAATTTGTCTCTCTTCAACTTCTCCCAACCAGACCCTCTCTATGGAGCCCAGCCCAGCATCCTTCGAGCCCCTGATCCGCTTGCTCACCCCCTCGTCTCTGCAGGACAAGCGTCACCAGACCCTTCCACTCTGCTGCTCACAGCGGCCACATCCAGGCAGTGGGCTGTCTGCTCTCACAGTGCCCAGGGTGGGCCTGGCGTCGGAGAGAAGGCCGAAAGGCGTGCACAGGGCCCACCGCCCTGCCAGTAGCCGGGGTGCCGTACCCCCAGGTGCCGCCGTCCTTCCATCCAGAAGAATCCACAGCTGCCAGGCACACACGACCCTCAGGGCAAGTTTCTGACCAAGGCAGGAATGAGGTGGCAAACTGGACTTCAATTCAGAGCTTGGGGTGGCAAGAAAGGGATCATAAGTTCCCCACGAATGCCTGACACATATTCAGTGAACATTCAGACCAGTGGTCCAGGGGAGGTTCTGCATGGAGGGGAGCAACCCTCACAGGGGCTCATATCCCCTTCACTGAAACACGCCCCGATTTCAGGCAGCGGAGGCTCCAAGCAGAGTGCCAAATCCAGACAGGCAGATGAGAGCGGTGAGCTGAGTCCTAAGGAAGCCTGACCTCAGGCTTCCTTCCTAGCGCGGTCCGCATGCTCAGGGATCCTCCCGGCAGAAGCTTTAAGACGCCTCATCCCTCTCTAAACTGGGCGTGGGATTAACGGGAAGGCTTGATCGATACCGATTTTACCGTCATGGGAATGACTCACCCTTAAATCCTACCCAGCTTAAAACTCAGCTGTGAACAGAAACAAAACAACATAATAGCAGGGTCAGATTGAAAATAGCAAGTACGACTTGTAAACAGTTCATGCTTATAAACAATTAACAGTCTCCTCCCCAGTCATCCAGCCTCATGGACAAGCTGAGAGGGGAGTTCCGCCCATACCCCCAAGCAGGCCAGCGGCAGGACCGCCCCCGGCACGGCCCGACCCTTCACCACTGCTGGAGTCAGATTCACAAAACAGACCCGGGGGTGGGGGGCAGTTAAGATGAGGGCCTCTGAACCGCACTGCATTCATCGGAAAGTTGAGTCCTCACCAAGGACCTGAGCTTTCAAAAACTCAAAGTGAAACGGGCCGGGAGTATAACGCCCCACTAGGAGCCACTGCAGAGTTCAAAGGCAGCAACTCCCTTGTCCAAAACTGGCGGAAGCGGGGTCGTCTGAGATTTCCCAATAACTACGCCCCTCTCACGCAGCATCCGCTCTAAGAAAAGCAGCCGCGTGCCCAGAAGACCACCTGTACATTTCACGCCTCTGGCCAATGCATCAGAGGGCAAGTGCGCCCAGGGCCATCTTAAAAGCATCCACGTTTAGGTGCTGGGCTTCACTTAGTTCTTCCAAATGAACCAGAAGCCAACTCTTGAAACTGACCAAGAACTTTACATGTATGTATATTACTCCATCGTTATGGAATGGATGTTTGTGTCCCCTGAAAACTCATACGCTGAGGCCCTAACCGCCCCCCGGGATGGCATCAGTAAGGTCACGGCACCTCGTGGGGGGGTCCCACGGAGGCACGCGCGTCCTCTGGGCTGGAAGACCCCAGCTGCTCGCCTGCCTCCATCCGCCCCGACGTGACGCCGCCACGTGGCAACGGCCATCTGCAAGCTGGGAAGCACACACTCATCACACACTGCCCCTGCCCCTGCCTTCATCCTGGACTTCCAGCCTCCAGAGCTGTGGGAACTGAGTATCTGTTGCTTAACCCCCAGCCTGCAGTGATCTGTTACAAGAGCCTGAGCCGATGCAGACGTCCCCCCAGCCTCATGGGAGCGCATCGCCACGCTGGGGAGCAGGATCCCACCCTCCTGACACCTCCTCCTGCCCAGGAAAAGATGAGAGTGGTCACTCCGGCTGACTTCTGAGACGCAGGCAAAGTACCAGTCCAACTTCCGCACCCGGCGGAGCTGCAGCCGTGAGATCCCTCCCACGGGGCCCACATCGAGCAGGGCGGAAGAGACTCCCTTGATGGCCAGGCAGGCTCGCCTGCCTCCCGGGCTTGGTGGAACAAGGCAGGTCCAGGCCTGTGCCCCAACTCCCGGTTAAGCAGAGCGGGATGGCTTAGGATGCAGAAGCAGGCCTGGAGAGCGGCTGCGGGGCGCGGGGCAGGTGGCCTGGACGACAGCACGTGCCCTGGCCCTCCGGCCACACCCCGGGGCCTCTGCCTCCTCCTCCGCGCTGAGGAGATGCTCCCACTCGGGCATGCAGGGGTCAAGCCCTTTCCTTCAGGGCTTCCTACGTGGCGGGGGAGTCCGCAAGCGGGAAGAAATTGAGCTGTCAAGGCAAATGAAAAACTTCTCGTCTCATCAGTGAGGAAACCAGATATCTAAACAAATCTCTCTTCTGGAAAAATAAGAAAATGAAAAAGCAATTACACGTCACATGGCTGATTAGTAATAAATTTCATTTGTGACTAGATGGCACAGGAGTCTGACTCCTGACTTGCCTTCCCTGAAAGGAAAACATCATCAGAGAGCCGCTCTCATTACGGCAAACAGACCCGTCCCTGGTGACTCGGCACAAAGCCGCGTTTTCGGTGAAGCCTCTCCTGACCTCACACAGCCCCCCCGAGCTCCCGGGGCACCTGTGACAGCCCTCACTTGCCTCCACCACCACGGCCACGGGCTGGCTTTGCCTCTCCTGCTCTCCCGCGGCACACACTCAAGAAACAAGACTTTCTGAAACTGTGGTAAAATAAGCACGACGTGTTGTTGCTCAGTCACTAAGTCATGTCCAGTTCTTTTGCGACCCCATGGACTGCAGCCCACCAGGCTCCTCTGTCCATGGGATTTCCCAGGCAAGAATACTGGACTGGGTTATCATTTCCTTCTCCAGGGGAGCTTCCTGACCCAGGGATTGAACTCGGGTCTACTACACTGCAGGTGGATCCTTCACCACCGAGCCACCAAGGAAGCCCATTTGAACCATCTTTAAGTGCACAGTTCAGCGTCATGAAGCACATTCACACTGTTGCACAAACATCGCCACCATCCATCCTCAGAACTCTTTCCACCCTGCACGACTGAACTTCCAAACCCATCAGACACTAACTCCCCATCCTCCCCTCCCTCAGCTCCTAATACCCGGCATTCTACTTTCTGTCACTGGCGATGTGGCAACTGTAGGTTCCTCATCTAAGTGAAATCATATGATATTTGTTGACTTGTGACTGGCTTCTTTCATGTAACATAATGTCCTCTAAGCTCATCCTTCTTGTAGCATGTGTCAGAATCTCCTGACTTTTTAAGGCTGCATAATATTTGATTGCTTATACGGGCCACATTTTGTTTAATCAATGGACACTTCCAGCTTTCAGCTACTGCAAACAATTATTTGCTGCTATGAACATGGGTGTGCAAATATCTCCAATTCCCTGCAATCAAGGCCTTTGGGCATATACTAATGTAGGACTGCTGATCAGACTGCAAATCTGTGTTTAATTGTTCCCGGGACACCCCCGCGCTGTTTTCCACAGCAACTGCCCCATTTACTTTCCCATCAGCAACGCACAATGGCTGTAACTTCTTCACATCCTTGCCAACACTTGTTATTTTCAATGTTTTGATAATCACTGTCCTCATGGATATGAACTGGTGTCTCACTGTGGTTTTGATTTGCATTTCCCTAATGTCTAGTAAGTGGCTCATCTTGTCTAGTGCTTTTTGACCTCGAGGAATAACTTATAAACCAAAGGAATTAACTCCTCCCGCTAAGAAAAGCGCTCTTATTGTGAACTGTTTAATCAAGTTGGTTTATTAAGGGGTCTGGAATTCGAAATACATTTCCCCAAGAAACATTATCATAGGTAACAGTCCCCTAACGAGAGCACCCAAGCCCAGCTAACAAGCTCCTGAACCAGGACTAAGCCTGATCTCCATCCCAGGAACCAGAAACCCTGTACCATCCAAGGGGGCAGAGGAGAAGGGCAGTTCCTCCTCTCCATTCTAGAGGAGGCTCTCCAGCAAAGAATTTACTACCAGGCACCACCTTCTCCCGAGGCTCGGATGGCAAAGAATCTGCCTGCAATACGGGAGACCTGGGTTGGATCCTTGGGTTGGGAAGATCCCCTGGAGAAGTGAATGGCTACCCACTCCAGTATTCTGGCCTGGAGAATCCCATGGACAGACGAGCCTGGCAGGCTGCAGTCCAAGGGGTGGCAAAGAGCTGGACACGACTGAGCCACTAACGCTCTGACTCTCACCATCTCTGGGGCTGGCTCCCACCCCCTCACTGAGACCTCTGGCAGCCAGGACCCCACACCACACGTTCTCACTTTTTCCAGCATTTTGAATATTTGAACTAGTGTTTTTGGATAAGTAGTTTTGGATCTGTGTCCTAAATGCAGGTGGGGATATGATGCTCCCCTCACTTCTCATATAGACCTTCCTCTCCAGAAGGCCATCTGGCCGCTGAGCCACTCCCGAGGAAGGCAGAGAGTAGGGCTGAACACGCTCCAGTAAGCCCTGACGCCTGGGCTATCTTGGGGTTTGAATAACTGCCTCTCCTGGAGGAGCATGTTCCGCATCCTTCCCCGGAAGCAGCAGGGATGACAGGAAGAGAGAGGAACAGAACAGACGAAGGTGCCTTCTATCCCCAAAGAAAAAGGCTGGAGCCAGCACTCACGAAACTCCTCTAAGTCAACTGAAGCTACTAGAGTCTTGATGTGAAGGTCAGAGAAGGCGAACGATGCTAAAAGCTGAACATCAGAATCCATAAGCACCAGGAGGGCACTGACCACTTTTTAAGGAAGTAAACAACTTTTAACGCCGGTTTCCTCCATCCTTAATAATAAGACCAACCCCCTAGGGCAGATGACAGGCACGCCATTCCAATGTAGGCATATCTGCCCAGGAAATACTTAGACTTGTCCTCTGAGATGGGACCAGCCGACATCTATCTTGCAGACGAGAAAACCGGGGCACAGGAGGAAAGCAAGGTGGCCAGGCACAGCCCATCAGCAGGCGTCTCATTCGAGGTAGAGCCCGAGCCGTACAGAATCTGGAGCATCAAAGACGACTGGCGAGAAGGGCGTTCTGGACCCAGCAGAAGGCGTGGTTTCCACCCTCGGCACACAGACACCACACCCCTTAGGTCTGCTCACTCCCAGGGGCGAGAGGGATTTAAAACTTGGAAGTCAGCTTGCTGAGAGCAGAAAGTAGCCCCAGGCCTCCAGGCGGCCTGCGGATCTGGCGTTGTTTCTAAGGCTGTTTGTCCCGTGGAAACAGTTGCGGGAAGGGCAGCAGGAACCGTCCAGCACCAACCGCCCCCACCCCTGTGAAGGACCAGTGACCGCTTCTCAGCGGAGTAACAATGTGCCGGTTGAGTTCAAAACATCATCAACACACATTCAAGTTAAAAAGCACCAGTAGCAGAGCCCAGAGCTGGACGCCTAACCGGCCTCCCGTTTCCAACAAATGAGCCTCCCTGCTCCGGGCGGTCAGCCTCCGGCCTCAGGGCAGGGCCCAGCATGCGGCTCGGAGGGGACCTGGGGTCACGGCCGGGTTGGGTCCCCGGAAAGCGGGAGAGCAGTGCCTGGCGAGGCGCACACAAGCGCACCTGAAGAGGCTTCACTCTTGTTTCCAGAGGAGAGGAATGTGTCTGGAGGCTGTGTGCCCCCCATTTCAGCCTGGTCCCCTCCCCTTCCCCAGCACCTCCGATGCCCCGGACGAGGGCGAGCATTGCTCCGGGGCGCCCTTCTGACTGGTTGGGGTGTGACCCGGCCCCCGGGGCCCCCCACACGCCCCCACTAGGAGCACCCTGCCGCGAGCTCGGCTCTCCCGTCCGCCCCAGACTCCACCGGCCCTGCCCGCCCCCCCAAGCCTGTCCCAGGGCGCCCGAGCGTCAGACCTTCAAGGAGCATGGAAGTCGGAGCACCCACGGCCGCCCGAGCTCTTCAGCAGCTCGACGCCCCCCACCCCTGCCGCCCATCCGTCTCAGGAGCTCAGAAGGTCAGGGCAAGTGCAGCAAAAGGGGGCCAGTCCTCCAGGGGCGAGCGCAGGGCCACCAGGGCCTGCAGAAGAGACAGATTAAAACATGTGCCTGTTGGACACTCCCTATGAGCCGGTCCTGCTAGGCACTTGGGATGCAAGACCATCCCTCGTGGCTCAGCAAACCGCAGATCGGGACAGTGAGGCTCCAGCGTCTGCCTACATCTGCAGGGGCTGCCTGTGGCAGGGCGGGGGGACCTGGGGGGGCTTCAAAGGCAGAAAGTGCCGTGACAGGGGCAGACGAAAGGTAGGCGCCATGCTTGTTTGTAAGGATGGAGCTCACCTTCACCCTGTTCAACATCTGCATGGCACTTTCCAAAACACTCAGAAACAAGCTATGCTTGAAATTAATGCACCAGGTTCAAATGGTTATGTTTCCATTTATCTGTAGGAAATATCCCACTGGACTAGAGTCCTTAGGGTATGAAGCTTTCAAGGGTAATCTCTCAGGTGTTAATTACGTTCAGGAGACCTATTATTCCATCAACTTCTGGGGGGTGGGGGGTGCAGGCTTCCACCTTCAGTGGCCCCACAAGAGGCCGTCATAGGCCTCGTCCACAGCCCTGAGGGAGAGGGAGCACTTAAGTGACAGGAGTCTTTAAGGTGAGCTATTGACCCGCCAGGAGTCAAGGCAAAAGTTAACTGGCCCCGTCCAGGAAACCGTGCAAAAAACAGAAGTCCCGCTCGGGCCAGCCAGGCCTTCCTAAGAACCTGTCTCTCTGCATGCTGTCTCTGGATCTGAAGGCCGTGAGAAACAGCCTGGGTGTTTGTGGTCGTTCAGAGAGGAAAGTGTGGGGGTCAGGAGTGGCAGAGGGGGCCCCATGGACGCCCCGCCTGCCCCGCGGCTTCAGGTGAGCCGGCACGCCACACGGCGGGACCCAGGCTGCCTCCAACTGGTGCCAAGAGAGATGTGTTAAACACTCGAAGGGCCTCCCCAGTGGCTCAGCGGTAAAGAATCCGCCTGCAATGCAGGAGAAGCAGGAGACTGGGTTTCTCTCCCAGGGTCGGGAAGACCCCCGGAGAGGAAAATGGGAACTGACTCCAGTATTCTTGCCTTGGAAACCCCACAGACAGAGGAGCCTGGCGGGCTACAGTCCACGGGGTCGCAGAGTTGGACATGACTGCGTGACTGAACCACATGCAGAGGGAACTTCTGCAACAAGCCCTCCCTCCAGAGAGATGAGGCAGCCTCAGCACAGGGCTGGACTCACAAGTGACCTTTCCGGGGTTCTAGGGTTTTCACTCACCTCAGTGTACAAAAAGCCTGATTAAACCATGATGTTAAAGATAATTTTACTGCTTCCAAGTTCTCTGCAGGAGAAACTGGCCTGATGAAACGTTTCAGCTGGCAGAGTGATCATGCTGCTGTTCAGTCGCTCAGGCGTGTCCAACTCTTTGCAATCCCATGGACTGCAGCACGCCAGGCTTCCCTGTCCTTCACTCTCCCGGAGCTTGCTCAAACTCATATCCATCGAGTCGGTGATGATATCCAACCATCCTGTCCTCTGTTGTCCCCTTCTCCTCCTGCCTTCAATCTTTCCCGGCATCAGGGTCTTTTCCAACGAGTCAGCTCTTCACATCAGGTAGCCAAAGTACTGGAGCTTCAGCTTCACCATCAGTCCTTCCGATGAATATTCAAGGTTGATCTCCTTTAGGATGGACTGGTTGAATCTCCTTGCAGTCCAAGGGACTCTCAAGAGTCTTCTCCAGCACCACAGTTCAAGACCATCAATTCTTCGGCACTCAGCTTTCCTTATGGTCCAATCCTCACATCCATACAAGACTACTGGGAAAAAAATAGCTTTGACTACACGGACCTTTGTCGGCAAAGAGTGATCATGACAAGATGAAAATAAATTTGTTGTTCACGTTGCTTCAAAGTGAAGGGGGTACGGGGGACTGAGTGTGTCCCTTTAAGAAGTCTTCTGTTAGTTGAGATCTTCCTGTGTGCTATGCATGAGCCATGACCTCAGAATTCAAGGATAACCAAGGTACCTCTCGCCTCCCTGACTAGTAGAGTGAAAACAGTCTGGGGATGATGCACTAACAGGGGTATAAAGAGACTTGTGGGACCATCCAGCTGGCAGGGTCGAGGCCGCCGGACAGGGAGAGCTGCAGCTAATTCTGAAAGGAGCCTGCCAGAGGGTGAGCTGGTAACACAGTTGTATCAGAGGAGGTAATACAGTTGCCAAGAGCCCCTTGGCACAGGGGCGCCCACCTGCCAAGGCAAAGAGACTTGAGGGGGTACAGTCTGTTTCAGAAACAGCCAGAGCTGTTGTTCAAAATGTCTCAGAGGATGGCAAGTTGCAATCCTCTATCAGCCAGCGAACCAATGACTTCCAAATTAAAACGAGCCAAAAGCAATCACAGAGAGATGAGCCTAACACTTTCTAAATGAACCACCTATCCACTACCTCAGTGTAGCCTCAACTAAGGAAGTGAGAAAGCGGATTCTGAAACTACACAACGAGTAGGAAACCAAATACAGAAAAATGTCTAACAACATACAACCAATGTGAGACCCAACAGCAGCAATGAGTGTTTGTTACTATTCTTTGCTAGGATTTCTGACTGGTGAGCACCTGAACTACATAAAACTGCCCAAGAGGACACATATAAGAATGATAATTAAAGTCTTACCACATATTTTAAGTAGAGTAACGGGAAGTAAATCTTGCTTATTTTTCAAAAGGAATCAATAGATGTTTTAAATCTCTAAACTCGAAAGGGATATTTTAGAAGTTGTCATTTATTAAAGTCCTGTAAAAACATCTTAAATCCCAAACTGTAAAAGGTGCGCTAGATAGATACAACTTTGTCAAAAGTTGCTCACGCCACTTAGGGAGACCCAAATTCTCTCAAGCCAGTTCACTGATGCAGCAAAGCAAGCTTCATTCAAAACCATATCCCAATGGGTGTTACAGAAGCCTGCAGTCCCCACATTTTCCTGCAACTGGGTTCCCAGGAACCTAAGCCAAACGGGGGGGCCACAGGCGATCTTCATCTCAGGCACCCAAGAGGCCGAATTTCCTTTCTGGCCACTAGATGGCGCCTACGCATTGGTGAGGCGGACAAAGCGCACCCTGGACACATCCTGGTCACCAGCGGAACGGACAAACATCAGAGAGAGAGCATGATAAACGGACCTCTGAAATGGACGATGCACTGCAGGCACCCTCCCCTGTTTAATGAAAAAAGGTAAAAAAAAAAAAAAAATCACAAGACTGTGTTACACAAGCAAACTGCATTCCTGTTAAGCACCCTAGCAAAATAAAGCTTCACTACAGAGCATTAACTGAGCACCTACTATGTGCCAGGCTCCGCGTAACATTTAAACGACAACGGAAGCCTGAGGTCAAGTGCATCCTGTATCTCTGACATATCCAAACAACCACTCTGCTCAAGGATGCCACGTCTGTTAGAGAAGCAGCAGACAAAAGTTGGAGGGCTCAGGAGATGCCGGCCTCTCTAAGGATCTGACACATGCGTCAGTTCCCTTTCTGCTTTTAAGAATAAATGGAGTGGGTTCTATTAGAATTATAACTTTACAATTGAGGAAAACTGAGGCGCAGGAAGATTAAACAATTGGCTTGAGGCCTTAGCTACTGAGCAGCTGAGATTCAAACCCAAGCCCTCTGCCTGCACTTCTCTCTACAGCCTCATAAAATGACAACAGCCCGGGTCCCAGACAAAACCAGTCACTGCTAACCGGCACAGCAGGGGGGTACAACCTCAAAAGGAACAAGCAGGAAGTCAGGTCTACAGAAAGGAGGGTAATCAAGAAAAGCTTCATGGAGGAGAAGGAATCTGTGTTAGAAATTAAAAGACGGCATCTCAGATGAACTAAAACTCTAGGAAGGTATTTGGGGAACAGGAACTAACTTAGTGGCCCATCTTCACACAGTTACAGTCTTGTCCCTATTTCACAGATCTGAAACCTAGAGTTTGGTGTTTTGTTTTTTTTTTTTAATGAAAAAGAGATTCCAACCCCAATTTTTCTGACCTTAATCTTCTAAATAGATTAGAAGATGGTTTTATTTTGGCATTTAATAAGAAAAGGAGAAGACTCTCTCCCAGTTGTTTCAAGTCTCTGCATTTCCGTGGGATGGACTGTCAGGGAAGCAGCAAGTAGAACCGGGAGATCTCCGTGCCCTAGAGCAGCACTTCCTCTGTGGGGCAACATTAGTAAAGAGGAAAAGCACTCCAGGCCTCAAATGCAGAAGGAGCAAAACCACGGAGCTAGGAACGGGCTTCCTTACCGCAGAGCTAGAGCCCACGGGAGTCCTAGGAATTCACACGGGATCCCTACAGCAAAGCCTCGGTAAAGGCGGATGACAGCCCGGGACGGGGCCCTCGGACTTGATTCCTGGACCAGGGCGCCGCACCACAAAAGGCACACGCGGATAACTTGGGGCTGGCAAGTCCATCAGAGCAGAGGGAGGGTGCTGGAGTCAGAGCTGCCCGGCCCAGAGGCCAACCAAGCATCTCCTCCCTCCGAGAGTCCATGCAGGTCTGGACGGGACCAGGGTGGAGCCAGAAATGGGCGAATGTGAACAATTTCAAGTGACTCAGAGAGGGAGAAAGGAAACATTCAATAAACCAGTCTCCCCAGAAAGGGACTGATGAACTGAAATGTAACTAGGAATTCCATCCTGACCACTTGCTGTTGAAAATCTTACTGAGGTAATGCTAGACAGAAAATCCCAAGTATACAGCTCAACCAAGTACAATAGTGATAACAGAAGAATTTCCTGGGATGAAACTATAACATGTTGTGACCTCACATATTCCATGAACTCATTAGTCACAGGAATCAGACAACAGAACTAAGGAAGCTGAACAGCAGATCTTCCTCCGTCTCTGCTCTTTGATCATTTGTTTTCATGATAATCTGTGTTTCTCTTTCAAATTCAGAGTCTGAGCTAATGGCAGGTATTTTACCCCACTACTGAGAGACCCCCAAAACTTAGCTGGGGAGAATAAACACAGGACGATGCTGATAGTAACAGCACAACTGCTGAGGACTTGACAACCTAAATTAACAGCTGATGACCTAAGAAAACTATTGCTAACTGATTCAGGAAAGGAGACCATGGACCTCTCCCCTACTGCTAGCTGATACTGGCAAGATCATGGACCTCTCCCCTGTTGCTAGCTGATTCAGGAAAGGAGACCATGGACCTCTCCCCTGTTGCTAGCTGATCCAGGCAAGGAGACGAAGGACCTCTCACCTGGGCTTGCTTCCTATGCTTCCTAGTTTTCTCCAGGAGGTTATTATAGGTCACTTGGATGCTTCCAATTTGGAAAAAACTGTTATAAACTCATCTCTCCCTAATCATCATCAGACTTCTCTCCCTTAAACTGTTATTAACTAAATTTTCTTAACTCAAATGGATACTGTCTCATTTACTTAGTCAACATGCATTTCTAATAATTGATTTTATAAAGACAAACCACCGACTGTATTTTATCTGACAGGGCAAGTTCAAAGTAGGCATCCAAAGTATCTCACAAAAGTTTTAAAGTTCTACTCTATAAAACATTTATGCTTTAAGACTGTCAACACATATTTGCTCTCCCATGGTCAAGAGTAATTTAGAAAGCAGTATGCATATACCTGAATTACCAAACTGACAAATAATTCCACAGCCAGTTTAAAGAAAGTTAGTGCCAGGTTAAAAAAAAAAAGCAGCCATATAAAAGTATACAAAACTGCAATAATAATGTATTTGAAACTGTCAGAATTTGGATGAATGGACGGAAATACACACAATTTTGAATAAGTGGCCTTTTTTATTATATAACTATTACTAAAGTAGATGCTTGCCTTGATAAGGGGACTAAGAGGCTGAGGAGTGGTATAAAAAATAAAGTTTCAAACCTGAACAACTTTCTGGACTAGGAATAAATTAAGAATAGAATACTTTCTAAAGTCTTTAAAAATATAAATGCTTAAAATAAAAAAAAAAATTAAGACTTCCAGACTATTACAATGTGAACAATTTAAAGCAGGCATAGCTATCTCAGCTGAATCTGGGGACAGACCCATCATATGCACGCACATCTTCCCTATGTGGTTAGTCACCAATCTATTTCAAATAAGAAAGAGTGGGCTTTAAGACCATCAGCCACCAGAGGCGGGACACTCAGCTCCGTGGACACACCCCCAGCACCGACCAAGGAGAGGACAGACAGGAGAAAACAGGCAGACTCCTGCCTGCCTTTCCCCATCAGAAACAACAGCAACGGTGCACCAGACAAGGAGCTGTGATCGCAGGCATTCATTCCTCACCAGAGAAGAAACTACTTTCTGTTGTGTTCCAGTAAAATCTGAATTCTTCTAGTCCGTAAGGAAAAAGTAAGAAAACTGAAAGCCTTGCTTACTAGTTTGTTTTTTTAGTGTTTTAAACAAACATAGAAAGTAATTTCTATGTGTGCTTAGCCGCTCAGTCGTGTCCGACTCTTCGCGACCCTTTGGACTGTAGCCTGCCAGGTTCCTCTGTCCATGGAATTTTTCAGGCAAGAATACGGGAGTGGGTTGCCATTCCCTTCTCCAGGGGATTTTCCTGACCCAGGGATTGAACCTGTATCCCCTGTGTCTCCTGCATTGCAGGCGGATTCTCTACCTGCTAAGCCATCGGGGGAGCCCAATTTCTATGGCTTGACTCGTATCTTTTAAAATGTATGTAGGATAGTTTATCACATCAGAACAAATTTTTAAACTTAAAGAAGTGAAGTTGCTCACTCATGTCCAACTCTTTGCGACCCCACGGACTCTAGCCCACCAGGTTCCTCTGTCCATGGGATTTTCCAGGCAAGAGTACTGGAGTAGGTTGCCATTTCCTTCTCCAGGGGATCTTCCCAACCCAGGGATCGAACCTGGGTCTCCTGCATTGCAGGCAGACACTTTTACAGTTTGAGCCACCAGGGAAGATAGTCAAACTGAGAGAACTGAGTCCAATAAGTACTCAACATATATTTATTTAGGAAAAGAGGAAAGAGAAAAAAAAAATTCTCAATTCCAGTAAAGAAATATCAATATTTCCTTCAGGTTTTGAAATTAATCAATTTCATAAGCCCTAAGTGAAGCTGGCATAACTGGGAAAAGTAGGGGATCTTTAAAACTGATATTAGGGACTTTAAACATGAGTAGAACTGATGCTTTACAAGTAAAAAAAAAAAAAAATTTAGTCTTCATAGTTCAAAAGTTTAAAAATCAAAGACATTGCTAATATTCTGAGTCAAATATAACCTAAATAATTTAACGGAAGAAACAAACTTTATCATGCCCAGTGAGTATGCATCTACTGAGATAACAACTTAATTTGTTTTTAAAGATCTTCTGTTTACCAACCATTTTATACCAACCATATGCCCTTTCCTAAGAACAACCAGTTCTTTCCAGATCCTTGGGGGTTGGGGTAAGGGTGACACATTTGCAAAGTTTTAATGTTTCCAAATACTGAAAATCCTCCCCAAATGTCAACAGGTCTCAATGTGCAAAAACATTAGGACTTTCGACCCCCCCACCTTTCTGTTTAAGCCAAATCATTTGTTTACAAATAACTGGAAAAGTTCCTCTTCGTAATCAGATGCCAAACACCATTTTCAAGGAGAGGTCAGAGTGCTTCATTCATAATTCAACTTGTTGCCTTTAAAGCGTTTAGAATTTTCCTTCAGAACATCGCAGACAGAGATATCAGGAAACTGCATCCCAGGCTTGTGTGCAACCATTATCTATTTAGTACAATTGAGCGGCGAGCATCCTCGGACTCAGATGGCACCTGTCGTAAGCTGGCTAAGAACAGCAGTTCAAACAGGTTGGCCCACGCGCACAAATCCCTCCTCCGTGAACTAGGGTTGATTTTTTAAATGAGTTTTGAAAACAAATTGAAAAAAAAAAATCACAACTCAGAAAGAAACATGGCCTGGATGTTTTACAATTAAAAGATACTTCAAGGTTTAATTGCATCCTCAATCTCATGCTTTTAAATGCAGCAAAGTATTTGAAATTAAACAAGGACTTACAATTATGAGAGTTCCTTAAAGTTTTCCAGAAAGCTAACTAAGCAATGCATAAATTCAGAAAAGGTTTAAAGTAAGTCACATCTTCCTTACAAATCAAAACGTGCCATACAACATTCTCGTGCACACCTGTGACTCCTACTGAAGTTTTGGCAAATGGTAACTACGGCACTGTCCATTTTTAATCACAATTGTCAAACCAATGTTATAAAGGAGGCAGCACAGCTGATCGAGATGGGTGACTGACAGGTACATCACAGCCTGCCAGCAGCAATGCAATACAAGGGCAGGTATTCATAAGGCAAGGCATGCCACACAGGCCTCCAGAAAATCAGTAACATTGATAGGCTTCCCATCTTAAGTCTATAGAAATGTTGTTAAAGGGCCTTTAAAATGTTGTTTTAGAACTGCATACCCTGGGCCAAGTCTGAAAAAGATCTGAATTTTCAAGAAACTTTGTTTCACGCAGGATTATGTAAAATGTCCTAAGAACAAAAGCGAAATTCTCTCTGTGCGGGCATCACGTAAGGCAGTGTCCAGCTTCCATACAGCAGGTACTAAATAAGTGCTGGCTGGATTCAGCTGCTTCTTACAGCACATTCTTACAAAACAAATGAAACCAGATTTAAAAGGAAGCTACTGTCCCTTGAGGGCTCTCTTTGGCAAAACTGGAAGGCAGCAAGTGAAAATGATCCAGTTGATAGTCATTACTGCTCTGATCTTGCAACAATAAGAACAGGAATCACTTTTATTAGTAAACAGAGTCTTACACAAAAACCAAAAACAAATGTAAACAGTTATTCTTCAGGTATTTTCCTATTAACAAGCCAAGGTAAATCTGGATAAAGGCAGACCAGTTTGAAAATAAAAATCCCTCTGCGATGTTTTTAAATCTTTTGCTTGATAAGAAATTTTAATTAAAAAAATATCATCACTGTGTGTCTAAAAAACCTTCTGCATCCTACAGAGATTCTCTTTCCTGCTCAGACTCTGCAACTATTTAAGAAATAAAACAAGTAACAAAGAAAAGAGAAAAAAAAACCTACTGTTTTACAATGAGCAGTTCTTCCTTAAGTTTTTACTACCAGGGTGGTTAATATGGGATACCAAAAGAGACAGTGGAAATTCTTTATCATCTTAAAACATTACATTATTTCTTTGTTGGGAAAAAATATGTAAGAAAACTGGAATACAAAATGCCATCAGACTCAGCTCCTAAACTCTAGTCTTGGAAAGACCAACATCGTTTCAGATTCAGTCAAGGATTTCAGTGTCACAAATCTGACTTTCACTACCAGCACTTGCATTTCTTTTAACCCAACCCCTTAATCCTTCATGTGAGCTATTCCTAAGAAAAGTTCTTTTTTCCTGTCTGTCCTTTTCTCCTATGGCATTCAATCTCCGCTGTTATAGCTTCAGTGATCAGTTTGTAGTTCCTGAGTCTGAAAAACTCCATAAATTTTAAAAAAGGAGACAACAACCTGCTGGACAAATTTACTTAATAATTTTAATCTATCAACAAATTCTATGTTCAAAGTAACACAATGCATTCTTTTTAACCTTAACATGTTTCTTGAAAGAAAAACAGCTTCATTGGGATATAATTCACATACCATAAAAGTCACTAATTTAAAGTACACAATTCAATGGTTTTTAGTATTTTCAGAAAGTTGTGCAACCATTACCACAATCTAATTTTAGAGTATGTTCATCACCCCTAAAAGAAACCCGTACCCCCTCCTTCCCCAGCCCTATGCAACCACTAATCTACTTTCTGTCTCTATGGATTTGCTTATTCTGGACTTCATATAAATGGAATCATGCAATATGTGGTCTTTTGTGACTGACTTCTTTCACTAAGCACGATGTTTTTAAGGTTCTTCCAGTCAACCTTAGCATATTTCTTAATGTTGGACTTTTCTAATCCTTCTGACAAATTAAACATATAACCTTTTAAACTTCAAACCCACACCCACCCCTCCACAAAAGTACCCTTTACTTGCTATTTCCCTCTAAGAGAGGCTAAACTATAATTTGCTATTTAGGTTCTTTCCAAACTTCTTATTCTGGAATTCTTCTTCTGGTAATAAAACAGCAACTTCTTTAAACACCCATCTTTCACATACCTACATTTCCCTGACAATAGAATATGACTGTGCCTGGGGCAGAAAGATGACTGGATCTTTCTAATGAGATGGCCACAATACCTTTAAATGGCACACCGATTTTTTTTTTTTAAGCATCATATTATTTGGCTATCACTCCTAACTTCCAAACCTCCCTTTTTTAGATGCACTGTTCACGGTACATTGATACAAAAGTCTTCATGACTTCATCTGCTTCAAAACTCCTAGGTTTTCCAAATTAAAGGTTTTTGTGTTTTTTTTAATCACCCCCACTGCTATCACACTGAGAGAAAACACTAATCCCTAAATAGGCCAACACATTATTAATCAACAGCATCCCAATCTTTATTATATTACACTAGACAGACAAAACAATGCTTGTCTCTGATAGGAGCTGTTGGTTTTATTTCTATCAGAAGTAAGAATTCCAGCACCTTTTGGACTAAGAGCTGAACACACGCTGAGCATACCATTTACTCCTGAAAACTTCCTAGCTATAGGGAGGGGCAGGTAGTGAGTTAGAACTTCAACAAACCATAATCAGGAATGGGGAGCCTTCTGGCCATCATCCATCAAGTTTTCAGAAACCAACTATTTTCGAGAGATCCTTGAGCAAAGTTTGGCATCTTGTACTATAAAAGTAGTTAAAACGCCCCTTCCCCTCCTGCCTGTTTTGTCAAGAAAAACAGAACAAATACACCTTTCACAAAGGGTATTTTTTCATCAAGAACTCCAAACAACAAGACATCCTATTTTAAAATCCCGGAGTCCTGAGTCGGAGAAGCAAGGCCAACCCTGGTGTTGTGAATTTCAGAACTTACTAACATTAAACAATAAAACTAGAGCCACGACACAGTTCAACAACATGCCGTAATAAAATGGATTAACTCTCTTGTGTCTCCTGAACTATATTTAGCTCCTGAAAGCTAGAAGCCCTCCTCTGTGCCCCCAAACACCATCTGTGAGCCTTAGAAGGGTGCCGAGAGCCTTTCGCCCAATCCAGCGTGCGGAAACTTCGGAAAACAAAGAGCAGGAGAGCTCAGATGTGTGGAGGGTCCGGACTCCAGGCGAGTCTCACTCCACGCAGTCAACACCCTAATCCTGTAAAAATCTGCTCCCACTCCGTCGTGAACGCATTTCTTACAAAACGTTTAAGAAGGGTTTGTTTATACGAACAGTCTTTCCGAATTGCACCTAAGACGGGGCCAGGCAGCCCCCGCTGCCTCCTGACTCTCCCCCTCACTCTGCAAGGCGCAGTCGTGATTTTTCGAAGTTAACTGGCACCACCTGCATACACTCGGCAAACATTACTCACCAACACGCCCTCGCCGTTCCCAGCCCCAGTTCTGTGCCTGCATTTGAACTTTATAATCGTGCTCAAGATACCCTGCCGTCGCGAATGGACCAGCAGAGCCTCCCTTTACTGTTTGGAGAAGAATGGAAACCCCTCCTCTCCGCCCTCCACATACCGCGGGGCGCTAAGTTCTCTCTCCCTCCCTCCCTGCCCGTCCCTACCCCTAGCCGACACCAGCACAACAAAAGCTATCAGATTGCAAGCGGCAGCGCGTGGAGCGATATTGCTTATTAACTCCGAGCAGAGGAAGTGCGGACGGGGGGGTGGGGTGGGGGGGGGGGGCGCGCAACACAACTCCGGCCACGAAGCCCAGGCCGCGGCCGCGCGCTCGCCACGCGGAGCCCCCTCCCCGCGCGCCCGAAACCGCGACGCGGGCCACCTCTCGCCCGGGCACGGCGGCCCGGTGTTCCTGGGCGGCCGTGTGGCTGCGAGCACGTGTGTGGAAATACACGTCGGCTCCGACCACACACCCACTCCTGCACACTCAGAGGCCGCCCTACCAGCCCTAGCCCCGCCGGAACGAAAAGAGCGTCCACGGGCCGCTAGAAAACGGGGAGAAGGGTCCCCCAAACCCTCTGAACTCGGGATCCGGACGCGCCGTCCGGAACAGCCCGCCTGACGCCGAGCCCCCGACTTCACCTTTTCCCAAGGGCTGCACCGAGGGGTGCGAGATGTAAGCGGGAACGCTCCCCGCACCCCCAGTCGCACTGAGCAGCCCCGGGAGGCCGGAGAGCGAAAGCGACAGGGAAAGCCAGGAACCCAAAGAGCCCAAGGGGCCAAGCGTGGCGAGCGGCAGGAGGTCGCGCTGGAATGTCTGGAACCTGTCCTGGGGCCGCGGAGCCTCCCCGCCGGGCACCTCCCCCTGGGCACCTTGCAGAACCGGGGCCGGCGGGCTGCCCGCTCCCACCCCGGGCACCGAACCTGCCCCAGGCGCGAGGGCGCCGCGCGAGCTGTCACCGCCGCCCGCGCGCCGCGTGTCGGGAGGCCCCGCGCGCCGGGAGGGGCGCGCGGTGCGGGCGGCCGGGCGCGAACTTCCCCGCTGGAGCCCCGGGGCCTGGCCCCCACCGCGGGCCGCCGGGCAGGGAGCGCAGCCCAGACAGCCGGGCCGCGGGGCAGGGCTCTCGGGACCGCGGAAGGGAGAGCCACCGAGGCCCTTTCCGCGCGGGGATGCGCCGAGCCCAGGGCCACGCGGGCCTCCGAACCAACGACCTGGGCCCCGGGGTCCCCCCCGGCCTTGCGGCCGAGCTCCTCGGCGCCCCGCCCCACCGCCCCAGAGCCCGGTAGCCCGACAGCTGCGACGGTGGCAACTCGGGTTTCGCAAACAGGGCGCAGCCCCTCGGAGGAAAAAGTTCCCGCAGTGGCCGCGGGCGGCGGGCACATACTCACTTTCTCCACTCGTGGGCCAGAGCGAGAGCGCGGCGGAGAAAAACAGGAGTCCCCACAGCGAGGTCGGGGACCCTCCTCCGGAGCTAGACTTCATTCCTTTTATTTGGGACGAAATTCCCCTTTCTCAAAAAAAAAAAAAAAGGGGGGGGTGGTGGAAGAGGAAAAGAAAAAGTCTCCGAGTCTTCGTTCCCCCCCCCCCCACCTCCAAAAACAAGGGAGAAGGCGACAACACTTCCCGAGGCGGCGCCGGCCGGGGGTCCGCGGGGAGGCGCGGACGGGGCGGGCGGTGGCGGCGGGCGGCCCTCAGCGCCGGCAGCCGCGGCCCAGCGCTCGGCGAAGTCGGGAACCCGGGGCGCGCCGGGGCGGGCTGTCTGCGTCGTCGGCCTCCATTTTCAAACCCAGAGAGGCAGGAGGGAGGAAAAACTGCGAAGAGAAGGGGGCCAAGCCCAGATCCGTCTTGGCGAAGGAAAACAAACCCGACCCCAGACAGAGGGGGAGGCGGCCCGACGCCCGAGCCTCCGCGGCGGGAGGGCGCGACGCAGTTCGCAAGACGGCCCCTGAGCCCAGGTCGCGAGGGAGGCCGGCCGGGGGCAGAAATGCGGAGGAAAAATGAATGAGCCGCTCCCCTCCTCCTCCTCCTGCTGCTGCTCCTCCTCCGCCGGGCTCCGCTCGCCGCCGCCGCCGCCGCCGCCGCGAGCTCCTTCCCAAATCCAGGACACACACAAAGCGGCGGGCCGGCCGCGCTCTGCGCTCCCGCCGCCCGCCCCGCGCCGGCCCCCGCCCGGCCCCCGCCCGCCGCCGGCTCGGCGCGGGGGCTCCGGCCCGCTGAAGGTCAAAGCCGCGGCGCGCCGTGGAGCTCCCCTCGCGCGGGAGGGGCGTGGAGGGCCCGGGGGTCGGCAAGCTCCAGGCACGGGCGCGCCGGGGCCAGGCTCGCCGGCGGCGTCCCTCTCCCTCGCCCGCCTCTCGAGTTCGCCCGGTGCGCTCGCTCCTCCTCGGGTTGTTTGGTTTTTTTTTTTTTTTTTTCCTTTTTTTTTTTTTCCGCTCAGCGGAGTTAATGCTGGTAAACAAGAGCCTCAGCCCCGCCGCGCCGCTGCCGCCGCCGCTGCCACACACTGGGGCCTGGCGCGCGCGTGCGCTCGGGGCCGCGCACACACACTCACGCGCGCGCGCGCATTGGAGCGGTCACAGCCGCAGCCCCGGCGCGCGGAGGGCCGGGCCCCGGCCGGCGCGCGCCAAGAGCCGGAGCCCAGGAACGCAGGGACGTGCGGAGCGGAGCCCCGGCGCGGGCGGTGAAGCGGCAAGGTGCCGCCCCCGCGCCCCGCCCGCGCGCAACGGCTCCCGCGCGCGCGCGCGCGCGCGCCCCCGCTCTCACCCCCACCGCACTGCGCCGGCCAGCCTGCACGCGCGCGCCCCTCCCGCAAGACTCCAAAAACAATGCCCCCGGCGCCGGGCCCGGCCCGGCTGAGGACTATGCTGGGGAGCGGGGGAGGGGCTGGGCCGGGCTGGGCGGGGAGCTTGAGGCCCGAGAGGTTCATTGAAAACAACAACAGCGCGGCTGGAGCGCGCGTTGCCCCGGTTCTTGAAAAGCTTCATTGTGTCTTGCAGCTGTTGCAAAATAAATAAATAAGTGCGTGCATGCGGCATTTTTTCGCAGCCTGCTGGACAGCTCGAATGTGGCGGGAGGGGCATACCTGGGAGAAAGGAGACCCCCACACACAACCAGGCTACTAAGCGGGCACTTTGGCGCAAGGCCGGGACGGCCGCGGCATCGCCCAGGGGAGCCCACAGTCCCGGAACTCCCGGGCAGCCGGGGGGAAGGGCGCGGCTCGGGCCCGGGAGCCAGGGGAGACGGCCCGCGGGGGCCCGGAGCGGGCGAAGGGGGGGCCCAGACGGGCCGCCCCGCGCGCGCGGGGCGCGTCCCCGCCGCAGCCGCCAGGGGGCGCGGCGGGCGCGGGGAGGGCCGGCCCGCTGAGTGTCCCCTCCCTCCGGGAGAGGAAATCTGGGGGCCCGGGCCGGGGGCCGGCCGAGCTGGGTTGCGCCGGCCCGGCCCCGGAGACCCGCGGCGGGTCCGGGGAGCGGCTCGCCGACTCGCTCCTCTGCGGGCCCCACCACGTGGGCGGCTGCGGGCGGCGTCCAGGGCGCGTGCTCGGTGCGGGGCTGCAGGGGCCCCCAGAGGCCAAGGGGGCGTGCCGGGGGGGGGAGGTCCCCGGAGGATGCGCTTGGGGCCGGGGGCCGGAGTCTCCCCACCGGGCTCGCGGCAAGCGGACAACGCTGCGCCGGATCGCCGAGCGGCCACTGCGGGAGCCCACCCGCACCTGCTCGCGTCCTTCCGGGCGCGTCTCTCTTCCCTCCTTTGCTCGGTAAAGGACTGGAAACTATCGCCCGCCGGTCTCCTCCGTGGTCTTCTTGAAGGTGCTCGAGGAGGGGTTTCCCCAAAGAGCCTGCCCCTGGACTGCTATCTAATGAATAAATGCTGCGGAAACCAGGTCCTTAAAGCGGGAAACAGCCCAGCGAGGTCTAGAGAGAGGAGTTTGAAATACGTGGACTTTTAAGCATAGTGATTGGACCACGTGTCGCCTTTAAGGTGGTCCGGCTTCATGACTCAGGCTAATTGATGTCAACAGTAAATAAAAAGAAGATGGCTAATAAGAGTTGTGGATGTCGAGATGTAGAAGTGTTTGTCTCATAAATAATCAGGCTGTCTGGTAAGATCGGATCTGTTCTAAAGGAAAGTAGGTTTCCTTTTTTACTCTAATTGTAAAAGATTTCCACGTTACATTATGCATCCCATCGTTCGTAAATAATTTTTTTAATTAAGAGCTGAAAACAAATCAAAAGCTATTATAATGGAAACCTAGCCCTTTTCCCCCTATATTTATTCCCTACATCATTTGCCTCTTGGAAATTTTTAGCTCAATTCAGTGAGTCAGTTGGATAGAGGGAAATAAATCTTTTCTTACTTAAGAAAGTCATTCATATGGGATGGTTTTGTTTAACTGAAATTCAGGTTAATTTTTAAATGTTCCAATTTTAGATATTCCTGGACATTAACAAAGAAAGAAGGAAATTAGAATCTTTAAAAAGAAATTGAAACTTAGCAGGTATCATTTTAAAAGTAGGCACTGCCATATGAATAATTTAAATTTGATCTACTTATATTTTTTAAATTTATTTTAAAATATTTCTCCAGACAATACTCTACATGAAGTTGGTCTTGATGCCTACAGATCCATTTTGCCATTAAATGTAAAGGAATATCAATATCATATCTTCATTATATTTAGTATTCAGGATTTTACAATACATACTTCTAAATTAAGACAAAAGTTTAGAGTTGAGTTTTTAAAAGAGTGATGCTAATATAAAATCTTTAAATACTACACAATATAGTTTTAGTATTAGTAAATTCATTCATTTGTCCCTGAGAACATAAGGGGTATATGGAATAAAGAGAAATGCATAGTTACTTAAATTGTAGGATTTTTTTTGTAAAGAAAATGACTTTTCATCTGTGATTTTTTAAAATGTTGTTTTATCCTAAAGTACTAAGACGTCAATAAGATTAAATTATTATAGACAGTTAGAAGTTAGATTTTTTAATTATATGCCTTAATATTTAAACAGAATCAAAATTTAGATTGCCTTTCAGCTCTACCTTGATTACACAAAGAAGGTGATTTGTATTTTCTTCAATTATTACATTCTACATACCAAAGTCAAACTTATTTTTTCAACCTTGGAAATAAAACCATGTAGTAAAGCATTAATTGGAGTCTTTACAACTATACTGCCAATGTGTCACACGTTTTGTTTTATGCAGTTTTCCTCAGGTATCCTATAAATTTCCCTTATTTTGGAACTGAAGCTGGTTGCTCATTTTCACTTTATAAAAACTGTTTACTTGAAAAGAGTTATATCTCAAATTACTCTGCTAAATGTACCAGGTCCCCCCCCCCCCCCACAGTGTAATATATATGGAGTGAAAAATATGAGAAGCCCTACAAATGACAGTTGACAAGTAATACAGTGTACTGTGATATATTCCCAGAAAGGAATACCATTCAGCAGGGAGTGAATAAACTACAGCCACACGTAACAGCAGCAGAGCTTTGAAACACAGTGTTAGGTAAAGAAAGTCAAGTTCCAAAAAACTATACCCATGCTCCCATTTTGACAAAGCTCTTAAAAGCAGGGAAAACAAGAACCATGAGGCAAATTTTAAAGCAAAATATTTAAATACAGGCTATGATATTTTTTTTTTTTGTTATGCTTTGGTTTTGTCTTAGCAAGGGGATTCATGCAGAGCACACAACCCAGGATCTTGGCTACTTCCGGAAGAAGTGGAGTGAACCGCTAAGCACACGCAGTGTTCCTGGGAAACAAGCTCATCCTCGGATGGGGTGGTAGACTTACAGGTTTCTATTTTGTAATTATGCTTATAACTAACACATACATTACACATATTTCTGTATGTATAAAATATTAAAGAAAATTTAAAAATTATGGGAGAGATTCATGAAAGATCATCCCAGGTGTCCAGTGGGATTCTTCCAGGTTCCAAGCTGTTTGTTTAAACAAATCAGAAGCATTAAAGGATCACTAAAATTGTATAGTTAATCAAGGTCTTATTATTAAGGATATATTTCAAAGAATAACTACCCATATGCTATCAATGCAATTCAAGACAAAAACAAATCATGAAACAAAAAATGTCAGAGAATTGACTTCACAAGTAATCAGGTTCATTGAGTGCATTCTGTAAATGGGCAGTTTCCTGTGAGGTTAAATAAATACCTAACTCATGATCCAGCAATTCTACCTCTAGCTATTTAACCAAAAGAAATGAAAATATATCCACAAAGAGACCTATAGGGGACTTTGCTCCATAGGTTATAGGAGCTTTGCTTTGCTCCTAAAGACAAAAAACTGGAAACGACCCAAATGTACCTCAAAAGGGAAAAGGGCAAACAAATTGTGATCTATCCATTCAACGCAATACTGCATACCAATAAAAAAGAAAGAACTATTAATGCATACAAAAGCATAGATGAGCCTCAAAAGCATGGTAGCATATGCATTCATCAAAAACAAGTCAAACTGTACACTTAAGATGGATGCACTTCGTTGTGTGTAATTACATCTGAATTTTAAGTTTTAAAGAGTCCATTATGTAATTTAGAAATTTTGCAGCTGTTCTGAAAAGGCTTAGCACAATGCTTTCCATTTTTGCTATTATGTGAGTTAGTAGAGCTCGTCTCCAACCTCCATGCCCACAGCTGTCTCTGCGAATAAATATACTTTCAGAGATACATCTGCCCAAGGTCCCCTACAAAGGGCTTGAGCTGAGGAAGCCACCAAGGGGTCTCCACAAAGCAACCCCGGGGCAGGAAAGAGACAAGCGATCTCCAGATGTTCCCGGTGCCTGCACAGCCACAGCGATGTGAATCCCAGTCTCCCTGAGATCCGTTCACACTCACCTTGAGAAGATTTCCTATTTTAGATGCTCAGGGACCACCAGCTCACGGGGCCATCAGTGCTACATTCCTCCATAATACTTGAAAGGCAAGGTGGAGCTTTCAGAAAACATTTGGAGAGGAACAGAGGGACATCTTTGGGGGACTACTTCCAGAATCACGTTCTGGTGAAACATCAGTAAGGGGAGTTCCTGGAAAACCCAGGCCTGAGCCAGGAGGGACAGGCACCATTGTGCTCACCACGGATCCAGGGTGGAGGCTGGAAGGCTTCTCTCGCTGCCCAGCTTTCCACAAGCTGGCGCTGGCCTGAGGGTGTGGGGGTGTTCAACTCCCAATTATCATCTGTGGGAAAATAAGCGTGCCCGGAGCCCTGTTCTGGCTCCGTATTTCTTCACTTGTCTATTTCACTTGATCTCTGAGATGGGTCTGCCGTCTTGACTCCTTCACTTTCAATCTTAAGGATCCTTGGCTGGCAGAGAGCACAAAAGATGCTTCTTCATCTTTGAAATGCATCTTAGAAGTACCCGCAAAGTGGAGTTAAATCAAAATTTCTCTTCATTCTGATTAAAGCCACCAGCCCTGAGATGTTTTGTCAGCAGCATGCCCCACCCCACTCCGCAAAGCAGTGTGACTCCGCGGTCGCTTCTCTCTGTTTTCTCCTCGATGAAATGATCATATTGGAGTAGACCTTCCTGCTTCTAAAAATACCATGATTTCTTTCTTTGGTTTCTAGTTGAGAGTGGTACCTTCGTATCCCATAGTGTAGTTTCTACCTCTAGTTTCTTTGTCAAATAATTAATAATGTATAAATCAATGCACAGGCAACAGAAGCCAGACTCAAGGAATAATTGTTTCCTAATGTATTTTGTTAATCTAGATTTTTCACATATTGGAGTTTCTTAGAGCAGAACAGGTTTTTTCACCAGTTCTAAATTCCCATATTTATTCCAAGAATACAAATATGGAAAGATGAGCAAAAAATATCTCCACAGCAGCAGCTGTAGCAAGTGACCACAGGTGACCCACAGAAGGAATAATCCCTTTATTGACCTTTGAGAATGTTCCTGCAAAATCTTCTCTTCTGCATATTAAGTTCTGGTGAAGCCTTATTCTATAGAATATATTTGTACATTTTTTCAGTGAAAAAAATAATTTGAGCAGCATCAGTGTGTCAGGCTCCTTAATAGCACCAAACTCTGTTGCTGGCCTCACGGACCCGCTGCAAATAAGTGAGACCTTAAAGTTACATAGATCTCTGCTGCTCCAGTGTGCAGACCACATCTGGAGAATCGACGTGTTTATGTCTGTCTGGGGAGGACCACGGATCCACAAGAGAACACCATACTGGCACAGGGCAAGGATGGCAAAGGATTGCTTCCTGAATCCCGTGAGGGGTGATTAAGATATAATCATGAACATTAATATTAATAAACTTAACATAAACATTAAGTTTCATGCAACGTCTGTTTTCACACGCTTGGAAAATGATTACTAGACTTGACCCAGGTAACTCCAATGGGCAGAGCCAGTCCAATGGGAAGGAAAGGAGGTATCAGTTATTTTTAAGAATGTTTCTTCTTCTGCAGTAGAAATGAATAACTGCAATTGTCTTGCAGGCTCTGCTTGCAGCACTGCCTTGCGTGGGAAAGAGCTCAGCATCAGAAGGAGGCAGAGACTGGATCCACACCTACTGGGCAAATGGTCCAAATAAGCACTGGATTGACAGAGGCCGGCATGGTAACATCTGAGGTCCCTTCCAATGCCAGGATCACTAGATATTTGGCTTCTACTTCTGGTCCTGGATAATTGTGTATTATGGCCACTAAAGGGGCCTCCCTTTGCTCTAAATGAATAGTGAACAGCTTCAAAGCTGAAGATATATTGGGCTTCCCTGGTAGCTCAGATGGTAAAGAATCGGCCTGCAATGCAGGTAGACCCAGGTTTAATCCCTGGATCGGGAAGATGCCTAGGAGAAGGGAATGGGGCTACCCACTCCAGTATTCTTGCCTGGAGAATTCCATGAACAGAGGAACCTGACAGGCTACAGTCCATGGGGTCGCAGAGAGTAGGATGTAACTGAGTGACTAACAGTTTGACTTTCTTTCTTTCAAAGTTGAAGAGATATTGATTTAATAGGATATTGTATGTATTTTATATTATAGAAACCCTAATGAAATAGCTCCTGAAAGAGGTCCAAAACTGAGTTCCAACAGGTCAGAAAGTCAAGTTAAGAGGTCAGGGATTGCTTTCAAACCAATCATATTAAGGAGATGGTTGAGGCAAGTGGGACTCAGGTGGAGGTTAAGATAACCGGTGTACTGCTGTGTCCGACAGTGGGCTATGTCGGAGTGGGGAGTGGGAGCCCTGAATTTTAGAACTTTCTAATTTTCCTTGATTAGAAAATCAAGGAAATTCCACTATGGCTAATTTAAGCAACCTGTGTGAGATCACTGAGCACAGAATTCTGAAGAGATGGACAGCTGGCTTTTGTGAGACCCTGTGAGCCCGCTGCAGTCCTCACTGGATTAAGATACCCAAGAATCTTGTATTACCTTTGTAACAAATTAAATATGTATTCAGTAAGGAATTTTTAAGCAACTCAGTGCAAAAAAAAAAAAGCAATAGCTATAAACAGGCAATTCCCAGAAGAAACAGGAAACCAGAACAGCCAATAAGCAGGAAAATATACTCAGCAACCTGGTTGGCAAAATTAAGAATTGGACTGTACCAGCTTTTCACAGGGATGAACTGCAGAATTGAATTCTCGTACCTACCCTACAACAATGCCACTCGTACAGAGTATATCCTAAAACCTTTTGACATACACACTGGAAGACACATGTAACAGTGTTCACAGAAATATTATTTTCAACAGTAAAAAAAATTTCCCTAATTGTCTCTCAGGGGAAGGATGAAAAATGGTGTGTTATTTTTATAATAAGATACTATACAGAGGTCAAGATGAGTGAACTAGATATAAGTAATCATGATCAACATAGATAAATTTAACAACTAATATTGTATGAAGGAGCAACTTGCAAAAGTTAAACAACCACATGCTACTGTTTATGAGGGCTTCCCCGGTGGCTCAGACGGTAAAGAATCTGCCTGCAATGCAGGAGACCTGGGTTCGATCCCTGGTTTGGGAAGATCCCTTGGAGGAGGGTATGGCAACCACTCCAGTGTTCTTGCCTGGAGAATCCCCATGGACAGAGGAGCCTGAAGGGCTACAGTCCACGGAGTCACAAAGTGTCGGGCTGAAGTGACTTAGCCATGCACGCATGCACTGTTTATGTAACTATTAACACAAAAACAACAGCATATCTTGTTAATGGAAATATACATATGTAACCCAAGAATAAAATATGCATGGAAATGGTTCTTGGAAAGACAAATGTAGTATCTGTTAAACCTAGCTAGTATCTGTTAAACCTAGCTGATGGGTACCTGTGTGTCTATTCAATTACTTTCTGAACTTTTCTTTACAGTTGAATCATTTCATAATTTTCATTTTCCTTTTCTTAAATACACTTTTAATTTTAGAACAGTTTAAATTTAGAGAATTTTGGCAAGGAGTACAGACAGTTCCTGTATACCCCAATCTCAATTCCTTCTGTTATTAACATCTTATATTAGTATTGTACATTTGTC
Source organism: Dama dama (assembly GCF_033118175.1). Classification (NCBI taxonomy): domain Eukaryota; kingdom Metazoa; phylum Chordata; class Mammalia; order Artiodactyla; family Cervidae; genus Dama; species Dama dama. The sequence goes on along the minus strand of NC_083693.1, from coordinate 16,896,294 downwards.
ACAAGTAATGAACAAATACCGATATACCATTATTAACTAAAACTCATACTTTATTTAAATATTCTCCAGTTCTCCCGTAATTTCCATTTCCTACTCCAGGATCCCATCTAGAGCCCCATACCACATTTAGGGGTCATGTCTTCTTGGACTTCTCTTGACTGTGAGAGCTTCTCAGGCTTTCCGTGTTTCTGATGACCTTGACAGCTTTGAAAAGCACAGGTCAGATGTTTTGTAGACTGTGGCTCGATTGGAATTTGTCTGGTGTTTTTCTCATGATCCGACGGGGATAACGTGTTTTAGGGAGGAGAGCCACGAAGCAAGTGCCGTCTTGTCACATCATATCAAGGACACAAACAGGCATCCCGACATGGCTGTTGATGCTAGCCTTGATTACCTGGTTGAGGGAGAATTTATCAATTTTCTCCACTGTTACTCTTCCACTCCCTCCCTTTCTGTCCTTTTTGAAAAAAGTCACTATGCTTAAGGAGTGGGAAGTTAGGCTCCCTCTCCTTCATGGTGGAGTTTCTTCATAAATTATTTAGAGTTCTTCTGCACAGGAGATTAGTTTTTTCTCCTCATTTATTCCTTTCTTTAGCCATTATTTGTGCCAGTATGAACTCATGTATATTTATTTCCTATTTGGGGTTGTAATTCAATTCAACTTTATTTTGCTTTGCTTTTATTTCAGCTTTGGCTATTGGGAGTTCTTCAATTGGCTTTTGGGTCCCTTTGACGTGTCTTCATCATTGCATTTTGTTTGTTCTCAGAGGTTTTGTTTTTTGTTTTTGTTTTTGTTTTTTTTCAGCTCCTCCTTATTTCCTGCCACTTGGAGAAACTTCAGATCTTTTATATCTATCTCCTCCCCAGTCCTGGAAGCAATCATTTCTCCAAGAGGTCTGGTTCCTTCTGTTGGAGGATTCTATCAGAAACCAAAATCTAGGTGCTGGGTGTGCTTGTTGCTACTGGGGTGTCATTGCTTCCAGGCCCCCTCAGTTGATAGAACAAGGAAATAAATGTGTGTTCTAACTTGGGTACTCACATGTACTGGGTCTAGATTAAACCAAGCAAGAACTAATAGTAAAGCCTCATACTGAATCGCCAGGTCTAGTCCATTAGCACATGGGTCACTCTGACCTCTTCCCCTCGCTCCAACAGTGACAAACCTGGCGTTCACCATCTGCCATCCATCTATTCACTGTTCCATTTATAATTTTTTTAAAAAAATAAAAGCTATAGGGAAATGCTGCAACCTATTACAACATCCAGACCAAAGGTACAGATTGGTTACAGAGCAGACATCTGAAGGACAAGATGTTGCGTGTCATGATGCATTCAGGGTACAGACTTTCTGTTGGCGCCTTGCATCTTTCCAGGGGCCATCTTGGGAACAGGGGCAAAATGTCCTTTCCAGACGAGTCCCGCTTGGAAAGAATGAAAACGACCAAAGCACACCTGGAGGGATTCTTGACGATGAGGCAAGGGGTGGGAGCTAAAGACAAAAGCAAGATTGAAAACATTCATTTCAACAGCAGTTCTTGCCTTCTTTTGAATAATGGATTCCTTTGAGACTCAGGAGGGCTGTGGACCCTCATCCCAGGAAGACATTCACATAGCTCAAGCAACATGAAAAAAATTGTCCCACAATGGGGAAACCTCATCTCTGAGCCTGTATGTGCACATCAAGGAAACCTTATGGGTATGATATGAATGTCAAGTTCATTTGCTTGTTTTTCAGTAGGGAGGGGTGAGCAAGTGAGCTCCATGTGGAGGCTGTATTGTTTGAGCCTGGCTGTTCTCAGGATGGGCCAAGCTCTTGCCTTCCAGCTGCGGGCCTGGGATCTGTGACATTTATAGCAAATTCCTGTTTACAGCAAGTGGCAAATGACACCAATTTTCTATGGAAATAAACATTTTTTTCTTCTAAAATAAATGTTTTATTTTTAATAAAATCACTTTAAATAAACATATGAAGTGATATTTGGGACATTAGGGAGCTAAAGTTTTGGAAACAGGTACAAAGAGATGGTACCTTGAGTCTAATGAAGCGTGTACATGCTTTGGAGCCAGAAGAGTTTGGGTTCAAACACCCTCTTTGCAAATTTGCCAGCTGTGGGATCTTGGCTGTAGGTGAAACTTGCCCTGTCTGTATAAAGTTTGGCATGTCCACCAGTATTTCTCCAAGTGTATTTTCTATACCACCCTCATGAGAATCAGCTGAAGTTCTTGTAAAATGGAAATTTCCAGGCTGCCACCCAAGAACTTTTATCATCAGATAGAATCCCAGGGGGCAAAATGTAGAAATCTTCATTTTAATAAGGGCTCCCAATGATTTGTATGATGTTCTGAAAACTGTGGAGAGGATGAAATAATCTGAAATAGGTAAAGCACTTGGCACACAGGAGCAGGAAGGAGACTGTTGTTCTGAACTGCCGACTCTCTGAACATCACCTCCCAAGGGACCCCAAAGGCCTTGCTTAGGATTGTTATGAATAGCTGTGCAGGTTGTACACTGCACAAGTCTCACACTTGGCACCCTGGAATTGTGCGGTACATAAACTGTGTGTTCATGCATGACCTTCTTCTCAGAGCTCAGCTGATCTAGACCCTTTGGTTTCTGTTTTTGAGCCTATTTCTCCCAGCATTCCTTATAACGCTTAGCTTTGCAGCAGCCTTTTTATGAATTCCTTCACTGATCAGGGGGCCTACAATTGGATTTCGCTCTGCACAATCAAGAATCTTGACAGGGCGAGTGACCAGTGACTGCTCTGTTCCCTTCCACCAAGCATTTCTCAGTTGTGTTCCGGGGATTTGTGGGATGCTGTAGAGTCACTCTGTGGCTAAGAAGCTCAGTCTGTCAAGATATGACCAGTTCCCTATCCAAGCTCTGTTTTCTGCTTCAAGCTGTTTTATAGGTTGGATTTTGGCTCAGCAGTTCATTTGGAAAGAATAATTCCACTACTTGAAAAAAAAGTTTGAAAATCACTGCCTGTTACAAGATACCCCCAAAGAGACGGTGCCATGTGGATGGCAGTGAGGTGGAGAGTGGGGGTGGATGGGAGCAGCCTCGAGTCCACGGATGGAGGCGGAGGCCAAGCCTGGGGTCCGTAGGGCTCCCTAGATGTGAAGTTACCAAGGTCCACGTGGCAGAAGTAAAAGCTGTTTCTAGGAAGCATCCATTACCAGAGGAGGAAATTTTTGAGGCGCCCGAAGGCCACCCTGCCCTGCCCATGGGAAAATTGATCAAGTCCAAAGACCACAGCCAGGAAAAGGCTCCAGAGTCGTCACTGAAGGCCCAAGGGAGAAGGGCAAAGGGCACTTTCCCTTGTTCTGGGGACACCAGCCTATGGGGGTGAGAGTGAAGGAGGCGAGAAGGGTCTGGAGATTTTCCGCAGGAACCAGAGCTCCCCTCTGCCCCTCCTGGGTCTGCAGCACCTGGGGCTCAGAGATGGTTCCTTCGGCTCCAAAGTTTGACATTTGCAATAGAGACATTAAATTTTTATTAAACATTTTCATGACTGTGACAGTAGAAAAAAATGTATACAACAGGAAGAAAAAAAAGATGATATGTTGACTATTGTTACAAATATCATCCTGTTCACCTGCTCATCATGGATCTGCTGCCACTGGGCTGCTGCTTGCTGCTTGCTTTTGAGTGGGCCACCGATCGGGGAATGGGGGGTATTCATCCCACCTTTGTAGCTCTGCACCAGGCTTTTCTCTTGATTTACTGATTTATTCTCTTTTTTTAATCCAATTCCCATCCCCCTCCTTAGCCATTTTTATTACCATAAAGGTAGGCAGGAAATATTACATTTTGTATACAATTGAAAAGCTAGAGTATGATGAAAGACACATATAACACTACAGCGGTCGCTGGGGCGGGGATCCACTTAGTAAAAGTTATGGGCATTCTCCCTGGAAAAATCTACCTCTATTCAAGAATACAATTTTGCAATTTCTGGGGTTCAAGGACTGCTAAGGCCCTGTGTGAACACTCTTTGAACTGCAAGTTCATTACCCCTGTGATATAAGAAAATTGTGAGAATTAGGAAAGTATTTGAAATGCAGACTCGTACATGGACTGCATCTTTTATTCTTTTCAAAGTCATAAAAATAAGTTTTACTGGGATAACAAATTGCAATAAAAGAAATTTTACATCAAAGAACAGATAGTGACCATCTGTAATTAGTGTAACATAATATTGCTTTCATAGTAGTAGATTCCTCTAGAAGAGGAGGCAGAGAACTTACCCTTGCAGAGTGCTTACTTGGGGCTGGCTTTGCACCTGATGTACCATCTCCCTTTCCTTAACTGACAGAGATGGTCACTACCATGGTGACTTTGGCACATAGGGAACTACAGCCTAAGGAGAGGCTAGAAGGGTTTCCCAAGTGGTAATGTTACAGTGTTAAAAGTTCTGCCTTAACCAGACACAGAGAAACTTCTTTTTTATACACTATTTACAAAATGTATTTATTTAGCAAAGGATCATTAACATTTTTCTGTGGATGAATTTGAATTCGACCTCATTACAGTAACATTTTTAAATAGTAGAATTAGGGTTTCCTGTGCCATTTCTGACTATACCATTAGGTTCCTTTGTCTCCTGTACTTGGGTTTTCATTTGGAAAGGAGTTAAAAAACAGGAACAAAACGTCTTTCATCTCCCCCCCAAAAAACATGTATTTCTACAGTAGCTCATACCTTTAAAGGAAAACTCCCCCTTGAGCACTGCTCAGCCCACCAAGCCTGCATGTCTCAGGAACAAGTTGCCCTATGTCCCGGAGATGGGGCAGGTTGTTCATCTCCACACCCTCAGACCCCTCTTACCAACCGCGCTCATTGCAAAGGATTTGCGGGCAGCGCTGGGTCACTCCTTCCATCAGTGTTACTCAAGTCTGTGTGTGCACATGCGTAGCCCTCAGTAAAATGTCTGCTCAACTGAGCTAAAGTCCCACTTTTTTCAACTGGGGACATTTTTAATGCAGGAAAGAAAAGGAGAAAAGTTTTGAAAAGACACATTCCCCAGGAGCCAGGATTTGCAGCCAATGATAAGATTTTCTCATTTTTGCTTGAGATCTTCATTTGCTTAAAATAAATAAAACTTACAAAGAGGTTTCATTCCCTTCCTGCCTATTGCAGAGAAAGTGATGATTATTATTTTGGAATGTATCTTTCCAATCTATACTTTTATACTTTTACTACTGAGTAATCCTTAATATTATTTCACATGATTTAAAACATTTTACTTTTTCTTCCTTTTAAATTTAAACATCTTGCTTTTTAAATTTAATATGTGAGTTCAAGATCTATTTACGTTGGCACATGTATGTCTGTATCTGTGTATCTGCTCTTCGTGATCCCATAGACTATATAGCCCACCAGGCTCCTCTGTCCATGGAATTTTCCAGGCAAGAATACAGGAGCACATTATTTCCTACTCTAGGGCATTTTCGTGACCCACGGATCAGACCCACATCTCTTGCATCTCCTGCACTGGCAGGCAGATTCTTTTATGGCTGCACCACCTGGGAAGCCCATGTTGGCATGCATAGATCTAGTTTATTTGTCTTAGTTATTATGTAACATCCCACGATTTGTATACACCATGTTTTCCTTATTTGTTCCCAAGTGAAAGGCATTCAGGGGCCCCCTGCCCTGACAAACAATGCTGTAATGAACATCCGTATTACAACTCAGGTTACGTTTTGTACAAATTACTAAACACACCATTGCAAATAGGGGAAGGATGTTGGTAGAACAGGAGGTCATGCTGGCTCCTGTGTGATTTTTCCCAACATGTTACTATTCTGAGCACTTGAAAGAGAAAGTCTTAGCAATGAATACAGACCTGAGCTGAAAATCTACAGAAATATCTTTTGCAGATAACGACAGGAGTGCAGATGAAGGAATCAGAAGCTTTCCCCCTTGTATTAAGACCATAGAGTAATGAAGAAGGCTATCCTCAGAGTCATATTTTAAATTTTTATGAAAATGTTCTCTGCTAAAGGACATCCACACTTACCGGTCCAGGAAGGAAAGAGCCTGGAAGGACAGATGTCTGGGACTCCAGGAGCAAATGCCAGCAGTGTATTAACTGTCCTGTATTTGTTATGATTTAAAAAAAATCTTTGTTGTTTTTGTTAGTTCTTGTGTGACCAATTCCACAGTTTTTGAGTGATCTTCCCCAACCCTGTTTTCCCCATAAAACTTGCTATTTTTAGTGGAGGAATTTGCACTTATTTCCTTAAGTGCAAGTTTCTCTAGAGTACACACCTAGCGGTAGAATTGCTGGGTCACAGGAGATGTACATTTTCAATTATTCTAGATTTCCCCAAATTACCCTTTAAAATGACTTCACCAATCTACAGTTCCATCAGCAGAGAAGAGTCCTGATTTCCCTGTTTCAATGCTGTTACCTGATGCTGTTAAACTTGGCTTTTAGCAACATCCTGGGTATAAAATGCTTTCACATGGTTGTTTTAATTTGCGTTCTCCTGACTGCTAGTGAAGTCAAGCATATTTTTAGATGCTTATTGTCCATTCTGCTTTCCTCTCCTGGTTATTATCAGTTCAACACTTTGTCAGTTTTTAAGCTGAACTGTTTGTCTTTTTCTTATTAAGTTTTAGGAATTCTTTATGCATTCTAAATATGAATCTTTTGCCTATTAAATTTCTCTTACATCCCCTTCCCAATGTCCCCACTCTCTGTATGTCTAATTTTTTATATGTCTGTTCCACCATAAAAACACTGCTTTTTTTTTTTTCTGAAATACATCCTAGGTAACTGTGGTTTTAGATTATACAGTTAGCTTGTGCAGCTAGAAAAATTTGAAGTTCAGGTGTTTGTAAAGATTCTTTTTCTCCTCTCCACGTGCTCTTGTTTCTAGAACCTTCTCTGTCTACATAAGCATTTTCAAAGCAGACAACAAGAGATAACCCCTGTCCTGAAAACTGTGGGCCAAATTTACTTTGTTTGCCAGGTCAATTAGAAAAGATTTTTGTGGAAAAACTTCAGAAGGGTTAAACATCATGTTTGAGTTGGATTCTTTGTAGATGTCTTAAACTCGTGAGAAAACCGTGTACTTTATTAAATTCCAAGATTCTTACTGTTAAACTATTCAAACCACAAGCAATCAATCATGCTTTTCCGACGAGTTACCTAAGAAAAATTTCCTTAAACAGAGTTGCATTTCAGACTAAATTTTAAAAGCTGCAATCTGATTTTTTTTTTAATTAGATACCTAACTTAAAAAAAACCAACAACTTAGAGTTTGCCTGGAACTGAAATTTTCATGTGTGGAAATGTGAGGAAAAGATCTAACTATTGGCAAAAGATAGAAAATAAAGTAAATGATGTGGTTTTCTCAGGGGTGATTTTGCAACTTGAAGCATTCCAAAAAGAGTTAGTGATCACAAAGTTTCTTTTAGCGTCTAGCCTTGAAATACTTGGCATATGTAGAGCTCTTACAGATATTTGGATAAATTAAATTTATATTGACATTTTCTAAAGTTGGCATAAGTTTCTAGCTGGTGTGGGCACATGTCAAACCCAGAACATTTTGAGGCAATCAATTTTACAACTGATAGATACCAACATCAAACTGTTCCTTCCTACACTATATTCCCAAAAGCTGAGTCACACTGAGATTTAAAATATGTCATTTTTTCTTGATAGAAAGCAGCAGCTTCTTCAAAAATTAATCACAGAATTACCATATGAGCCAGCAACTCCACTGCTGGGTATACACCCAAAGAATTGAAAGCAGAGTCTCGAACAAATATTTATACACCAGCATTACTCACAATGGCCAAAAGGTGGAAACAATTCAAGTGTCCATCAATAGATGAATGAACAAAAAAAAAATTGGTATATCCTTACAATACAATAGCTTTTAAAAGGAAGGAAATCTTGACACATGGTGCAACATGGATGAACCTTGAAAACATAAGTGAAATAAACCAGATTCAAAAGGGGAAATATTGCATGATTTCTCTTATATAAAACACCTAAAATAGGGCAATTCATAGAGATAGAAAATAGATCAGAGGTTTTCAGAGGCTGAGAGAAGAGCGAAAGGAGGAGTTATTGTTTTGTGGGTACAGAGTTTCTGTTTGAAGAAGATGCAAAAGTTTTTGGAAATAGTGGTGATAATTAAATAACATGTGGATATAATTAATGTCACTAAATTGTATACATAAAAATAGTTAAAATGGCAAAATTTATGGTATGTATATTTTACCATAGTAAAAGAAAGTTTTAAAAGGCAATTACTTGAAGCCCCTCCCCCAATAAAGCAAAAATACTTATTAAAGAAAGCTTGGAAAACCTATAAAGTAAAATAAAATTAAAGCCACCTGTTATCTCAGCGTGCAGTGATAATGAACCTGAACAATGAGCTGTGCGTTTTGTCCCCTGGTCATAGGTGTGTGTGTGCAGATGCACACCCACCATCAGCCAGTACAGGATCAGGCTTTTCTCAGTTGTAACAATCAGTAGCATCCATTCTTATCTGTGAACCTTATTTAAATCAATCAACTATTGTTGGATATATAATGTGTTTTCAGTACTTTCTCAATTTTAAATGATTTTGTAGCGGACATTCTTGTCATACATTTTATGAACATTTCATTATTTCCTCAGGATAAATTCTTAGGATAAATTACTGGGTCAAAGAATATGAACTTTAAAAACAAATCTTCTAATGCACATGTACTATTCGCCTTGCAGGAATTTTATTGCACTTTGTGATTTTATTGCCATCTTCTCCAACAGTGAGTGTCACATTTGATAAAAGTCTCTAAAGTTAACGAAAATAAATTCCCTATAAAGGATGCGATTCTAAAACTATTAGGCTAATGATAGTATTGGTACAGAAAAGAAAAGAAGGTAACTTTTATAGATTGAAAAAGGATGGAAGAAATCAATAGAGATCTGGTACATTAGAATGATTAGCCATCCTCTGCCACTCTTATCTGGATGGAGTCACCCTTCGGGCTCTGCTTGCTGGGGAAGTTACACCCGGCGCTGCCCACCCACTTTCCAAGACCCCTCTAGCCATGCCTAGGAGCTCACAACTCCTCCAGCCACACCTAAGCACTCAGTTTCCAATTTCTTTGTCATTGCTCCTGCCTTTCCTTTGGCTGTGAAGTGCTTTTCCTCACCCACTTCCTCAATTATAGAGTCATTTATTCTTCGAGGTGCATCTCCAATGAACCTCTGAGGGCCTGAGGTGGAGCAATCTGGGACTTATTAAGGAGGAGAAAACACCAAAGGTATAAATGGAGCTCACAGATGGGCAGGAAGAGGCGAGGTCCTTCTCAAGTCAGGCTGCCCATGCACGGAATGCCATCTGAAGCCAGTGGGGTTGGGGGGCAGTGAGGATTCTGGGTCTGTGTGGGAGGGTAGCTGGCAGTGAAGGGGGTGTGCCCTCTCTCTAGAGAGCGCAGGAAGAGAGGCAGGACAGACTGGGCAGACAGCCCCAGTGCCCGGAATACGGTGACTTTGGATCGAGTGCTCAATCCTTGAACTGCACTCAGGTTTTAAAATATAAAAAATACTGTCTTCAGGTATTAATGAAACAGTTACATGGGTCTGTGGCATACCTTAACCTTTACATGTGTGATCTAGTTTTTATAAATTTGTTTTGAGCCTCAGAACTAATGTGTGAAATTGGTAGTGCACGCATTGTCATTCCTTTTCACCCTGCTTTGTACATGCAGACTCCGAGATTCCTGGAAAACTGGACAAGACAGCAACTCACACCAAGGAGTTCTGGCCCCAGATCCTGAGCATTCTCCCAGGTTCTCTTCCAAAAACGTGGCCACTCTGTCAGATCTGTGACTTTTATGATGTGAATGTGTCATGTCAAAATGCCACGTGTGTAAAGAACTAATGGCAGAGAGCATTTCCATTAAATGAGCTTTATGAAAAGAACATAAGACATTTTCCCTTTCTGAAAGTAAGGGGTTAAAATGCACAGAGATGCTGTATGACAATGTTGTAGATGCTCTAAGAATGAAAAGTGTGAATGGTAGTTGTTTTTAAAAATACCATTTACCTGAAACAATTTGTTATTAAATGTATAAAGATATTTAAAATGTATTTTTATGACACACACACAACTTTATAAAAAGGTGGAAGAATGGTATGGGTTTTGATTGAAATATTTTTGTTTTATTTTTAAAACAAAATATCAGAAAGATATTTAACTAAATATCATGTTAATTGATACCAGAAACAACAACATGGACATTGGATCGTTATAGCCATCAATAAGTCAAAAGAGATTTGGTTTTCAGACTGTTTGAATAACACATAATTCTTTTTGAGCAATTTTTGCTCAAGGAAAAAGGTCCCCCAGGAATTGTATTAGAGAAGTAGAAAAGATCCTTGATCCAAGATAATTTTCTTCTGCTTAGTCCCCCCAGTAGGGTAAATGTACTTCTGATTTCAGTAGCAGTCTTGCTAAGGTGTGATCTGAGAAATGCCTACCAAAAAGCACATGATTTCTGTATGAGTCAGGGTTTAACAACGCATTCTTTCCTTTTCTATTTTTCAGCCTAAATTTTAATTTTATTTATTAATAAAATAATTTTAAACAATATCCACCTCATTTGAGCAAATCTTCAATTATTTATATACTATTTAAGCCTTTTTCTGATTTTTATCCTCTATTTTAATGGACTTCATATCATTATCCATAGTTTTATACATTTAATTTTCTGTTCTACTTTTTTCACCTTTAGTTTTTTTTTTTTTTTTTTTTTTACAATTTTTCAACGTATCTGTAATCACCTTTAAAGTTTTCTGTTTTCTTGGAAAGGAGTAACTTTCAAACTCTCTTTAGTAGAATAATTCTTTTATCAGACAACATCCTGTATGTTTTGGTGGGATATCCACCCAGTCCAGAACTACCTACCATGATAGTTCATTTCAACGTTTACGATTCCCCTTTCCTGTACAGTTAAATTGTTTTCAGTGTTTGAAAATTTAAACAATGATATTAGTATCTTTACACATGTCTTTTTAAAAACTAATTTTACTGGGATATAGTCTGAGAGACAAATTTTTATGAGTGGAATAGTTATTTTGTTTGTTTGTGATATGCATTATCAGATTTTCTTCCAGAGGAAACAAACCCAATCTTATTATCATCCACAAACAAACAGTTCCCTGTTTCCCCAAAGCCCAGCTAGCAATAAATTTTGTCATTCACTTTAAATTAGTGGGTATGAAATGGTGGCACACTGATTCAGCTTGAATTTGTTTAAATTTTAGAAAACGTGGTTGGTTCATCAGATGTTGATTTCCTATTACTGTTTTGTTTCATTTAAACCATCCATTTTCTTCAAACATTTGTCTCTTGAGCACTGATGCTTGGTTCTGTTCTAATAAATTTGTAAAAAGTTTTCATCTATTTTAGATAAGAAACATTTGCCTATCATTTATTTCAAACATTTTATTATCTACAGAAGACTTTTAGAAATTGAATTCCATCAACCTACTTTCTCTGTTGCTTGAATCATCAAAATTATTTTCATACATAGTTCTATCCTGCTTTCTCCCAGTTTTCTTGTTATTATTACCATTATTAATTTACCATGTACTCCATCCGCTTTTTATTATGATGTCTAGGTGTGAGTTAATTTTTTCTTCATTTTGATTTCTAATTATTCCCAAAACATTCATTAAATAATCATTACCTCTCCATTTGCTTTGTTAATATTTGTCATTTACCAAGTATATATAAGCTTGCTCGTACATTCTCTGTTGAGTCTAAATTTGTTTCTGTTTTTAAACAAAAACCATAAAGATTTTTATTTTCAAATTTATACTATTGTGTGCTTTCCAAAATTTTTTCATAAGCATGCATTTTATTTTATTTGTTTTCAATATTTTACAAGGACAAATACAAATACTTTTAAAAATTGTAATTACCAATCATGCATATTTGTTCTTCAGACAAAAATTGGAATAATTTTTGTCATACTTTGATAAGTATTTTTATAGGCTTAATTGAAAGTAAATCAGATCTAACAATTAACATGTAGAAAATATAGCCTTTTTTATATTCAATCACCCAATGTATAACAGTTTTTTTTTCTTTACATCTCTCTTTTAAAATCAACATTTTCTAGTTTTGTTTGCATGTCTTGAGTTAGGGTGATTCTGAAATATTATATATTTTTGCTGTTATGGTGAATAGGACTACCTCAAATCAGTTTCCAGATTCTTGCTGCTTTTTACAAGAAATGCTTTGGAGATTTGTGGAGTTCATCTTTATCTGAACATTTTCATGAACTATCTTTTTATTTCTAATACTTTTAGTTGGAATCCTTAGTTTCTTTAGGTTCAACTTAAAATTCTGTTTTTCATTTTATAGTATTGACTCTTTAGTGCATTTTTGAAGCATTGTTAGGATAACAAGAATCTCCAAAGATATGCTAAATAATTTTAATAAAAAACATCTTTGTTTTTGCTTGTTTTTAAATAGAAAGCTTCAAAAATTTCTCTATTACAAACTGGTAGGTTTTAGAAATATGATTTGTTAAAGGAGTTTTCTGATTTCTATTCTTAAGTTTTTACCAAAAACAGCATTGAATGTTATCAAACACTTTAACCTTTTATTAAGGCCGTGTGAATTTTGTACCTGAAGTTATTTAAATTGTGTATTTTATTCACAACTTTACATGTACGAAACTGGACATGTTTCTCCGATAAACCTTACCTGTTCAAGCTAAAAATACTTTAAAAATAGGGTTATATTCTATTTACAGATATTTTCACATTTATAAGAACTGTGTCTCAAGGCAGTTATTTTTTTGTAGTGTTATCAGGCTTAAGAACAGGATCTTTTTTTTTTTGCTAGAATAAGCTAAGAAATACTGAACTTAATTTTTTATGAGTTGTACTTTTTTTTATTTGAAAATCTGAGAAAAATTTACAGTTAACTCTTGTGTTATTATAGCAAAGAAATCAGTTTCTTGGCTAACAGTCTTCATTTCTTCCCTAGCAATCAGTCTATTCATATTCTCAACCTCTTTTTATACTGTTTAAAATTCTGTAACTTTGGTAAAATCATCCATTTTACTTTAGTGTCCAAATGCATCACCAATGTAAATGGACAAGATATTCCCTAATGATTTTTAGTCTTTTTTCATTGCTTTTAAATTTTTTCTAGTTTAACTTTGTTTCCTCACTGAATTTACTAGTGAAATTTAAAAATTTTGTTTTTTCTTTTCAAAGTGAGAAATCTCTGCTGTCATATATCAGAGAAAATTTCTTGTCGCGTTTGTTTACTTCTGCGTGTATTTTTCCCCCAGAGGTTTTGCTTGGTTCCTTTTCTAGAAGTATGTTTCTAGGTTTTGAAATTTTGCTTTTGTTATTAATAAAGACCTTTAGGAAGTGAGTTTTCTCTACACATACCTTACCTTTCAGTTCAAGGATTTAATGGGTACTACCTTTGTTTTCCATATTTGACAATGATATGTAATTGTATTTCATATTTCTTCCCTGACCAGGTGATAGTTAAAATCTTTTTTTCAATGATATTGCCAGTTTTTAAATTTAAAATAAAATAGTAACATTTTAGGTATTTTTCCTTTACTGAATTTGCCTGTTATTTTTCTGTCCTGTGAAAGCTTTCCATATTCCGTGTTTTCCCTTTCAATTCACATTATAAAGTTCCTCTTTCAATTATTTAGTTATTAATTATAGTTTTGCAAATTATTTCTTTTTTCCCCTACTATGTCTATTGTTATGACTAGATAAAGATTTCTGCTACAATTTTTATTTCAACTTCATCTTGTAATTTTAAGTTTCTTTCACATACTTTGTTGCAATGTGTTTTAGTTCATATAAAACTTAACACCTTTTGTTTTCATTATTTTACCTTACACTGTCATATAATAAGCTTATTTTTATTGCTTCATCCATTTTGTTTTGTATTCTGCTTTCATAATATGTTTTATATTTTCTGACTCATCCAATTATTTTTACTCTTTCCACATCTACTTTATCTTTTATGTAGAATATTCTTGGATCTTTTCTTAAATATAACCTGAAATTTTTTTAAATAGGGAAATGGAACCCGTTGGCATATCCCCTTATAACTGTTATATTTAAACCTTTGTGATCATATTTTATTTTTCTTACTATTTTTGCTTATATTTCTTTTTTGTCTCTTTACTTGGAAAGAGCCATACTTAAGCTTCCACAAATATTTGTAGTTTTATAAATAGACAGTAGTAACTGTTGAGAAAAATCTGACACTTAGAATTTTTCACTCTCCTCTTTCCCTTTTTTCCATTCCTCATAGCTTGCATTTCTGAGAGAAATAATTTTTTAAAATGCTTGTACTTTTCTGTCAGCAACGCTCATTGCTTATTGCCATGGTGCTGGAAATGCTATTAGGAGGTGAGGTTATGGTTCGGGAGTTTATGAAGTTTTCCGCTATCAAACCTAGTAGATTATCTGTAAGGATTTCCTTTTTTTTTTTTTTTTTTTTTGAGGTTCCTTTTTCTCCCCCACCCCCAACCCCGTTTCCTTTTAGGAACACTGTAGTTTTCCACTGCCTGGGGAAGGGTACCATCTCGACTGCTACATTTGATCACATTCTAATCTAAAGCACTTTTTCAAAGCAGAAAATCGCTGCTCTTGATTACCTTTTAAATAAGAACAGGACTAGAATAGTGGCCTGCGTTCATCTCACTTCTGGGGACTGTAGAGTTAGTAGCTGGCTGCCTTTCTGCACCGTCAGCCTCCGTGGGCCCTCTCCTGCGGGGAGGAGTTGGACTTGAGAATTCAAACTACAGTGGTGCCCCTGGGCGCAGGCTCTTAGCCTAAAAACAGACCTGGAAGAGTTGCTGAAGGCTGTCAAGGGGCCGACCTCTAGTGATGCTTCTGTCATCCCAGAGCTCCTTCAATTTATTTGTGCATCGATTGAACTAATTCTTTCTATATTTATAGCTTGGCTGTTATGTAACTGCCCCACACAGTGGAGATTCTTTTTTGGAATGAGATGTGGAATACTTTAAATACCTATGAAATCAAGTGTACACTCAACACTGCTTCAGTCTCCAGTCTCAACTCTTACATCAGTTCTGGAAATTCTATTCTCTCACAGCTGAAAAGATGGTCTGGGGCACAGATTGTTTCCTTAGGAGTAAGAGCATCAGCAGAGGCTCTCAATTACCAACCTTTTGCCATGAGCCGCCTCACTGTTAGTTTTGGAAAACCATACTTTCAACTGAGTCCCTTGCATTTTTTTTTCCCTTTCATGATATTCCTGGAGAAATTCAGCCTTTCTTTAATGCTTGCTTTTCCAGTTTATCCTTTATTTTAATGACTTAATATTCTGGAATCCTGGCTCTCCGCCCCATCTTACTCCTACTCCCTGCACTCAGCTTCCAGTCTTTTCTAGATTGTTCTGTTTAAAGCAATCACTACTTTTGTGTTTTTAAATCTGCAACCAGATTCAGTGGTTGTTCTCTCCATCTGAGAAGGAAGGTTGGCTCTATCCTGGCTGTGATTCTTGTCATTGTTCTTTATTAGGGGGACAGAGGCTTTAACGGTCTTCCTGTTATTAACGGTGTGCATTGAATAAGGTTTTCACATATGTTTAAAGTATTTACTCTTCTTTCTTTTTACATGGCTCCTAAGGAGCTTTGTCTCTCTCTCAAGCTTTTATACACTCACTTAAGAGTCTCTAGATTTCTGATATTGTAATTGGTATCTCAACGGTCTCAACATAGAGGAGTTACTCAATAGAACACCTTTACCACCTGCTCCATCATCTACTGAGAACTTTGGTCTTCTCTGATGGCTGACTTCACCAGTAGAACCTGGGGAAATGCAGACTACCTTGTCCGTGACTGTAACTGACCTTGATCACAAAACATAACTAAATGTTCTCAACCATTGGAAAGGAAGACAAACATGAAAATACATTTCATTCTTTGATTCCTGTGAGCTCAGTGTTAAAAAGCTCTCTTAGACATCTTCTGATTTCTCAAGTTTGACCTTTCATTTACCAATCATTTAAATATAACTCTGCTTCTCAGCAACCTCCTTCCATCTGGGTATGTAATTCCCTCTCTTACAGAGCCTCTTAGAACTTGTCAATACAGTTACATTTTTTTTTGGAGAGAAGAACAAACCCTCTGAACAACAACAACAAAATCTTTCTTAAACAGACACTGGAAATGCTTTCACCGCCACTAATGCCTGGCTGGACTTCCCTGGTGGCTCAGATGGTAAAGAATCTGCCTGCAATGCAAGAGACCTGGGTTCAATCCCTGAGTCAGGAAGTTTCCCCCAGAGAAGGAAATGGCAACCCACTCCAGTATTCTTGCCTGGAGAATTGCCTGCAAAGAGGAGCCTGGAGGGCTACAGCCCCTGCAGTTGAAAGAGTCAGACCCAACTGAGCAACTAACACACACACAGACACACCTGCCAGTTGCCCAGATCTTTCCCCTGTTCCTCCCTGTGTTTCTTAACCTCCTTCCCCGGAGTGCCCCTTGTGAGTAAATTCAAAACAACACATGCCCAGGGAGAAGCAGTTCTCACCAGTGTGTCCGGTGAGCAAGAGGGGCACCCACCCCCTCCCCAGCAGCCAAAGTGCCCACAAATCTGAGTAGCATCACTGTGCGTGGTGGTGGTTGTTTTTTAAGCCTGAAATCAACATGCTGAGGATGGCAAAGGACGTGAGGGTCCCTCTCATTCCTGTGAACAGAAAGGGAACTGGCCCCTTCAGGAGCGCTGTAATTGATAGTGTGCAAAACACCGCGTTAGCTTGTATTGGAAATGGAAAGCTGGGGGCCATGCTAAATATTGCCAGCATTCCTATTTGTGTCCCGCAGTAAATAGTGTTATTACTATAAAGCTGAGCGAGCATGACATTTCTGACTGCCTGTCCTTTTCTACGGAGGATCTATAAATAGAGCCTGTGTAGCATTTAAACATTTCAAAGCATCACGTTTTTGTTAATACAAATGTGTGATTGGAGCCATTCACTCCCATAAATATTTTCCCTCACAATCTAAGCTCAACAGCCACGAGCCTTTCCCATCACCCACCAACTACGGGACATTTTGTAAAATGCTGGCCATTCCCGGAGGGAAAACGTGGTCACCGGCTGAGGAGCCGGGCGTGTACAATGTACCATTTCAACACCTCCTTCCACACCTTCCTGAAGATCCAGCAAAAAAGACATCAGTATTTCCCAAAGTGAACAACCCTTGTCCCAAAAGATGTTTTTGCAAAAAGGGTTCTTTTAATAAATAAGTTTGGGACGCACCACAAATTATTGCCCTCCACTAGGAGATTCAAGAACATCCAACTTTTATTCCACAAATATTTATTGAGCGTGTACCAAGGCCCAGGATCATTCGGGGACTAGACATTAAACAGGGGGAACAAATCAGATGGAGTCCCAAACCTTCAGGAGACTTGTAATTTGGTCTTAAATGAACACATCGTACTGGATTCCCATGGCTGCTGTGACCACACGCTTGGTGGCTGAAACAGCGGAAAGGTATTCTCTTGCAGTTCTGGAGGTCAGAAGCCTGAAACCAGTACCCTTGGGTCTTGATCAAGGCATCCAGAGGCCATGCTCTCCGCAGGCTCTCAGAGGGCCTCTCTCTCCAGCGCGTTCCCCTTCGTGGTCTCAGCCCCCACTCTCCGCCTCTCTATTCACACTGCCTCCTTCTCTCCCATCTGTCAAATCTCCTTCCACCTCCCATTTCTAAGGACTCTTGTGATTGCATTTAGGGCCCAATGGTCTCAAAATCCTCCATGTAATCACAGAGGCACAAACCCTTTGACCATGCCCCTCTCCAGCGGCTAGAACCGTACATCTCTCGGGGCCATTATCCAGCCTACTACAGGGAGAAATGGTTCTGAGATGTCCTGGGGGTAGCAGCAGCTTTTCTGCTTTCAGCCTGAACCTTGTATTTAAGAAACACCCGCCTCACCCAGAGAATCCTGACTGTCATCTCCCACTGTGGAAAATGCCAGTCCCGGGGCGGCCTGCTGCCCCAAGAGGGGAGAGCTGTCCCAGTGGGCTCCCTTCAAGTGTTTTCCTCCCCGCTGGGTTCAATAAACTCCCTGTAGCTGACCCTAGCTACACAGCGGGTTTGTTGCAAGCAGGAAGGACAGAGGACAGGGCTCCCCGGTGGGAGGGCTGGGTGGTCAGTCCTTATCACACTGGTTTCCCACCTGCCCTCTGCCTGAGGCTCATCACAGCTCCCAGACCCTTCCCCCTCTTCCCTTAGCAGAGACCACAGGATGGAGGCCTTTGCACAAGGAACTTTCTTTAAAATACCAGAAAATAAAAGGGACGCAGAAGGAGCCTGTTCACCGAGCCGCGGTTCTCGATTGGCTGGCCTGGCTCCCTCCCCAGCTCCCTGCTGTGGCCTGTGATTTCCAGCAGGTAGCCTCCTGGCTCCCCTTCTTCCAGGCCAACCCCAACTTCACTTTTCCTGTTTCAAATTTCTGCCACTCTCTGTCACCTTCCTATTGAGTTCCATGTTCTGGAAAGAAGAAATCTCATTTACTCCATGTTTAACCATCCAACAAAAACGTGATGGGCATTTACTGTATGCCAGGCAGGCACAATGCCTCCCATTTCATGCCAGATCTCACGGATCTGGCTCCCAGACCTTCCTACAGAAAGAAAGGAACCCTGAAATAAGTCTTAAGGCAGAGCTTGAACTAAAAGAAGATTTTATGGAACTCCCAAGGCCCCCAAACATCGCCAGCAGGAAAACTCATCTGACAACCTAAGTGGGATCAAGATCAGTACAGGTTTAAAAAATAAGCCTTCAGACAGTTCTTGTAGAGTAGAAAGTTTCTCTGGTGTTCATCAAAAAATCACTAAGGGAGAAGGAAAGTTTCCTAGAGATGCTCTGGAAGCTTCAGGATTTCCACGAGAAGTGAAATGTGGCATCCTAGAAGTCAGACGGTGAGGGGTGGGCAAGCCCAGGGATTGGCAGGGCTGTGGGCCAACAGGGCACTGTGAAGCAGGAAAGTCTGAAGGCCCCCGTCCAGGTGGCAAGTAGCAACAAAGGGCAGTCAGCCTTCAAGCACAACCCGTGCAAATTTCTCTCTTGAGCCCAAGAGCTCCTCCTTCATGGAAGAGCTTCTAATTTATAAAATCGCTAATATAGTATTATGTGACTGATACCATTATATCACTGAGATTAGCTTCTATGATATATAATTGATAATATGCTGATTATAAATGCCACGATAGCACTGACATAATACTGATAATTTGTAATGTTGGTGAGAGGGGTCTAGACATTGTTCTAGCTCCTGAGTGACGGCCGTGGTCAGATGATTTCCAGGCTTCTTGGAGCTAACGTGCTGATGTGACGAGACCAATAGTGAGCGGGTGCTTAATCACTCAGCTGTTTCTGACTCTTTGTGACCCCATGGACTGCAGCCCGCCAGGCTGCTCTGTCCATGTGATTCTCCAGGCAAGAATCCTGGGGTGGATTGCCATGCCCTCCTCCAGGGGATCTTCCTGACCCAGGGATCAAACCCAGGTCTCCCGCGTTGCAGGCAGCTGAGCCTCCAGGGAAGGCCAAGGATAAGCGTATAAACAAAGAGTCTAGCACCTTCTCTCTCCTCCTCAGCCCAGTAAGCCCTCCCCTTGGGCACCCAGGAGTCAGGAGGAGAACCCCAGAGGGGGCAGCCGGGGCTGTGTGGACAGCAGAAGACGGGGCAGCACAGGGAGTAAACTTGTATGAGCAGAACCATCTTGGCTATGCTGCGGTTTACAGTTGCAGGCAGTCCCACTTGGCCCAGCTCGTGGAATGCTCCCACCGACCCCAAGAGTAAACCGTCCCCCCGTGTGTTATCCCCCTTTCAGAGACAGAGGTTCAAGACCCGAGCTCGCTCTAGGTTGTAGAGTCTGCACTAGAACTGGGCCCTCTCAACCTCGTGCCGCCCCACCGCACTCACCCAGAAGGAATGAGATGGTCCCATCCCAGTGGGGTTAAAAAGCTCAGCCACAGGGACCGAATGCAGCACAAAAGGAAAGCTGCTTCAACGCAGGATTCCTTTTCTCAGTGCGAGCTTTGCTGGGCCGAGGAGTTGCAGATCTCATCTCCCAGACTCTGCGCTCTGCCCACCTTATGTGACCTTCAGAGTAGCCGCATGCAGGTCAGATGGGAGCTCGGACCTTCACCACCTTACTTGACTCTGACTCTGAGCGAGGCAGGAGAAGCCCACAGCCACTCTCAGGCTGGATGCAGGGATTTTCACATCTGTTTCTCAAGCTGTCTTGGGCCGTCACACTGGTGTGTAGGGAACAGGCAACCTCTGTTGACACAGCTGTAGACAATTCTTGAAATGGGGCCCTGGTAACTGTTTACAGGGCAACAGTCAATAGCGTATTTAAAACATTTTTTTTTTTAGTTTATAGGATATACTGACAGATAATAACAAAGCTACTGCACGTTCTCCTCCATCAATCAATCAATCACAAAATAGTCACCGATAATAATAAAATAAGACTATTTCGGGGCACTTTTTCTACAATGAAGTGATCGTTGCTACTTTTTCACGCTATCAGATTACATGGGTGTGTTGATAGCACCTGTACCTCCCCCGCTCCTGGCCAGCAGGGGCAATTTTGAGGGTGCACAAGGGAATTCAATCATGCACACAGTGGAGCCCTCCCTGGAACAGAGTGGAGAGTGTGCCTGGACTCCCCGGCCTTCTCCCAACACCCAGGAGAGATGTCTGAGCAGGGACCCCCTGCAAGCCACCTACGCTCCAGCTTAACATAGAAAAAGGCCCTCCCCTTGGCCAAGTTCAGGAAAGGTTCTGGTAGCCACTATTCGGGAAGCCTGAAGCAGAGTCAGGATATCCTGGGACTTGGGAAGGTCCCTCAAGACGAGGATTGAAGGCTGTTACCAGGAACCAGGTCGGACGACTCGCAAGGGGACCGGTGCTTCCTAAGGAGCAAATAGCCCTGTTTGTTTTGTGATCAACGCGAGATAGCAGCAGAGCCATCCTGACACATGATAAAATGCCTCTCCCTTCTTCCTCTTTCTTTGTGCCCTTTCTTCTCCATTGACTTTCTTTTAAAAAATTTGTTATTTTTATAAAGGGATACCAACTCACAGTAAAATATTCAAACAATGTATTAAAGTACAAAGGAAAAAAACCAAAGTGCTCAAAATCTAACCACCTAGGAGGTAACTTTCTGTAGCAATCTGTGTGAGGTGTGTGTGTGTGTGTGTGTAATTTTTAGTACTTTTATCAGAGTAAAGCCCACTTGGGGTAAAACCCTCAAGTCATATAAGTTTACAGCACGCTTCATGCCTCTCTGTCACCAGCACCCAACTGGTGCCCCTTCCCCCAAACCAGACCAAGCCACAAGCACTGGCTGGTTTCAGATCCCCGGAAAACTTCAGGTTCAAACTGTCATTAAACAACCAAGATCCTAAACATAAACCTTGGGACAGCCATGTTCCCCTAAACTGGAATGGCAAAAACAGCCCACACACTGCAATTTAATTGCCATCCCTGCCACTACCAGCTCCTTCCCAAATTTCCCAGGGCGCCTGTGCTCCTGAGTCCTGGCCCACAGCCCAGCTGCCTGCAGGAACCGCCTGGACAGCTTAGTAACTGCTGGTGTGGGGCTCCTGCCCCAGTGAGGTGGGCTTAATTGGCCCAGGTGAGGCATAAAGGTATATATGATATGTACTATATTATGTTATGCTATGTTAGATTAGATTAATCTAGATTACATTGTTGTTCAATCATGCATATCCAACTCCTTGTGACCCAATGAACTGCAGCACCCCAGGCTTCCCTGTCCACTGTCTCCTGGAGCTTACTCAGACTCACATCCATTCAGTCAGTGATGCCATCCAATCATCTCACCCCAGTCGCCCTCTTCTCCTCCTGCCTTCAATCTTTGCAGTATAACAGTTTTTTCCAATGAGCCAGCTCTTTGCATCAGGTGGCCAAAGTGTTGGAGCTTCAGCTTCAGCATCAGTCCTTCCAATGAATATTCAGGACTGACTTCCTTTAGGATGGACTGGTTGGATCTCCTTGCAGTCCAAGGGACTCTCAAGAGTCTTCTCCAAGACCACAGTTCAAAAGGGTCACTTCTTTGGGGCTGAGGTGATCCTAATACGCTACCAAGGATGAGCACCTCTAGTCTAGGACCATTTTTGGCCACACAAAGACACTGCAAGTAGAACTCGGTCCCAACTCACTCAACCCCACAGTGACTTGCATGAGACTAGACAGACTGCCACACACTCATTATCAAAAAGAAAACCAGGGCTCAGAGAGCTGGAGGTTGTGTGTTCAGACTGTGTCCAGACGGTGGTGGGGTGTATGTACACTGGTCTTCTCAGCACCGGGCTGGGTCAGGAGCGCCAGCCCAGCTCTCACGGGTCAGAGGCAGCACCAGCCCTGAGTCAGCCCTGCCTCTGTGCCCTCTGCCCAGATCATCTGCAGTGGGGCCCGGGCTGGGGCTCAGCTGGCAGGCCACGGGGCCAGCATCTTAGGGTGCACAGGAGGGGAACTGGGTAGGCACGGAAATAAGCCTGCTCAGCCGCAGACTCACTCTGTAAGCGCACGCAGAAGGTGAGGGTGGGGGGGACTGTCTTCCTCTGAAACAGGCAGAGATGCAGAGGACACAGCTACCTATATTATTGAACATTGTTTTATTATTAACACTTGTCAAATATACAGAAAAGTAGAGAGAACGGAATATATTACCTTTTTAAGTAATTATGGTTTAAAATGATCTTAAAAAAAAAGCACTTGAAGGATATTTATTTCTAAAGCATCAGCAGTTGAAGTTAATAATGATGCTTCCATTAATTTTGTTTCCTCTGAATTTTATTTCCCTCGTCTAGAGTTTGCAGAATGAAAGCTCCGTGAGGGCAGCAGTTTCTGTCCCTTTAAGTCACCGTCGCTTCTCCAGGGCCTAGAAAAGGGCTTGGCACACAGTGGACCACAGTGAAACCTGGTGGGAAGGAGTCGAGCTGAGCCGCGTGGCTTGTGGCTTTGGGGGCAAACAGTTATAGATAGTTCTATAAAAAAATAGATTCAAGGGGAACGGTGTCCTCTTTTGTTCTGCCAGCAGGATGCTAAGCCAGGGATGAGATGGCAGGCTTCATTCTCTGGGGTCATGTCTAATTTTTTCCATCATGTAAAATTAAAGAGCATATGAGTCAAAGGAAGGAAATTGTAAGAACACTTGAAGGATAGGTCATACATCCAGAAAACTCACCGTACATCTCAGCCACTGAAGCTGTTAATTTATATACAGTGCATGCTTGAAAATAATGGGCAGTTGATTCATGAGTGAAAATAGAAACTCAGGTGTCAGGGGGCAGAGCCTGGGTCCTGTGAGTTCACATATTTTCCCAAAGCGGGAAAGCTGGAAATAGGTGTGTGGGCCTCCCAGGGCCGTAACCACGTTCATAACTCCTCTTGTTTTCTCACCTGGTCGTCACCCATGGTGGTGACCAAGGGGGGCCTTGCTGCTCTCTTTCCATCAGAGAAGAAAAAGCTGGCCAAGGGAATGGAAATGGAAAGCACAGTTGACCTCAGCCCCAGACACTTGACCCAGACTGTTCCTTTCCTGGAGGGATGAGCTGGAATGGATTTCAGATGAACAGCAAAGGCTGGCATTACTGGAAGGAATCATGTTTGCAGCCTTCTGAGGCACTCTAAACTTGCCTGACTTTCTTAGTTCTATTCATGTCCTGACTTGCAGAAATCATCCTTGAAAAGCTTTGGCTAATATTCAAGAACCTAGGGAGATGGTGTCCCTTACTCCTTAAGGACAGACACATGCCCTAGTCCATCCTTGCAGGTGGGCATTGAGGCAATGGATGCATCTCTCACTTCTGGATAAGGAAGACACCTGGCCCTGGGCCACGAGGACATGCTTGGTAACACTTGAATGGCCTGGACTTTCAGAACCCCTTGCCTTGGGCTTCTGTGCGACCAGACCAGCCACCACCTGGCAACTTCCAAGTGGATGTGAATTCAGCCACACATGGTCCTGGGCATCCTCAGGTTCCCATCCTTATTTGCACTTTTATAAAAGTCACTGTCAAACTGTAAAATGTATTCTCCCTTCTCAGACAGCCTTGGACTTACTGAGAATAGGGACAAAAAAACAATAACTAACATTATAAGAGGTTTACACATTTCAAAGAAACTTCAGATAAAATGTCTCACGATAATTCTGGGATGAAGACACTACAAAAATAATGCTCTTTCTTGTCTATTTTCTAAATGAACAGACTGCAGTTGGAAATTTACCTGACTTGTTCAAAGCTGTAGGAGAGCTGGGACTCAAACCAAGGTCTTCCGGTTCTAGTGGTATCATCTTTACACCACCCAAGCAGTTAAAGAAATCCATTTCTACCTACTTCTATATATAAAAATATCTCGCTAAGAGACCTGGGCAGGAATCAAGAGGGTTAAATCAAGGATACTTGGCAAAGTCCTGTTTTCTCATCCACAAAATTAAGAGGTCAGACCAGATGATCTTTCAGTTCAATTCAGTCACTCAGTCGTGTCTGACTCTTTGCAACCCCATGGATTGCAGCACGCCAGGCCTCCCTGTCCATCACCAACTCCTGGAGTTTACCCAAACTCACGTCCGTCAAGTCGGTGATGCCATCCAGCCATCTCATCCTCTGTCGTCCGCTTCTCCTCCTGCCCCCAATCCTTCCCAGCATCAGGGTCTTTTCAAATGAGTCAACTCTTCTCATGAGGTGGCCAGAGTATTGGAGTTTCAGCTTCAGCATCAGTCCTTCCAATGAACACCCAGGACTGATCTCCTTTAGGATGGACTGGTTGGATCTTGCAGTCCAAGGGACTCTCAAGAGTCTTCTCCAACTCCACAGTTCAAAAGCATCAATTTTTTGGTGCTCAGCTTTCTTCACAGTCCAACTCTCACATTCATACATGACTACTGGAAAAACCACAGCCTTGACTAGACGGACCTTTGTTGGCAAAGTAATGTCTCTGCTTTTTAATATGCTATCTAGGTTGGTCATAACTTTCCTTCCAAGGAGTAAGCATCTTTTAATTTCATAGCTATAAGCACCATCTGCAGTGATTTTGGAGTTCAAAAACATAAGGTCTATTACTGTTTCCATTGTTTCCCCATCTACCTGCCATGAAGTGATGGGACCAGATGCCATGGTCTTAGTTTTCTGAATGTTGAGCTTTAAAGCAACTTTTTCACTCTCCTCTTTCACTTTCATCAAGAGACTTTTTAGTTTCTCTTCACTTTCTGCCATAAGGGTGGTGTCATCTGCATATCTGAGGTTATTGATATTTCTCCCAGCAATCTTGATTCCAGCTCGTGCTTCTTCCAGCCCAGCGTTTCTCATGATGTACTCTGCATATAAGTTAAATAAGCAGGGTGACAATATACAGCCTTGACGTACTCCTTTTCCTATTTGGAACCAGTCTGTTGTTCCATGTCCAGTTCTAACTGTTGCTTCCTGACCTGCATACAGGTTTCTCAGGAGGCAGGTCAGATGGTCTGGTATTCCCATCTCTTTCAGAATTTTCCACAGTTTATTGTGATCCACACAGTCAAAGGCTTTGGCATAGTCAATAAAGCAGAAATAAATGTTTTTCTGGAACTTTCTTGCTTTTTCGATGATCCAGCAGATATTGGCAATTTGATCTCTGGTTCCTCTGCCTTTTCTAAAACCAGCTTGAACATCTGGAAGTTCACGGTTCATGTATTGCTGAAGCCTGGCTTGGAGAATTTTGAGCATTACTTTACTAGCGTGTGAGATGAGTGCAATTGGGCGGTAGTTTGAGCATTCTTTGGGATTGCCTTTCTTTGGGATTAGAATGAAAACTCTCCTTTTCCAGTCCTGTGGCCACTGCTGAGTTTTCCAAGTTTGCTGGTATATTGAGTGCAGCACTTTCACAGCATCATCCTTCAGGACTTGAAATAGCTCAACTGGAATTCCATCACCTCCACTAGCTTTGTTCGTAGTGATGCTCCTTAAAGCCCACTTGACTTCACATTCCAGGATGTCTGGCTCTAGGTGAGTGATCACACCATCGTGATTATCTGGGTCATGAAGATCTTTTTTGTACAGTTCTTCTGTGTATTCTTGTCACCTCTTCTTAATATCTTCTGCTTCTGTTAGGTCCATACCATTTCTGTCCTTTATAGAACCCATCTTTGCATGAAATGTTCCCTTGGTATCTCTAATTTTCTTGAAGAGGCCCCCTTAACTCCTGACACTTGTTTTTGACTGTGCCATGTGTCTTGTGGGATCCCAGTTGCCCTACCAGGGATCGATTCCACACCCCCTATGGTGGAAGCATGGACTCTTAACCACTGGACTGCCAGCAAATCCCATGACACATTTTTCATCCTCTCGAAGGCCATAGCCAAGGGGTCAGGTTCCTGGCTGGCACCAGATTCCTCTGCCCAGGTAAACTGCAGTGAGGGCAAAGAAGAAAATAAGACTGTGTTCAAAAATAAAATAAAATGTAAGGACAAAAGATTTCAGTGGTGACTTTTACATATGGAATTACCACTAGGTATCAATCAAACCTTCCCTGGTAGCTCAGCTGGTAAAGAATCCACCTGCAATTCAGGAGACTCTGGTTGGATTTCCGGGTTGGGAAGATCCCCTAGAGAAGGGCAAGGCTACCCACTCCAGTATTCTGGCCTGGAGAATTCCATGGACTGTATAGTCACTGGGGTCACAAAGAGTCGGATACGCCTGAGCGACTTTCACTTTCACTTTCTTTCACATCAAAGAAACAGTTGGTTTTTCACCCGGCAAACATTTGTTGTTCAGTTCAGTTCAGTTCAGTCGCTCAATCGCGTCCGACTCTCTGCGATCCGAGGGTGCCATTTGCTGGGCAAGGTGCTGAAAGCTAGAAACACAAAGCTGATGGCTGGGCAGCCTCTGCCTTCTGGTCCCAGGAAAGGCTAGCAATCAGGAGCCAATCTGGGGAGGGCAGCGAGGGAAGGTGGGCCTGCTTCCAAGAAGCTAGAGAGAGGCGCTGAGATCTTGGCTTGTGGGGGGTGGGGGTGGGGAAAGTTCTAGAGGAGGAGAGGTTTAGACGGAGCCTTGTAGTGGGGGTGAGCGATATGCCCCCACCATGGTTCCAGTTCCCAAACCATCTCCACCACCTTGTTTGACTTTCTCTCAGTGCTGATGAGAAAATCCTTCATCCATCACTGTGTGAGAAGCTCCAGACAGTTCCTTCAGCTGCAGGAGGAAGCAACGCCTTCTTCCTGTAACAAGTGATCGAGGAAGAAGGACTGTCCTCGAGACCCTTTGTACCTCACAGTGGGTCCTTTCCCACCCCAACAAGCTCACTCATCTACTCAACAGTTGAAGTGCCTACTGGAAACTCACATGGAAGGAGTCCTGGTCACGGGCGAGAGGAACAAAGGCTGGGAGGCCCGGTAACTTTCTCTCCCTTCCTGGGATCCCTAGAAGACAGACGCATTCTGCCTGCTGCTTCTGAGTCCTTGCTGTCGCTTACATGTCATGGGTAAAGTGCCACACGTGTGTTCCCAGGCCCTTCCCAAACTGCCAAACACTGTAGAAACTTTCTGTTTCCGTCTGGGCCATGACGCGATGTTTCCACAAATCAGCAGGCATTGTGACCCTACGTGACAGCAGCAAGCATGTGCGTAGCACTTCACGCCTACACTGCTGGTCCTCTGGGGTCTGGGCCATGCAGACTCCCTGGCGCTGGGCATCGGGTGCTGCTCTCACCCCGGTGCGTTCACAGCCCCCGTCTAAGCGCAGGTGCCAGGACAGGCATCTCTTGGAACCAGCAGCCAGCATCACTGCTTCCCAAGTCTGTATCCCAAAGATGCCCTTGCCTCCCCCAAAGCCCTTTCCAGCAGGGCTGTTGGTAGAGTCGCATTGAAAATGGCCTTGGTCGCTTCCTTGAGTGGTCTCCATTGCTCCCAGACGCTTCCCCCAGGTCTGTCTTTCCCTTTTCAGCTCCAGGTTTTATCCATGATGTCCCTCTTGCCCGGGAGATCACCCATCACCCCCCTTCCCTCTGCTGCCTTCCCCCAGGTCTGCGCTGCTCAGGACACCCACCCTCCATGACCCAGGGTCCCTGCTCGAATCTGCCGTCACCCCCCCAAAGGGCGGAGGGTGCCATGAGGCTGGGGACCACCCTCCTCATGTTGTTTCCCTGAGAATCCCCCGCCCCATGCCCTCGCGCATGCCGATGCGCCACAGATGAGGTATACTGAACTGGGATCTAGAGAAAGACGTGGTCTCTCTCACACTTGGAGCAAATGCCTGAAGATCACTCAGCATCTCCTCTGTGAGTGCAGTGGAGAGAGTGTGATCAGCAGCTCTATCACCCTGCATGGCGGTGGCTGTTAACTTTGTCGTAGGCTTTCTTAACAAAGATGCCCTGGAGAAGGGCAAGGCTACCCACTCCAGTATTCTGGCCTGGAGAATTCTGTGGACTGGATAGCCCATGGGGTCGTAAAGAGTCAGGCACGACTGAGCGCCTTGCACTCACTTATTCTTCTTAACAAGCACACGGGACACCACCTGCATGCAAAGGCCTTGGGAGTGAGGTGGGCGAGGAACAGCGCAGGTCAACATTCATTTACAGTATCTATCTCATATCTGAGAAAGCAAAGGAATTGTTAGGGTGTGTTTATCTGAAAACTTTGGAAAAACACTTAGCGGGTGTTTCTAATTTTCAAAAGAATTGCTTAAAAAAAACAGGGTTAGCGTTTTCAGAGAGAAAGACTGAGAAATATATCCTATGTTGCTATCCAAAGAAAATAAATTCTATACTTTGTCTGATGGCATTTCCTCATATTTACATTGAGAAAAGGGGAAAAGTTTAGCTCCTAGCCATTTGTCATTTCTTTCTAATGTTAATAGCAAAATATATAATTGTTTCTACCATTAGGGGTAGAAACAGTTTAACAGGTACACTGGGGCATATTAATGAAAAAAATGATAAATTAAGGTGTTAAGCACAGAGTTATGAAATGTCAACATGGTATTCATTTTGTAGCTTAAATGCATTTATTCAAATATAATTTACATACTATAAAATACACCGATCTGAAGCATATGATTTAATGGTGTTAGTATATTCGGAGTTGTACAACCATTTCCCATGATCTAATTTTAGAACATTTCATCTCCCCCAAAGAAACCCTGTACCCATTAGCAGTCACTCTCCACTCTCCCCATTCCTAGCCCTAGGCAAACACAAATCTGTTTTCTGTCTTTATAGATTTGCTTATTCTTGACATTTTACATAAATGGAATCATATGATACATGAGTTCCTTTGTGAACAACTTCTTTCACTAATGTTTTCAAGGTTTACCCACATTGTAGCATATATCTTTCCTGTTCATGGCTGAATAATATTCACATTTTATTTATTCATTCATGAGTTGATGAACACCTGGGCTGTTTTCACTTTTCAGTTCTTATGAATAATGCTGCTATGAACATCAATAGTTTTGCATGGGTGTAGATGTCATTTCTCTTAGATAAATACCTAGAAGTGGAGTTGCTGGGTTGTAAGGGAATTCTACATTTAATATTTTGAGGAAATGCCAAACTATTTTGCAAAGTGACTGCACAATTTTACATTCCCAACAGCACTGTATCAGGATCCCAACTTCTCCACAGACTTGTACTTGCTACTGTCTGTCTTTTTCACTAGAGTCATCCAAGAGAATATGAAGTGGTATCTCATTATTGTTTTGATTTGTGTTTTCCTGATGGCTAATTATGTTGATCATCTTTTTATGCACTTATTGACAATTGTGTGTCTTCTTTGAAGAAATGCCTATTCAAATCTTTTGTCCATTTTCAAAAGAAATTGTCTCTTTCATTGAGTTATGAGAACTCTTTATGTATTCCAGATTCTTTACCGTCTGAGCCACCAGGAAAGCCCCTTATCAAACATGATTTCCAAATATTTCCCCCCATTCTATTACTTGTCTTTTAAATTTCTTAACAACATAGTATTTTAAATAAAGGAAAAACTAAGACAAAAACAGCTCAAATTGACTTGACCTGTCTGTAATTTCTGTTTGGCTCACTTGCTATTTCAAAATGATTTCTGTCTGTTGGCTTTCAGCTCTAATATGAAAGTTATGAAGGGGAAGGTTTTTGTAAGGAAACAAAAATGTAAATGAAAGGACTAATTTGTGTGCTCTCTCTGAGTTTTTATTGAGGTTTTCCTTGGCCACTTTGTTATTTCCCATTGCGAAATGTAGCCAAGTTCCTGTTACAATTGTTTTTAAGGAAATATTTTTGTAGTTTGAGAAGAAATTAAATAATGTATTATGTGTTTACTATAGAAACAGTGTGGAAGTTTCAAATTTGTAGGATTTCAGGCTGTCAGTATAAACCAGGAAACGGTTTCAATGGAGAGAAAGTGGGCGTAAAAGGGACCAACAGAAAGCAGGCCAGAGTCCAGGAGAGAGGACCGGGGCCTCCTACAGGGGAACCTGAAGACCACGTTCTTTGAGGGGTGACCACCCACAGAAGTCAGCCTGCAGCCTTGAGGATGCTGTGAGGGCATGTGAGTGCGTGTGTGTGTGTGGACACATGCATGTGTGCACGAGCAGAGAAGGAGGCAGAGAAAGGGAAAGGGGAGGGGAATGCATTACTTCCCATTGAAAATGTTTTTTAGTCCTTAAAACCTTTTTAGTGGGCCTAGTCTTTGTAAACATACCTGTATGTCCAATTCTTTCCAGCTCTAGGAATATAGGGGCCTGCTCATTCTCGGAATCACATTTAGCATTTTTTTAAAGGAGGCCTCAGCTCTGCCCTTCCACTTAAAGCCCTCTCCTGCACATGTGTGCACATTGTATGCACCCAAGGTGCTCCGTTACTCACAAAAGGTCCTGATCCCTTGGGAAATTAAATTCCATTCCAGTTTTTTGAACTTCACATATTTAGTTCATGACATAGAGACCCTTGGAATGTTAAATCTAAAACTTGGTGTGGATTGTCATTAGAAACTTGGGACTTGGTCTGAAGGCCCCCATTCCTCTGAGCAGCAAGAGGGGAACAGAGTTACAAAGGCTGAAGCCTGTCCATCCTCGGCTGTGGACACAAAGGGCTCACTTTTCAGCCCTCTAGCTTCTAGGCACAAAATAACTGGCAGCGTGTATGCCATCTGTAGATCACGGACTCCATGCCCTCTTCTTTGTTTCCTGTTGGTAAATGCCTTTATTTGTCCATAAATATCTTTCATCTCCTCCCCTAGTGTGTATGAAGGAGGAAGAAGGAAAAAGCCCACCACATAGCCCTGTGTTCTCTTCCCCATAATAGTGATAGAAAATGTACTTCATAAGTATCAGCTGTGTGCCTACTAAGGGCCTGAGAGTTTCCACACATCATCTCTAAAAGACAGGTGTTTTTTCAGCCTTCAATGCAGTGAAGTAATTTACTTGAAGTCACATGTTCTGGTCTAGGATTTGAATCCAGTAGATCCTGATTTGACAGCCTGGTGGCTTTGGATTTTAAATTGAAAACATGCAGTTTAGGGGAAGTAGATACTTTGTCTTTATCATCCAAAGATTCTTTTCCAAGAATGGGTTTGCAGAACCACATTGACAATGAAATGGGGTCAGATAGCCTGGGCTTAAATTCTGGCTCTACTTCTTTCTGATGCTGTGATCTTGGGCAATCACTTGACCTCACTGTTCTCATCTGTAAAATGGGCATGATGATAGTGATAATCCTATCTGCCTAAAAAGCTGTTGCAGGATCCAGGAATATAACCTATGACGCATGGTAAGCCCTTGGTTAATATTAGCCACTATGACTATGATTTGCATATTCAACCAAAGTTGGAATGTTGAGTTTAAGGGATTTTTTTATGAGTGGAATCAAATAAATTTGAAAGCATTAAGTCTTTTCCCTCCCGTTTTGATGCAACGGGTGGACTTTCCCAAGAGTCAGGTATAGAATTAATGTATTCAACAAACGCTGTTAGAACCCTACTGTGGTGTCAAGTTCTGAGCTGAGAGCCAGAGATAATACAGTGAGCAAAACAGAAGCATTCCCCAGTTCTTCATATTGTGGGGCTCACAGACTGGTGGAAAAGACACCGATTACACCATTGGATCCATCGAGGTAGATAAGAGCAGGTTCCTCTGGACCACACAGCCGAGGCAGGTGCTTTTTCAAAAAGCCAACACTTGTCTCAAGTTCTTTAAAATCTAAAATACACCCTGAAGTATATTCTTTCTTTTACCAAAGAAATTGTTCCTTTATGGAATGATATGCTGTGTGTTTTTATAAATTCCTACAACTCATGGTATTACATGTACACTAAATCCTTTATGTTTATATACATTTCTGCAGAAACCTTGTTGACAAACCCTGCTTAATGTTAGTTTCAATTACAAATGGCAAATTTAATTCAATGTTTTTCACACATCAGATATTTAAGTAGTTTTTGAAAAGAAATATCTCACAATGCCAACTGGAATCTTTTCTGGAGCAAAATGTCATCTTAATGAGCGTTCAGAATGTAGCAGTGGGTGGAAGATGTTAGGGTTCTTTGAAATGTTGCTTTGGTGTTTACCGGGTAATTACGGAGCCCAGAGGACCCTCACTTTTCACCTGTCGTCAGGTTTCTAGGAGGCATCCTGGAGCATTTCTCTGGATTCGTGTGCTCTACCCGCTTCCCAGGTGGCGCTAGTGGTAAAGAACCCACTTGCCAATGCAGGAGACATAAGAGACACGGGTTCAATCCGAGTTGGGAAGATCCCCTGGAGGAGGACATGGCAACCCGCTCCAGTATTCTTGCCTGGAGAATCACATGGACAGAGGAGCCTGGTGCGCTACAGTCCATAGGGTCAAAAAGAATCACACACGATGGAAATATCCTAGTACACACGCACGTGTGCTCTACTGGTCCTTCCCGACCTGCCCTTAGAGGGCTCAGGCCAGGGGGCTCTCAGTCGGCAGGAGTCAGAGCTCCAGGATGCTCTGTCGGGGTGCCGGTGCCAGGAGAGTGGGGCTGATCAAACTGGGTGTGGCAGGTGGGCCTCTTCTCAAAGCAAAGTGGCACAGGACAGGACTGGCATCTCCTGAAAGGCGGGGTCCCATGTGCGAAAGACGGGTGATGGTCTGGTGGGGGCGGGGGGCAGGCGGCACAGGAAGCCCCCAGCCGGCTGACCTCGGTGCCAGACGCATCCAAACGCAAGGCCACCGCTAACGTCTTGCCAGTAACTACGGCTTCAGCGATCTTCAACTAGAACAAAACTGCAGAAACCAAAAATAAACCACTTACAGTTTAACACTTACAGTTTAACACTGCTGGAGAGAAGACTCCTTCCTGCTCAGGTCTGGACTCTTTTACCACCTGGAGAAGTTTGCAAAGTGGGAGCGGTGTGCAGTGTCGTTCTTTCTCCGGGGTCCCTCTGCCACACTGGAGGCCTCGATGATCAGGTCTCCTACGGCACTTCGGGGCTTGCTCTTGGTAAGCGGAACAGCCCAAGTGTCAGAGCAAAGATGCTGAAGGTGTGCAATCTACTTCCCCATAGAACTGAACATAAAGAAAGGAAATATAATATAAGCCCTATTACCTTTAAATAGCTCCCTCTTATCACCCGCTTCTGTATCTGCACAGACGCTCACGCGCAGGCGCGATCATGCACGCATCCCCCTGAAAGAAGAAGCCAAACGCTTTGAGCTCTCCAGCGGTTAGTGGTCTGCACTTTGTCTCACCAGCCCTCAGCTATACGTTCGACTCTTCACATTCACTTGAAAGTTACACCGCACAGCTCCTTCTTTACCCAGATATCGTCATGACAATAAGCCTCTTACCTCCCCGCCATCCATCCGCCTCTACCCCAGCCTTATGTAATCCACTGACACACAGGCTTTCTCAATGTGTCTGTTTGGTGCCTGTTTGTATCATTTTGATTTTAGGTCCATCTGGTACCGTCTGTATCTTTTCTGTTCACAATGCATTCAGTTACTGTTGAACAATAATAGTTATTTAATAACAGCCATGTGTACTTCTTAGGGAGGCAGTACTAATTTAAGGGCAGGTGAGCGGAAGGGAGGAGGGTCAGAATATTCCTCCGTGAACTCAGGGTTTCTTCCAGGCGTCAGTTACCTATTCCTTCCCCAGGGGTGTTGATCCTGGAGTTAGGAAGAAAATAAAATGCCCTCAGTGTCCCTTTGAAAGTAGAGACTTGTCCTTGAAGTGCCAGAAAATACAATGCTTCTTTTGTCCTGAGTCCAGGTTGGCGTCCCGTTGGGTTGATGATAAGAATCCCAGTTGCATGGAAAAAGAACAGTGAGGGTGTCTTGATGTGACTCTCCTTTTCGTTTCTCCTGTATCTAGTTGGCATTTCCATGACTCAAGATCTGAAAGATGAACGTTAATTTCCCCTAACCCAGGAAAGAGGCACCTGCTTGTGGAAAACTGGTGAGTGGTGGCAAGGGTGAGCTTTCAAGGGTCCTTTGGAGGGGTGCCACCAAGGGGTGTTTTGAAGGTGAGATGGGGGATTAGAACTCCTAGAACTTTTATCAGCTCCTTCAAAACCATTCCCCCAGAGAGACCTTCTAATTGCTCCTTAGAGTGTGGTCCAGGCCCAGCAGAATCAGCTTCCTCTTGGGAATTTATTAGACTTGCAGAATCACAGAACTCATAGCGCCCCTGGACTAGCATTCCCATTTTAACAAGGTCCCCAGAAATGTGTGTGCATGTTAGAATCAGAGAAGTGTTTGCTCTGAGCGGTGGTTCTGTCCAGCGGCCGCGCCACAGCCTCACCCAGGAGCCTTTCCAAAGGACCCAGGTTCCGGCCCCCCTCTAGCAGCTCTCTGTAGTTTAGGAAGCACTGATTTAGACAAGCAAGGGCTCTAGAGCCACAGTTATATCTCTCTTAGCCTCTTAGTAGATGTGTGAATTCAGGACTGCTGTATGCTGGCTTCTTGGTCTGTGAAATTGGGTCACAATTAGAGCTATCTCACAAGATTATTGTGAGGATTAAAAGAGGTGGTGTTTATAAACTCTGAAGCACCATAAGTCCCCTGTAAACAGTGCGTATTGTTATCCAAACAGGATAAGACAGCTCCCTGGAGCTCTCTTCCCACCAGAGTGCTGGCCTAAACTCTTTTCTTGTTAATGCTACAGAGCAAGTTTGAGGTGACCCACTGTGCTTGGAGATTTCTTCGAGCTTATCAGCCACTCTTTCTAAGTCAGCACATTCTATTGCTCTTCTTTAGCAAGTTCAACAAATTCTCATTACCTAAGGATTGATGGGGGTTGGGGAACTCCGCTTACAGTAAATCTACTTAAAATAGGAACCAAATGTTATACCAAATAATGGGAGAAGCAAGTTTAATTGTAATTTAATACTAAAGACATAAACTAAAATTTAACCAAACTTAATCATCTAGGCGGGCTTCCCAAGTGGCTCAGTGGTAAAGAATCCACCTGCCAATGCAGGAGCTGCAGGTTTGATCCCTGGGGTCAGGAAGATCCCCTGGAGGAGGAACCAACAACCCACTCTAGAAAAGTCCCATAGACAGAGAAGCCTGGTGGGCTCCAGTCCATGGGATCACAAAGAGCCGGACACAACTGAGTGGTTGAGCACATTCTCCAGTTGTCTAGGTAATAATCACGTGCAGGTTTTCAGAACAAAGCAAAACTCAGCCGTCACTTTTGGCGGTGGGGTCTGCTAAAACTGTTCTAGAATGATAGGTTAATGTGATTTTTTAAAAGTCAGGGCTGACCTTGTCTTCCTTCCTTTTTTTTCTTTAACAATTCATACTTACTTTGTGGATAATTTGTTTGTCCTTGTGTTGTTAGATAGTTTCATCATCAGAGAAAGTGACTGAAGCAATATTAATGTCATAGGCATGAGTCACTGTTACTCATATCTGGAAGGATGTTCAATTGAGGAAAATATTATACAGTAATACTCAGCAGTCAGTCTTCCATATTGCCATCTCTCTTACTTCTCTGTGCAACCTTGTAGTTGTTAGTCCTTGGATAGAAGTTTTCAGATGGAAGGGCCCTTGGTGTTTGAATCTGACGGGTTTTTTTTTAAAAAAATACACACATTTGCTAATTCTTTTAAAAATGACATTGCATTTCTCAGGAATTGCATCTTAATGCTCTTCAGAAGAATTCATTTATATTTTCTAAGAACGTTAGCTCAGAAAATAACCTTGGATACCATGTGTTTCAACTTCCTTATTTTCCGAAAGGAGAAACAGAATTGGTGGGGGCTGGGGGACAGGGGGGTGACTTCTGAGACCACCAGAATGACATAACCAGAAGCCAGTGTTGTGTTTCAGCCAGACTGACTGTTTGGGTGAATTCGATGTCTGAAGTCCAGGATGACTGATGTTTATGTTTCCTATGTCACCAAATGCCTAGTCCGAAAATGCACAAAATCTTATGAGAAATAACTTCCCCTTTTGTTTTGTTTCCTTCTATAATTTTATGGATATAAAGAGTGAAAAACAGAGCTGGGAAATAAAATACAACTTTCAGTTGCCCAGTCATCTTCTCATGAAGTTCAGGGGGGCTGGCAGGAAGGATTGGGGTCACCAAGTCGGAGCACCTTTAAGGAGGGGCTGATGACTCAGAGGGCCAGAAGGAACCCGCAGCTGGAGAAGGCAGTCCGTGAGCAGGGCCGGCCTTCCAGCCTGGGTCTGGATTAAAGGTCCCTGCCGGACCCAGGAACTCCCCCGTGAGCTCCGTTGCTCTGCGTCTGACCCGGTCTCTCCACACCCACCATCCAAAGGTACGGACGGGGAAGCAAGGGAGAGAGAAGAGAGAGTCTTCAACTCAATGGGGGGATGAGTGGTCAATGCTGCCCCCAGTAAGATGTACCTATGTGGCCTGGTGGCTTTCTGCTGGAGCCTCAGGACCCACAAATATGCAGGGCGGTGACAGAGCCTGGAGGTTAGTGAATATCTTCAAACCCCACCTTGCAGGCAGCGCTGGGTCTGGATCACCAACAGAGGAAGGAGAACATAAGCTGCCCCCCCCCCCCACCTCATTCTAAATGCCCTCAAGAAAGGTGTTTTTCAAAATGTTTTTCCCTCAAAACTATTATTGCAGGGAAACCAAAGACAGGAAAGCTTCAAAATAGGTTTTCATAATGTTTACCAAAGTCCCCTTGGAATTACAAAGCTGCATGAGGATCCTAACTCACTCTGGCTTTATTGGGAGACAAAAGGCTAAATATCCCTAGGAAGGAACAGATAAGAGCATTAACAGTTCTTGCATTGACTTGTCCACAGGATCTTGGCAACTGTCTCCTTCAGTAGCTCATTCCCGACAACAACAAAAGGCAGTCATGTTTCCTAGGCTTCATCTCTGACAAGGTAGAGAAGGTGGCATCCTCCTGGGAGAGACCTGTTGAATTTGTGGCTACGGAGATGTGTGGGCTCAACAGGCTTAAAGGGGAAAAGATAAAGGAAGCAGGCGTGCCCTCTGGAAGATAAAAGCAGGGGAAAGGAAGAAAGAACATGAGTAAATGACAGTGAAAACCAGCCCAGAGCCAAGAGCTGGACAGGTTCTGGCATAGAAATAGATGAATTAGGAGAACTATTCAGTGTGTTAATGGCCAAAGTATTTGACTTTAGAAACAGCAAGAGTTATTTCTTTCGGAAGGAGTTGTTAACAGCTTCCCCTGTGAGACCAGCTGGTTTGGAGAATCCTAACATAGCTATAAAGAACTAAGAGCTTCCCAGCTGAAGGAGCTCAGAGCGCTTCCAACTGTATTCTGGGACTTGGGGCAGAAAGGGCTCCTTAAGGTGGGGACAAAGGTGCACAGTCAACCGTGGACCATGATGGACAAGAACATGAAGCTGGAACAGCAGCTTCCTACCCAGGCGGTGTGCCGAGAACAGAGAACACAGGCTGCGTGAGGGGAAGGTTTTCTCCTGGTCCCGTCTAAACATGAAAACGCCTGCTGCGGACAGAGGCGTGTCCACACAGAGGGAAACAGTGTTTTAGATAACCTAGGCTTTCTGAAGCTTGATAGTTTTTTATGTGGTAACAGGAAGATGAGAGTTCTGGGGTATCTGAAAGGGTTTCTCTGAACCACATTCACTCATCCTAAGGACACAGCTGGTGGGGCTCCATGGGCCTGTAACTTTTGGAACAAAGCAAGTCTGACAAACCAGAACTCCGAGAAGCTTCTGAACACTCAGGACCCCCGGCTCATGCCATGCTTCTCTTGGGCCCATTAGATGTGCGTGCTCGTCTCCCCAGTCATGTCTGACTCTGCGACCCTATGGGCTGCAGCCCGCCAGGCTCCTCTGGCCATAGGACTCTCCAGCGAGAACGGAGGATGGGATCCATTGTGTCCTTAGGATGAGTGAAAGCTGCGGGGCTTGTTCGAATGCTATGTGTTTTCCCAGCCTGTAATAAAATTACAGTAATAAAAATCACTAACATTTTTATTCTGAGAGGCAGTACATGATTTTAATTCAGGTCAGAAGGCACAATCCTAAACCAATGAAACTTTAAGAAAAAATTACAGCTTTTATTCTGAAGTAATTGTAGTTTTATATCCACAGTTGTAAGAAGGAAGACAGAGAAATTCCACGTACTCTTTTCTCAGTTTCCCCCGTGGTAATATCTTGCAAAAGTATAGTACAATACCACTATAATGATCACTATATATATAGTGATCACTATATAGTAAATATCACGACCAGGATACTGACCTTGATACAATTCACTATTTGTTTGGATTTCCCCAGTTTTAGTGAAATTTGTGTGTGTTTTTCATCCTGTACAACTTTATCACGTGTGTAGATTCAAATGTCCACCACTTCAGTCAAGATGTAGGACCGCGAACATCGCAAGATATAGGATCCAAAAATCTCTCTCTTGCCTGGTTATAGATACACCCCTTTCCTCCTTAACCCCTGCCCACCGGTCCTCCGTTTATACAATTTCCATTTCTATAAATTTTTCATTTCAAAATAATTATAGAAATGGAATCATATAGAATACAAAACTTTAGGGATTGAATTTTCCACACAGCGTAATTCCCTTGAGATCCACCCAAGTTGTTGCCTGCCTTACGTGTTTCTCCCTTTTTATTTCTGAGTGATAGTCCACACTGTAGATATACTGCAATTGGTTTAACCATTCACTCTAAAATGATATAATTTTTCAGAATGAAATATGCTGAATTTTAAAAGTTGAATGTATTTCTGAAATTCCTCTTATACAAAACTTAAATATGATAGAAAACGTTGTTTTTCAGGTCTGTGTGTGTGTTCTCAGAGTTTACGTTTGGAGGAGGTTTCTCTGAACTGTGGCAGGGTAGCACTGCTCTTGACCATAGCCTGAAACTAATACCAAACATCTTGTAAAAAAGAGATCGTGACAAATGAGAATTGTGCGGTGTTCACATGAGTACTTAAAATGAAAACTTTTGTAACCTTTCCTTATATTTTATAAAAACTCTTGATTTAAGGTGTTTTCCCCTGTCAGTAAATTAGGGTATCCTAACCCCATTCTTTAGTCATCCTGTACAATGTGTCTAGCCAGACTTCCAATGGGTTTTTAAAATTCTTCTGTTAAATAAGCTCCTAAAAAAAATATAAACATTAAATAAATGAACGCCTCTTTCATAAATGATGTAGAATTTTTCAGCTGATTTCAGATGGAATAAATGAAGTATCAAATAATTTCTTATTTTAATGGGAGTAACACCCTCTCTTTTCATTAAAAATAACTTTAAATTATCAATAGTCATTTAAATAGCACGCTACATCTAGTTTTTCTGTTTCTGTTAATTTGAAATAACACTGTTATGCATTTTTGGCAAATTGCAAACATATTCTTTGCCCATAAGTACTAGATCTAAAAGAAAACCACCATGAACATAACAAATAATTTTAATGTCAAATTTCCCTAATATTTCTGGAAAGAATTTTTAAAAATTCAGATCACTTTATAGACCAGTATATATATAACACTTTGGTAACTTTATTATGCTTATGAAATTAATTTAAAAAAATTTTAAGCTTTCTAACTTGACTCCAAGAATTTTCATAATGTCAAGGAGATGATATACACCCAAGTTGTCTTTATGTATTCTAAAACCAAAATCACTAAGAACTCTAACACTTCTTTGTTAGTTAAGAAAAAAAAAGGTTGATTTTTCTCTCTCTTCTTTTTAAGCAGAAAGTTTGGGGAGTGAAGTTTTAGAGGCTGTGTCCACTCTTCCAGGAGTCAATTAGAGCTTCCTGATGACAAAAGAGGCAATGGTTAAAGCTTATCTGAAGCAGCCTTTGGAAAGCACTGCTTTTTGTCACATGTCTGAGCTCTCAGGACGCAAGGTCCATCCTTCCATAGGAAAAAGTAAAATCAAAGCAAAACATAAACACACAGCAATCAAACAGAAACAATCGAGTGCTTCCCCCTTAGTGTCCCCAAGGGTTTCTTGTGAACTTGCGGATCTAAGCAGCTCAGGTTCTTTGAGAGGGTCTGATTAAATATTTGAAGATGGGCACTGCCTTGATCTAGATATAAAATATCTGTTTGTCTGCCACACAGAACATAATTCTTCAACTTTTGGAAAACACACCTGAACCTTCCTGTGTCCCCTTGTGTGGAGTTGTGAGCAATCACACATGCCTGGGTGTCACTCTGGTTTTAAAGAAACATAAACTTAAAAAAAAAAAGTTTAAAATGCGAAGACTACATTAAATTCAGTGTTAAAGACAAATGTTTCAAATGTCTTTCTTTTTTAAGAAAAAGAAGTTTGTCTATTCATAGATATAAAAAGATGTAGTCCAAACTGGGTTACCTCTAGGCGACAGATCTGCATGGAGAAACACTTTGATTTTTCTCATTTGCTGCTCGTTTATATCATTTGCATC
This sequence comes from Dama dama, assembly GCF_033118175.1. Taxonomy (NCBI): domain Eukaryota; kingdom Metazoa; phylum Chordata; class Mammalia; order Artiodactyla; family Cervidae; genus Dama; species Dama dama. The sequence goes on along the minus strand of NC_083693.1, from coordinate 16,855,402 downwards.
TTTATAGAAAAATTAGTATGTTCTGTTTTATAACAAAATCCTTTTCTTCAATTGTTTATTTTCAGTTTCTGTACCTACCTACTTCTGAGAAAACTTCAAGAAAAAACATCAAAGCATTAAAACCGCAGGACACAGATAACTTGGGAAGGGAAGGTAGAGATGTTCCGTGCTGATTACAGTCAGATCGGCAATGACTGGCTCACAGCTCCCTGGAGACACCAGGAGAACAGGGAAAAAGAGTTCTTCTCCATGCTGTGGGGCTACGGAATGGTGGGGTTTTTTTGTTTGGTTTGGTTTGGTTTTTTAAGAGGGCTTACAAATTAATCCACTTCTGTAAAAAATTTTCCTAGCACTAAATTCAAGCAGGAACTGATCACATAGATCCTTGTGAAAGGGCGAATGTCCCAGAGAAAAACACTGTCAAGTATCATTTTATAAGAGAAATTCTGTTCAAATAGATCACTCACCCTCTATAGAAACCTCTAATCTAATTGGTCATTGAATAAAGGCATTTTTGAGGCTCTGTAGTCCTGATGGTAAGAACACAAACAAACAGATACTACATTATATTTTAAAAAATGCAAGTTGCTATTGTTTGATACCGGGGTGTTTTATACATTTTAAACCTAGAGGGAAATGCCAGTCTGCTTTTCCTCACGTTTCTAGCATAGCAGCCCCTCACTCAATGTTCTAGGTGTGGGTGGGCATGGCTGTATTTTGTTTTTTCCATTAAAGCGTGGAGAAGAGAAAAAGATGGAAATGATAAAAATTAAAAGAGAAAAAAATATTCCACAATCGCTCTTTAGGAAAAAAAGAGTAAAAGTATAAAACACTCCAATCATTGTAATCTGAGTGTCTCTTTTATGTTGCTTTTTCATATCTATTTTTAAGTCATTATAACCATGGAATAAATATGCAAATTTGTATTCCTTTTCTGAGTGTACATTTTATCAGCAGTATTTTCCACATTGCTGGACACTCCTTTTATGTATCAAAAATGTTTCTTACATACTTCCTACGTGTGTTTAATAATTTTTGCCTTAAAACTGTAGAAGGATGGTGTGTTTTGATGGCTCTTAATACACACTGATAGATATTGACAGATTATTTTCAAGAAGGATAATTTTCAAGATTAAGTATACTGACTTCATATTTTTTAATTAATTTGTTTATTTTAATTGGAGGCTAATTACAATATTGTGATGTTTTATGGTTGTTTTGGAAAGTGCCTCACTCCAATTTGGTTTAAACTGAAATTCTCTTGTTATTGAGAGCTGAACAAAAATACATTGTTTGAGAAAAACATTTCTATATTTTCAACTAGAAGTTTTTCTTTTCCTACTCATAGAAATCATAGAAATAGAAAGTGTTGTCTGTTTCATCTATTGGAGGTTTTTGCTGTCATTGATTTGCCTAAGCTCATTATATAATAAAGATGTTAACACAGACTTGGTCACATGCCTCAAGGGTTCCCTCTCTATTTGTTTTAAAACATGCCCAAGTTTGTATCTCAAGGCAGCTTCCCCCATCATAAAACACTCTATACTTTCCAGTTGCTGAATGCTCAGAAAATGTAAGCCGGTTTCCATGTTAGCCTAAGCAAAATGTAATTAGGAAGATACACTTGCTGCCACTTCCAGACACACAAAAATCAGATGCCACGTATAGATCTATGTCAACTCTGAAAGCCTCTCGGATTTCCTAGAGAGACACAGTATAGGAAATGGTTCTGAAGACTGACTGTGGGGTGATTCAGTCTTCTTTTCTGTAAAATGGATAAAGTCATATTGTAGTCTCAGGAGGAAATAGCAAATGGGAGAACAATTTGAAAATGTTAAAAGATGTCACACGTAAAACAATGATAGCAATAATAATAATACCAAAAAAAAGAAATGCAGCAATTAATGTGGTTCAGATGCAAACGAGGATCACTTCATCTCTGCCCCCTCTTCCTAGCTGCCATGTATACTTGTGGAAATGGAACCCACAGGATCTAAAAGTTGAAGGGGGTCACAGGCTCCTATCTAGCCCAATGCCATCACTATGATTTCATTTCAGTTACAGCCAGGACAACTGATACACAAGCAGATGAATTTGACTTCGCCTTGGAATGTTCTTTTTTTCAGATAAAAATATTAGTTTTAGGAATGAAGTAAAAAGTAAAAGAGAAAAATAAAAATCATACATAGTTCCATCACTGAGAAATAACATCTATGAATTTTATCTTTATTTCCCTTCTTTAGAGTATATATTGAAATTTATGTCCTAAACATGTGAGGTTAAGTTTGGTTTTGCAGTGAGGAAATGATAAAACCATACATTTTGTGTGTTTGCTGGAAGATTTTTCATACTGTAGTAACTTTCCAAAGGTATGTAACTTTAAAAGGCGTGACTTGCTTGGAAAATGTTATCGAAAAATTTGGGGTGTCCTTTGGTGGCATTTAAGTCCTTTTAAAAACAAAGCAAAATGAAACAAATGAAACAAAACCCAGGAGAGTTAAGGCAAAAATAAATTCTCTGAGAAGCAGAAAAGTAGAAGCCACCACACTCCCAAAAAAGCATTCTCTCTGCACACTCAGGGAACTGTCACTGTGCCGGACGCACGGCCACTGAGGACAGGACAGGACCGCTCCTCTGAGGACGGGATGGGACCGCTCCTCTGAGGACAGGACAGGACCGCTCCTCTGAGGACAGGATGGGACCGCTCCTCTGAGGACAGGATGGGACCGCTCCTCTGAGGACAGGACAGGACCACTCCTCTGAGGACGGGACAGGACAGGACCGCTCCTCTGAGGACAGGACAGGACTGCTCCTCTGAGGACGGGACAGGACAGGACCGCTCCTCTGAAGTCAGGATGGGATCGCTCCTCTGAGGACAGGACAGGACTGCTCCTCTGAGGGCGGGACAGGACAGGACCGCTCCTCTGAGGTCAGGATGGGACCGCTCCTCTGAGGACAGGACAGGACTGCCCCTCTGAGGACGGGACAGGACAGGACCGCTCCTCTGAGAACAGGATGGGACCACTCCTCTGAGGACAGGATGGGACCACTCCTCTGAGGACGGGACGGGACAGGACCGCTCCTCTGAGGACGGGATGGGACTGCTCCTCTGAGGACAGGACAGGACAGGACCGCTCCTCTGAGGACGGGACGGGACGGGACCGCTCCTCTGAGGACGGGACGGGACCACTCCACCACGGCGCGTAGGGCTCCGCTCTCAGCGCAGGACTCTCGCAGACCTCCTCCCTGGGCACTCTGCGCTGCCCACTTCATCCTTAAGAATACGTTCACTTCTGGTTTCTTAGGCAAGTTACACCGTCTCGGATTCCTTCACAAGTTTGTCCCATGGACACTTATGGTCAGCCATCAGGTTTTTAGCGAACAGCTGGGCTGCAGGGACCAAAGGCTTGTCTCCTGCCTGCCAGGAAGCCCCGCGTGCTCCAGGGAGCCAGCCTCTGAAACCAGTGGCTGTCAGCGGGGTGAAAGCTGTCCCTCTGTGACACCATCTCCCCCTTCTCCCCTATAAAGGGAAGTCTGCTCACTCTGAAAGTTGCCTTTTAATAAAGTTTCGCCTGAGAAAAATAAATCATGGAAATTTTTATAAAGCCACATGGTAGAGAAAAACGTTAGTATCATTAGAGTCATTGATTTATAATACATTACTTACAATTCTTATATGAAATTTTTTCCCCTACTTCATAGCTGTTTAAGGATCTCGTCATTTTAGTCTCGTATCAATGTTGAATATGTAATTCAATCTTTGATTTGAAGCAAAATAACAGGTAACATATTTCTGAGCTCTTGCTATACTTTAGAAATGTTGCCTGTACTATCTCATTTAATCAAAACCTGTGATCTAAATTTTCTTTTTTCTAAATAGTTTAAAGAGCTAAATAATACTGTCTGGTGATGTTGCGAGTTCACAAAGTATGTAGGTAGTATGAACTTTGAATTGAACGCTCTTCCTATAGTTTGACAGCCCCTCACTGGTGGAGAAAAGAAATCTCTACAGAAGAAAAAAAAAATAAACATTTTTGTTTCATTGAAGCCAAAGAAAAGAAAAAAATTTAAATAACAGAGGTCTTGTTTCGTTACATGGGAAACTGCAGGATTTTTTTCATGTAATTGTTTTAGATTTGGTTATTTTTTTTAATGGCACAATAATTACATATCTGTGAAAAAAAATCATTCTCCCCCTTTTGGGCAATGTCACTTATTTGTCATTTCAGTAGCATTTAGTCGAAGTCGGGAGGGAAAGTTTACTGTGTCAGAGAATAACCATAGTTAGCTCTGGGAGTCTGTAGTTCTTAACAACACACTAGATAGCATGCAGTAATAAATGCTTTTTATGAAAGTGGAGCCAAGAGTATGGAAACTAGATATTAATTTGGTATGTCATGGTTTAGCTAATGTAACTTGTTATTCCATTAATATTGTGTCATTAGCTACCAGGCAAAATACAAGAATTATGATATGCTGCCTTGCAAATTACTTCTGAAGAAGAGAGAGTGAACGAGTGAGAGAGAATTCTCTCTAGTCTTTTACTGCTCGTGAAAGCTCTTAAGAATACATACGTATATATAATGAACAAAAAGGGAAGTAAATTTATACTTTAAAGAGAATTAAAAAATAATAAGCAATTCAGTTTTTTTAAATGGCTAAAACTAATTTTTCCAATGAAGGTTAAGGATTTTTCAATGCACCTCTCCATGACTATAGGCTATTTTAACTCTTTTCAAACACCTAAATTTAGAAAAATTCCATATAGGCTTGATTTGTCTCTGTTACACAGACTTCGTTGCTATGACAGCAACATGATACAATTATTTATTGCCATGACAATCTGCTGTAGGTTTTAAAAATACGTTATCTATTTTTATTAGTGTTGTCAATTGTGCCGGGAAGGGAGACCACCACTTCACATAATTGAGAGAGCCTATAATGCAGGGAACAAGTGGAAATCATTTCGCTGGAGAGGCAGAGCCCAGAACAAGCCAAATTCCTTGGAATCCTCAGTGACACGCACATCTTCCACTAACAACAGCATCCTGGCCAGCTGTCTGGCTGCAACGAGCATTTTGGTGGGGGGATAAGGGCTCCGTTTATGCTTTCCATGTGGCTTCCGCTCCGCCACATTGGGTCAACATCACAGAGGGCTGGAAGCACAGAGAGCATCAGAAATCTGCATCTATTGTATTCTTTCGGGAGAGAGAGCTGTGTGTGCTCCACGACCCGGCTGCTGCGGTTTTCCTGTCCTGAGAAGGTGGCGGGGGTTGTTTGTGGGAGGAGGGGTGGGGCTGTTACCCAGCACCCCCGGTGCCAGAATGGTGCTCAGTGGTGCCCAGCTCTTAGCCCACTTCCTTCTTTCCTCTTCTCTCTCTTGGGCTCCCCAACCTGCCAGTTCCATAGAAAAACCAAAGAAGTAATACTACTTTTGGTGGTCAGTGAGTGTTTCATCCAAGAAAGGAGTGTGGCATCATTTGCATTTGATTACATAATTGGACCATCAGCAACTAACTAGCTACTTAAGGCATCCTGGAAAATTAATTTTGGTTGCTACTTCTAAAATATCAAGTTTTCCTTCTAAATTGATAACAAAAAGTCAATCACCACCATTTAGTTGCAATGTTGGTTAAACACTTAATATGCATTGTGGAAAGGAGTACATCAAGGCTGTATATTGTCACCCTGCTTATTTAACTTATATGCAGAGTACACCATGAGAAACGCTGGGCTGGATGAAGCACAAGCTGGAATCAAGATCGTCGGGAGAAATATCAATAACCTCAGATATGCAGATGACACCACCCTTATGGCAGAAAGCAAAGAAGAACTAAAGAATCTCTTGATGAAAGTGAAAGAGGAGAGTGAAAAAGTTGGCTTAAAACTCAACATTCAGAAAACTAAGATCATAGCATCTGGTCCAATCACTTCATGGCAAATAGACGGGTACACAATGGAAACAGTGACAGACTTTATTTTGGGGGGCTTCAAAATCACTTGGGTCTGCAGCCATGAAGTTAAAAGACGCTTGCCCTTTGGAAGAAAAGCTATGACCAACCTAAGTTTCCCTGGTGGCTCAGACGGTAAAGAATCCACCTGCAATGCAAGAGGCCTGGGTTCAATCCCTGGGTTGGGAAGATCCTCTAGAGAAGGGTATGGCAACCCACTTCAGTATTCTTGCCTGGAGAATCCCCGTGGGATTCTGGGAGAGCCTGGTGGAGCCTGGTGGGCTACAGTCCGTGTGGTTGCAAAGAGTCAGAAACGACTGAGCAACTAAGCGTAGCAACCTAGACAGCATATTAAAAAGCAGAGACATTACTTTGCTGACAAATTTCCATCTAGTCAAAGCTATGGTTTTTCCAGTGGTCATGTATGGATGTGAGAGTTGGACCATAAAGAAAGCTGAGTGCCGAAGAACTGATGCCTTTGAACTGTGGTGTTGGAGAAGACTCTTGAGAGTCCCTTGGACTGCAAGAAAATAAAACCAGTCAATCCTAAAGGAAATCAGTCTTGAATATTCATTGGAAGGATGATGCTGAAGCTGAAACTCCAATACTTTGGCCACCTGATGCAAAGAGCTGACTCATTGGAAAAGACCCTGATGCTGGGAAAGATTGAAGGCAAGAGGAGAAGGGGACGACAGTACATTGTTTCTGGGAGGTGGTGTCATAGTACTTTTTATTTTAAGACTTGTGCTTTTCTGCTATTTGTAAATTTCCCTCACTGGTGTAACTTACCTTTGTGAATGCCGGTCTGACTGTGATAAACCTGCAGGCACACTGCAGAGATCAGTGGTAAATAGGAAGAGTCATCAGCTCAACTTTACTTGTCTCATGTCAGATAAAGACACAATACCTGTGAAATATTTCTATTTCTGTAACAGTATTTAATGAGGGAGATGAGAAACTTAAGTGTGTTTGGATGTCTGTCAATGACCCCAATCCTGGTTGAATTTTATGACAAATGATGGGTAAGCAAACTCAGAGCTGAACAAAAGTGTCAGGTCAAATTTGTGTTATTGTACTTATTTTTAATTTGAAAAGGAACACTTTTAAAGCCCTTTCTGGTTGACATCGGATGAGGAAGTTAATAGGGGCTTATTTGTTTTCAGGTATTCATGCATACATTGTACCTCTACAATTCTTTACACAGGGACAAGACTGAAATTTATATTCCATTGTTAGCATTTCCAACAAAGGATGTTTTTTCATCCAGAAAATAATCCTATATTCTAGTACACAATTTGGTAATAGACATCAAAAGATGGAACAGTATTGGAAGAAATCAAGCCTTCTTTTTATGTAAAATGACTAAAGAATGAACTAGCAGTGGGTTCTATGAATTGAAATAAGATTATTGTTTCTGGGAAATTATTCCTAAGAATGCTCAATTTTAACTTGAAAAAAGTGAGCAATAGTACAGACAAAATTACCATATTCTTGTTCTAGAGAAGAAAAAATTAATTTAAAGAAAAATATGATTTTCATTAAAATGCTATAAGGAATAAATATACAGAATTATGTTTTTTTACATGATTTTCCTGTCAATACCTTGAGTTGGTGTAAGTTATATATTTCAAAGGGCTTCCCTGGTAGCTTAGTTGGCAAAGAATCTGCCTGCAATGCAGGAGACCCTGGTCCTATGCCTGGGTTAGGAAGATCCCTTGGAGAAGGGAATGTCAACCCACTCCAGTATTCTTGCCTGGAGAATCCCATGGACAGAGGAGCCTGGTGGGCATCAAAACTCTGGTAAAACATGGTGGTGATGATGATGATAATGCCTATTACATGCAAAAAAAATTACAGTTTTGAAAGCACTTTCAAGCACAACATCTCTCACTTCCCCCCATCTATCCTCAGAACCACCTGAGAAAGTGTTCCACTTCCCATTTTAATGGGTGGTCCCACCATTAATACACCACAGGAACCAGCCCAGGCTCCTGACAGCCCTTCAGATTCCTGAATAAAGTCCTCTGATATAGCTAATTTTCATACATTAAGATAGTATTTCAAGAACATTTAGAGCCAAAGTTATGAGAGCACAGAGTTCGTGTATAATGGAGAAAGTACTTATTTTAGGAGAAGACCCAAGGAAGTATTGTTTCTTTTAAAGTAGCAAAATAGGGAGTTTCTTTCAGTGTAACACATTAAGATAAGAAAAAAACTTTTGTAATGAACCACAATTTGAGAAATGGGAACAGTTGATACCCAGAAACATGTCAAGACAATATTTTACCAGCTTCACCATTTAGACCACTCACTGAAGCTGGGAAACTGATATACAAGCCGTCAGAGATGCTGACCGATGGAGCAACACATTCCTTGATATTGATAAAGAAAGAAGGCATATTTACATATTCATTCATTAAGTGATTCTACAAATATTTACTGAGGATTTATTATGTGCCAAGCATGGTGCTTGAGCACAGGGAAATACGGACTATAATTGGGAAAGAAAGAAAAGTAAAGAAAGTGAAGTCTCTCAGCCGTGTCTGACTTTTTGCGACCCCATGGACTGTAGCCTACCAGAATTCTCCATCCGTGGGATTTTCCAGGCAAGAGTACTGGAGTGGGTTGCCATTTCCTTCTCCAGGGAATCTTCCCGACCCAGGGATCGAACCCTGGGTCTCCCACATTGTTGGCAGATGCTTTACTGTCTGAGCCACCGGGGAAGTCAAGTAATTGAGAATAATACCGGCAATGAGTGTTCCCTATCCTCACAGAACTTAAGCTCAAGGCCTGGGGGAAGGTATATATCAATCAACTTTTCACCACGAAGAATGTAAAACAGCAAAACCATAGTGAGAACTGTCAAGCAAAGGTAGGAAGTGTCTTTAGAGCAAGGGCTTCCCTGGTGGTTCAGATGGTAACGAACTCAACTGCAAGGTGGGAGACTCATGTTTGATCCTTGGGTCAGGAAGATCCCCTGGAGGAGAGACTGGCTACTCACTCTTGTATTCTTGTCTGGAAAATTCCACAGACAGAGGAGCCTGGCGGGCTACAGTCCATGGGTCACAAAGAGTTGGACACGACTGAGCGGCTACACTTTCACTTTTTTCATGACTCAGGATTCCTTGGCGGCTCAGAAAGAATCTACCTGCAATGTAGGAGATCTGGGTTCGATCCCTGGGTTGGGAAGATCCCCTGGAGAAGGGAATATCTACCCACTCCAGTATTCTTGTCTAGAAAATTCCATGGACAGAGGAGCCTGGCGGGCTACAGTCCATGGGGTCACAAAGAGTCGGACACGACTGAGCAATAACACTTTCACTTTAGAGCGTTAGGTGAATAACCCCATCTGGTTGGGGGGTTCAGGAGGGATCCAGATGGTGTAGACCTGATGCTGTAGAAGGAAGGGTTATCTTTATGAAAAAAGTACAAAATTATGAATATAAAATTAAGCCTAATAGAGAATATTAATTTTGAATGAGAAAAATGGTGACAAATTATGCATTTTTTAAAGCTGCACATACCATAAGATCTCCCCTCCCCCCAAACCCCACAGTATTTTTTATTAGCTTCCTGACATAGCTCTGTAACATCTTCTGTTTGCCTGCTTTTTAATCACACTTTCATATGGTAACAATTTTTTAGAATAGACTAGAGAAAGTTACGCGGCCATTACTCTAGCTGTTGGTTGATGAAAATGTCTTGTTTTATTCCTGCTCACTCATTGTGAAGTGTTTCCTTCAGCTTTACAGCTCTTTTTTGGTAGTGTCACGTGCCAGGTAAAGATTGAGGTAGATTTGGGGAAAGCTCCACAAGCTCCATCAGGCTTTATGTATGATTTGTAAGATTTGGGAGAATTTTCCACAGACTGGCTTCTAGAGCATTTTAACCCTTGCTCCTTTTGCATTCTCCACAGAATTTTTTTTAAACCTTTTATTTTATTTTTTTCAAAGTTTTTATTTTGTATTGGGGTACAGCCTACTAACAACGTTGTGATTGTTTCAGGCGCACAGCAAAAGGACTCAGCCATACATACACATGTATTCATTCTCCCCCAAACGCCCCTTCTATCCTGGCTGGCGCATAATATTAACTGAGTTCCATGTGCTATAAAATACTGCCATTTTGAATATAGCAGTGTGCACATGACCTTCCCAAAGTCTTGAACTATCCCTTTCCCTGGCAACCGCGGGTTGGTGTTCTGTCTGTCCCCACAGGCTTTTGCTGCCAGGTGCTGCAGGCCCCGCTTATACCGTCTATGACCTCCGGCCCTGCTCCTTCGGGTCTCCGCCTGCCAGGCAGACCGGCTGAGTGGGAGGTGGGCACATTCCTGGCAGCCCTTCCTCTGCCAGAACACCAGCGACATGACTGACAACCAAGGATCCATGTACGTCCCGCTAAATCCAAACCAAACGTCTTTCCCCACCTGGGTCCCCATGTCCCTTTCAGCAGGAGGGAAGGTGAGGGAGGCAGAGGTGGGGTGGAGAGAGACAGGGGTCTGAGCCTTGTGTGGCTTAACTCTCTGTTTATAAATTTTACAGAAATGTATGGCCACAGGACCACCCTGCAGGGCCCTCCTTTCCTCAGGGTCTCAGAACGGGCTCCTGCAAGGGACAGCTCCTGAAACTAAGGCTTTCAGGTGCATCCTTTGGATTCTGTGAGCGAAATGATCTGGGGGCTGAGGTCTGGCACTAGAATGGCTCCTGTTGCCCGGGTTAGGGTGGACCCAGGGCCACGCATAGGGCGGGTCCTGGTGTTCCTCAAGCCCGCTCAGCCACATCCTTCCCAGAGACCCTGCAGGGCTTCAAACTGGAGTAGCTCAGACGGTAAAGTGTCTGCCTGCAATGCAGGAGACCTGGGTTCAATCCCTAGGTCGGGAAGATCCCCTGGAGAAGGAAGTGGCAACCCACTCCAGTATTCTTGCCTGGAGAACCCTATGGATGGAGGAACCTAGTAGCTTACAGTCTATGGGGTCATAAAGAGTCAGACACGACTCAGCGATTTCACTTTCACTTTTCACGTTGAGTAGCTCAAGGAGATCTGTTTGATACAGCCCTTCTCTGCAGAAGATTAGGCTTGAAGCAAGTGTTTGTAACCACCCACTTTCTCCTTCTCTTCCTACCTCCCTCCTTCCTTAATATCAACCAATATTAAATTCCCCAACTGTCTCCTTTTTTTCCCCAATGGGCTTGTTTGAATCAAAACCCAGTGTCCACATGTCATATCAGGTGCATAGGTCTCCTAGACTCTTAATCCGTAAGTCCGTCTTCTGTGTTGTTTTAATTGCAACTTCTTTGTTGAAGAAACTAGAGTTTGTCTGTAGAGTTTCTCACAATCCAGATTTTGTCAATTGCATCCAGGTTGTTTTAATGCATTCTCCTGTCCCCTGTATTTTCTGTAAACCTGTGGTTAGATCTAAAGCCTTAGATGTGGGCTCAACATTTTGGCAAGAAAACTGAAGAGGTGATACTGTGTACTTCCAGCCTCGTCACTTAAAGGGGCTCCTTATGTCCTGTTACCTCTTTCTGATACTAGGACGAATCAGTGTGGCCAGGTGCTGCCATTCGAATCCATGATTACAGAAGTCCTTGTCAGCATTTCTCCCAGTGGATTTAGTAGGCTTTCATTGCCTAGATCCATTATTTCACTGGGCATACAAAGAAGTGATAGTTTCACCATACCTTCTGTATTTATTAGGTAGAATACACTTGTGAAAAAGATAGCGTTACAGCCTACTTAGTGTTTTGGGAATAAATTTTATAAAAGAAAGAATAAGTTAAAAGAAAGACAGTATAAATGCATGATCCTTTGTCATTATTTACTGTGCTTTAGAGGGCTTCCCAGGTGCTGCTAGTGGTAAAGAACCCAACTGCCATTGCAAGAGCTGTAAAGAGACATGGGTTCGGGAAGATCTCTTGAACAGGACATGGCAACCCACTCCAGTATTCTTGCCTGGAGAGTCCCATAGACAGGCGGGCTATAGTCCATGGGGTCGCAAAGTCAGACACGACTGAAGTGACTTATCATGCACCCATATCATGTTTTAGAGTCATGAGTTGGTGTCCAACAAAACCCAGTGGTGATTAACTATTTTTTTAAATATGGACTCGTTGTTTTTGAGCTTATTTGGCTTGTATCCTTTCATTGCAGATTTATTCTTCTAAGTGCTCAAAATTTCCCCACTTTGGCCACTGAGAGCCTCTTCAGGATGGATGGACTTTGATAGCTTCTCTGCTCCCTGGTACAGGTATGGCTCCTCCTGTGCTATTCCTGCCCCAGGCCTGGGATTGACGAGTTCTCCAAAGATTTCTGTTTCCTTTTAGCCAGCAATGGTATTTAAAGACCAAAATTTGTGTGTGCTGGGTGACACTGAATTTTTTTTCCAAGCATTCAAGCTCTTTTTTTTCTTGTATTCCAGATTGTAGATGTTTGATCATATTCAGTTTAGTTTTTTGTTATTGTTTGTTTTTGTTATTTTTTAACAAAAATGTCTTAAGCATTTGCTTCTTTTCAAACTGAGTGCGGAGACTATCAGGTTGCTTCACTCTCAGTAATGTTAACCTTGAGCATTCATTTAGGATGGTCATCTCCAGAGCTCTCATACAAAAATATCTTTTCTCCCTTGAAATAAATAAGTAACCTGCAGAGTGATGCTTTGACATCATACAAATATCCAATTCCCTAAAATTTTTCCTATTGGTTTTACCCACCATTGAAGATCTTGCTTGAATCAATGGCTACACCAGGGTATGCACAACGGTGATTTAAAATTTACACCTCTGTATTTATTAGCTGACATTTTTGTTTAATGAAGAACTTCTTTTTTTTCATATTCATTGACATCTATTATTCACTACTATATGTTCACTCAATATGTTGCAATCATTATTATTTTGATTATTACACAGTAAACATTAATATTTAGAAGCAAAATAGTCTTGAATTTGGTCAGCAGGAACTCAAGCTTCTTTTGCGTCCTTTTGACATTACTGCATTAGTCTCAGTATTGCAACAGACCTAGAATCAGCCATTTCTCTTAGGAACCCAGGTTCCTTTTGGTGAGAAATATTCACAGTTTGGGTGCTAAGTGTGTGCTCACTACTGGCTTGTCATTGCTTCCAGGCCTTTTCAGTGGACAGAGTGAGAAACACATTTTTTTTTTCTTTAACTAATAGGATTAAGGATACTTTATTTTCTCCTTTTCCAGTTTTCTATGCTGTCTAAAGTTCTAAATGAAATACATATTTTTACGGTGGTAAAATATACACAACATGAAACTTCCACTTTGCCATCTCATTTTTAAGTGTGCAGGTCTGGGGCATTAAGTACATTCAGGTTTTTGTGCAGCTATCAGCACCCGTACAGTCAAAACTGAGTGTTTTAAAGTCTCTTCATGTAATTTTCGTCTTCAGATGGTTGTGCCACCACACAACGTACAGTTATACAAGTCATTTCCACTTGCTTTCAACGTTGTGTGGCTGATTTTCACCATTTTGATACTTCTTTGTTTTGAATTACGTAAAATAAGCACATGATCCAAAATCACAGCTGTATGCCAAGGTGCATTCACTGCATGCTTCGACTCTCTTTCCTTCCTTCTTCCACGGGAAAGCCTCCCAATTGTTTTCACTGGATCCTTCTATTGTTTCTTCTTGAAATTGAATGCAATGTGTATATATATATATCCCCTAAACTCTTCATGACGCAAAATGTAACATTCTTTAAGCATGGTTACCACCTTGTTTTTTTCACTTAACAATAAGTCCTAATCATTACCCTGTATGTCTATATAGTGGTCTCCCTCACTCCCCTTTCCTACTGCATAGTATCTGGAATCCATCATGCACTGTAACTTGTTTAACTATTTCCCATCGATGTACATCCGTGTCATATTTATGGAGCTATTTTAAGTCCTGCTCTAAATCCAACCTGGTAGAGAGGGACAAGATGATGGCGGTAGGGGCCAGATGGGCAGAGGCTGCCGGAGAACATGCATGGCCTGCTTCCTGGGGTCTTCAGTGGAGGCTCCCAACTTAGGGAATCTTCAAAGAGCCCTGGAAAGTGCCCATGACAAAGCTAGCACAAAACATCCAGCCAAGAAAGCCTTCCTTGCCCCCTTACTTCTCTCTCCACCTTCTTTGTTAAAAATCACTGATTTATTTCTTTCTGGCCGTGCTGGGTCTTCGCTGCTGCCCTGGCTTTCTCTAGTTGGGGGGAGCAGGGGCCCCTCTAGGTGCAGCGCGTGGGCTTCTCACTGCAGGGGCCTGTCTGTCGCAGAGCACAGACTCGGGCAAGCGGGCGTCAGTAGCTCGGGGGCTCAGTGGTTGCAGCTCCCAGACTCAGCACTGCTGACACTTAAGCTTAGTTGCTCTGCGGCAAATGGCATCCTCCCAGATCAGGGATCGAACCCGTGTCTCCTACATGGCAGGTGGATTTTATCCACTGCACCACCAGGGAAGGCCTCTCTCCACCTTATGTAGCCAATGTGGGGGTAAAATGGGAAGAGATAGAGCAGAGACAGAGCAGAATTGGACCATGTCCTTCATAATATGTTATAAAATTGGTATTATAAAACCAGCTGTATTCAAAAACTATTTTTGAAGTACAATTATTACTCTAAAACAAAATTATATATGTATAGTAAAGAAAATATAGAAACTCCTTTATGTTGATTATCTGAAATTTTAAGAAATAAGCAGAATAGCTACTCTTGTTGCATATTTGTATACTTTTATCAGTTTCTCAGCTTTGTTCTAATAGCATATTTTATTCAATATGGTCTTTTTTCCCTCAAAAACTTACTGAAACTCTCAAAGATGCATTTTATTATGCATGTATTATAACAATAAATTTGAAATTGGTGACATCTTCAATTGGGCTTTCTCTATAGATTATAATTTTATTGATAAAATACTCTTTACAGGCCTCAAGATAACAACAGACGAAATTGTATTAAGTGGAGTATTCTATTTTTTAAAAATTTGAAATGCACACATATTTTAGTCACAGTATGTTCACAGGTATTATAATTTTGCGTTCATTCAGACAATCTTCCTTTGACAGACATTTGTACAAGACAAAAATAATCAAATAAATTATCTCTATTTATGATTCTCTTTCACTGTTTCACCAAGTTTAAGTGCTGCAAAATTTTAGGTCTTTTCAATTATATTCCATTCTGTTAAAAACATAATATAAAAAACTAAAAAATAGGAGCCCTTCCCCCA
Source organism: Dama dama (assembly GCF_033118175.1). Lineage (NCBI taxonomy): Eukaryota > Metazoa > Chordata > Mammalia > Artiodactyla > Cervidae > Dama > Dama dama. Next base: position 16,840,224 of record NC_083693.1, on the reverse strand, counting down.
AATCATATAAACCATTTAATTTAATGTGTTCAGTTCCTCCTCACTTTTAAAAAATTGAAACAAAATTCATCATTTTAAAGTGTACAATTCAGCAGCATTTACTGCCTTCACAATATTGTAGAACCACCACCTCTATCTAGTTCTAAAACATTTCCATCACCTCAGAAAGGGACCTTGCCACTAAGCAGTCATCCCCCATACCCCTTCTCCTCCATCCCTGCCAGCCGTTTACCTACATTCTGTCTCTATGGATTTACCCGTTCTGGATATTTCATATGAATGGAATCAGACAGTGTTTGCCGTTGTTTCCAGCTTCTCTTACTTAGCATAATGCCATCAAGGTTCATCCAGCTCACAGCATGTATCAGGACTTCATTCCCTTCTCATGGCTGAATAATATTCTATTGCACGGATGCACTGCATATTGTTTATCCTTTCACCTGCTGACGGACATTTGGGCTATGTACACCTTTCAGCTTAGTGCTGCTATGGGCATTTCTGCACAAGTGTTTGTCTGAACACCTATTTTCAGCTTTTTTGTGGTTTACCTAGGGGTGGAATTTCTGGGTCATCTGGTAATTCTACATTTAATTTTTTCAGGAACTGCCAGACTGTTTTCCACTGCAGCTGCATCATTTTACACTGCTATCAGCAGTACACAAAGGCTCTGATTTCTCCACATCTTTACCAACACTCATTATTCTCCATTTATTTATTTATTATGATAGTCATCTTAGTGGGTGTGAAGTGGCATCTCATTGGGCCTCCTTTGCTTTTGCGGAGAAAAAAATGTAGTATCTTCCTGCTTAGAGCATTGTTTTCAATCATTGCAACTCACTAAAAAGCTTAAAAAACTGATTTGTTTTGTTGTTGTTGCTTCATTCCTGGAATACTTGGTTGACTATTTCCAACTTATTTGTTAGAATTATTTGTTTGGAACAAAGTGTAACTAAAATGCAACCAACAGTTAGATGACTCATCTTTGGGAAAATGTAATTCCATTACAGAATATTTTGGTTGATTTATAAAATATTTTCAAAGGCTTTAACATTTCTGAAATTTTATTCATGATTAACTGCCAAAAAAAAAGGAAAAAGCCTAAATATGCACCACCATGTTGATGTATGTTTTTGTACTTAATGTCATCTCAGTCGCAAAAATTTTGCAGTTCAACTTCTGATAGCTAGCTAGATAGGTAGACTAATAGACAACTAACACTCATATTTTGAAAATGTTCCAGCTTGTTTAAATGTGATGACAAATTACCTGTGTATTACAATCAATTCCAAATACATTTCTGCTTCAGAAAGCTCCCAATTTAGAGATAACAATGTTTTAACCACAGTTCTATGCACCAACAAAATTTGTAATCCTATTATCACTGTGAAAAGAAATAATTTTATCTTCAATGTTGAATTTCTGATTAAGATCTTTAAAAGTGTTTCACTGTTGACAAAGTGAACCTCCATTTGATTCCACGCACTGGATAAAATATTAAATTATCATTAGAGTTAACTGGTTTTCTGTTTGAAGCATCGCTTGTCACTGATATAAACCAGGCATCACTGACTGTTTGCAAAAATTCTTTTGCAGCCAGATGCGTCAATCCGTGGTTTTACTTCTTACATGTGCACAAGAAGATATGGGATCTAAAATAAGCAAAATTAATTTATAAGAAAGATGTTTGATCTAAATAAAAATCATGCTTTACAGAGTGATCTATAAAACCTTTTCTGCAGCTGCATGCATTAAACATAATAGATGTTAGTGCTTCTCTGGAAGATTGGTGTCTCTTGATTTTCATATGGTCAATAATACTGCTGCAGCACCCCCCGTGGATTGGCAGATGTCAACAAATGTTTTTGCAAATTATATATTCATCTAATTCCTTAAGGAGAAAAATAAAGTGAGAGACTTTGTTTTCTTGGGCTCCAAAATCACTGCAGATGGTGACTGTAGCCATGAAATTAAGAGACACTCTCTCTTTGGAAAAAAAGCTATGACCAACCTAGACAGCATATTAAAAAGCAGAGACATTACTTTGCCAACAAAGGTCCATCTAGTCGAAGCTATAGTTTTTCCGGTAGTCATGTATGGATATGAGAGTTGGTCTATAAAGAAAGCTGAGCGCTGAAGAACTGATGCTTTTGAACTGTGGTGTTGGAGACTTTTGAGAGTCACTTGAACTGCAAGATCAAACCAGTCAATCCCAAAAGTCCTGAATATTCATTGGAAGGACTGATGCTGAAGCTGAAACTCCAATACTTTGGCCACCTGTTGCAAAGAGCTGACTCATTGGAAAAGATTGAAGGCGGGAGGAGAAGGGCATGACAGAGGATGAGATGGTTGGATGGCATCACCGATTCAACGGACATGAGTTTGAGCAAGCTCTGGGAATTGGTGATGGACAGGGAAGCCTGGTGTGCTGCAGTCCATGGGGTTGCAAAGAGTCAGACAGGACTGAGTGACTGAAGTGACTGTCTGAATTCCTTAAGAGAGGGCTTCCCAGGTGGCTCACTGGTAAAGAATCTGCCTGCCAATGCAGGAGTCACAGGAGACGTGGGTTTGATCCCTGAGTTGGGAAGATCCCTTGGAGGAGGAAATGGCAATTCACTCCGGTATTCTTGCCTGGAAAATCCTGTGGAAAGAGGAGCCTGGTGGGCTACAGTTCATGAGCTTGCAAAGAGTCAGACATGGTTGAGCAACTAAGCACTAGCACTAATTCATTAAGGAATGAAAATTCAGTACCTACACATACAGTCGTGTCCGACTCTTTGTGACCCCATGGACTGTAGCCTACCAGGCTCCTCTGTCCATGGGATTCTCCAGGCAAGAATATTGGAGTGGGCTGCCATTTTCTTCTCTGATACATATCACTAAAAACATACTTACATTGTTTTTTAGGTCATTGCTGCTAAAAAGGTTTATTATAAGTAAAAAGCATTACCAACTAATAATAGTTGTTGGTTTATACCATATAATAAGTAACAACACCACCACAGCAAAAAATTTCCCATAAAATTTAATGGACATGAAATGCTTAAATGCTCTCTAGCAGGATCACAGCTTCTCTTTTCTGCACGTATTTCTTCTCTTGCACCTAAACTATGATTTCCCACATTATGCTGACTCTGGCAGGGAAGCCTGGCAGCTTGTGACTCAACCCAGACCATAGGAGAGCTGGCTGATAGACCAAGTGGCCCAGCAGCATTGATTATTTTCCTTCTGCAAACAGCGGAAGGAGCCACGTCCCCAAATGCTTGTGTGTGAGCACACTGTGCTATTAGAGCTACCATCCTACATGCAGTCACTGAAGGGAGGTGTTAGTCACCTTGAGGCTAGAAGGGTTGGGAAAAAATGAGTTGCACTCAACTTTTAAGTTTTCACTTCATGTTGAAGTGAAAGCTCTTTTCATGGTGCATGAGTCCTGCATGCTTCTAGTAGAGATGTTAAAAGAACAGAAAAGGACCAATAGAGACCTACCAAAGTCATTCACTTCCACGAAACTGTTAATAATAATTCTTTATTAAAAATGGGAAATCTAGGAGAGATGCTAACAAGGGCAAGATGCCAGGACAACACGCATAAACTGGGACTGTTCTAGGCAATTCCTGATGCGTGATCACTCTGTCCTCAGCTGCTTGAACTGTAGACAGCTTTGAATGACCAAGCAAAAGTTGACTATGTCTTGGCCCGGATGCTTTTGCTCTGTAATTTACAGTCTCCATTGCTTGTTGCTGTTCTTCAGTCACTTAGTCCTGTCCAATTGTTTACGACCCCATGGACTGCAGCACGCCAGGCCTCCCTGTCCCTCACCATCTCCCAGAGGCTGCTCAAATTCATGTCCATTGAGCTGGTGATGCCATCCAACCATCTCATCCTCTGTCATCCCCTTCTCCTGCCTTCATCTTGCCCAGCATCGGGGTCTTTTCTAATGAGTCAGCTCTTCACATCAGGCTGCCCAATTATTGGAGCTTCAGCTTCAGCATCAGTCCTTCCAATGAATATTCAGGACTGATTTCCTTTAGGATTGACTGGTTTGATCTCCTTGCTGTCCAAGGGACTCTCAAGAGTCTTTTCCAACACTACAGTTCAAAAGCATCAATTCTTCTGTGCTCAGGTTTCTTTATAGTCCAACTCTCACATCCATACATGACAACTGGAAAAACCATAGCTTTGACTAGACGGACCTTTGTTGGCAAAGTAATGTCTCTGCTTTTTAACATGCTGTCTAGCTTGGTCATATCTGTTCTTCCAAGGAGCAAGCATCTTTTAATTTCATGGCTACAGTCACCATCTGCAAAATAAAGTCTCTCATTGTTTCCCCATCTACTGCTTAAGAGAGCAGAAAGCTATGGGCATGAGAAGGCTTCCTGGGAGAAAAACAAGCAGGATAAACCTACCTAGCCGTGATGCAATTCCAATGAGCAACAAAGGATGAAAATGAGCTTTCTTCAGACGGGAGTTCTGTAACTGCCCACTGCCCACATGACATTGGGGAGGACATGGGATCAGAACGAATATAATTCACTTTAAATAGAACCTCTCACTATATGCCCCCCACCCCCACCGTTTCATTTTCCTGGGTAGGTGCACTAGGCTGGTGTTTATTTGTTATTTACTTATTTGGCTGCCTCAGGTCAAAGTTGCAGCCCGTGGGAGCTTTCCTTGCAGTGTGCAGGCTCCCTAGCTGTGGCGTACCGGCGCAGTAGTTGTGGCTCCCAGGTTTAGCTGCCCGTGGCTTATGGGATCTGTTTCCCAAGCAGAGATCAAACCTGCATCCCTTTCATTGCAAGGTGGACTCTTAACCACTGGACCACCAGGGAATTCCCTCATGTTTATTACTACAGTTTTAACTGCTTTACCCTTCTTGTGCTCAAACTGAAGTGTCATCTAGTCAACTTGGTGTGAGATTGTAATGATATGGGAGTTATTTTTTTTTTAAGGAGGCTTATTTTTCTAATATCATGCAACAAACTCGTCATTGAGTGACTACTGTTCTTCAAAGGAGGGCATTTAAAAGCTTGGATGACTACACATCTAATGACATCATCTGGAATGATGTCATTAATAATGACATCATTAATATCATTAATGGTGATATTAATAAAAATATGAACAATGATAGCTAACATGTATTAAGAACTATAAGTGGCAACCTGTGTGCTGGGTGCATTTTCCAGGTTGTCTCGTTTAATCCTCATAACAAACTTGTAAGGCAGGTGCTAGTGTTACTTCACCGATGAGGAAACAGGCCTGGAAAGGATATTAAAAGTAAAGCTTTCAAACGTATAGTAAAGATGAATTCTTCTCAGTGGTTAAGGCACCCAGCTGAGATTCAGAGTCCTGCCTGTGGTTTTAAAGACTGAGATGGTTATCCTGGCCTATGCTGCCTCCTGCCCAGGCCGGGAGAGAAAATAAGAGGTGGGAAACAGACAAACCCGAGGCAGATCAGGACAAAGTGCTAAACAGAGCCCTGAGGGCCCAACACACTCAGCACCGGTGAAGGAACGCTCGCACACGGCGCTGGGCGACTTGGCGGTGCGCCTCGGTGTGCGGTGGCCGCGCGCCCCTCGGTGGGATATTCTGGCAGGAACCTGGGTTTGTGTTTCGTCTCCGAGGTGGCTGCCTGTCTGCGGTCACACCACGGCTCATTGACCTGGGCTCTGAGCAGCCCTTTTTGATTCCAGGATGAAAAGAGCCATGAAGGGAACTTTCATTCACTCCCGGGTTTGCCTGCCCATCAGGTCTGAGGGCAGAGCTGCAAAGGGCCCCTGTGTGCCCAGGGAGCCACAGCCAGACCAGCACCCTGCCTCCAGAGCCCCGGCCTTCACCGTGCCTCTCCTCCTCCTTCTGCAGGGCTGTGTGTCGACTGCCATTCCTACCCCCTCGACGAAGACCCTTTAGAGATACTGTTGCTTCTACCAATTCTTCGCACTTTTCATCCTTGGGGAAAAAGAAAAGTTAACAAGCAAGTTTAAATATCTCAATATTTATTTGCTTCTTAAACTACTGATTCTCTTTTAAAAATACAAGGTTAACAATCATTTGTTTCTCTGAGGGACAGAATAAAATACATTGTGTATGCCAAGTCATCTTAGACTGATGATGGTATATTTTAAATCATACAATGTCTAAATTGTCAAATATCAGATCAAAACACAGTTGGTTAAAGGTAAAATGTGATGACTTTTAAGGCAGCTCCATAAATAAATTATATTAATTTACTTCTATACCATAAGTTAATTGAACCCTTAAATATAGATAACTTTTTTTTGACCTACCTTTGGCTGTGCTGGGCCTTCACTGCTGCGTGGGCTCTTCTCTAGTTGCGGCGAGGCAAGGTCACTCTTCCTGCGTGTGCTGGCTTCTCATTGCAGGGGCGTCTCTTGTTGCTGAGCATGGGCTTTAGGGTGCACAGCCTTCAGTAGTTGCGGCCCATGGGCTCAATAGCTGCAATTCCCCGGCTCTAGAGCACAGGCTAGAAAGCTGTGGCCCACGAGCTTAGTTGCTCTGCAGCATGTGGGTTCTTCCCAGACTAGGGATCGAACCTGAGTCTCCCGCACTGGCAGGTAGATTCTTTACCACTGAGCCACCAAGGAAGCCCAAGATAACTTTTTGAGGACAGTAAAAAGTCAGTATGCCCTAACCTGGAAAAGCAGAGTGTTGTGTAATACAAGGAATAAATCCTTGCAGCAAGGCCTCGGGATAGTCCATGTGAATTAAAATAAGTAGTTAGCAAATAGAAACTTTTGGAACCAGTTGCCAGAGCAATCTGCTCCAAGATGGAGGCCCGCCATCCTCGGGGGCGTGGGCCGAAGCCTTGAGGCCCTTGACCAGAGCAGAACTTCCGACCCCCACGTCAGGCCCAGCTACCCTAACCACTCCAAGCACCTGGGAGAGCTTTGCGCTTTGCAGAGACCATCGAGGTGGGTCAGTTTTAATTTGCTGGGCAAGAACTATATCGCACCCTGATAGCTGATGTGCTCTAAGAGCTTACTGCAACTACTTCACAATTACGTACATTTTACAAGCACGGTTTCACCCAGATTTCACACGTTCCTATGAGGAATGTGTTGTTAGGTAGGAAAACTGGGCTGAAAGACATTAAGGGACTAGCCAAAGTAACACAGATAAGAGAGGGGATTTCATGAAAAGATTTTCGTGAGGCTCTGGCCTAAGTAGTCCCGCTTCTGGGCTCTGGGGTTCAATTAGTAACAATAACAACTCACTGAATCCTCAGCCAGCCCTGTGGATTCCATATCCTTATCAGCCCCCACTGAACAGATAATGTTGTTCAGGCACAGGGAACTGGGCCAAACTCACCCAGTTGTTAAGTGTTAATCTGGGATTGGACTACGGCTGTCCTGGCTCCGCAAAGCATGCTGCCAGCCACTACACCACACTGCCTTCAGGTGACGAACGTCCCTTCTGTTGCACCGTTCTGGGCCAGCTTTGGGAGCACCAGGGCGCGGCGTCATGGTGCAGACGTCCCTTCGCTCTGCCTTTGCAGGGCTGGGGCAAGGCCTGCAGGTGTAGGCAGGATAGCAGTCTGGGCTCCCCACGCGACAGGACAGAGGAGGAGCACTTGGGAGCACCTGAGTCAGTGCACATGTGGCGAAGGAAGGACTGGGCCATTGGAAGTAAAGAAAAAAAAACTGGAAAAGCAATATTTTAAATGCTTATTTGGAGATACGAAATGTCTTTCCATTTTACAAAGTTTATTTTCTTAGTGTATTAGGAACTTTGGGTTGGAAGTGACAGAGACACAGCTCAGAACAGTTTAAACATCCAAAGGGGATTTCACCCAACTAAAATGCCCCAGAGTCTTACTGATGCTAATCTCAGCTTCATCCCAGGGCGCAGATAATGACTTCAGATCCCTCTGCCTCCGCATTCACCCTCCCCTTCCCTGCGCCAGGGCGCCATTCTCTCCTACCCTAGACAGGACCCTCCTGTGGCCAGGTGAGATGGCCCAGCTTAACTGTTCCAGGAGGAAGCACATCTCTTTTCAAATTAACCTGCATCCATTTCCCAAGGGCACTCATTTTACGCTTGTTTGGGTCACACATTCTTCCTAGACCAGTCACCACGTCTGCCCTGGGTCATATGCCCATTGTTCTGGAGGGAGGGGAGAGTCCCTTGACTGACATACAGCAGGATCACATAGAGGAGGGGGGGATGTTCCCTAAAGAAAGGGGAGTTGGGGAGACAACATGACCGTGATGCTTCAGGCTTCCAACTGCAGGAATTTACTAAGGAAATTATTACTGATGCAGCTACCCACGTCTGGGGGAAAGTCAATGCAGAAAAGTAACAAGAACTGCAAGAAGAGTTTGCAAATTCTCTCAAGGAGCACATACGAAAATCTGTCTAAGACTTAGAATCTAAGGTAAAGCCCTTATGAGAGTGTTAGGGGTTTTAAAATAAATCCTAAAAGAGAAGGAGTAAAAGCTTGCCTTGCTAATCTTTGCAGGTGAAATGAAGTGCAAGCTAGGTGGAAAAATCAGAAGTCTCTCCCAGGCTCTGGGGATGGCGGGTGGGTGCCCAGGGCCAGTCCCCTCTGCAGGCCTCTGCCCGAGCCCTTGGCCCCCAGCAGCAGCCTCCAGGGCCACAGCCAAGCCCACCTGCACCTCTGGGGCTGAGTTAAGGACTTCTGCTTCCAGACCTTTCCTCTGCTTCTCACAAGCACTAAATTCACATCTTTTAATCCCCATTTTCCAAAAAAAGGCAGCAGACTCTCCTCCCCCACAAAGCAAACAGAAAACAGTACGTTCTAGGAGGCCTCCTTGACCAATATTTGTGCCCATGTCATTACTAAATACTCCCGCTTCCAACGGCCGCTCACCTCTCCTTAATGACCGCTCTATTTCAGCAGGCGGCCCTCCATAAATCCTTCCGGGCCTTCTACTCTAAACAGGCCTCTTCTCACGCTGAGACCAGCCTCCCTGCCAGCCGTGTAAACACTCCCCAGCTCCCAGGGGAGGCTCTGACGTGCCCAGCCTGGCCTGGGCATTTACGATCAGATCATGGCAGCCAGCGACTGGGGTGGGGTGGGGGGGCCCTTCTGCCCAGGGTTTAGAGAGGAGCCTGGCATAGTCCAGATGGGAAGAGTGCCCCAGGCACAGTTGTAATGAGGCATTTATGGTGTGGAGCCGGCCCCAGGCAAAACCAGGCAAAAGGTGTGGCCTGAGACATTTCTGAGGTATTAATGTATGTTTCCTTCTCTGGGTTTTTCCCTCCCTCATTTCCAAGCAAGTAGTCAGGCCTTCTGTAAGTCTTTACTTCAGGGATTTTCGCTCCACTGAAAGCTCCAAGTATGTGTGTCTGGGGGAGGGGGATCTTGTCATGTAACCCTCCCAGCTCCCGGGACAGCTTCTGTTGGAGGGCTTCACACAGGAGCAGGAGGAAACGGAAGACGTTGGGGGTCTCAGGGAAGCTGGACTGCCTTCACTGAGGTTTCTGACTAGACAGTGCCATTGAAACCAAAAGTCCCCCTGCAGGGACTTCACAGCTTGAGTGATGCAACCATTAGGATGGACGGGAGAGTATGGCCCTTCCGCCATGCCCCTGAGGACCTCCCTGACCTTTGTGAGGCAACAGGAGGGAGCTTCAGTTCTGAGTGGGTTGAAATGTCCCCTCAACTCCACCAGCTTGGAGTTCAGAACTGTCTGTAAGTTTATTAAGAGGTGTGGGCAGAGTTATGCCTCCTCCAAAGATGTCCTCTTCCTAATCCTTGGGCCCTATGAATATCCTGTTTTACTTAGCAAAAGTAAATTAAGGTTGCAGATGGAATTAAAATTGCTCATCAGCTGACCTGGAGGATCTCAATGGGCTTAATGTAATCTTGCACTTAAGAGAGTGGAAGAGGCCTTCAGAAAAATAGAACCCTAAAAAGATTTAAAGCTGTTTTGTGTTGCTGCCTGTGAAGCAGGAAGGGAAGTAACCACAAGCCAAGGAATGCAGGTGACCTCCAGGAGCTGAAGGAGGCAGGGAGAGGATCCTCCCCCAGAATCTCCAGAAGGGGCACAGCCCTGCCAACCCCTCCATCTTTGCCCAGTGAGAGGCAAGTTGGATTTCTAACCTAGAAAAGTTGTAAGAAAATAAAGCTATTGTTAGCATCACCGGCTCAATGGACAGAAATTTGAGCAAACTCCAGGAAATAGTGAAGGGCAGGGAAGCCTGGTGTGCTGCAATCCATGGGGTTGCAAAGAGTTGGACATGACTTAGTGACTGAACAACAGCAAAAAAACTATTGTTTTGAGCCACCAAGTTTGCAGTGACTTATTACAGCAGCCATAGAAAACTAATACAAAAGACAATAAGCGGAACTGATGTTTATTACACCCTGGGGCTCTGACTTGGTCCCCTCCCTGCAGGTTCTCCTCACCCTCGCCATGATCCCTCTGGACTTGCCAGGTTGCTCAGGTCTCTTGCAGGGGCCCCACCAAAATCCAGTTCCAAGTATTTCAATTCCACAAACCTTGTCTTTGTGCCAGTTGCATGCAGAACGCCACGAGAGAGCACTGTGGATGGAAACCAGGATATGACGTGGCCACTGTGCTTGGGATGGTGAGGGAGAAGAAGAGATAGACACACGTGGAACTGGTTCGGGCCTGGGGCAGGCTGTGGCAAGCGCAGTTCCAGAAGTATGAGCCAGGTGCTATGAGTATAGAGGGAAGAATTAGATAAATATCAGCAGAGAGAATCTGAATTACTCATCTCATTGAAGAAAAAGCCGAAGGCAGGACTGAACTCAAGCCCAGATGAGAACTACCTGGCATCCATACCTATACCTTGTCCATTCAGACATCACTAATCAATCGCTAATTCCTTTTTTTTTTTTTTTTTCCGGCAGAGCTCAGATTTTGTCTTGGGATTTTTCTCAGTTTAGTGTAACAGCAGTTGAATGGGTTGGGTGCTTGTGGTGAAACCTATTTGCCACATCTGTGGTTCAGGTATTTATCACCCTGAGATAGCCAAGCCAATGTGCATGCTCAGTCATGTCATGTTCGACTCTTTGCAACCCCATGGACAGTAGCCCACCAAGCTCCTCTGTTTATGGGATTTTTCAGGCAAAGAATACTGGAGTGGCTTGTCGTTTCCTCCTCCAGGGGATCTTCCCAACTAGGGGACTGAACCCACATCTCCTACATTGCGAGTAGAAGATGGTGTCAGGCAAATAATCTAGAAAAGGAATGTCTGAACTTCAATCACCCTTCTCCTCTTTATTACTGCATGGAGATGCCCTACTTGGGTTACCTGTAGTCTCTAGCCATCCTTAGTTATCCAAGATTGTCTGGTATCTGGGATTTCTACCCCTAAAACGCTTCTGGTTGGTACTGTAATCCATCAGAGCAAGACAATCAGGAATGTCCCTCCTGGGGCAATAATGAAATAATTCAATGACCTCTCTCTAGACTTCATGTCCCAAGCTGGGGCCAACAGAGATTGGTGTGAGGTATGAGCAAGAAGATTCAGGAGCTAAATTTTCAAAACTGAGCTTCCAAAGTTGAGATTCTTGCCAGCCACTGAGGTACCCATGGCTGCTACCCATAGCTACTCTTACTGACCCTGGGGAACCAGAGGGAAAATGACCCAGCATTCTAAAAATTCCACAGGGGTGGCAAGGTGGACCATGGATGCTGGCACACCCCTGCCTGTACTACCTAGCTTTAATATTTTAATTGCAAATCAATACTGTCTTACACTTTTAAAATCTAAGCAGCAGAAGGATATGAAATTTAAAATGAAAATTTCCTTTTCCTCTAGCTTCTTTCCAATTCCCCAAAGGTAATCTTGAAGTTTTTTTTTTCAAATCCTTCTAGAAAAATTGAATGCGCAGAATGTATGTATGAATAAGTTTGTGGTTAAGTGCCTTCCCCCCTGTGAATATAAGTGGAGTTGTGATCACACTGAACCCACTGTTCTGTAGTTTATTCAACTTCACTGACTGATCTTTCCATAAGATTTGGGGTGGGGAGCAGCCTGGTTCTGGAGACAGACCTCCTGGGATAAAATCCTGGCTGAGCACTTACCCCTTTGGTGACTTGGGGTAAGTTCCTTAACATCCCTATGTTCCCCCTACAAGTGGAGAGACAACTCCAGGAATACTACTGAAAATACATTTTCCTTTACAGAGTTCTTATTTGGCGCCAATATAATATGTTAATATGTTTGTTCACATAATAATTTTTAAGACTCTATGATATCCAGTACACATCACTATCTCAGCTTGGTTCAGATTCAAAAGTAATGCCAGGAACTGGGGTTCAATGGCTCTTCATGAGGGTCACACACTTTCCCCCTCCTCCCTCCAGCGTTGGACTACAGACTCCACCCTCGAATGGCCACTGTCTCCAGTGCCCTAGGAAAGTCCCCTTACTGGTTAGCTCATTGGTTGTTGTCACCACCCCTGAAGATGCAGCTCAAGAGCTCCCCTCTCCTAAGCATCAGCATGCCCCCCCTCCCAGGAGAAGTGGTCCCCCTTTGGTTCGGCTGGTCCATCAGCACACCTCTATTATGTCACTGATCACCTCTGTGTGTGTGTGTGTGTTCAGTCGCTCAGTCGTGTCCCACTCTTTGTGACCGCTATGGACTATAGCCTGTCAGGCTCCTCTGTCCATGGGATTCTCCAGACAAGAATACTGGAGTGGGTTGCCATGCCCTCCTCCAGAGGATCTTCCCAACCCAGGGATTGAACCCACGTCTCCTGCATCTGCTGCATTGCAGGTGGATTCTTTACCATTGAGCCACTGGGGAGGCCCTGGTCACCCTTGTCATGACCCTTTTCCTATATGTCTTCTTCCTCTACTAGACTATGAATGCCTACAAATCAGGGACTCTGGCTCGTTTACCTTGAGGACCCGAGTGTAAACACTTGCTATCTAGAACAGAGGGCCATTCTAGGGGAGTTGAATGAATGAGTGAATGAATGATGGGCTGAATAGATACCTGAGATTTAATATGTACAAAATAGAACTCTTTTTTACCCACACCTGCTCATTCTCCCTCCTCCCCACCCTGGTAAGCAGCACCTCTATTCACCCAGATGTCCAAATCAAGGACTCTGGGTCAGATTTGACTCCTCTCTGTCGCCACCCCGCCACATCCCACCCACCACTACATCCTGGGGCTCTCACTCCATAGTATGTCCCCAGTCCCACTTCTTCCTGCCACCTGCCTCACCACCATCCAATTGAGACCCACCGCCACCTCTTACCTCCACTACGCAGCACCTCCCTGACCTGTGACCTCTTACCTCCACTACGCAGCACCTCCCTGACCTGTGACCTCTTACCTCTACTATGCAGCACCTCCCTGACCTGTGACCTCTTACCTCTACTATGCAGCACCTCCCTGACCTGTGACCTCTTACCTCCACTACGCAGCACCTCCCTGACCTGTGACCTCTTACCTCCACTACGCAGCACCTCCCTGACCTGTGACCTCTTACCTCCACTACGCAGCACCTCCCTGACCTGTGACCTCTTACCTCCACTACGCAGCACCTCCCGGACCTGTGACCTCTTGCCTCCACTACGCAGCACCTCCCGGACCTGTGACCTTTACCTCCACTACGAAGCACCTCCCTGACCTGTGACCTTTACCTCCACTACGAAGCACCTCCCTGACCTGTGACCTTTACCTACACTACGCAGCACCTCCCGGACCTGTGACCTCTTACCTCCACTACGCACCTCCCTGACCTGTGACCTTTACCTCCACTACGCAGCACCTCCCGGACCTGTGACCTTTACCTCCACTACGAAGCACCTCCCTGACCTGTGACCTTTACCTCCACTACGAAGCACCTCCCTGACCTGTGACCTTTACCTCCACTACGCAGCACCTCCCGGACCTGTGACCTCTTACCTCCACTACGCACCTCCCTGACCTGTGACCTTTACCTCCACTACGAAGCACCTCCCTGACCTGTGACCTTTACCTCCACTACGAAGCACCTCCCGGACCTGTGACCTTTACCTCCACTACGAAGCACCTCCCGGACCTGTGACCTTTACCTCCACTACGAAGCACCTCCCTGACCTGTGACCTTTACCTCCACTACGAAGCACCTCCCGGACCTGTGACCTTTACCTCCACTACGAAGCACCTCCCTGACCTGTGACCTTTACCTCCACTACGAAGCACCTCCCGGACCTGTGACCTTTACCTCCACTACGAAGCACCTCCCTGACCTGTGACCTTTACCTCCACTACGAAGCACCTCCCTGACCTGTGACCTTTACCTCCACTACGAAGCACCTCCCGGACCTGTGACCTTTACCTCCACTACGAAGCACCTCCCTGACCTGTGACCTTTACCTCCACTACGAAGCACCTCCCGGACCTGTGACCTTTACCTCCACTACGAAGCACCTCCCTGACCTGTGACCTTTACCTCCACTACGAAGCACCTCCCGGACCTGTGACCTTTACCTCCACTACGAAGCACCTCCCGGACCTGTGACCTTTACCTCCACTACGAAGCACCTCCCTGACCTGTGACCTCTTACCTCCACTACGCAGCACCTCCCGGACCTGTGACCTTTACCTCCACTACGCAGCACCTCCCTGACCTGTGACCTTTACCTCCACTACGAAGCACCTCCCGGACCTGTGACCTTTACCTCCACTACGCAGCACCTCCCTGACCTGTGACCTTTACCTCCACTACGCAGCACCTCCCGGACCTGTGACCTTTACCTCCACTACGCAGCACCTCCCGGACCTGTGACCTCTTACCTCCACTACGCAGCACCTCCCTGACCTGTGACCTCTTACCTCCACTACGCAGCACCTCCCGGACCTGTGACCTTTACCTCCACTACGCAGCACCTCCCGGACCTGTGACCCTGCCTACGCTCCGCCCTGCTCCCAGGCCCACCTTCACGCAACTGCCGGGAGACTCTCCTGCAAAGCAAAGGGCATCTTCCTACTTGCCTGCTCCGTGCCCAGCTCCCCACCCCCAGTGACTTTCCATAGCTTTTACAATAGAATCCAAATGTTTTGCTGGGGGCTACAGGTGAGCTGTTTCCCCCCTTGTTGCAGGAAACCAGCTACATGGGACAGGAGCTGTTCCATATCCTGCCCAGCGGTCATCCCAGCACATAGCACTCTTCCCCCAGATCACAATTCTGCAGACCCCTAGCCTCCTTGAAGAGCCTTCAGCATGCCAAGCTGTGTTCTCTCTTACGCCCTCCGCCTGGAATTGTCCTCCTCCTGACCTCGTGCGCCCCCTTCCCTCCGTCTGGGGCTCAGTGTAAATTCACCTTCTCTAGAAGGCCTCCCTGATGCCCTTCTAAGATAACTCTCCCCAGGTCACTCACCAGCATATCACCCTGTTTTATTTACTTCACTTACTTTTGAAGTGTGGTGTTGGAGAAGACTCTTGAGAGTTCCTTGCATGGCAAGGAAATCCAACCAGTCCGTCCCAAAGGAAATCAGTCCTGAATATTCATTGGAAGGACTGATGGTGAAGTTGACACTCCAACACTTTGGCCACCTGATAGAAAGAGCTGACTCATTAGAAAAGACCCTGATGCTGGGAAAGATTGAAGGTGGGAGAAGGGGACGACAGGATGAGATGTTTGGATGGCATCACTGACTCGATGGACATGGCTTTGAGTAAACTCCCAGAGCTGTTGATGGACAGGGAGGCCTGGCATGCTGTAGTCCATGGGGTTGCAAAGAGTCTGACATGACTGAGTGACTGAACTGAACTGAACTGAACTACTACTTTGAAATCATCCAGAAGGTCGGCCCAGACAGTAGAGACCTTTCCTGTCCTGTTCTATGCTGAATCTTCTCTGCCCAGCACAGGACCTGGCACATAGTATGTGCTCAAAAATACCTGTGGGATAAAGGAATCATGGTAACATGTTTGGGCCACATTTCCAGAGAGGTTGTGAGGTTATGCCCTGATTTCAATGAGCTTCAATTCCAGTGCTGCTAGGTAGAAGGAACATTGAATTTGAAGAATATTTGATATGATGGTTTTTAAAGCTTGTGGTTTCTGCGGCACTTAGTATCACTTTTCCTATCTTTGCAAGTGACAGAAAGATCGGAGGAGGTTAAAACAGTGGAGAAGGCTCTTTCAAGGATGGAAGTGTGTTGGAGCCATGGTGCTGTCCAAAAGCCACTTTGAACTGAGACAATCAAGGAAGCAAAAAGTGACTGCCTAATTCTCATTTCTAAATCAGTCATCTTCATAGCGTTGATGTGGTTAACAGCCAATTAAGATATCTTGACATTATTCAAGATAGATAAAATTGAAATGGAGTCTGAGAGAATTTAGATATCTATAACAAGCTGAAATTCAAGGACCAAGAAAAAGTCTTCCTGATTGAACAGTCTTCCTGAGGAAAACCACAGGACATTCAGACTGATGCGCCCTCAAACCATCTCAATAGGGATTGCATTGCCACTAAAAATAACAGTCATCTTGTCTACTTTTAAGAGTGGAATTATTCACAGCCAAAAAAATATGGTTCTGGTATCAAGGGAGGCTGGGGCACCCCTCGAGTTTGTAAATTGCGGGCCTGCGCTTGACAAACGTTATCGAGGGAGCAGCGACCGGGCTTCGTGCCTCAGTACCGTTGAGACAGTGTTTGTGGGAAAACCAGGGGGTGATCCTGTAAACTGCACGTTATATAAAGTGTCCTCTGAAGCACCATCTCATCTGGCGTTTGGAACATAACCAAAATGACTTCTCTCTAGATAACTGCCAAAACAGCCAGTTGAAAATAACAAAATACAGTATCTAATAAGCTAATTATTTAAAAACCAACAAGTTTAGAGGTTTTCCTACCATTTTCTGCCCTAAAATACTTGAAAACTATCCCCTATCCCCGACTCTAACAGTGGCCCATTGTGAGGCAGGGTTAGAGGCAGAAGGCAGCCTGACCCTTGAAGGGGTGCAGGCTGAAAAGCCTCATAATTTTGCATCCTCTCCTGGGGGTTCATGGCCTTGCCTGTCTTTGCTCCTTGACTCCCCACCAGGGAATAACACCATGAACTTACATTTTTAAAAGGGGATCTGACAGAAAGCAAATCAGTGATTCCCTGCAGCTAGGGGTAGGAGGGAACTGACTATAAATGGTCATGGGGGAACTTTCTGGTACCGTGGAAGCCTTCCAAAGCTGAATAATGGTTGCACAACTATGTAAATTTACTAAAACTCACCCAACTGTACACTTAAAATGGATGAGTTTTGTGGTATATAAATTACACCGGAACAACACTGCTAAAAAAGTGGATCAAGCCAAACTGTGTATGCAGATACAGTGTTTGGGACAATGTGTCCAAACCAAGCTCAGCTTCTCCACCCGGCTTCTCCAGCAGTTGCTGTCCTCTCAAGGAGCAACAGGCTCCTGGGTGTCTGCCATCTTTAGCCTTCTCTCTTACCACCTCCATGTGACCAGCTTTACCACTCCAGTATCTTTTGCATCAGTTCACGTCTTCCCATCTCTGATACCACTGCCTCGCTGAGCCTGTCATGGTGTCTCCTGAAAGGCTGTCATCGCCCCTTCATGACAGCCTGCCCTCACCTCCCATTGCATTTCTCCCTCTATCTCAAGGATGAAGTTCTTTCATCGGCTGCCCACGGCCCTCAGGATAGCACTCCAGATCCTTAGCAGGGTACAGTTTACAAGATCTCCCACAGCCTCACATCTGTTTATTTCTGTAGTCTTATCTCGACAAACCAGATTCTAAACCAAAGTGACCCACTTATCTTTATTGATTCCCTTGAAACAAGATAAGGTTCCCTTCCCTCCTTTGCTCACACAACCTGCTCTCCACCCACAAGTACTGCTCTGGCAGAGACAACTGGTGGTTGTTCCCAATAGCGCCTTCTCTTCCTTACTAACAACTCTGACTTTACCAGGACGTATTGCTAGATATGGTTAAAGACCTCATTCCCTAGCCTCCCTTGCAGCTATGTGGAACAATGCGATACATTTTGATCAATGAGGAAAGTATGGCATAGCAAGAGGCTGCCTTAAAAGGAACAGGCCTTCCTTCCTTCTACCTTTATTCGACCTAGAATGAAGCTGTCATGACTGGAGCTCCTGCAGCCATCTTGGGCCAAGAGATCATGCGTGGCAGTACAATAAGATGGAAGGGCCTGGGGTTAAGAACACCATTGAGCTTCCCTATCACTGCTGAACTTTGTTTATGTGTGAGAGAAACTAACTTCCTCCTGTTTTGGCCACTATTTGGAGTGGGGGGGGGGTGGAATTCTTGGTTATTTGTAGACAAATAAGATTATTAACTTACATTAAAAAAATGCTTTCAAGCCCCAAATGAACTGACTGACCCACTTTACTGTCCATCAAGCTCTTGTTTCTCCTCTAACACTCAGCGGAGGTGCCGCCCACTCTCAGAAGCTACCCTGACCTCACAAAGGCAGGTTGGATGCCCCTCCTCAGGCCTCCACGGCCCCTGGCACTGTTTCCCATCACGACATTGTTAGATCAAATCTGTTCACATTTTGACAGCGTCACTGGATTCCTGAAGGAGCCCTAGGTCTGGCAGAGTAGGGTTTCAGGGTGCTCGCTGGAGGAGAAATTATGTAACACCCAAGTGATTAGCCCACAAGAAACAATCATGCTGCTGCTTTGAAAGGGAGCCAGGTGGGCAGTTATTTCAGTTTTATATCAATACCACCTCTCTGGATAGATCTGTAAACAACAGGTCTGGATATATTACATACATCAATAATTGTCACAAAAACAATCAAAACTTCACTTGCAATATTAAGAAATACAAGCTGTGCCTTTGAATTTGTTAATGGTTAGATAAGTCCAAATCTTTCTATCTGAGTACCTAAGGACATGCTAAAAAAAAAATGTTACTGACTCAGGAAGAAAATATCAAGATGAAAAGAGAAAATAAGCGACCACTCTCTGACATTAACTTGCAAAAACACAGAATAAATATTCAGACACCATATTGATTTAAAATAGATTCCTATTCAGTTACAGACGCCACCTACCTAAAAACACATTAGGCACATGAATCTCAGTATTCCTGATTGGATTTTAAAACCAGACTTATGGTTTCATAACCCTACTAGCTTTCGGAATCAAAGTGGAAATTAAAGATCTTAAAGGCCATTAAAGATGGAGGTGGGAGAAGTATTTAAAAACAAGAGCAATTATGAAATAAAACTGAAGGCTGAATCAGAGTCAGGTTGGAAAAGGGGGGAAAAAAAGAAACAATGTTGAAAAGACAAATTCTGAGAATTAATATCACCAGCTCAAAACTCACTCTGTATATACTTCAGCAGTTAAGAAACCTCAGACGTCACAGTGCTGCTCACAGTAACAGTGATCTCATTTTAAAAACTGCCTGTTGATACTGACCTGCAGTTGGATTTTGTGGGAAAGAAGCTTTTCTTCCTTATAGAATTTCAGCATCAACATCGAGAGTGTGAGTGGATGCCTCACGTATAAGCTTATGCTGTGATATTTTAACGCGCCTAAACTCTAGTGAACATCCTGGAAGGCATCACATCAGGGAACCAAACATCAGGGAAGCTATTAGCAATTTAGCATCTCATTTCATGTGGGAATGTGAATGCCACGTTCTCTAGTACTCACGATGTCGCTCTGGGCCATGTTGGATTCTATACTTTCAATTATCTACCCTCATTATTTGACTGCTTCCCCCCATCCTAAAGCCCTTTTCCTTTCTGTGACTCTGCAAGCATCAGGGAGTCTCTTGGGGGGCTTGGTTAAAGCAGATGCAATGGTGTGACTCGCAGTCCTGTTTGTTGAAAGTACAGGGGAAGCTCTTGAGTCAGGAAAACCACCCATTCGAGGGGACAACGTTAAGCCTCGGACTGAAGTTTCAAAGATCCATTTGTTCTAGGGATATCTGTCATGGGCCAGTAGGGGGCCGGAGCTACAGAGGAATTCTAAAAAGCTTTAAAGTTGCATCTCGAATCCTTCTGGTTCTTGGGCTATGACTGTTAGTTCACCATTAGGCTCATAAGAAACCAGAAAGTCCAATATACTTCACTTCTGGAGTCATTTGGAGAAAATGCTTCAGAAAAGCTTTTCAGAGAAAAGCTTGAGGTATACGTGCCAATATTAAACAAATATATTTCCTGCACACTAGGGTGATGAAAAAATTGTTTTGCATTAGAAGTCAGAGGTCTTGGGCTTGAGTCCTAGCGTGTTAGTCAGTCAGTGGTGTCCCACTCTTTGTGACCCCATGGACTGTAGCCTTCCAGGCTCCTCTGTCCATGGGATTCTCCAGGCAAGAATACTGCAGTGGGTAGCCATTCCCTTCTCCAGGTGATCTTCCCTACCCAGGGACTGAACCCAGGTCACCCACACTGCAGGCAAATCCTGTCTCAGTCATGGGGGAAGCCCCCTGAGTCCTAGCCCACCTGCTAAATAGCATAATGTCCTTGGCCATTAACAGCACTGGCACTAGCATATGCAAGCCTGAATCATGTGACTTTCATACATTGTACATCGTTTTCACAACACTGCAGCAAAACAGACCTTGATGCCATTTCAGATTAGGAAACTGAGAGAAAATTGAGATCTGAAGCTAACCAGTGGTCCAGCTGGGGTTTGGACGCATCCAGATAGTTACACCTGCTTACAGGAATACTGGCCTTCCCCGCACTCCACACAAATCTACCCACCTTGCAGAACTTCGTTTATCACCTGTTAGGTTTTGGCCTGTCTCTGGGGTCACTTCTTGCTGTAAAATGCTTGATTTCC